>NC_143586.1:150097283-150725227 GCF_048544385.1 Mastigoproctus giganteus | reverse complement strand
ATTCTTAAATATGCATGCGAAGTCACATGGACATGGTATTACCATCTCAAAGTTTTTGTTTTATTACTTCTAAATGATTTACTTTGTTGTGTTAAAATCCGCTAACATGTGATTCTTAAAGTCGGTATTGAGCACTATGCTTTTTTGATATTTTTATGGTTGATTGGTGGCAATCACAGCTACCCCGATGCAGGCATAGGAATGACACATATCAGCGAATTGACGGCGAAGCTTGAATGAACCACATCGGTAGATTCTCCAACATGCATCATCAGTCGCAAGTCATGGAGTTTGAGTGGGTTCAGTTGTTGATAATAAGCTGGAGTCTGTTATTATCACAAAAGAGCTGATACAGAGAATCAGAACCACTGCAAACTATTTATAATTTATCCTTAGTAACAGAGTTTTCTCTGAAAAGTGGAATACGTATGCTGTAATCCCTATGCCAAAAATTACAAACCCTCAGGAAGCACTACAGACCTATATCTACTGCATCTTCACTCTTGAAAACACTGGAGAAAGCTCTACTGCCAAAGTTGGTCCTGACCAATCAGCTCAACAAATCATTACGGAATATCCAACAGATCAAGAATTACGACATCCTTACCATGCAAACCACGATACTGAACGCTTTCCAAGTTGGAAACGAAGTTGCAATAACATATGCTGATATAAAGGCCGCCTTCGACAGTCTGAATGTACATGTCCTACTACTCCTGCCGCAACACGCCTTCCAAATAAAAGGAAAGTTGAAGTTTCTGAAGTCCCTATTAACTTGTCGTCCCATTTACTTCCGGTCTGATCCTCCAACGACCAGTTGATGCAGGTGTTCCACAAGGTGGCATCTTATCCGGACTCCTCTTTAACGCAATGATGATCCCGTTCTGCGAAAGCAGGTACCATGTATGCACGTACGCAGATGGAATTAAGATTTTAACGACCATCGAACCGTCCTTTTCTACCAGTGCATTGTGTGACCAGTTCAATCATCAGCTTATGCAGCTATACATATACTTAGATAAATTTGGCCAGGCCAAAATCCACAATAGACTATAATGATGTGTACTTACTGAAAAACAAAATCGCCTACGCTCGTACATTCAAAAATAAATGGAATGCCTATCCCAATTGTCACAACTCAGAGCTCTGGGGACAATATTTGACACAAAACTTACGTTCACTTCGCATATTGACTTATTTGTAAAGAGAATGAACTATGTACGTTAGACAACCAAACAACACCTCTTGCAGGTGAGAAACTGCGACAACCGCACGATATACAAGAACAACAGTGTATCCAGCTATATTGCATGGTGCCGAATTGTGGGCATCAGCCATACCCACATTAGGAGAATACATGCCACTGGATTTTGGTGCTGAAGTGGGTCAACAATAAGCACCATCAGTCAAGGACCACGCAGTTGCTGAACAGCCAAAGCTACAGAGTTTACCAGACATTTCCTGGAAACGACTAATAACTACAATAAAGACAACGATGGGCGTGATATCTTCAATATGCTTCTGGCAGCTTTCGGAGTGGCACATCTCGCCATCTGCTTTAAGAGGCACAAAATCCCTGAGGATAAAAGCCAGACTGAAGATGGCTGGTAGGTACATACCAGCCAGGATGCTAGAATAAATCCACTGCTTATCTCAAATTATAATAGTCGTCGAAAGGCTAATACAAGATCCGAAGTACAGTTAAAAAACCGCGATGCAGTTCACTGAGGTTGCTGTCGCCTACCAGGATTGTGCGTTGTTTGAACGTTTGTGGGTACTCAATGGAGTGCTTATGTGAACAAGTGTACCATGTCTATAGTGTATTCAGTGGTGGTGTTGCTATACTGAGCAGTTTGTACGTTAACTGCCAGGACTCAAGACAAAGACGCAGTGTAAATTAATCACTATATATATATATATATATATATATATATATATATATATATTTTTTTTTTTATTTCTTTATAATGTATTATGTAAATCTCCCGGAATTTGTCACTAACCAATGTAACACTTTATTTAGTTTGGTAGGACAAATAAAGATTTATTTATTTATTTAAACCTACACGATTTTGCGATATTGGAAATTTAAATCAGCATTTCAGCCTCAGCTACTCTCAGGTCCTAGTGGTGTGGGAGAAAGAGAATATTGGAAGAGTTTTTATCATTAAAAAAGGTATTTTTCAAATGACCTTTAATAGTCTATTTTTAATCTTCTCGGATAACAAATGCTCATTCGAATTACTGGTTCGCTATTACATGCTATATCGAAATTATATAAATGTTTAAAAATGTTCAGAAAGGGCATTATACAGCTGTCCATAATGAATTAATGCGATATGTGAATAATACTAATTAAAACTGAATTGTTATGAAGTTAATTTTGGTGTGTATAATGAGTTACAATTTGCAATAGAACTGCTTAGCAATTGGAGACATTTCCGGATTCCATGTTGAATTGCGTCGTCAGGTCTAGAGAGGAACGAGAGTCATAAAAATTTCTTGGGAGGAAACCGCAGTTTCCCTCGTACAGTGTGTTCCTCCGCTTTTATCCTTCTTGGTTAGATCTTGTTACACACCTAATCAACTAACTCTGAATGTTCCATCGAATTATTATGCCTTCAAAATTATACGTCGCTATTCTTGGCGTTAGGATATCATCCTTTAATCAAATTCCAAATTTGCTATGTACATATACTTTATATCATTTCCTCTGTATTCTTATCTGCCCCTAGCCATGTGCTGTGATGGGCTTGCTGTATTTGCAATAAATGAATATTTATTTATTTATTTATTTATTTATTTTCTGGGGGAAAATAATCTGGACTTAAAGTGTAATTTATTGAAATCCGTTGGTTTCATATGTGGGGGGGGATCTATCTCGAAAGTTCATTTTTATTATTATTCAAATTTCTTTATGTACACTCGATATCTATTTTTCAGTTTCCATTTCTTCTTCAGTGGCTTTTTATATTTTAGAGGCAGATGGTCATTGACAAATTACACAGTAATAGACTAATTCGACCAGTTATATTAGTAGTATACGTCAATCATTCACTGCTCCCATTTTTATTTCATAAGTTATTTAAATGATTTAACAGTAAGCAATATCCAAGGGTTGCTATATAATTTTAATAGTGAGAGTGCCAGGAGTAACAACCAATTTTGAAAGTCAGACATTAGAGACTATATCTGTCCTTAGCCAGCTGGCAGTATGGTCTCGACTGAAGTACTGAAGTTTAAAGACAACCTCACCTAGTCAGCAATATAGGCGCTTGGAGTCCTTGTAGATTATGGCTGTATGAAATTTGCAGTTGGTTTTCCGATGCTAGGACATAGTATAGATATCGGTTTATTTCTGTTATTTCTCTTTGAGTTTGAACTCATCTTTGTTCTGAACTGCAATGAAGTTATTAATTACGGGGGGAAAGTTGTTTAGGTAAATTTCTTAAAATGTCTCTGAACTTTATATTTCTGGACAAGTCCAAACTCTGTACCATTTCTTGATCATGCTTTCCTTCGAGAGATTAAAAACACAGCAAACTAGAAATGCCTGAATAAATTTTACACCAACCTTAGCGATAGTACAGAGTTTGTAGTCCAATATAAACACACACAAAGAAATTTCTCTGTAGAGAACAGTCAGTAAATCAGAAATATGTGAGAATGTAAACCACCCACATAGAAGAAAGTGACGGGCTACTGAAATTAACTGGTAGGTTGGTTGTTGCAGAGTTTTAGGCACATCAACTAAAACAATATTGTGCCGTATATAATATGCCTGTAAATTGAGGGCATTCTGTGGTCGATGTGTTTGCTGTACGATAAACCTAAGTTTCTGGGAGAAAAACCATGCTACCCTCGCTTGACACCGAACTAACTCATAGCCGTTGCCAAAAAAGACCCATAAAAATTTATGGAGTCATCTATAAAGTCAGGTCTTTTTCACTCGGTGTGGTAAGAACGGTGATTATACCAATTGTTCTACTCATGAGAGCACATCCAGGTAGCCTATATAAATTTTAGTAAAAGGAAGATTCCCTATAACGTAAATGGTGTGGGGTTACTTCTCTCACACATCACCAACCCCCAGTTAATATTGGTTTCGGCAAAGTTTTTAAAACATAACCGGAAGTTTACCATTGTTACCACCTAGAAATGCACTCGTATAGACATTTCAGAGAGATTAGCTTTAGTTTCTATAATAAAGAAACTAATCTTTAGCCTCTTTGCACTAAATACAAACGGCGGGGGATGAAATCAGTGGCAATGCCTTGCCTTAGGTGCCAATTCAGCTGTTCCAAGATCATTGCATCATCACTCAACACGATTTGAAAGGTAATCTTTACCAAAGAGCAACAGTAACGAAGCCATTTATAAAACGAGGATTCGATTATACACAAATGAAACTCAAAACAGCTCCTTAACTAAGATTGCTGATAATAAATAGACGAACGTAATCATAAAAAGTAACATAATTTTAAGTGTTTTTAAGCGAGATATTCATTACTTTTATTCTTTACTACTCTATATTCGGCTGGCAAACTTTTAGAAAATAGAGGAAGAGATTAAGTGACATTTCTTCCAGAGTAAATTATGAAAATTTAAATCCGTTTTCATGATTCAACTGGAAGACTGGCTGATTTTGTAGACATTTTCACCTAAAGGTCTACATTTAAAAAGAAATGCTACATTCCTCTGCATATAAAGTCAGACCAGTTCCAAAAATCAACGCACCAAATGCCATAAGCCATTTTAGATCAATTTCCGAAGCCTCAGCACTACTCAAGCTCATGGAAAGTTCTGTTCTCAATCTTAATAGAGCAAGTTTTACCACAAACCTCTCCTCAGATACATTATGTAATAAAGCAGCGATCAATTGTAACAAACTTTCTTTCTCGATTAACTCAGCGCTAAACATGTTCCAAGAAAACTCAAAGCTCGCACTTACCTATCTGGACGTTCAAGCAACCTTTGACACAGTAAATACCTTTAGCCTCCTCTTATCTCTCTGGGAAATATTATGTAATCAAAGGCAACGTAAAGTACTTGGTTTCTTAAGATCTCTTCTGTTCAATAGAATCCTTCACCTTAAAGTTGGTAAGTAGACGCTAATTCGCAAAGTAACCATTGGGATCCGACAAGGTAGCATGCTTTCTGGCTTGCTCTACACAGCCATCCTAATCCCATTCATCGTGAACAAATCAGTCATGCTATGCTATGCTATGCAGATAATAGAAATTTTAATAGAAGTCCACCCAAAGATAACCACTAACAAATCACTGAAGCCATCAATTTAAAACTTCTACATTTAGCTCAATATTTGTTAAACTTTAATATGCCTATAAATCCTTAAATTTGCAATGATGATTTCATTGAAGCCAAACCAGCCACATCTTCCAGTGATGCTAAAGGATTGTTTTGGTCCCTGGGGGGTCTACCACCACACGGATCTAGGAGTGATATTTGAACCAAAGCTTCAATTCCACGGACAACTTGAAGCTCTTCATATCAAAATGTGTAGATTGAGATCGATAACAAATCGGCATTTACTTATGTTCGAGATTCTTCAACTTCCATCAAATACGTTTATAGAATGATTCACCCTCTGTCCTTTACGGCGAAGAGATCTGGGCTTCATACTCCTCATCTGCTGCATTCAGTGCGACGAATATTAGATGATCAGTTGGCTTGCATGCAAACATAACCTCACAAATGACATCCACAATACCACCATTATAGCAGCCCTCATTAACAGAACTACAAAATCAAAAGTTGAAGAAAGAAGACTGCCTACGACCATAAAACCGATTCCAGGCTTCGTCAACTTTTCCGATTTCTGGAAGATTTGCTATTGAAGGATCTGACTTCAGACCCTCAGGACCTTTCCGTAGTAACTATGATAAGCTCCATCTACTTGACCCTTTTTTCCCACTAGCATGCTTCAGACTATCCAGAAACTAGATGCAGATCTCTCAGTTTAAAAGGTAAAATGTACAGAAAAGGTGTCACTGGAAGCTTAATATCGCAGGATAAGTACTCCTCCGTGATATCACTGGAAGTCCGGTTGGAAAAAATGTTCGCTGTCTGCTGTTATTTGTTTATAAATTTTCTATAATTTGATCTTACTTGATACTCAATTAATAGTCTGATTACCGTAATAATTCATCTCTAATTTGAGGAACTACACCAGAAGCCTAGAGTCACAAGAATTTGACGTGAATCTTCCAGCCTTAATTCAGATTTTTATGTAAAAATGCCTGGATTGGCCGCAATGGATCGTATTATTGCAATGCAATAAAAGATTTGACTCGGTTTTAAAAAGATGTAGCTTGGAAGATGTTTTATTCAAGCTGAGTAACTATGAGATGATCGAGGATTGACTTGGGCTGTTATATGCATTAGCATATATATGCGTAAAGCGCACTTTGTCTTCACCATTGTTTGTCCATCCATCCACGTGTAATAACTGAACTCTTAGTAGGGGCGCTATGTAAAATTTGATATTTAGATCTTTTAGGAAGAGAGAGCTGTGCTAAATTTCATTAAGTCGGACCATAGAAAAATTCGGTAATTAGTATTTTTTATCATTCCGTTAGTATATGATAATTTAATAATTCCAATCTCAACAGATGGATTCCATAAAATTGTATATTATTTTATATTTGACTCTTTTAGAACGATTTGTCGAGTCTTTCAAAATTTCGCTAAAATCAGATCGACAGAAATCTGGAAATTAGTGTTTACGTTTTCATCCATATCATGAAGGCTTTTTAGGGGAAGGTTGCCTGAATTGTACCAGAGCCAAGGATAGAACAGAGTCAAATATAAGATTCTAACTTTTGTGCTGGCATCTACTGGCGAATTGTTATACAGCTTTACCAGCAGAGTCTGCCACAATAGTTTCCTCTTCATCGAGCAAGTAGTGCGAATATGAAATCGAAAAGTTTGTTTTCGATGCTTTATCTTATTTGCAGTCTCAATTTTCGCAATAATTTCTCGGTGGTTTCTGAATCTTTATAATTGATTAATACTCATCAATAGATTCGAACTCTTAAATTACTGCCGATTTTCTTCCTTTGTTATCTTTTGACTACTCTACGTGATAATAGTGAATAAAAGATAGTGCCGTGTTGCCTAAAATGGACCACGTACTGTTTCCTAGAATGGACTGCTGGTCCAATGAAGAAATGTATTTTCAAAGTTTCAACATCTTCTCTAATTGTTGTCAATCAATTAACTACTGACGCTTCGTAAAAATAGATAATTCAGGAAAATATGTTCACGTTTTACAGTAATGTAAACTAATAGGATTATGATTTGGGCAATTTATTGATGTTTGTAACGTATCAATTCATTATTGAATTGATACGTAACAAATAACGCCTTTAACCTAGAAAAAGCTCAGCAGTGAACTGGCCTTCACCCTTGGGCGTCTCTTTACCTAGATTAACCTGAAACCGAATTTTTCCCCGCTCCTTTATGAGACCCTGCTAGCAAGTTTGTAGCTTAATCCAGAGAGTGAATGGATAAACAGCGACATTCCTCGTGGCATAAGCGTTTCATCGATACTGTTAAACCGTCCAAAGTTGTTCTTTTACTGGATGGACATGCTGCTCATACTAAAAATATTGCTGCACTATAACCTCGAGAAAATGGATTAATAGAGCTGTTATTGCCTACTCACCCGCTCACAAACTACACCTCCCATCCCCTTGATGTTGCATTTTACAAGCCCCTCTCTTCCTACTTTATTAATGCCACTGAGAAGAGGATTCGTGCTCATCCAGGCAGGTGCGTTACACAATTTCAAATAATGTATGTCAGTTGTTTGGAGAATACACTCCAAGTCTGCTTTAATGTCTGCAGCTATGAATAGGCTTGCCAAAACAAAAGTTTGGCCAGTTGACAGAAATGTATTTCAAGATCACCATTTCTCTCCATCTGTTGTGCTCACAAATCTAACAGAAGGACCTTTTATTCAAGAATGCAGATTTCTTCACATGATGCTCAAAGTTCCCAAGCCTCTGCAAATGGAAAGAGGCTCTCACCGCTGTCTCAACAAGATAACTAGGGGCTATATCTCTTGAGTGTACCAACAAGAAGCCTAAATTTGATTTGCGTACACCTAAAGAAGACATTTCTCTAATAATGGATGCTATTCTTGCAATGTAGAAAACAGCAAAGAGGAGCACTCAGAATGTTCTTGAATTGACAAGCAGCCCTTATAAGGAATCTCTTCAGATGAAACGGCGAAACCTTAAGGAAAAAACTTAATTACCGGGGGCCTGAAAAAAAAAAACAGCAAGATAATGAAAGCTGATATTGCTTTATTTGTGAAAAGCAAAAGATGCACCATATGCAAGTCATGTCATAAATGGGTACACGAAGAATGCCCTGGAGTTAAAGAGCAAATTAGTGTACTATTGCTTTGTGTGTAACTCCATTAAACAATAAAGTAGGTTGTTTTTTCTGAGTTGGCTACTGTATATCTGTATTACATATTCCATCGTGTATAAAATGGCAATATTTTATGATTCTAGAACAATTCAACCTCTGATCCAATATAAGGCACCTTACTTGTCCAAGAAAGGAACCAGATTCGTACATTGGACCACTTCTACAATATCAGAATTTATTTTTTTAAAGTTTTTCCAATATCATTACACATGATTGATTACTATTTGGTAACAGTGTTTATGCTGATTCACATGATAAATTTTCAAAGACTTATCAACGTGTTTCGAAATAATTAGCTTACAAAGTTAAGGGGTACAATTCAGGCAACCTTCCCCTATATACATACACTCCAAAGAATTTTTAGATTTTTTTTTTTTTTTTTTTAAGAATGGAAAATTTACAGAGAAAAAAAAAGTATTGACGTGATGAATATTAAAATTAACTTTTTTTTCGCCAAAATATCCTCCACGAGATTTTATGCTCATGGAGGACATTGCCTTACACAGACGTGGCATTCTGACGACGGTCTAAGTGATCTCATAAAGGGGATTTAAGTCAAGTGATTGGGTGGCCACATTATAATTTGCAATACTTTCTCCTCTTGTTTAGTTGGTAGGAAGTCCTTGCGCATACAGCTTAGAGCTGTGCTTCGAATCATTTTCTTGTTGTAATATAAAATTTCTTCCGCAAAGTTGAAGTCCAGAGGATATTCATTTTGCTCAAGAATGTTTTTAAAGCCTTCTTAAATATTCCTTCAATTCTAACGATGTCACCCACTCCAAAAAGAAAAAAAGCAATCCCAGATCATAATGGAAATACCACCATGCTTGACTGTAGGCCTAAACAATATGGCACCATATTTTTTTTCTTTAGTTGATCGTCTCATAAACTATGCTTGACCAAAATGCTCAAATTTGAGTTCATCCGTCCACAGTACGTGTTTCCATTCTTCAATTGTCCAATGTTGATAACGTTTAGTCCAAACCAACCGTTTTTTCGATTTTCCAGGTTTATTAATGGTTTTCGGACCGCTACACGACTGTAAAGTACTGCTTGTTTAAGAGGACGTTTTACAGTTGGATGTAGACACGATAGTTTCTCTGTTCCTACTGAACTCAGCTCAGATTGCAGATACAGTACATCGCCGATTGCGTTTAGAAATAAGTGTTATGGTCTTATCTCGTGCTTCCGTTGGTATGCACGATCCTCCTGGTCATGGTTTATTTTTTTTTTAAACTGCCAGTTTCATAGACTCGTCGAATGGTAGTTTTTACTCCTTTAAATGAAATCTAGTTTTCCTACAATACTTCTCATGAAATAACTTTCTTTATACAGGAGTTATAATAGCACTTTTTTTTCAACGGTTCCTTATTTTTTGCCACGTTTATCACAAAACACACAAAACTTACAACTCTTTTTGAATGACGGGTTTTGAGTTGATAAGTTACAGCTCTTTCTCCTCAATTTTTACTCTAGAATCATCTACAATTTTAGAATATTCTGGAATCATCCAAAATGATCTACCGCATTCAGGAATTTTCTATACCTTTCTGCAATATTTTAAAAGTTTGTCATCTGATTTTTTACATAATAGAAAATACTTTAATAAAAAAAAAAATGGTAAACAAGTTGGTCATATTTTAATAAACTTTTCGAAAATTAAGAAATATTAAATGCGATGAAACTTTCAGAAAAGCTTTTAAAAACTTTTAGAAAATAAATAATAAATATATCCAGATAAGGCAAGAACGCAACACTCAAAAGATAAAAACCACTGATATCACATACTACAGTTTATCATCATGCTAGGGTTGTCTGCGGTTACAACCAGAAATAATGTGTCCAGCCCCAAAGAGTGCAAGTTCAGTTGCTTGTGTGCATCACCGCGGTGCTATTTTCAACTCATATGGCCTCCATGTACGAGTGGTCAGGAGCTGAAGTGCAGTAGCACACGCTCTTTGGGTAGACCAGGGTTCAAGCCCCTGACCGCTAAATACGGTCGATCTGCTAAGCCACACTGAACCAGCGTGGCAGATTATGGTCCATCTCCCTCAACATGAATCGTTGAGGAGGCTTCCATTTTGCAGTGGATTGATAATGGCTGCAGTTTACCTTTATATATCTTCTATGCAGTTCAGGTCACAATCGGTCGGACATATCTTCAAACAGTCAGTTATGTCTTTAAAATGTATGAGCTCTAAGATTGATTAAACTATTTGGATGAAGAATGGAAAAATCTTATATCATCTGAGGAACCCGTTTACTGTGCATTGTTTGTACAAGGAACTGCTTTCAACTCAGGCCGAGTACTTGTGCATAAATGGATCGCAACTCTTTTATAGAAGTTGTAGTTAACAGTTTGTTCCACCGAGACAAGTACCTGGCGCACGGTATTAACCTAACCACTATTAATGAATTCAGCTGAAGTCTTAACGTTAGAAAATTTTTTGCGAAATTTTAATGTAGCATTTTAGTGCGTTCGACTCTCTCTGGTGGCTAAGCGTCCTTGACAGACTCCGCAAAGCGCATGCGCCCATAAACCTTTACAATACTATCAAAGCATACCTGTCCCAAAGAAGAATTGAAGTCGTAGCGCCCTTCCAAAGAATAACAAGAAATATCCATAGGATGCCCGCAGGGGTCCGTTCTTGGCCACCTGCTTTGGAATATAGTGTTCGACGACTTCCTTGATACCAATTTGGGGGAAGTAAAGTGTCAAGCCTTCGCAGATGACCTTGCACTCCTAGAGATCCTACAACAATGGGCAGAAGAAAACTTCCTACAAATTGAACCGACAAAAACAACGTCGATCCTTCTCAAAGGATCATTAAATATCAGAAGACCTCCACAAATTAAAATAAAAGGAAAAACGATAAAGCTTACCACCCAAATGAAATATCTAGGTGTCATCCTTGACAACACTCTCCTTCCAACCTCATCTCAAGCAACTAAGAATAAAAATTAGAAACTACTCTGCACTGGTTGCCCGTGTTACAAGGCGTGACTGGGGCCTGAAAAAGCGAACACTCTCTCTCTCTCTCTCTCTCTCTCTCTCTCTCTCTCTCTCTCTCTCTCTCTTTACTATAAGGCTACATTTATACCAGCAATCTTATATGCTGCACCAATCTGGTTCCACAAGACAGCCATGGCCGTAAATAAAAGAATTCTTGATTCAATCCAGAGATCAATCCTTCTAACAATAACCCGTGCATGCAGGACTGTCAATACGCATGCGCTCCAGGTGCTGGCGGGGGTTCTCCCACTGGACCTGGAGATTGTCAGGTGTGGCCTGTCATACTACTTATCTAAAGAATTCTTTTATTTACGGCCATGGCTGTCTTGTGGAACCAGATTGGAGCAGCATATGAGATTGCTGGTATAAATGTAGCCTTATAGTAGAGAGAGAGTGTTCGCTTTTTCAGGCCCCCGTCACATTCATGGGGTACACCATCGAACCTACAAATGACAGAAAGGACAGAATGGCAAACCCGCTGGACAAACAGTACCAAAGGAGAAGTGACAAGGAAATTTCTTCCGGACATACACAAAGTGTACCCTAAATCACCGCCTTGGTTCCACCCAGGACTGCACTCCACTTACATCCTGACGGATCACGGACCTTTCAATGAAAAACTTGCAGCCTTTCGGCTTGTGGAGGACCCACATTGTCCATGTGGGGAACGCGAGAGCTGGCAACATTTCATGCACCAATGTCCACTGTACGACGACCTACGTGGAATCCTAAGCACCAGACTAACTTACTTACCTCAGGACCGGGAACACCATCTCCTGGACAGCTTTGATGAATATAGTGCGCTTTCTAAATTTGCACATGACTTATTTGCAAGAAGGAGAACACAAATTGCAATCAATAATGCATGCCGTTAGCCCAGGGCTCCCTGCACATGAGCATCCAAACTGAACCAGACTATGGCAGTTTTGGTGGGACCTCTCTCTCTCCTAGGATTGAACATCCATCACAAATGATAGGCGATCCGACACCATATATGCGGACTCCTACTAGACAATGATCTCTCTCTGGACGGGACTCTTTCTTCAATGTGCGGCGCAACGACTGGACCACATGGCCACAGCAACTCTGCTGCAGCACGTCGCCTGGCGTTCTGAACTGGGCACCTTTTCCCAGTTCACTTTTAAAACTATTCCTAGGCAGGGAAGGGGAAGAGATGGGCCTCAGTCTCATCCCCTCCCCTGCCCCCCTTTTCTCCCTGGTGGGGCTTGCTCCACTGACACTCCTGGGATCGCCTTCTCTTTCGTTCCCGTACTTCTACCTGTTATCCCCAATCTTCAAGTCTTCCCCCACTCTACCTTTACCGACCGTGAATGCCCCACTGCAAGCTGTTAAACTTCAATGTGGAAAATTAAACCTAACCTTCTTTTAAAACCTATCTCGGCCTTATCTAAACCTCTAGTGTCTACCCCATTTTTTTTTTTTTTTTTTTTTTTTTTTTTACATAGGCCCTAGCCACTGAAATCTCAGGAAATTAGGTGGCAGGGCCTGCCAGAGTAAATAATTGTAATACTGGTGTACCTGCTCTGCCTCCACGGGGCCAAGTGTGGGCAACGTTGGGCCTCAGTAGGGGTCCAGCGGCTAAATGACCAGATGAACAACGGTACACATGTACAAAATCCATACTTTTAAATCTCTGACCTCAACAGCGTTCTGTTTCACATGACAATTTATACTACGCGGAGATGGGGGAAAACCATTGGTGCCGTTTGACACGAATACACTTTATAAAATGCGGAGTTAAGGTCGATTTTCTTATTTCTAAATCGCATGAATTTCACGATGAACTTAACTCAATGCCAGAGGGCACTACTACGAGTATTAAGCCATTCCTTCAAGTAGAGCATAAGTCATTTTAAATGAGTAGATTGCCGAAGGATATAGAGTAACTGATAAGAGATCAAAGATGATTATTTCGCCTTGGAAATGGACTGTTTATGTAACTGTAAGAAATCATATAACTCTTTGTAATAGGATATTCAAGAAGTTAAAATTCTCTCTATTGTTCAATCTGGAATTCGTATATCTCCACCTCAGGAGATATACGAATAGCACGTAAAGTGGCTTAAATGAAACACCTGTGAGCAAAGTGTTTGGTAAAAGTATAAGCATTTAATATAGTATTGGCAGTGCATGAATAAACGCTCTCACTATATAGAAATTTATTGACACATAACGGAGAAAGATTTTGTTCCACAATAGTTACTTTTTTTGCTACAATTCCTTCTTTATTTCCTATAGAAGATTATGCGAAATAAACTGGAAACCAAAACATCTTTCTCCATCGACATCAATCTATGTCTGTTTTTTGTGATTTCCTCTGGAATGCTATTTCGAATGACATTTTATTTCACTCTCTTCCTGAAAACCAACCTTACTGATGGAAAATGAGTGTAGCTTTTCAAATATGAAACATGGTATTGCTTTGAGGAGCATTTGTTAAATCTATTTTCGGTATTTCTCCTCTTTTTCAACTTTCGATTTTTCGTCATTCGCTCCATACCATGATGCTTCTTTAAAAGTCACTGCGCTTAAATTTTAAGGGATCATACTTTTTTCCAATAATGTGTCAAGTGAAATCTGGGTTCTAATTAGCCAGCTTCAGGCTAAAATTTAGGGTCTTCCACCTTGAATCTCGAGATTTTGCTCATGCAAAGATGCCTAGAATGCAGATACTTTCCAGATGCAATGGAGGTTCAAGGTCAAAAGTTGCCTCAACTTTTTCTTTAAGTAGTCCACCCTAAAGTTTTCATTTTTTGTGAAAATGATCTATTCCGTAGTTCTGGTCCACATTTTATAGAAGATTGAAATTCAACCTTCCTTCGATATGTAATTATTTTATTTTCTGCATTATAAAAATAATTTGTATCCTATGGTCATCCAATTCTTTTCTCTGACGAATCCCGATGGCATCTTTATTAACCGATACGCCCCATTTTCACACCGAGTGTTTGAAGTATTCCAAGCACCACCTATTTAATTTCAGGGAATTAGGCCTTTTGTATTATTTATATCATTATATGCTAACTGACGTTATTTTACCATCTTAACATTCATATGTAGATAGAAAAAATAATTGAAGATTGTTGAAATACATTTTTCCATCAAAAACCATTCTCACTAAATATAAATTTTTTGTCTTTCAGCTGCTGACCTCACAGATAGGTTGAAGATGCAAGACTTAATGTCACGCTTTTCACCTGTAGAAATCTTTTCGTTTGGGAACGATGGCAATGTTCAACGTTCAGAAGAATTAGAGGATTCAAAGCAAACCGGAACAAAGAAGTCTTCAACAATTGTAAGGTTGCCCATAGATGGTCTCCCAGGAGAGACTCACGACTACTATCCTATAAAGTATGTGATGATACCTTACAAGGCTTCTCTTTCGTCTTTCACTCCTCGCATCGGGAAAAAGAAGAAGTCGGATTTCAGGAGGTTGGGAGCAACACATTTTAGTAATAATGGTTTCGCTAGTCGCCCTTTTGATATTCTGAAACTCAAGAATTTCAAAGAAGTATCTTCAAATAATCCTGTATTGAAGAACATATTTCGTCAGTTGATTCCGGTATCAAGGGTTGGTCGAGCAGAAGACAGCCTGCCTACTCTGCACCTGAGAGCTGCTTTTGTTCCTAGGCTTGGTAAGAAACGATCGTATGTAACAGTTCCTTACGACCAAGAGCCGGAAACTGGTGAGTTGGAAAGAAGTGGAATCTTTTGGCCATCTCTAGCACAACGTTCAAATCGAGCTCAGCACGTAATAAACCTGAACGCTGGAAGCGGTTTCACTCCAAGGCTTGGAAGATCACTTTATCATTCAGAGCCGCCATCGGATAAAGAAAGCGAACGTTGATTCGCTTCCATTTTAAATTTAGAGACAGTAGATCAAAGTTAGCTTACACTGAGAAATAATAAAATGAAATAAAGTATCTCTGACTGAAGTAATACTTATGCACTGTGTAGGAGAAGACGTTTTCCTCTGTATATTTCAATGGTCCAAAACAATCAATCAGTCTGTAAATTAAGATACCAATAAATACTAAGAGCTCTTTTTATTGTAGTTTAGTGTGTCAATAACAGTATAAAGACAAATCAATCGAAAAGAGTGTCCTACCTTTTTTCCCCCGTCTGGTGTTCTTATCTATGACATTCTTGCTGGCATTAAAGAATTTATAGCTTTAAAATATAACAATTTAAACTTTTACTACTGAAAGCAAAATAATTTTTCCACAATCTAAAATCATTTTAGAATGTCATGTACAGTTTAATCTTAATGTAAATGGCTTATGATAATCAAAGGACTACTGAACACATAAGTAAAAGTTTGCTAAATAATGATTTCTCATTAATAAATTTTTTATATTAAAGTTAAAGAATTTGTGAATGAATTGTTGCACATCACCTATACAAATCCTTCATTGAAAAGAGCTATTGGTTGTAAAAGCTTTCAATATCTATTTATATTTGATGGGTCTCTTTATAATATACAGCATACACAAAGAAAGCTATGAAATATACGTATGTGTACTTCTCTTTCATAAAATTGGTCTGTTTTTAACGAATTTTGCATATTACGCAACTACTAGTTTCAATAGCAGCTTCCCCAATGAGATTTCTCATTGTGGAAGCTGCTGCTGCTGCTGGAACTATTAGTTCGCCTTGAGTGGTAATAGCGCAGAATAATCCGCAGATTTCATGCGATTCTACATAAAGAAATCTAAGGGTGAAAGGCGAGGTGATGGTAGTAGACACTGTACGGGATCTTTACCAATCTATCGGTTATCATAATCAGTATTTAAAAGTTCAGAAACATCACGGGCTGGCACACTGCCACACATAAACCACATCCTCTACTGATTAAACGGACGTCTTACAATAGTACTAACTATCCCACAAAGTAGGGATTAAATTCCTGAAAGCGTTTCCAGTAAAAATAAAGAGTACGCCAACTCATGATCAATGTTTACTAACTCAGAACGGCTGATAACGAGTGCACTAACATTTTATCACTAATAATATTATGCAGATTTTCTTCGGCCCAGGGATGCGTACTTCTAGAATTCAGAATTCCATTTCTTGTAAAATGTGATTCATCTGTAAACCAGAATATGGCTGAGTAATTGAGGGTCACGAGTACATCGTACAATGAACCAGTGACCCGAGTTTCTGCCCTTATTTGGATAGCACGAAGTATTTATTCCTACACCTTTGTAGTTCATCAAAATCTTCCTCTACAGAGTAGTAGTAGTAGTAGTAGTAGTGGCACATGATGCAAGAAAGCAAGTGTAGGAGCTTATGCAGCATCAGCCAAAAAAAAAAAAAATATCACACCATTCCCTCCAAATGCCTGTCCAGTTCCTCCTTAAATTTATTTAACCTATCAACTTCTACAACGACAGATGGAAGTTTGTTCCAGCAATTAACCACCCGCTGGCTAAAGGCAAATTTCCGCACATCTATTCTACATCTGTCCTTTCTTAATTTGAACTTATGTCCCCGTAGGTTGGTAATCTGAACAAGTGGAAGGATCCTATCAGAATTCAGCGTGCTCAACCCATTCAAGGCCTTATAGACCTCAATCAGATCACCGCGCAGGTGCCTAGTCTCCAGCCACTGCAATTTGCAGAACTTAAGCCTCTCTTGGTAAGAGAATCCCTTCATTCCCCTCACCAATCGTGTTGCTCTTCTCTGTACACGCTCAAGCAAATCTACATCCTTCCTAAAATGAGGCCTCCAGACCTGTACGCAGTACTCAAGGCGTGGCCTGACCATTGCCTTATACAGAGGGACAATCACCTCCTTTTCCCTGCTAGCAAAATTCCTATATATCATTGACAAAACCCCATGACCCGCCCTAGCAGCCTGTCTGCACTGCTCAGAAAACTTCATATCTGACTGCACAATTACTCCCAGGTCTTTTTCATTTTCTACCACCTTAAGTGTAGTACCACACAGTTGGTACGTTTCTCTGGGGTTATTTCTACCCATATGCAGTACTTTGCATTTGTCAAGGTTGAACTTCAGTTGCCACTTCTTAGCCCATCTGCCCAAATTATCTAGATCCTGTTGCAGTAGCACACTGCCATTACTGTCATTAACAACCCTGCCAACCTTTGTGTCATCTGCAAACTTCGACATTAAGCCTGATATACCTTCATCAATATCATTGATAAATACACAAAACAACAGTGGACCCAACACCGAACCCTGTGGGACTCCACTAATAACATTAGTCCACGAAGAGCAGCACCCATTGATTACCACCCTCTGTCTTCTCCCACTTAACCATCCTTTTATCCATTGTAGCAACTTACCCTTAATACCATTCTGCTCCAATTTGTACAGTAGTCTTCCATGCGCAACAGTGTCAAAAGCTTTCCTGAAATCCAAGTATATGATATCAAAATTATTTTTTGCATCCAGTTCCTTTGTGACCACATCATAATAACCAATCAAATTTGTCAGACAAGACTTTCCCTTAACAAACCCATGCTGTGTTTGAGTTATCGCTGCAGTCTTGTCTAGATGATCCTGCAATGCATCTTTAACCAGCGACTCCATTATTTTACCCGGAACAGAAGTTAAACTAACTGGTCTGTAATTACTCGTGTCACCCTTCGATCCACCTTTGTGAATTGGG
Organism: Mastigoproctus giganteus; assembly: GCF_048544385.1. Classification (NCBI taxonomy): domain Eukaryota; kingdom Metazoa; phylum Arthropoda; class Arachnida; order Uropygi; family Thelyphonidae; genus Mastigoproctus; species Mastigoproctus giganteus. The sequence continues at coordinate 150,707,099 of NC_143586.1, read as the reverse complement.
GACACATTTGCACATCTCCAGTCCGTGGGAACCTCCCCTGAGTCCAAGGATGCTCTCATAATTATGGCTAAGGGTTTGCTTAGTTGCTTTGCCGCCTCCTTTAAAATAACTGGATAGATCCCATCCACCCCAGGTGCCTTTCTTATGTTTAACTTCAACAATTTCTCCTCCACTTTGCTCTCAGTTATTACAAAATCATTAAGCACACTGCTACAATTTGATAACCTTCTTCCATTTTCAAATTGTAATAATTCCTCACGTGTGAATGTAGATGCAAAATACTCATTCAGTTTGTTTGCTATCTGAGCAGGATCATCAACAGTCGAACCATCGATGTCAAGTGGTCCAATCATATTCATCCCCTTCCTTTTAGAGTTTATATAAGTAAAGAAATCCTTGCTGTTTTTCTTAGCATCTTTTGCCAAAGATTTCTCGTAATCCGCCTTCGCCTGCCGAACCTCCTTTGTGACCTGATTACAGACTAGCTTATATCTGCCACAGGCTTCTGCGTCACCTGATAATTTATATGCATCCCATGCATTTTTCTTCTCTGTCACGAGTCTCATTAGTTCATTTGATAACCATTTAGGCCTAAACCTTGAACGATATTTCTTAATCGGTATATAAAGTCTAGTAGCTTCCACGATTAATTCTTTGAATGCTTCCCACTTAGAATTTACTGTTTGTAACATCGTCAGTTGATCCCACTGTACAGAATTTAAAAAAACTGTCTGAGACCACTGTACTCCCCTTTACGGAAGCAAAAACCCTTTCCCTTACCCCTGACGGTAGTTACCTCTTTGAGTAAATCCCACTTCAGCACACTGTGATCACTGCCACCTAGTGGTTCCTTTATCTGCAAATTCTTAATACACGAATGATCACTGCTGATAACCAGATCAAGAGTGTTACTTTCTCTGGTTGCCTCTCGAACATGCTGCTGCAGAAAACAATCATCCAATAACTCCACAAAAGTCTGACTAGTGTGTGAGTGACCAACCCACAAGTTCCAGTCAATATCTGGGAAGTTAAAATCCCCCATTATAAGACATTCTGATTTACTGGCCCACTCTATTTCTCTGTACAATTGTTCATTGTACTCATTCAAGTCATTAGGCCTATAACACACTCCTACTCTTATTTTTCCTTTCGCAGTGCTTATCTCACACCAAACTGACTCAACAGAGCACTGTTCATCTATATTAACTGGGTGCACTTCCTTTGATTTTATGTTTTTCTTAATTAACAGCATAACACCCCCTCCCTTTCTGTCCTGTCTATCATTTCTGTACACATTGTACTCCCCAAATTCCAGTTCTGCATTCCTTATATCTTTGTGACACCACGTCTCTGCTATCCCAACAATATCCGCCTTTGATGTCTTGACCAACACTTCAAATTCATCAAATTTATTTACTATACTTCTAGCATTGGTATACATGCAAGCATACATGCTCCTATGCCTATTCCCTGTTACCCTAACACATCCCATATACCCAACTATTCCATGATGACTGCCATCCGTCCCTGAAACCCCCAACACCCCTCGCTCCAGGTCGCTTCTTATTCTAATAGAAGTTGTGCAAGAATCACCTTCACCTCTGCCTGCGGTTACTGCTAAACTATTAGTCTTTGTATCCCCCCAAACTAGCAGTTTTCCGACCCACCTAACACTGCCTCGATAGCATCAGCAAATATTCTTGCACCCTTTCTATTTAAGTGTATCCCATCCCTGTAGAAGCAATCTCTCCTGTTAACAAGTACAGTCCAGGCTGAAAAAAATTCTACCCCTTGAGCCTTGCACAATCTTTCCAGGGCCGAATTGATCGACAAGGCTCTCATCATGTACTCCCTCCTATCGTGTCTGGGCAGAATTGCAGACACTTTCAAATTCAACCCTATTTCACGGCTTTTTTTCAACAGTGACCTGTACTTATTGAGTAATTCCGCCGGTCTCCTACTCTTAATATCATTAGTACCAACGTGTACAACTATATCACCTTTTGTGCCCTTGAAAGATGATATCCGCTCTACAACGTCATCAACCTTTGCCCCTGGCAGACATACCCTGGTCCTGTTCCACCTATCCTTTTTACAAAATATATTCCCCGTCTCTCTGACAATAGAGTCACCAACAATAACTAGTTCCTTTGGGACCAGCGCATTCTGCTTTGGAGATTGCCGCCGTGTTGCCCGATGCCCAGGAGTGAGCTCTGGCGTTGAGGTGGGCAGCTGAGAGCCTGATGGGCCCCTCAATTTAGATCTTTCGAGGGCATCCACCCTGTCCTTCAAACTCTCATATAGGCCCATAACAACGCTGAGTTGTCGCCTGATTTCCTTACACTCCTTACATCGCGCACACACAAAGACATCCCCCATGGCAATATCATGTTCCGTCCCAGAGAGTTCGGCAAACATTTCACAAGCTGCACATTTTTTTAGGCTGTGATGCGTTGGAGAATTGCCCCCCCTCAGTTCTCCCCCGATTCACAGCACTCCTGCCACTTTGTGCCCGTTGCTTTGCTGCTCTAGTCTGGGGCATGGTAGTTTAAATTAATAAAATCAATAAATTAAATATCAATAGTATTTGAATAGAAACTATTAAATAGAAACAGTGAAGCGTATTACTATATAATTATGCGTTAGAGCTACCTAGCTACCTCAATTAAAAAATTTGAATTCCCTACCACTATATCCAAAAACAATGGCTACAAAATGGAACGAAATAACGGTTTTACCTATCGTAAGTAAAATCCACAAAAACTCTTTATCTAAATTAAAAATAACCAGCGTAACTATAACTATATGACTACGTATTAAGTACAATATAAAATAACAATCATGTAAATAAAAGGCAAACACTTATCGTTTTTGCGGAGCCTGTAACTGTCAGCTGTAACTTTTAAAGAGATTCAGCGCCCTCTCCCTGTGAGTTTACCTGTAATGGTTCAACATGCCTACGCTGCCAGCAACAAACGTTTTCCGATTTGGTACTCGTCTAGTCGAAAATTTATTGGCGTATCTGCGAATAGCAGCAATAAGATTCGTATTACCTTCAACCATAAATTAAAATCATATCAGTAAACATTACAAAGCAAACAGATTTAAAATGTCTCCCATAATATCAGTTCAACAAATGCCATTTTGTAAACAACGAGGTAATCATAGCGAACTCGAAATTTAAGAACTAATGTCGATTCTAGTAATATACACTCACTGATCACTGAATTATGACCACCTATCTTTAATGGACTATGCTGAATAGTTCTCTGTATAAAAAGCAGTACAACTTCCTACACTAGAGCCGTGGAAATTTGAATCTGGTTGTCCAAGTCTAAGTGATAAAGAAGCAGTTATAGGACGAAGTAAAAATATCACGGAGTTTCAAAAGGCCATGACTAGGAGAGATCCTACGTCAGGTGCTTCCATATTGGAAACTGCACGCCTTTTCGGTTGCATGCGGTCCAATGTGGGTAAAGTGTACAAAGAATGATGGACGTTCGCAGTAAGTGAAGGGTGTAGCGGGTAGTATGGAATCAACAGCAGGTCAATGTGCGACAGTTGACATCGCAATACAATATGGCAGAAATACAAGAAACATATCCTAAATGACGATGCGCCGTACAATGACTTACTGGGTTCTACGGCAGACGACCCAAGAGGCACCCTCTCTTCACAGTTGATCATCGTCGACGACGAATGCTGTGGTGTAAACACCACCCTGATTTTACAACGGAGGATTATAAACGAGTACTGAAGAAGAAATCTTTATTGTACAGTGAAGGTACAATATGTGCCCCCCCTCCCCACAGCCAAGAGACCAGGGGCTTGACAAGGTTATGGGGTAATATAAAAACATGTACAGTATAACAAAAAGATAACATAATATGAAATTAACTTAAAAGCACGGCATTAAATCATGCTATAGATATACCCAGGTATTACTCACCGGATGAGTCCAAATACCTAGTACAACACGCCGACAGACGCCTTCATGTGTGGCACAAGCAACAGGAGTCGACGGATCCATCTAAAACGGTGCCCGCCGTCCAGCCAGGTGACGGTGGCTGCTTAGTACGAGTCTCGCCCAGTCACATCTTACCTCTGCCAGTTTCGGCTCAAGATTAATCCTGCTAAGTCCGAATTCATGGTGTATTCATTGAAGCAAACTCCTCTCCAGCCTTCGGTCCGCAACACCCGCATCCCAATTGTGTCCAGCCATCGTGATCTGGGCGTTGTATTCGACTCAAAACTTCGATTCAACGCCCACATATACATGCTCATAACACGTGCTTCAAGATTCCGGTGGATAGCAAAACAGCATCTCCTACACATCTCAGATAGAAAGACAACCGTGAGGTACATAAGAACAGTTATCTTTCCCCCTTTACTCTATGCTGCTGAAATTTGGGCGTCAGTAGCACCGTCAATAAAGAAACCACTGTTTGCCGCAGAATTTTGGCTCCTAAAGTGGGCCAACAGGAAGCACAACCTTCCAGCTCTGTTTCGCACCACGCAGCTTGCCGACTCTCTCGGAATTCCACAGCTTCCCACCTTAGTCGACGACCAACGCCTCCTAGCAACAGTCAAGATGATAACAGGTATAATTGCAACACCTTCATTCAGGGATACCTGTGGCTGGAGGATTCCCCCTGCTGCCCTTAACGTCGACCTGAACAAATTCGCTGTTGACCGGACTTACCGGAAAAAAATTATGACTAGCAGGACTAATCAGCAATGATTGATATGTACCTTGCATCTGTTCCTGTCTGATTGAGCTGGTGATCTTATCTCGATGTTAAGCCAGCTCAATCAGACTTAACTCTGGTGAGGGGTTCTCTCCTTTGTATTAAAATATGTTTTCGTTTGTAAAATTACTTTTTTTTGTAAATAATTGTTCGAATTTCCCGGAAGTTTCTGGAGGCTGTAAACCCCTGGCTTTATTGAAGGGCAATAAAGATATTCTCTCTCTCTCTCTCTCTCTCTCTCATGTTCTTCTGGCAAGAACTAAGAGCCCTGGTGCATATGGACCCACGTTTAACTGGTGATGGCTACCGGCAGCTCTCAAGAAACCATGTGCACCTTTTCCCCAGACAGAAACGGAATACGGGTCTTCAAAGACGATAATGCGCAGTGCCATCGAGTCCGTACTGAGCACAAGTGATTCGAAGGACACAGCGAGGTTATCATCCATCTTGAGCTTCAAAATTCCCCTGACCTCAATCCAATTAGATACCTCTGGGAGATTTTGGAATGGGAAGCGAGGCAAATGGACACGCAACCGTCATCTATTCCAATCCTCTGGAAAGCTTTGCAGACAGCATGGCTGCAAAGCTTTCCAGAGGATTGGAATAGATGACGGCCATTTCAGACGTCTAGCAGAGTCAATGACTAAGCGAATAGCGGCCGTTATCCATGCTAACGGGGGCCTAACACTTTATTAAGTAGGTGGTCACAATTCAGTGATCACTGTATTTACTCTGCTACACTGGTTACTAGCAAATGAGTAACTGATTCATTCAATGAAACACCACTGTTCACATCGGTGTTGGTACATGTTTTCGTAATGCAAATCTGCTTTATTGTTACACCTCTGTGGCGAATTTGAACATAAGAATGTTGTCAATTTACATGGTTTTGTAACCTATGATTAATATCTCAGAAATAAAGGCTGTTAAGACATGTTTATAGAAAATGTTATTTTTAGCTCCTGCATCTTTTATGGGCAATTTGTGACACCTTGTATAACGGTGCCTCCTTGATTTAATTGACGCTTAGCAAATTCTAAGCAATGTACTCAGTATATGTAGATTGACTTATTAAAAAAAGGTATATGAAACAAATTTTCCATCGCGAGCTACAATTAGCGTTCATTGATAAAGTTTATTTGGTTGTGATTTACTGCTCTCGACGGATGTCAAATGTTTAGCTAGCGTGTGTATTTAGATTGACAAAGAAAGACTGATACATCTACAAATAAAATTCCAATTGACAGCTCTTACAACACATTTCAAAAAACACTATGAAGAAGCAAACAATTTCCTTTTTAGAAATACTGGAGATCCACATATGTCAGAGTTAATGCATCAGCAACTTCATCTCAGTTGCTGATCATCAGTTCTCCATTGCTAACTCTGAAAGAGGTTTATAATCATCTCAAGGAGTCACTATTTGATAAATTCCTACGGCACTAACCTTTCAATTGCAGAAATCTATAAAAACCTGTTTTTTGACCCTAATACAAACTTCGATTTCATTTTAAAAAAATTGTGTACAACGTACAATACGTTACAAAACGGATTGGGATACGAAAGAATAAACTATTTTTAGCAGGTTTAAAATAGTGCAGCTGAATATTTTAATATCAGTAAAGTATAACGAAACCTTAAAATATGGGCCTATATTTGCATTAAATACATCTACACTACTCGACAAAATTAACAGAACAAGTAGAAAACGTGGTTTAATTCATGCAGCTTGCGATGAAGCGGGGCAAATAGTAGGGTGGTGTACCATAAAAGAACAATAAAATGAGGAGACAGCGAGAAACTTCGGACAACTATGGAGGACATTGATAGGGGCTGTGTAAAAAATCCAATTTTTCCACCAAGCTACCTAGGAAATAGCTGTCGGCATGCAAAGCGACGCCCAAAAGCTTCCCACACATGTTCGATCTGATTTAATTCTAGTAATCCGTGCTGGCCACTGGATATCTTCAGTTTCAAGATATTTATCCACCACTTAAACTCTGTGCAGTGGCGTTGTCGCGCATGAAAAGAAAACCCCTGTCGAAAACGTTGAGGGGTCCGGCCGTTGATCATTATTCCGCTCCACACGAGAACACTGTCTCCATCGTAAGTGTCCCTTTCTCTGACGTTGGAGGGACGGTGTCGCATTCTTCTTTGTCTCCTGATGATCTGTTTGTAGGCTAAAACGGGACCTAAAGAACAGTTCAGTTCTTTGCACCGCATTTGTCAGCGCTCCAAATCGCATGTTCATGGCAACGGTTCGACGAGCTCTACGGTGGTTTGGGGTTAATGGGATACAAATCACTGGCTTCCTCGCGTAGTATCCACTTGAACTGAGCCTTCTTAACACAGTCCGGTCGGAAATTTTTTCACCAACAGCAACCTCAAAAGACAGTTGACGAAGGACATCGTAGGGTTCCGCCTTGCTGTTAGAGCCAGATGGTGGTTTGTTCTTGTTTATCTGGCTATGGATGTAATGATTCCTGTATTCTGAAAGGCCGAGACAACAATGCGTATCCCATTCAGCCAATGGGTCACCTCTGCTTGCGAGTTCGGGAACTGGAGAGTCTAACCTGGACATCACACTGACTACTACTTCTCTTCGCAATAGTCTCCTTCATTGGCAGGTGCATGACACGGCCACTACTAGCGACCATCGCCTCATCACTTACAGTGTCACCGATTCTGCCCTCCCTCGTCAAGTGTCTATCCAGGATATTGTAAAATTCTCTACTAAAACAGCGAACTGGGACAGTTTGACAATGTAATTCAAGATGTTCTTCATGACCCAGCTAGCAACTCCTACCAATCAATGAACAGTACAGAAAACAGACGCTGTGCAGAGTCTGCTTCTCAAAGCTTCAGAGGCTTCCATGAAAATTGTTCCAGGAACCCAAGATCTGTACCATGGTGGTCGCAGGAACTCACTACCTGCGAAATTCTCTGAAGCGTGCAGAGAAGAAACGCAAGAGGAGGACTGAAGCTGCTCACATCGTAGAACAGTATAGAGACCGATTCAAAGCAGTCCGCCGTGAATATACTAACAAAATTTACCATGCCAAGCAGAGCTCCTAGCGTTCCCTTGTCGAGACTGATGGGAACCGGAATGCGTGGAGTTTAGTCCATAATCTCGTGAGGAATAAGCTGGGATCCATGGATGTCATACACTCTGTCCGCTCTGATGACTCATCTGAGACTACACACTGGGAAGATACAATCAACCGGATTGTGGATGAACTAATATATCAGGACAACACCAACTCTGACATCCACAGGAAGATAGCAGTACAAAATTCCAGCTTCCAGCCAGACATTACGGAGGAACCATTCACAGATGAGGAAGTTGATGCAGCAATTAAAAAAAATAAAAAAAAAGGTAAAGCTCCTGGTCTGGATTTTATTAAAGGCGAGACTGTGCAATGTCTCTGGGCCATAGCTCCAATGATACTTCTTCAGCTCTTCAACACCAGTCTGAACGAGGGTAACTTTCCATCACGTTGGAAGCATGCTAACCAGAGGCTCTTACCTAATGATCCCACAGGTACCGCCAAGGCATACCGCCCGATTGTGCTGCTTCCCATTCTCGGCAAGGTTTTTGAGAGACTGCTGCTCTCCCGCTTCCAACCCCGATATGAAGCCAGTGGTTTGACATCCTCGCTTCAATTTCGATTTAAACAAGGGTGCTCCACAATTGATGCTCTAGCTAAAACCCTCAAAGCTACAGAACAGTCGGATGCAACTTATCTACTGGCAATCTTCATTGACTTCAAAGGAGCTTTTGACACTGTGGTGGCCGGACGTTCTTCAGAGGGCCAGAGTCTAACTGTACCTGGAATTTCTACCACTGCCTCAAAAGCTACTTCTGTAATCGCAAGGTCAGCATCAAAACAAAATATCACTGCATCACCCGACATTAACCCGAGGCTGTCCCCAAGGGCTCCATCCTGAGGCCAGCTGTCTGGAATATGATACTCGGTGGTTAATTGCTGGAACAAAACTTCCATCTGTCGTTGTGGAAGTTGATAGGTTAAATAAATTAAGGAGGAACTGGACAAACAGTTATAGAGAATGGATGTGTTAATTTTTTTTCCCGGATTCTGCATAAGCTTGCTTTCTTGCATCACATGCCTCCATTACTATTAATCTAAGACAAATTTAAATTCCCAATAGAGAACGGAATAATTACGAAACGTTTAGATCCAGTGAAAATGTCACAATTAATGATTTGGTAACGATAGAAAGAGTGAAGTATGTCATATGCACAACCTAATGGTCGCCAACGCATTTTATCAAAACGATAAAATGTACACGTTCGCTAGGGTAGAGAGTACACAAATGTTAGAAATTGATATTCGATTATATCTTTGTTAGAGAAAACGGTCATCACAGATCATGAGAAGTAATATTAACTCTATTATATAACGATTATTGAAATACAATAAGTTAGTAGGATGGTTTTATTCATTTGGAATATGAACATCCGTGTTATAATCTATTTGTCTTTGCAATCTGAGAACAGGGTGGTTGGATTTGAGCAGATTGGAAAGAAAATTGCATTTAATGGAAATCTGTCCAACCACGTGAAAGTATAATTATTTGAAGCTTAAAATACTTTGATAATATCCGAACAGGATTTTTTTTAATATGTGGTTGTGTGATTTTCTTTGTCTTCTCAAGGGTAAGTATGAGGCAACTACTTCCTTTTGAAGTGAAATTTCCTTTGGCGCTCCCCAAGCAGTTTTCACATGGGAGTGAAAGATTCTAAAGAAGTTTCATTTAAACTTCCACCATGCGTACTCGGCGCGCGCACATTTCTTTTTTCCATCATCAAAACTAGGAACCTAATCAGTCAGATACACCGGTTGATATTATTACAAATGACACACTCGGGCATGTAGAACGACATCAACAGCAGCACTAAAAGTATTGACAGGCTGTAACCCCTGTCAATGAACTCCAAGTGGACTTCCCCATACTATCAGGAAGAATGAAGTTGAATTTCTCGGTATAAAAACTCTTGCCATTGGCAGGAACTTTTCCCCTTCTGCAAATCTGTTGGATTAATTCCACCAAAGGCAATACTGCTAATCTATTTCTATCTGGTGTCTCCCACCTCAACAGGGAGTGACTCAACTGGTTTCTCCCTAATATACGTACTAACTTTCTTCTGACAGGACATGGGAAATTCAAAAAGAAAAACTTTAGCAATTTTGGTTAATCAGTGATGCCCATTATGATTGCAGATAATCGGCGGACTGGCACCACGTAATGCACTAATATAACATCTAACTGGACCTATGTAATCCTCTCTTAATGGATTTAAATTAACTACACTCAGTCCGAAAAGAAAGTTAGTAGAATCAAAAGAAGTCTCCACAGCTTTTAATAGGTATGCCGCTACGATATTTTATAGGTGCTAGTATCATCTCTCCTGAATGAACACCCAATTGGACATCCTCCTTGTGGGAATCACGGCAATGTTCTGATACGATATTAGGACCTGCGTGGAATATTTATAACCAGATTGACCATCCGGCAAAATCAGGAGCAATATCTTCTAAATTCCTACGAGGAGTACAAGGCATTCATACAATATGTTCAAGATCTTTTAACAAGGAGAAAAGCTGAGAATGCTGCAGCGAACCATCAAAGAAATGTAGTGGAGCAGCCCCCTCAAAACAGCTGAATGAGAGTGACACCACGGACAAGACTCCCAGGACCTGATGAGACAACTTGCCCAGCAGTTGCGCTGTTGACGAAAGGAACTATCACGCATAACAAATGATATAAGGACGGGACTCACTAGTCTCATGAAAGACTCCATCACTGGACACTACTATCCTCGATCTGACACCACCAACGAGGACCATACCTTGCTGCGTTATCCATTTGGCGATCTGTACTCCGCCCTTGCGAGATACCTTTCAATCTACACTCCTGGCAAGGGGAAAGCCAGATCTCTGATCCTCTTACCATTCTCTCTTTTTCACTCTGGTGGAGCTGGGGTATGCTCCACTGATCACTGCAGGGGTCACCCCACTTATCGACCTTTACTTCTACTTCTCCCCCAAGCCTTTAGTCCCCCTCCTGTCAACTTACACCGCGTATGCCTCACACGTCAAAAATAAAATATCAAATCAAACGCTCGATCTTTCGGTACTATTCACTTTCAGCGAAGAACCCTCACAGAAGATTTTTTTTATAGGTCCTAGCCACTGAAATCTCAGAAATTAGGTGACAGGACCTGCCAGAGTAAAAGCTAAAATTGGTGTATGTGGCCAACCTCCAGAGGTTAAGTGTGGGCAACGTTGGGGTCAATCACGGGCCCCGCGGCTAATAGGCCAGAAGAACAACGTTACACGACATTACACCACAAGGTACACACGCTTTTAAATCTCTGGTCTTTGCAGAGTACTGTAGCATACGACAATGACAACTACGCGGTGATGGGGGAACCCCTGGTGCCATTTGGCCCTAAACACACTTTACACTTACCAACACCAACTGTTTTTGCAAAATTGTGCAGCATCACTTAAAGGGATTTTTGGGAACCGCCTAACAAACATTATGTCCACTCTGTTCACAGGGCGAAAACCGAAATTTCAGTCGAAATTAACTTCTTTACAAAGATAAAGATTGCTTGATTGGAACCAACCCCATAGATTTACATCTTGTATACTGTGGTCTGTGCTACAGAATTCGCAGATTCCGACTACCTGCATGTGCCGGAGTATGAACAGGAACGTTATTACTGTACAAACTTCGTTCCTCATTACTGGTTCATTAAACGACTAGAAGTTGTATATTAACTCGGCCTCACCCCTTCTAATTTACCCATTTTGGGGTCAAAAAGGACCGGAAACATTCTTTACGAATATACTTATTATGATGACCTTAAAAGCAGACTTAGAATAGTTCCTCTAATCCGATTGAAACTAAATTGCCTGAGCTGGTTTAGCTAATGTAATATTCATAAATGATTGATTATACACGGATAAGACTCTTGTAGAAGCAGGTCTTAATTGTAATTGATATACGGATCATAAGCGAAATTACCATACTATCGAGTTATCCCCTTAAGTATTACTATCAAAAGAAACTTTCGCACGGTTTATCAAACCTTCCCCATAAGCCAAAAACCAACTTTGCTTTTTCATTGCTGAAAGATGCCACCGAGTTTATTTCTCCTTTCAGTTATAAATGTTTAACCACTGGCTCTCCCTCTTCATACATCGAGTTGGGCGTTCGGTTGAGGTACGGCAATACGTCTTTTCAGACGGCGTCTGTAATTGCTTGCATTCGCTTCGGGAAGGGCGATTTGCTCCTTTCGTACAAGGCTGTATATCTTCCGCAGCAAATAGTCCGAATGTCGGAACTGACAACCGGCTGAAGAAAAGAAAAAACTTGTTTCAAACACTGGAATCCAGTAAGAAGCCTCTGAATTATTAACTGTGTGGCAAGGGAAACATGCTTTCACCCCGTTTTCATATTACAATATGTCTTTTCACTCCCACACTACCGAAGAGAATAGTTTTAGAAAAGTTTCCTAGATGTAACTCGCTGGCTGTTTATTTTTATATACTGAAACGTTTAGACTTTGAACTCCAATTCAAATATGTAGCCTATGATCCTGACTGGTACGTTTCTTTGCCATTGTGAAGTATTAAGGATCATTCCTTTTTCAAAGAGAAAAGCTATTTTTAGTGGCTTTCCAGTTATCTTAAAAGCCAGTACTTTGCCATTTTGATAATTTAAAATTCGATACAATTGGTGTATCCAGTTCTTTGGACTGTTTTATAAAATTATCTGGCGAATTACTTGAAAAGAAAATAAATGAAATCTCTAATGGCAAAGAGATTTACCCATTTGATTACAAGTTGTCTGAACGTTGCTCAATTGCAAATAAACACCACTGATCCTTATTGAGATAAAGAAACGTTGCTTAGATGAATGCAGAGTACTGGTGTCATTGCGCAATGTTCTGGTTTCTAATATATTGACATTTTAAATAAAAATTCATCAACAAAAATTAATAATAAATCCACAAAGATATGAAGTTCGGTTGAGATGGCTTAAACTTGAGATAACAAGTTCCGCCTTAGCGAGAAGCAGCAGACTTGAAAAATTCTCTGTTCCTTCTTCTATAACTGCGATCATCCACAAAGAATCTATTCAGGTTAGCATGAAGATTCTGCGTCATTAAGTATTTGATGAGATGGAAATATTCTTAAAAGATTGAGCCTTGTTGAACACGGAAGGAGTTCGGAATTGTCGTTACCATGAGTGTCTATAGAAAGCATTGAACATCATTTATAGTGGCTAGGTATTTAGGCTACAGAGCGATAGCAGACTAGGTGGAGTGATTGTGAGCCGGAGGGATGCATTTCCTGTTGGCCTAGTTTAGGAGCCAGAGTTTTGCAGAAAAGAGCGGTTTAATTGTTGTTGTTGATGCCTCTTGGAAAAGATTTCGGCTGCATATGTAAAGGTTTACTTAAGAAAAGGCAAATTGCAGCCATTATTAACTCACTGCGGGATGGAGGCCTCCTGAACGATTCATGTTGAGGGAAATGGCCATAATCTGCCACGTTGCTCCAGTGCAAGTTGGGAGATCGGCTGTATTTAGCAGTCAGGGGTTTGAACTCCTGTATACTCGAGGAGCGCGGGCTATTGCACTCTTGCCCTTGACGAATCGGCTACGGAAGCCAGACGGTTCACTTAAACAGCAACAAAGCATATCTCACTGTCCAAAAAAGTGAGAACTAGTTCCTGTTTTAATTCAGACACTGATAAGATGACTTTATGGTGGCTAACGCGTTGGTGACAGCTAACCTACGTAGATGGGAGTAGTTGATTTAGGGTGGATTACCGGGCATTATATGCTTAATGAGAATGGAGAGTAGGGCTTTCTCCAGGGGTTTGAACAGACTGTTTGTTGGAGATGGCGACTGTAGTTTGTCTAAAAAGGTATGATGAGGTAGTTGTTCCACTGCTGTGGAATGATCTGACTTTCGAGAAGCTGGTTAAATACATCAAGTGGCCAAATAATGATGTACTTTGACATTTAAGAATGAATTGGGTATCATATCATCATCAACAGCCGAAGAGCTTCTAATGATGGCCGTAATCATAATGTCATTCATCACAAGCTTACTCAGCACTACATGCTGAGTCAGCTCTGTGGTGTTGGCGAACTATTGTAATGAAATCAATAATGTTCCTTTCAGCGTACTACAAGAGTATATATCGATCGATTTTTTTCTGATTTTTCAGGGTGTTTCCAGGTTACAATCCAATTTGGGTGTGCATGTATCAGTCACACTAGATGCAACTCCACGTTTTAATTATTGTGGATCATATAGATTTTTCTTATAAAACTAAAGGACTGGTAACGAAGGTAGCAAATAAACCACATCACACAGTGACCATAGATGCATATAAGCAGATGTCATGTATTTAAACATTTCGCTTCGTGGTCCAAATTGTGCAATTTGGGGAGGGGGGTTATAGTCCCATTTCAATGAGAATGGCCTCGTCTCTCAGTTGGCAGCTTTCAACCGAGTTAACTTCCCCCATTTGCATTTATTGCCTGCGGTTCCTATGGGTTGAACAGCACACCCTCGCAATCTAGGATTCTGTAATTGTGGCTACGCAATATAATTAGATTTTATTTCATCTTGCAAAGTTGAATACCTATCCAATTGGCGATGCGGAAATTCTTAAACGTTACAAAGAAGTTGCGTTTCGAGTTGTTTTTCTGAGAAGTACATGGATCGATAGTAACTGAAAAATTTTATTAATTTTAACAAGTGTTTCCCTGCAGGTATTTTAATTAAAATTGTGTAGGGTGTTGACGTGGCTGTCTTATTATTTCTTGCTTACCTAACAACAACAGTCTCCAAGAGATCTTTCGGGCCCACGCAGCGATGCATACTCATGTGGGATTAAACGATTATAACCAGGATTTCCGTGATAAAGATGTCGGCAGAAGTTATAAATAGAATGCTTTGCAAACAGGAAGAACATCGGATTAAAGTTAAAGAAACTTATTTATTTTTCAGTTGTGAAAAATATTTAAACAAAAGACAAAATCACGAGCTCAGTTTCTGCTCTTAATATACATGGACTCTTTGAGAAGTGAGGTAATGGTTAACTTTTCGAAACGTTTATGAGAAAAGACATTTAAACCATGAAAAATGAAACGATACGTAAATGACGGTAATTAGTGCACTAATTTTAGGAGGGAGTCACAGGGGACTTGCCCATTCGTGTCACTAGTGCAAATATACTCCTGTCATAAAATTCATCATCATTGAACCAGGTTTACACGCACTTTAAGTTCATCTTCATTTCCTATGGTTATAATTTCCGAATTCTGGGGAAGATAAAAGACATAATTGATGATTTCATAGTTATAGCCTGGCCACAGTCGCCTTACCACAAATTTTTCGAAGGGGAATATCGATGAATGCAGTCTGCGGAACAGTATGTAATCTGTTGTAGCGATTATGTACAAAAATTAAATATTATAATGCCTTTACCCCATCCACAGTACTCTGCCAATAAGTGATTCGATTAAATTTTTACTTGTCTCATTCTTCTTTCCAACGTCCCATCCTTTTTATCTCAAAAGCAGAAAAGTAGTAACCTCCAATATAAATAAACAGAGGTTTAACTAATTTTGAAGCGTTTGAAATAACACTTGATGCAAATTATAAACGTAGTATTGAAAAATGAAGTCAAAGGGAAAAAGTAATAATTATCCACGAATTGCATAATGCTGAAGTCTATCTTTATCATTTACCCACACAGTTCGTTGGTATTGCAAAGTCGCCAAACATGCGCACTAAGTTAGAGAAACGCTTGGTAAGCTTTATGCGTTAACAAACTTCAACTATGAGGGATGAGGCAGTTGTTGTGAAAGAAACCCCACTGGCAAAGTAGGCGTGAATCTTAGACGGAACGTGGAGGAAATTGATTGTTACAATGAACCATTTTCACTTATAGATTAAGACAGTTTTATTAGATTCGACCGTTTAACCAATTCATTCTGACTTCTTAATCATTTTCTCAGCCGTGAAAACTGATTAAATGAAACAAAAATGTTGTAAATAATTAATTAAACTTACCTGATTAAATATCCTTCAGTAAAATCGCAAACAGCAAAAATATTCATTCCGGAAGCTTAAGCTGAAACCCAAATCTCCACATAACTGCACATTCTTCAGAAATATTCACAATTAAAATAAAATTGACTCCACTTCCAATAATAGAACCTAACATTCAAAACTGCATGAGTAGGCGAGCGCACAATTAAAACACATCCAACAAAAGCACATTCATTAACCGAACTTCACAAATATCACCAAGAAACTGGTTGCACAATAGTCACGTGCTATTTCTTATACTGTTTTGGCCAGTCCATTTTGTTATAGGTTGGGGGAATTCAAGTGAACAATACAGAAAATCTCTATAAATAAAGTCGTCCATTGGCCGCGGAACTCCTCTTGAGGATTACCACCAATTAAAGAGTTATCAAACTCACTAACAAAAGGACTCAACTTTTGAAAAATTCTGGCCTTTCTGATGGCATTACCGGGAAACTAGAGCTTCTTCCAAATTACGAGCAAAACATGAAAGAAGGATACACTTTGAAACTGAGTGAATAATCATTTACAGCCGAAAATATGTCCCGAAAAACTGTTTTGTTTTCAGTATTACAATGAAACTTCAAGATGTGTGATACACATCTTGAAGTTTCATTCACTTGTATCTTGAATTTCACTTGTATCTTTTTTTTTTAGAAAAAAATGCATCTTACGGCCAAAAATTATGGTAATAACGGGGAGTATGGTGTTTAATGCTTTGCTTTTTGTAAATTCCAAAGTGTAGTAAATTTAATTTCCAGTAAATTTAATGGGCTCACCTACCATTTTCATGAAATGGAGAATTCCTTCAGTAACACCACCATGTGTTCCTACTACAAGATATAAAGCAAGAGGGCAGATACGTAAGAATTCTGTATGTATGCAGTCGGTGCTGATACGGGTCCATATAACATCCAGCTAATGGCGATCCTTTGATCGAAAAAAAGCTTGTTTATGCATGATTTCAATGGAGACTGGCACGACTTGTGCAAGGTTGTTGTTGTTATTTGGTTTTTAGAAGCATTAGCAACTAAGGCCATATTGCTCCGGGGATATGCGGTGGTCATTCCCTGACCTTCCCGCATCCTCCGTATTTGGTGGTGACGGAATCGAACCCCGGTCTAATCAAGAAGCGTGTGCTACGCACTGTTGCTCCTTCCCACCTGGCTACGGAGGCGCACTTGTGCAAGGTAACAGAAAGCAGACAATTTACAGACATGCTATGTACGATGCAATATGGCCTTAGTCACCGATTCGCCTAAAACTCTACAACTAACTAAACCAGACCAAATTTCACGATGCACAACTCGTCGTACCTTGTCACAGTTTGAGTATTGCAATCGACAACCGAACCGAGTTCCACTCCTGGAATGAAAACCAAGCAGGCACAGTTACAATAGAATAAGGAACACCGACACTGGACAATAGAGGATTGGAAACACGTGCCTGGTTCGGAAAATCCAGGTTCCTACTGTTTTAAGCTATAATGGGAGGATCACAATACACTACACATCCTGTCAATTTTCAAAAATGCAGGTTGTGATGCCAGTTTAATGGCGTTGGATGTATTTTCGTGATGCACATTGTGCCCTCGATAAGAGTAAAGGAACATTTGTATGACATATGCCATCTGTAAATTGTTTCCAACCACAAGAATCCTTTCATGGGACAGTGTGTCCATCTGCGAATAAATTTTTGCATCAGGACAATGCGCTATATCACAAGGCCAGAATTGTACAGAACTGGTTCCAGTAACATAACAGTTAATTCAGCCTATTATTATAGCCTCCTTAGTCACCAGATTTCAATCCATGGAACCGCCTGTGGGATTAAGTGGCACTAACTCTTCGGAGTAAAGATCCGCAACCAACAATTTTGCAACTGTGGGAAGCAATTGAGTAAACACGGACTAACTTCTTTGTGGCGCACTTTCAATACCTTGTTGAGTCCGAGCAGTGATGAATTCAGGCTGTTCTGAAGGTAAAGGAGGATGTACTCGCTATTAGTTAGGCACGCCAAAAAAGTGACCACTCAGTGTACACATACGGATATGCGCTATGGCCTATTCCACTTTCCCTGCTAGGATTTTGACCAAGGTATGATGGACTACAGCGGGTACAGTCCTCTACTCCTCTTATAGAATAATCATAACGTCTTGGTATATCCCTCACTCGACGCCCAAGTTCATTCCAAAGATGTTCCATAAGGTTCAAATCGGATCTCTGAGTCTGCTGTTCCAACTTTTGTACATTCACGAACCATTCTAGAAGCGCTGGCAGTATGGCACGAATAATTTCCAACTTCAGTGGTGCCGTCAGCGAAGAACATGGTGAGCGCTTCCATCAAGATCTCGCAGTGATCGCACAAAGATACAAAAGCAAATGGAGTGCCGCTATGTTAGCCGATTGATTATTGTTGGATGGTGAAAAGGGATGCTCCCGAAGCTGAATACAAGCGAAAGGCGAAAACGTCCTGTATTTGATACATGTATGTTCGTAGCTACGAGGGGTTTCCGAAAAGTAACGTAGCACATTTTTTCTCTCGATGATATTTAATAATAAATTACACACCAAGAAATAAGTGAACATGCCCTACTTCTCCACAAAGTCTCCAGTTTTATTAATGCAATTGTCCCAACGATGGATCAGTTAATCAATACAAGTACTGAAGGAGTCCTTGCCCACAGTCAGTAACCAACATCGCACCGCCTGATGAACTTCCTCATCCGTGGTGAAATGCTTTCTTGAAAGGTGTTTTTTCAGAGGGCCGAATAAATGGAAGTCTGCAAGGAGAATGAGACAGAGTTTCCAAACGATTACGGCGGAACCACTCACGAGTGGTGTGGGCAGTGTGTGTAGTTGTGTTGTCGTGCAACAAAATCACGCCGCTTGTCAGGAGTCCTGGTCGTTTGCGTGTCGGCTTTCAGTTTTTCCAACGTTGTACAGTAAAGCTGTGCATTGATGGTTCCTCCCTTCCGCAAGAAATCCACCAAAAAACAATCCCTTGGCGATCCCAGAACACTGTGGCCATGACGTTTCGGACACTGGGAACAGTTTTGAACTTTTTGCGCACAGGAGATTGTGGATGTTTCCAGGTCACGGAGTCTTGTTTGCTCTCCGGGTAAAGTGATGAACCCACGTTTCGCCTGCTGTGACTATGCGCGAGAAAATCCTCTGCTTCGTCGCTGTATCGCAACAGGGTCTCCAAACACATCCTCGTGCGTTTTGCTTTGTCCTCCTCTGACAATAATCGGGGCATCCAGCGGAAGCAATCCTTTCGAAAGCCAAGGACATCGTGAACAGTCGACTTACTCACGTTCACTATTTGTGCAATTTCATGCAGCTTCACTGGCCTGTTTTCAATAACGAGGCCTTTAATGCGCGAAATGTTGTCTTCTGTTTTGATCGATGAAGGCCTGCACGCCTGATGTCGATCTTCAATGTCAACAAGGCCCGCTTTAAATTCATTGCACCAAAAACACACCTGCTTCTTTGTCATCACCTTTTCGCCAATCACAGCAACCAATTCACGGTGAATGTCTCTTGGAGAAGACCCTTTTGCTTGAAAAAAAGCGAATAACTTCACGAATACCTGTTTTAGACACTCGCACGTAGCCATTTTGCGACTGGAATCTGCTGTGAGGTGACATTACCGCAACACTGCACTGGCGCTCTTTTTGAATGTTATTAACGGGTCTATCTGAACACCGCATTTAATCTCATTGCCTTTCACCATTATAAAAAAAATATATATGTTACCTTACTTTCCGGAAACCCCGCGTACATCTTATTGACATATAAACAAAAATATAAATATAAAAAAATAATAATAACACTTGATTCAGGTCTTTCGAACCTCGAAATATCCGTGGAATATGGATCTTTGGTAATAAATGAATCCATTAGCAATGACCATGAAAGCGAGTCACAATTCCGATTAGTCATTGTGGATGGCACGTGTTTTAAAGTGTTGATTGAAGTTCATCTGCAGAAAACAGCACTGTTGAGTTGTACATAAAGTGCGAACCGAAGACAGTAAAAATTAAAGGTTCAGCAAATTCTTCGTCTAATTTTATTTCTCATTTTAAAAGAATTGAGGCTTTCCAAGTTTATGAGGAATATAGCGAGTCAAAAACGCACCAATTCATAATTTGTGCTATGGTTCCTCCGATAATTGTTGAAGACTCACTTTTTTAAAAATGTTCGAGAACTTAAATATTTTTAAAGATGGTTTAAAAGTAATTAGCTGTCGTAATCTCGGACGTCATATTAATGATTTATTTTACCCGAAGTATTTCTCAATAAAACAGGAACTTAAAGAAGTAAATTTTATATGTACGAAAGCTAACATTTGGTGGATTAGCAAACAAAGTTGTTCAGGCATGACTGCTCACTGGATTACATCGGATTTAGAAAGGAAATCAGTTGAGCTAGCGCGTCGTGGGCTTCGCAGCACACATTCCTTCGATAGAATTGCTGACCTTTTAGATAAGACCCATTCAGATTTTGATCTAAATTCAACAAAAATCGTAGCAACCATTACCGATAATGATAGCAATTTCCTTAAAGAAATTACATATTTCGGGGTAAAAAGCAAATATTTGGAAAAGTCTGAAGGCGAAGAAAAGTCTCAGAAAGTGGAACAGATTTGAATGATGAAGGCAACGAATATTTGACGACTGACGTTGGACAGTCGGACAGTGGCAGCAATGTGAACATGGCAATAAATACTTAGACATCGAAGGTGTATTACTCGCACTCTGACTTTTTTGTGCTTCGACTGATTTGTGCAAGTCAATATACTGATTCTCTCCTTCCGGATATTGAGTAGCCCTAATATGACAGTGATTCCCATTAATTCTAAAATATCTTTGACTTTTCATTTACTTCCTTTTCTGAAGAGAAAAAGATAATTATAAAAACTGAAGTAAATCTAATTTTTCTTTTATTCTAATGAATATTTCAAAAAAGACATTTTCGATATCGAAAATTAATGGACATAATAAAAATTACAGCGTTGAATTATTTCCTCACCATTTCAATTTCAAAGTAAGATAAAAATCGATTCCACAAAAGAGGACCCGTACTGTAATCATCAACGATTTTTCAACTGCTTAAGAGAAATCTTTAAATCCAATAATGTTCCAGAATCCTTGGATATTCTCTAAACCATCTCTTTTCCTGTTGTCAGTTGAAAGTAGTGACACTCTAAGTAGTTCAAACCTCCTTAAAGCTAAGTCTTGGTAAAATCCACCATGGACTGACGTTCTGTTAACTTATTTGTTTGGATCTATTTGACAGCGGATGCACGGGACAGTTTAAATCGGCTAAGAAAAACACATTGAGTTCAGGAAACAGTCTCCTTATTCCTCAATATTCATTTTCATTAGATCAAAACTAAATTGTACAAAATAAACCTGCAGACAGACTTATCGGACGAACATGTGGAGGTGAAAAACGTATATATAAGCAGTGTAGTGTTTCAGCAGAAAGTGAGTACCACCAGTATTGGAACACGGTTCACTATTCGTTCGTCATGGAGAAAACTCACGTAGTTCAAAGGTTCATTTTCGCTCTCCTCTGCTTCTCGTTTCAGTGCCAAGGTATTCTATTGACTATTTATATTTTTATATAATAATATAAGGCAGTAATTTATAAGAATTTCTGTGTGCAAAGTATTTAGTGAAACTGGTATTGCAAGCAAAAACTTAATGTCCTATCTATCGGTTTTCAATCGCACCTCCAGTTGAGGCAGACACGTAATGCTTCTATGAAACATATGCCAGGTATTCTACTATTATTATAATGTCGAATATAATCTTATTGTCAGTGATAAAACCTTACACTTTTTGGACGAAATAGAGTTTTCCCTTCTGAGTTATTCTGGGTTTTTCAATCCTCACAACGTACAAAATCTGTCTACGAACACACACTTATACAAATATAACTGACTGGGGCAATGGCCTAAGATGCTGATAAAACTAATGTTGTGTCGGTAACTGCCGTGTTCTTTGATCAGTTTGCTGTTCTCTACTGAAAAACTGGAGTATTTTTCTCTCGGACACTGGGGTTCTTCTTTCAAAAAGAAGGGCAAACCGATAAAAGTACACAGGCAATTTATGGATATAATATACATGGTTGTATGAGGATCAGATAAATAATATAACAGATGTTTTATTAATTATTATCATGCTAATCATAACCCCATGACTAAATATTACACCATAATATCACTTAAATCTCTGATCTATGATCTAAATTTAGTACTGTCATTAATTATAAACATTTTAGTACATACCTGAAAACGGTTTTTCCCTAAGAAGTAAATAGTAAGAGAAGAAACAATGTTGTGATCCTCACGTTCCTCCGTTCTGACTTTTCGGATATTACTTTCTGGGGATTCGTGAAAGACCAGGTACATGCTCCATCAATGCCAGGAACCATTAGTGACCTTAAACAACGCATTTGTAAAGGAATCGTCTTGATGGGGATAATTTGCTGAATATGGGAGGAATCGGTTTATACATGGAGCATCTGCAGAGTAATTAGAAGTACCTAGATGGATCCTCTTGAGCCTCCGTAGCCGAGTGGTCAGGAGCCGGGTGGAATAGCACACCCTCTTTGAGTAGACCTGGATTCATACCCGTTACTACTAAATATGGTCGATCTGCCAACCGGCACTGGACCAGCGTGGCAGATTATGGTCCATTTCCCTCAGCATGAATTGTGGAAGAGGCTTCCATCCTGCAGTGGGTTGATAATTGCTGCAGTTTACTTTACATGGATCCTCTTAAAATTTTAGATATTCCCTGTTACTGGACGGGGTTTCAGGTTTGTATCATGTACTCTATTGGCAATAACATTTCAGTTGTGCATAGGGGTAAACCCTATATTTTATTTATACATATTGTATTATTATGTGTATTTTAATATTCTTCTATCCTCCATTATTATTTGGTATACATTTTTACGTTTTCATAAATAAATTAAATTTTCTAGTTGAAGTATTTTATTTTAACACTTAAGTATTGCGATATTATTGAAATATTCGGCAAATTTAATATTTCTAGCATCAGACACTATCATAAGGTGAAATTCTCATTGAGGGATCCGCGCTTTAATTAGTTAATTAATTCAAATTGTACATTTTCTTAATTTATTAAATAGTTTATTTTTAACTTATTAAATAAGTATTTATATTAGAATTTTATATGCTATTCGAAATTGTCTATTTTACAATGCACATTAAATTTCGTATATGTAATGCAAATATATTGAATTTTAAAGTACCATGATTATATAATTTTCTGTGTATTAATAGATGATTTAGTTTGGTTTGATATTTTGATGAACTTGCTTTTAATGCTATGCTTATTCTTACAGGAAGCACCTTAAGCAGAATGAAAGCTGCGTCTCCTATCTCAATGAATTCCGTCTTATCTGAAATTTTGGAAGAGTCTTCAAATG
The DNA here is from genome assembly GCF_048544385.1 of Mastigoproctus giganteus. NCBI lineage: Eukaryota > Metazoa > Arthropoda > Arachnida > Uropygi > Thelyphonidae > Mastigoproctus > Mastigoproctus giganteus. The sequence continues at coordinate 150,683,741 of NC_143586.1, read as the reverse complement.
ACGAATCTTTCAGAAATTTTAAACCTATTCAAATTAAGAAACAGACTACAGAAACTGGAGTTGTTCCACCAGAAAATGGAAATGTTGCCAGAACACATGGTCGCCTAAATTTTAAAATCATTATGGTTCCTTACGACAGTCCTTCGTTCATCCCTCGAATCGGAAAAAAGAAGAGAACCCAGGATCAACACATAAAGTCAAGTAGCTTCGGTGAAGATTCGCAGTATCGGGGTTTGGTATTTTTCGATCCTTCGGATCTGGACCGTGAACAATCCTTTACAGACAGTGATTTTCTTCATTCACGTGATATTCGTTCCCCATCCCGAAAAGTGATTACTCTGAAAGCTGGCAACGATTTCATTCCAAGAATGGGATGAAATGCTTCCGATACTTATCGAAAACTGTAGTCACGAACGTAGAAAAATGAATTTCAGAATATCGAAGAATTAACACTATATTTTAACTCAGAGAAGCAAAATGTTATAAATAAAATCAACGTTTGTCCCATTATTCCTTGTATTTTCGTTTTTATAAAAACTTCACACAGAATTCTATTCTCCAGAGAGGGCATTTTTATCATGACGAAAATAAAATTAAACATAACTAAACTGACTTATTCAGCAGTGGAGTTTATAACAGGTGAGCGCATAATAGATATAAAACACTGTGATCGGATTACTTTATGAGGTAATTGGTATGATAATACAAAATAATTTTAAGCTTTCCATGAAAATATATGCTAATTTCTGAACATTTATTAACTTACACCATTGTCAGTGGGTTTAGATGTAAATCGCAGGTGTTTTAAATTGAGACTTTTTTTTATATTTGGAGAATTAAAAATACTGAAAAGCCCTGTCAATTCATTGCCCTTTGAAAATATCTTGAGCAGTCCCTCGTTTCATCCACTGGAATATGGCTGTTTCTAACGGGTGGCAGATAACAGTCATAATTCTTTTTCTCAAATGGAAGTAATTAACAACATAAACCTATTTCGAAATTACATGAACATATGATATTCCTATAATCTTCAAATTGCTTCAAAACTATCCGCTAATGTTAATTTAGTTATACATCAGGAGAGAGAAAGAAAGAGAGATATACAAATACAGAATTTCCAATAGCTCTATATCAAAGTTTTCCAAAGGTAATGTAGAATTCACTCGAGACATCATTTAAGAGCCCTGAATGAATAAGATGATTAATGGATTATTAGGGAATATCACATTGATCAGCAAAGCCAATGGTAATTTAGCTTTGTTGATCAATTTGGCTTTGTATACAGATAATATAATTAATTGGTTATGTCATGCTTTTGGATCTATCAATTAATAAACTTATAGTATTTATAATTACTGAAAATAAAGCGAAACGCTTTATTTTCGAGTCATAGGCTCCTCTGATTCACGCGGCCATGCTGGCGTGAAAATAGAAATTTAATCAAACTGCTCACGTCAGTAACTTCTAGAAAAACAAAGTAACATCACCTGGGAAGATGTATAAAATGAGGACATGGAAGAGTGCGGATTTCACTACATATGAAATTTATGAATATTTACTTCGCATACTGGGGTGTGGGTATGTGTGTTTAAGCTCGAAAGTAACTAAGCCTACGAGGCGATAGTGTGTCTGTAATTTGCGGCTATTCTGTTTTCTGAAAGAAAAACCCGATTTGGTAAAACTGTAGCCTAAAACCTTACGTGAGAAAAGGTAAACTGCAGACATTAGTATTAGTATTAGTAATGACCACATGGTGCAAGAAAGGCTATGGCTTATGCTACACCAGCCAAAAAAAAAAAAAACCAATGATAACAAATAAAAGAAATAAATAATAATGATTAATAAAAGAAAAGGAAATTAAACCTATAATCCTATGCGTTTCCCTAACCCGAAGGTACTATCCAGATGACCTTTGAATTTCCCCAAACTGTCGGCCTCTACCACCCATGAAGGCAACTTATTCCAGTAATTTATAACTCGCTGGCTAAAATAAAACTTCCTGCAGTCCAATCTAAACATTAGCCCCCCCATAACTTGAATTTATGTCCCCTAGTTCTAGCATCATTTATAATCTTGAAAATTTCGTCCTCATTCATTTTACTGATGCCTCTCAGAGCCTTAAACACCTCAATCAAATCTCCTCTAAGGTGTCTAGTTTCCAAACTCTGCAACTCAGATATTCGAAGTCTTTCTTCATAAGGACGCCCTTTTGCCGATCTCACCAGGCGAGTTACCCGTCTTTGCACCCTTTCAAGAAGCTCGATGTCTTTCTTTAGGTGCGGTCTCCATACTTGAGCACAGTATTCCAAGTGTGGCCTAACAAAAGCCTTATATAATGGGAGTTCGATAGATTATCGATAGGGCACCGTGGGCCTTCCTTGCAACCTGTTTACAATGCTCAGAGAATTTCATGTCTGACCGTATCGTAACACCCAAGTCCCTTTCCTCCAATACTGGGTTTAGTTGAACTCCAACCAAGTGAATAAGTTATTTTGGGATTACTGTTTCCCAGGTGTAATACCTTACACTTTGTTGGATTAAAGCATAGCTGCCATTTTTCTGACCATTCCTGAAGTCTATCAAGGTCTCTCTGAAGAAGCTCAGCTTGACAGTGATCATTAACTACTCTGCCAATTTTAATATCATCTGCAAATTTAGACATCACGCCCTCTATCCCTTCATCGATGTCGTTATGTCATCGATGTCGATGACATTATAAACCCGCTGCAGGATGGAAGCCTCCTCAACAATTAATGTTGACGGAAATGGACAATAATCTACCACTCCCGTCCAGTGCGGGTTGGCAGATCGTACGTATTTAGCCGTCAGGGGCTTGAACCCCAGTGTACTCAAACAGCGTATGCTACTGCACTCCCGTTCCTGACCACTCAGCTACGGAAGATTATGTAACCACTCCTTATTGTTTCTGTTTACCTCATTATATGTCCATTTCAACCTTCATATCATATGTACTGATAGCGGTAAAGAACACTGTGCTCCAAGGAAAATAGCATCTTCACGACTCTTATTCTTGGTTTATGATAATCACTTTTCGAGTATCCTGTAAGATTATATGATCTACCTCTTGTGCAGGATAGAGGGACACCGAATCCTTAAACCACATTTCAGTAATATATTGCCATCACTTTTATCCATCACTCGCTGCTTCCTGAAATGTTTTTTTTTTTTATTTTGGATATCCGCAAAACAAGATTCTCTTACATTTTGATAAAGCTCTGCACCACATCTTTTGTTCTGAAGGCTGCATCTGAGAAAGCTCCAGTAAATATTCATTTACTCTTCTTTAAAGAGTAAATTATACTCTTTTGGAAAGATGAAACTACTGCTGAGCCAAATTTCTCTCCGTGGTATCACAGAAGCCAAATTGTACGTTGTATCTAAAATATAATAAATAATAATAAAAAAAGTGGCAAATTATATTCATTGCCTTTTCTTGATTGACAAAATGTGGCAAATATCATTTGACGATTTAAGAACCACCGATGATGTGACCTTAACTATTTTTCAACGATCATCTGACGATCCATTAATCCATCGTACTTCCATTTCTATTCAACAGGATTGAAATATGTCAAGTGTATTAGTAAACTGAAGTTCAATGAAATTAGTAATTAGTAATATTTGGTGAGGAACATCATTTATCGAGCCATGAACCAAGATAAAAATAAAATTATTAAGAAGTATCGCAATATCATGAGAAATGCGTTAGCGGTAGTAGTAAAGACCAAACCTGCAAGGAAGCTAGCCTTTATCATCTTAAAAAGAATAAAAAAACTTATCTGTATAAACTGTGTCCCTCTAAAGCATTATAAGACTTTTTTCGTTTCCAGAATGCACTGATCCATCTATTACTTAAATTCCAGCAGACTGACAATCACGACCATACAGGAATGCAAAAATCTTCCAGGGGTCGACACACACTGACCAAATATAATCTTCCTGATGTCCAACCTATTAGTTTTCCTAATAGTTTGTATCTATAGTCCCTGGAGTTTTTGACCCGTTTCAATGTAAAAATTCCACTCTCTCTCTCTTTGTACTCCTTTGTCAGTTCTCGTCTGAGACTCTCAGTATCCAAGCTCTGTATTAGCATTTCGTAGCTCTCTCTCTCTCTCTCTCTCTCTTTGTATGAATGTTTCTTTTCTGCTCCTACCAAACCAGTCTTCTCTCTCTTCAGATCTTTTACAGAAGCTCGATTTCATTCTTTAGTTGGTTTACCCGGTTGATCATGATATTCAAAATGTTGTTTCCACTGTCTTGCATAACGAGACTACAACATCGTTCTCTTTATATTCTATGGCAAGTTAAATCATTGACATTAATTCACCATGCACTTACTGGTCTTCTGCCTGGTAAGCTTAGTGTTTGATTATATCATAACACCGAAGTCTCTCTCTATCTCTGCTCATTTAAAACCTTTAGCTCTGCACCAACTAGAGTATAAGTTATTACGAAATTTTTTTCAAACTTACATCTGACAGCATTAATTAGTAACCATTGTTTATCCGACAATACATGAAGCCTGTTCAAATCATTCTGGAGAAGCTGTCTTACTTACATTCTTAATAACTCTCCTGATTTTAATATTATCTACAAATTTGAACATCGTACTTTTTTCCCTCTTTGATATTATGCAAGAAGACTGGAAGCGTTGGCAAACCGGGCAATACAGCGGCTACAACAATGGACTTCCAAAACTCAATTAAGAATTTCACCAGAAAAGACCTCATCAATCCTTCTCAAATGGAAACTGAAATTGCGGCGGTCCCCGCAAATCAAAATTGAAAATGTCACCATAAAATTCGCGAGCGAGCTAAAGTACTTAGGCGTAATCCTGGATAATAACTTGTTTTTCCAGCAGCATCTGAAATACATCCGAAGAAAAATCAGGAGCTACTCTGGGATGGTGGCCAGGATCACAAAGAAGGGCTGGGGTCTCAAAAAGAGAACTCTGTCAATATACTGCAAAATAACTTTCCTACCAGCAATCACCTATGCAGCAGCGGTGTGGTTTCCCAAAGAGACACTGGTTGTGAACAGAAGAACACTTGAAACGATCCAAAGGACCATATTACTCTCAAAGGTGAAGTGGGCACCCTAGCCCACTTCACCTTTTATTCCCACATCCTTGGGGAAGGGACGACCTTCGTTCCCACCCTTCCTCACCACCCTATATCTTCTACTCTGGTGGGGCATGGGCATGCCTCACTGAAAACTGGGGCTACCTACCCTATTGGTCCCATATTTCTGTCTCTCACCCCCAGTCTTCTGTCTCCCCCCCAACTCTATGTTTACGCTAACGAAAGCCCCACACAACAAAAATTATCGTGCCAAAAATCCTTTGAGCCCATAATTCGGCATAACAACCTTAGCGACCATACCCCGACGCCAACGCATATGTGTGTGTATATATGAGTACAGAAAATGTAATTGTACATGTGTATATATATGTATGTGTGTGTATCGTCACTAACATAACCTAACCTAACGGATTTTTTATTTAAATTTATTTATATATATATATATTTTTTTTAAATTTAATTTCATTTATTTATTATATTTAGGTCCTAGCCGCCGAAATATCAAGAAAGTAAGCGGTAGGACCTGCCAGAGTAAATTAGTCTACTGGGTTCCTGGTCTGCCTCCACGGGGCGTAAGTGGGGCAACCTGGGCCTCAGCAGGGGTCCAGCGGCTAAATACCAGGTGAACAACGGTACAGGACACTACACATGAACAATTCCCACACACTTTTAAATCTCTGGCATTTCCCAGCGAGCTGGTTCACCCACAATGAAAGCAACGCGAAGATGGCGGAAACCCCTGGTGCCGTATAACAATAACACACTTTACCTTACTTTTTGGAAACCCCTCGTAATGTACATGGATATATGATCTAAGTTTGATTGACTCAATTTTGATCTAAGTTTGATAAATTCAAGTTTTATTAAATCAATTTACAATGAGAGCACCATCCGAGTAAGATAAAAATTGTCACTCTTGTCAGTGGAGAGAGGAAAAGAATCTGATATAAACACGAGGTAAAGAAAGGCTAAGTGTCTTGCGAAAAATGGACAGATCTCACTGTTAAACTAGATTTACCTGAATTGTCGTAACAAGAATTAGCGCTAAAAGAGCAAAGTACATTTACATACTTTTGTGGTTTGCAGCTGGTAATAAATAAATAAATAAATATTCATTTATTGCAAATACAGCAAGCCCATCAGAGCACCTGGCCAGGGACAGGCAAAAATACAACAGGAATAACATAAATAATCGAGTATATGTACGTAGCAGATTTTATATATATATTAAAAATGACTAGGAATTATAGTTATGAATTTAAAAATTGCAGAACAGTTATGAATTTAAAAAAAAATTGCAGAACAGGACATTTGGCTTTCAGTTGCAATTACTGGGTTGGATTACTTTTCTTCATTTTATCGGAGATCTAACTCCTGTAGGCTTCAGAGTTGATTAACCTGTTGCAATCAATGTTGTGATGATTTATGAGGTGAAGAGATGCATTGGGGAACATTCTGTCCATTTGTTTGAGCCTGGAGAGGTTGGATTTGAATTGGTGGTTTCCTGAATTTTCCCTGTTGGGGACAGCTATTATATTGGCTAAGTTTGGTGAATCGCATGCAGAGGTGATTAACTTTGCAAGAAGCATGACTCCAGATTCGTTGATCATCTGTTGCAGAGGCTTTGTTTTTAGGTTTTTATAAAACTGTTGCCTTGATGTTGTATGGGGAAAACGAAGTTTACTCTTCAGTCATCTAAGAATCCAATACTCTAGGGTAAGGAATTTCTTGAAGGTAACTTGAGGAGCACCAGACCAGATTTCAGAAGCATAAACAGAATGGGAAAGATACATCTTTGAACATGCTTCATGACTGTTTTTCTGTCTTGAATCGCTGCTGTTTCTTGTTTGATTAACCATTTTGCTTTTTGAATTTTTTGAGCAACATATAAATAGTGGGCATTAAAGGAGAGATTTTTATCAAAAACAACTCCTAGGTCTCTGTGAGCGTAAACATTTGGGACTGGGACATCTGCAATTTTTATTTCTATGTGGTTGGGTTGTTTCTGAAGGGAATAAGTAATTTGAGCAGATTTGCTCGCATTTATATTCAGATTGAGATCTTTCAGGTACTTGATGATTTCACAAATCTGTGAATTCGCATCATTGATAACTTTGCGAATATCATCAGTGGCTTTGGAGATTATAAATAACTTTAAATCATCGGCATATGCCAGTAGATTTGGATTTTCTTGTAGAAGTGGTTGAAGAGATGCTGAAAATATAGTACTGGAGAGAACGGCTCCTTGGGGAATGCCTGTTGAGGTTGTGACGAGAATATTGTCAGTACTAGTGGGGAAGAGGAGAAGTCTGCGATTTAGGCTGTATTGAAGATGGGAAATAATCATTGTGTCAACGAGAAAATGATTTTTTAGTATTTCAAAAGCTTTTTTGAGATCTACGTTGTCGAAAGCACCTTTGATGTCAAAATAAAATACATCGCATTGTGCCTTATCTTGAAACGCAGTTTGGATGCGTACAATGGTGTCAGCTAGGTTTGTTGTTGTGGAGCGCCCTCTAGGACAAAAATGCATATTGACAGGCGCATTAGCGAAGATTGCATGTTGAAGATATGGGAGCATGATTTTTTCAATAATTTTAGTAATTATTGACGAAACAGCAATTGGTCGATGGCCGGGATGTTTATTTCTGCAAGCTTTTTTAGGAATCAGCGTAATCCTGAAAGTTTTCCACTGTCTTGGAAGGAATGGCTGGCAGATGCACCTGGAAATTATATGCACTAACGAATCAATGATGTATACGCTGGACAATCTAATAATAAAACCAGGGATGCCGTCAGGACCTTCACTACTATCAGGGCGTATTTGGTTAACTGCACGCTGAACTGTATTCTTGTTCACAAATTGGTTAATTAGCAGGGCTTGATCCGGAGACACATCATGTTGCACTTTGTCTGCTTGTTCGTAGGAATTAAATGCTATAAATCTGTTTTGTATACCTCCAGTGAAAATTTCAGATCTGCTTGTTTCCATATTGCATCTTATCCATTCAGAAACTAGATCGTGCTGTAAGGTAGCTGTTGTTTTTGTAGAAAGTGCTCTTTTATTGTGCTTTAGCGTGGACATAACACAATTTTTGTATGACTGAATTTTTTTGAGTTGAAACAAAGCCCTCTTTTTATATGTTATGTGTGCTGATGAAGTGCCGCATTTCTTCCACTGTCTGTGATATTTTTTTTTACTTTTAAAGTAAGGTTTCAGGTGGGATTTGAACCAAGGTTTGGAGTGAGAAAATACTCTAACAAGTTTGAATGCCGACGCTGTTTTCAGTTGATTCAGCCATTTTATAAGAAGAAAGGTGGCGTCCTGTATAGGAATATTTTTGAGAGAATCCCATGGATAGTATTTTAAGAGCTGCAAAAACTTTTCTGACGGAATTTAATTGATGATATTCTTTTAGTGATTTCCAGAGGGGGGAGGGAGGTCGATGATTCCCACAGCAAATTGTTGCTTGCAGTTCTATACTTTTGTGGTCAGATTTAAATCAATGTTCGTACTAAGTTTTTCATGCAGTGGAAAGTTAGAGTATACAAGATCAAGCGCTTGATTACCTCTTGTAACAGGGATGTTGATTTGTTTTGCTCCTAGAACTAAAAATGAGTCGGACAGCAGCTTCATTTGTAGATTATATTTTGGCAGGGGAAGGTTCAAGTCGCCCATTATAATGATGTTAGTTTGAGGCTTAAGAACAGTAGTGATCCAGGTTATTACATCATTAATGATGTCATCAGTAGGTCCAGGCGGAATATAAATATTATAAATTTGAAGCAGAGAATCCTTAACTTGGATTAGTAGGGAAATTCCTTCAAAGTTGAAAGTATTAGAGTTGTATGTGTTCAAAACTTTAAAATTGGATTTTACAATTATTGCTGTCTCACCACCTCTACGATTAATTCTTGATGTCATGAATGGCGTGTAGCTGAGATTCTTCGGCAGTAGGAAAACATCTTGTAAAGATTCCTGCATCCACGTTTCAACTAAACATATGATGTCACGCGATTCTTCAACCATTAATGAAATAAGCGTAGACAGTTTATTTTTTATGCTTCTTACATTTTGAAGAAAAATGCTGAGATGGACATTTGTGTTAGAAGGATGTTTGCAAACAGATCTATTAGGTGTCAAATTAAATGATGGATTAGGATGAGAATTAGGAATATTATTCTCTAGCTATGCAGAGAATTCAGCAGATTGAGAATTAGTTGGTATCTTTTCACTAGAGTTGTTGACCGATCCTCCAATAGCTCCATAAAATGGCATGACGAGTAGACCATTTGGCCAGATATCAGGATTTAGATATTGTTGTAGGTCAAAATTCTTTAGCTCAATTCTAAATGATGAATATGTGGGATATTTCGTTCTTATTTTGAACGCTCTACCTGGAATTTCTAGTTCTAATAGTAGCTGGTCCATCTGCTGGGAAGTAGTATTGGGGTCTAGCCTGCTAACAAAAATGTTACTACTTCTAGGCGTCGAACTATTTCTGTTTCTCATTTAGTTTCAGCCGACTAATTCCCCTGATGCAATCAGTGAGTCTTGCGTTTGTTTAGTCCAAATTCCAACCTGATGTCATTGCTGAATTCTTCAATGATCCGTAGTAGCTGTTGGAGTTGTTTCTCGATTGCCGCATAGAACTTGGTGTCAGTCATGTACTTCAGGTTAGGAGCAGCCCAGGATCCTAAACTGATGTAAGTGGATTACATCAGGTTTTTTCTTCCTTCTTTGCGGGTATATTCGTCCTTGCATTTGTTCAGCATGGTGGATAGCGGATTAAGTGCTAGACAGAACCACAGTGAGCTCAGGTCATCTCCCTGAAAGGCTTCTCTTAACGGGGATCGGTTTGTTTGTGATGTTTTCGACCTTGATGGTAGTGCTCCATTTCGCCATGTTTGCTTCTATGAATGTTGTCACCATCGGATTTATTTTGTTGATCTTCAGCGTCTCTGTTAGCCAGTTATGAGGCAGGGAGTCGAAGGCCATGCGGTAGCCTATGTAGAGGTTTGAAACAAATGGCCAGTATCTTGGGGATTGTTGGGAGACAGGTGATCGGTCTGTACTTCGCCAGGTTTCTTGTATCTTGGTCCGTAGCCTTCATGTTTGCGATTCCTTGAATAAGAAAATTTGGGGATTGTCTCTGGGTGCTTATCATCCCAATGAACTGCCCTGGTATATGCTTATACAGGGTGTCTGAAAAATATTGGTACAAACGTTTAGGGGAGGTAGGTAACATCTAAAGGAATGTGAATCGCATAGGAAACCATAACCGGAAACGTCACCGTAAGTCGGTACACGGCGCTGTTCATCAGGGAGAGGAAAATTTCTGGTTTACTCATTCAAGCAATAGTCGCCGCATGAAGAGCATGCATCGATATACGAACTGTAAGCTGGCAGTCATGCACCTAGTGTACGGATTAGCAGAGGGCCCACACGGTGTGCTCCCCCATGCGGAATAACATCGCTTCGCAATAAATGTGTGGGCAGGTATGGTCGGTGACTGCTTAGTCGGCCCATACCTGTTACCATCCCGCATGAACTCCGCTAAATATCGGATCTTTCTTGAACAAGTTCTACCAGGGTTACTTGACGATGTTCCAGCAAATGTGAGACGCAACATTTGGTTTCAACATGACGGGGCGCCTGCCCATTATGGAAGGTGTGTTCGTGACCATTTGAACAGGCGTTTTGGGCGTCGATGGATTGGCCATGGTGGACCCGTTGCCTGGCCCCCACGCTCACCTGATTTATCGAGCCTTGATTTCTTGCTGTGGGGGACCCTCAAATCTATCGTGTATGAATCGTCTATGGAGACGGAAATGGATCTCGTGGCGAGACTCGTCTCCGCTGCTGCTACTGTCAAAGAAACTCCAGGTGTGTTCGACCGTGTCCGTCAATCCATGCTGATTCGGTGTCACGCATGCATCGCGTCTCATGGTGGAACCTTCGAGCATCTGTTGTAACATCATGAAATGCATCCATCTCGTACTCTGTTGTTAATATTATGTCAAATAAATGTTTGGCACTAATTACTGTCTTGTGTCATTTCTGCTTCTTGTGCCTCTGCTACTACTTTCCCGTGACGTTTCCGGTTATGGGTTCCTATGCGATTCACATTCCTTTAGATGTTACCTACCTCCCCTAAACGTTTGTACCAATATTTTTGAGACACCCTATATATGCCAGTGAACTTCTTGTACTAGTTGTGGATATTATCTATTGCTGGGGTTTGGCAGTTATGGGACTTCCTTATCGCCCATTATACTTCTTCCTCATGAATTTCCCATTTCATTTCACATATTTCCCTGGTTTCCTTCCGTTCTGGTTCTATACAGGGGGCTCGAAAGTTATGTCTTACTCCACTGCTCCCGAGAACTCCTCTACGTCTTCTTCTCGTGTGGTGACCTTCTTTCTTCTTTTGTCATATACTCCTATAGAAGGTTCTTTGGTTTAAGCGAAGCTTCGGTTGTTCGTTTTCGTATAGGAGCTCTCTTTGTATAGGCATCATCTCTTGTTGAATGCAAAGAGGTTTTATTTCAGTGTGTCTAAGTATTCTTCTTTTTCTAGCGTTTATGGTTTCGTGTTTGCTGTCTTTCTTAAGCATGCTCTTAATTTTTTCGATCAACTTCTTACCTCCTTGATATTGGGTCAATTGGCCTATCTTAGCTCTGTTCCACTAACTTCTTTTTAAGCCTTCTTTCTCAAGCTGGTAGTTCATTTTCGTTTCTTGTGTTTTATTTCTTCTGCTGCTCGGCTGTCGTTTCTCTCCCATTGTATGGATCTTTGTGGAGTCCATTCCCTCGATTTCTCTTTTAGCCTTCCTCCACTCATCTTGTCTTCTACTCTGAATATCATGACCTCATCTGTTTCCACTTCAGCTGCTGTGTGTTGTATTACTTCTTGTTCTTCCTCCTTTCGTTCGACGTTGTCCATATTCTTTTGTTGCCCCCATACTAGTAATACAATGGATACATTGCAATAAGCCCTTCACGGCCACAAGTTAACAGTGATATTACAATATGTAAGAAAGGAAATTAATAAATTAAATATAAAATATATATATGAAGGAATCAGAAGTAAATAGAGCTCAACACTCAAAGTATAACACAATTATAAACATCACAGTGTACGAAGAATATACAGGTGGAAAACTACAAGGTTGGTTGGTAAGCCATCTTCATGTCGCATTGCTGGATTGCGGCGTTAAGGCGAGCTTCAAGGAGCAGAATCAGGGACGGGGAAGTACAATTTAAGGATGCGGCGTAACTTAACTGTGGAGGAAGTTTATGTTTGTTTATGACCCATTTTAAGACAGTGGAGCAGGCTGTGCTGAGACCTTTTCGAACCGATCCCTCTGCCTAATACTTGAATGCGAGTATTATTTAGTATGCCGGTTTCCAGTGCGATTGACACGCGTTCGCTCCCTTCTAGGGGAGACTCGAACCCGGGTCCATTAGGCTGGCAGTCAGTGTCGTAACGAGTGGTCATTGCGTCCCTTTTTTTGTTATTGCTTTATTTTTATTATTAATAATAACCTTATTATTACGTTACTTTTTATTTCAATAGTTTCGGCATTCATTTATTTCTTATTGCTATTTTGTTTATATTTTATTTATTTATTTTATATTTTGCCACCGGATTAGGCTTCCAGTGGTTGGGAATCTGATGGCATCTACTGGAATTGTTCTTCCTCCATTAATTTGATTTGTAGGTTAGGCGTATGAAAAATGCATGAAAATGAGCTTGTCACTATAAGCAGAGATGAATAGAATTTGTGTCTTTCTGTTGTCAGTGGATTCATGAGAGATATGATTGTGAGCACATCTGTTACAGAAAACAGCAGACATGGGAAAAGACTGTGTGAAAAGTCAGTCTGTGGATATTGACTGACAATACTCACAGGGGGAAACACATGAATCTTTCAGAAAAACGGAACGAAGGTTAGGTTATTGAAGCGCTATGCAGAATCAACGAAAGGAGAACGGTGCCAGTATATTCAAGCTATAAATTGTATATTCACTTTTTTTCTAGGGTTGGTTGTCGACCGTGGAATAGAAGGTTCTGTTTATAATCCTTTATCATGTTTTAGTTAAATTTACTCTCTATCATACGAACATGTCATGAATATCGTGATTATCTTTGGTCTGTACAAGATCCCATCGTTACTCTGCGAAACGTGGGCATTAGTTTCCATAAAAATAGTACAAAAGACTTTCAGAGGAATGTAACAAACGATTTATATTAAGCCGATCTGATTTAAGGATTACTAAATAAGTCACGGTGGGCATTAGTTTCCATTTGCTATTGAACAAACAGCAATAACAAGATTTAGAAATAAAACTCTTCATTTATATCCACCCCCAGCGAAACAAACTAAGCCTGGCACATCCCTTTTCATCTCAATATTTCTCTGTAGAGTGACAGGTTGCGGATTGCGTTTCCTTTTCCTTTACGAGTGAGGGTGGATCTTCTACTCTTACGTAGGAAGAAGCAAGGACTACATATACAGAGGGAAAAACATGGTGGTACAGAGAGTGGCACTGGCCTTGTGGTTAAAGCTGCGCATCTGTGAACTACTGGTGAGAAGGAGGCAAGCCAGCAAACGACATGGTTGCTGTTTGGAAATTCTTATTGGCAAACATCTGTCTATTTCCTTGTAGTAAGCATCAATTTTATTTTTTCCCCACAAAGAATGCATATAGTGTGTGAATTGAATTTTTGTTTTGTCCTGGACGTGTAGTAGTACTGTGCAACTAGAGTTGGCAGTGGAATGGAATTTTAAGAATTCTTTGACGCAATTATCGATCTGTTTAAAAACAATTGGTCAGCTTGATTTTCTGTGGTCTAAGCTCAGATGTAATTCCTTTGAGAATATAAAAGTTCGATAAACGGGTGGCCTTTTGTAGGACTAATATAACTAGTCGTTCGAGTTTTATTTTATGGGGTCAGATTTTAAATTTAAGCTAAACTCGTCCAACTAATAAACATCTAGAGAACCTACTCTGTACTCAGCAGCGTTAGTTCTCTACAAGTCCCAAACTAGATTATCATGAAATAGTCATTATGATAACGACAGTTCTCCCTTATCCCCCCCCCCCACAAAAGTCGGAAGCTGCTGGCGATTGCCAGTAGCTTCTGTTACTAAGGCCAAAGGTAACCGAGCTAATTATTTAGTAGACTCGCCCATCAAAATAGTTTTATAATCAATTTACCTGTTCAGTTAATGTTTTCCAAATTTATAATTTCAGATTAATAGATTGTTTATACAAACTCGGTATGGAATTGATCACAGGAGTATACAAGTTTTTTAACAAGAATATTACCATTAATCGTATTTAGCGATCACATAATGGAATCGAACTACTTTCAACTAAAAGGCGTGTAATACGACTAGTGGATTGCTGTTGTTGGTGTGGAGTTGGATACAACGGCTACTTCGGCCAAATCTTGTCTGTTCAGAGGTTATTTATAGGAGAGCATATAACTGTAGAATTACATACGTATATCTGTATAGGCTATGCTTCAAGTATATTAAGAATTCTTCTGTATTTGCATAATTTCAAAACAAATGGAATAAAACCTGTGCTTCGTTCAGTATAGAGAATGACTGGAAGGTTATTGAATAGATGGATAAGTAAAGAGGACAAGTCGGCCAGAAAATGATGGACCGTAGTGTGACAAGATGTGCACTATGGAGGTTTTCTAGCACTAATAAGAGGAGATGCGCAATACAAGTATGCCCAAATCTTAGTCTGGATCCAAAGAGCCACAAGTTTGAATCTTGTTTTATCTGGTAAAGTTTGTTGTTTGCATTAGGTTTTCGATTTTGTGATCAGTTATCGTAACAGGCATTTCGAATCTAGGCTTGTAATCTGCATAAGGAACATCAAGGTTTGGTGAGAATGTGGAAAGAAGTTGTTTAGAGAGAGAGAGAGATCAACAGTTTATTTCTGGAATTCCAGAAAGTCCCGGAATCCAACAAAATGTTACCGAATGATTGGACTCGCTGCAGGAGAGTAACTGTTAGTGAGTTAAACTGTTTTCTCTGTTTGCAAGTATACTGACTGTAATTTAAGGAGTAAAGGTTACTGGCATGAAAGACTACATGCAAAAAATACCGCAGTGAGTGGCAAAAAACAGAATGATAGCATTTGACAGGGGGGGGGGGTCTAAACGCGATCCTATTAAAGTAGTAGTTAATTTTCCGGTGCTTCAAAAAGAACAGTAATAAGAAATTTTAGTGAATGATACGAGTCAAAATAAACCAGAAATTTGTAGCAGAACTGTGTCGAAATTCTGTATTAAGGGATTGGGATAGAAAAAAATAAAAAAATGCATATAGCATGCGTAAAACAACTTCACACAAGAACATCAGCCGATTTTTGAGGGAGCTCTGCGCGATGAAATTTTCATAATGGATGTTTGGAGTAAGATCCTCTGATAAAGACATGTTTACAGCTGCTCACAAAACAGCCAGGCTGCTTTATGAGCATATTTATATTATTATTTAAATATTGATATACATTATTTAAAGGATGTAACTGAGGTATAGCAGTGAGAACTCATGAGGTGATTCAAACTAAATGAGGGGTTATACATCATTAAATGAAATCTTACGCAGGAAAATAATCTGAGTCGGTCTCCGTGAATATTGACAGCTGATTTTTTACTAAGTTGAGAAATTTTTTCGGATATTTCATAAAATATACTGGTGAATAAGATAATAACAAACACGTTATAATTGAAATTATTCAATAATAATGCATTTTTCATTATACTACTTTTCAACTACTACTTTGAGCTGCGATGATGGAAAGGAATTCCTCATTGGCTGAAGTCATCTCTGCAAGCGTGAGTACATCTTGTGATTGCATGGAGTGCTCTCCATTAAGTGAAGATTCAATTACTCAATTCAGAAACATTTTCTTACTCATTTATTTGGTTACTTTGTAAGGTTAGAAAATTTGTAAAATCTTTCTCACTTTCTGTTCCAATAAACTATAATTTTATCATGGAAAAGGGTCATATATTTAATTATATTATATTTACAGTTAATGCTAGATGTAATATCCTTTAAAAATCCAATCCAAAAAGAGCATTAAATGGCAAAAGCAACTATTTAACTGGAAGTTGTCTTAATAAGTATTATAATAATACTTGACCAACCATATTTCATTTCATTTCTTTGTAAGCTTAAAATAATACAATTCTTTTACTTTGTCATTTAAAGTATTGCATTTTGAATTTCAGATGTCCTTGCAAGAGAAAAGGAAACGGATTTCCATTCGAAATACGTAATTGAAAGTGACTACCTACTGTCAGAAGAGAAACAAGACAAAAATTTAAATGCAAGTGCGTTATTTGATATTTTATCTACAAGGAACTGTTCTGGAATGAATTGCATCTTCAAAAGATCAAAGGAAAGATGGACTGTTAATGATTTGCAGAAGTTGAGTACCCAGCTGTCAAAAAAGCAACGCAGAACAGCAGAAGGCGACCCGATGGATTATCCTGCCTCATCACATGAGGGAAAACGACATCAGAGAAACATATTTCAACAGATTTCCAAGGATGATGAACGATATCTGAATTTAATAGCAAGACAACTTGAAAACAGATTTTCGGAAGAAAATATACCCGGGAAACAAATTATTGTATACAGAGAAGAACCTACAGAGGAACACGAATTATTAGACGAACGAAGAATTTCTTTTCCAAGGAAAAGCCGATCAGATTCAGCAAATAATAATGAAAATTCGGCTTCGATTTCTGCTGTAACTTCAACAGTCAGTCCAGTCACAAATGAAGATACAGGATCTGGCAAATCTCAAGTTTTACATATAATATTCGTTACTGTTGAACAACCGATGACACCACGGATTGGCAGATCAATGAAGAAATAACCTTTAGAAAAAAGTAATTAAATACTGTTAACGAGTCTGGTAATAAGAAATTAAAAGTTATCTGGTTCTCTAACTGCGATTGTATATAGGATGGACTGAAAACGTTTAATGAAATAAAAGTTGCAGTTTCTGCTGATTATGAATCTCTGTTACAATTGTTTTAAATTAAAAATGGACACAATTAGCTGGATATTATTTTTGCATTAAATGATTTATTAAATCACCATTTTTTAATATCATTAAATGATATTAAAAAATGGTGATTTAATTTTACTTTAAGAAACGTAACTTTAGCTCTCAGTTCACGGTTGTCTTCGAAGCTCATTCCCCAGTCATATTTACCATACTTATAAACAAAAAAAGGATACAGATTGCTCTAATATAATTACAACAAACTGTTTGCCTTTTTTATAAGTATGAATTTATAAGCCTTTTTTTTAAGTATGAATAACTATATAAATTTACTGGAAATTGTTTATTTGTATCGTACTGCTATGGACAATTATAACTCATGGTTTGAAACATTTCCAATGAAATTAGTTGCAATATATTATATACTTGAATTTAAAGTCTTGATATGATTATTTTTTCTAATGATAAGAGCTAGGATCACATTCTAAGATCGGCTTCTCACTTTGAATAGATCTGTGATGATCTATATTTTAGGGCAAATTTTAAATGAGTCACTGAGTGATCATATTCAGTGAGTCATTAGATGAGAAGTTCCCCGACCTATGGTGATTCCTGCATTGGAATTGCTTTGAGATGAAACGTGTGGGAAGGAATTTACATGAAGTGCAATTGGAGCTTTGATTTGATTTGGTGTTTATTGGCGCAAAAACAACTAAGGCTATACTGCGCCAGGAAATGATTAAAATAACACTAAAAATTAATTCTGGTAACCTTTAAAAAGGTTACCTCGTCAAATTATTTATATATATATGTATAAAAGCAGTATAAGTTTAAAAATAAATGATCCAATTTATATATGTGTGTATATATTAATAGCTTGTAAAAACTTAAAAACTGCTGACACGTGGTCGTTGTCTGATAAAATCTGACTGAGTGTATAAGGCTCAGTCGGATGAGTAAAAGCGGTAAAGTATATATTGCGAACATGGGTAAAATTAACGCAATCTATTAAAATATACTTTATTGATAAAATGGTGTCGCAAGACTCGCACATAGGAGGGTCATCAGCCCTCAGCAGAAAAGAATGTGTCAGATGACTGTGTCCTATGCGGAGTCGAGCAAGAACAACTTCCTCGCTCCGATTCCTGCGCAGACTAGACTGCCATGTTTCTATTACAGGCTTTATTTGATATAATTTATTTGTTCTCTGTCTCTGCCATAGTTCTTGCCATTGGGAATATATCTTTTTGCGTATTATTTGCCTGTAGTCTGTATAGGGGACTGACAGGCAGCGATTATGAGTGGGTGTTGCTGATTTGGCTGCAGCGTCAGCCAAATCATTTCCCTTTATCCCAATGTGGCTAGGAATCCAGCAGAAGCGGATATCAAACTTGCATTCATGAAGAGAATGTCTCTTCTGCTGAACCCGACAAAGAACTGGATGAGAATTATATCTAGTAGATAATAAAGCCTGTAATACACTCAAAGAATCAGAATATATTATTGACCTTTGGAATTGACAAGTTCGAATGTGATCCAAGGCTAGCTCTATAGCATACAGCTCTGCAGTGTATATGCTGGATTCGGGAGGAATCTGCTGAGATATTATAGTGTCCGGAAAGACAGCAGCAGATCCTACGCACGATTCAGACTTCGAGCCGTCTGTGTAAACGGGCAGGAAGTCTGAGTGCTCAGCTTGGTGTGCAGAGTAGAGCTTCTGGTAGACAGATGAGGTCTCAGACTTTACCCATTTCTTAAGGGAAAAGTCGCACGGTGGGGGATGAGCATGCCAGGGTGGAGTAGTTTCTTTTGGTGTTTGTGCCACCTTGTCTACCATGATGTTAAACTCACTGATTAGCTCTTGGACACGAATACCAAAAGGTCGGTTGGCAGTCTGACGGGTATTGTACAAGTTTTCCCAACGTGGCTCAAAAACCGATGTCCACGTAGGATGGTCTGGCAGGGATTTCAACTTTAAGGCATAATTTAAAGACAACTGCTTACGTCGAAGGGATAACGATGGTTCGTTTGCTTCGACGTATAAGCTCTGGACAGGAGATGTTCGAAAAGCTCCAGTAGCGATACGGATAGCCTGATGGTGGACAGGGTCTAGCCATCGGAGGACACTATCTCTAGCTGAAGAGTATACCTGGGACCCGTAGTCTAATTTGGGTCGTACAAGTGCACGGTAAAGCCGTAGTAGGGTGCATCGATCTGCTCCCCAACGCGTTGAGGAGAGAGAGCGGAGGATATTAAGTCCCCTCGTGCAGTTTGTACGAAGTTGACGAATATGTTTGAGAAAAGTCAACTTTTTATCAAACACAAGTCCCAAGAATTTTGTGTCTGACACTACTGAAATAACATTTTGTCCGAGCCTTAATTCAGGTTCAGGATGAAGATTACGCTTGCGACAAAAGTGTACACAAACGGTCTTCTCCGGCGAGAACCTGAAGCCATTACCAAGTGCCCAGGAATTAAGGCGATCAGTGGCTTTCTGCAGTTGTCTTTCAATAACCCTCATGATGCATGACTGACAAAATATGCTAAAGTCATCAACATAGAGGGCACAGTTTACAGTTGGAGGAAGTTGTTCTGTGATGGAATTGACTTTGATGGCAAAAAGCGTGACACTTAATACTGATCCTTGTGGTACTCCCTCCTCTTGGCTGAAGGGACGAGAGAGTGAGGATCCCACACGAACTTGGAAAGATCGATTGGCTAAAAAGTTTTGAATAAAAAAGGGGAGATGCCCCCTAAGGCCAAGGCTATGCAGATCTTTTAAAATGCCAAATCTCCAAGTTGTGTCATACGCTTTCTCCATGTCAAAGAACACCGACACCAAGTGTTCGCGTTTTAGGAAAGCATCCCGGATGGATGCTTCCAATCTAATAAGATGGTCCAAAGTGGACCGGTTCCTTCGGAAGCCGCACTGGATGCTGGAGAGAAGGTCATTTGATTCTAAATACCATATTAAACGAGAATTGACCATTCTCTCCAGGATTTTGCACAGACAGCTAGTCAGAGCAATAGGACGATAATTGGTGGTAACTTTTGGATCCTTTCCTGGCTTAGGAAAGGCAACAACGATTGCCTTTCGCCAGGAATCCGGAAACTGCCCTTCAGTAAAGATTCTGTTATACAGAAGGAGCAGACAATCCATAGATTTTGGTAAAAGATGTTTAATCATTTCATAATGGATGCCATCTGGTCCAACAGCACTTGCTTTGGAAAGAGCGAGGGCTCTTTTCAGTTCCTCTATAGTGAACGCCCCGTTGTAGGGATAGAGGCCTTTGGATTTAAAATTAAGTGCTTGTTTTTCCATTTTACGTTTCAGGACCAGGAACTCTGGGGAGTACGAGGATGTTCCGGAGATATTAGAAAATGTTTCCCCAAGAGCATTGGCTATTGCAGTTGGATCTGCAATAGTGCATCCATTATAATCTAGGATTGAAGAAGGGTGGGATGTATATTTTCCCTTCATTTTCCGGATTTTATCCCAGACTACCTTAGAGTTGGTAGACTGGTTAATAGATGATGTAAAACGGATCCACGATTCCTTTTGACTCTGACGACGGATGTAGCGTGCTTTGGCTCGTGCACGTTTGAAGGCTATAAGGTTGTTCGTGGTAGGATATCGGCGAAATATCCCCCACGCTTTGTTTTGAGCCTTTTTTGCTGCTGTGCATTGTGAATTCCACCAAGGTTTGGGAAATGGTGGAAACCGGGCAGATGTTTTTGGAACAGCATTCGCAGCTGCTTGGACAATATTTTCTGTGATGTACTTAACTGCATCATTGATAGGCTCTTGACTGACCGTGCTAAGATCAAAAATTGCCTGATGTTGGAAGGCAGTCCAGTCAGCCTGATCAATCTTCCACCGTGGTAACCTGAAGGGAAGACATGGTCTTCCACTGTGTAACAAGGTTATCACAGGGAAGTGATCACTTCCGTATGGATTCTCCTCCACTTCCCAGGTGAGTGAAGAAAGTAGAGAAGGGGAGCAGATAGAGAGATCAATGGCAGAAAAATTACGGGTAGGCATGTGGAAGAAGGTGTTTGTTCCAGTATTCAGAAGGGAAAGGTCATTGTCATTGAGCATATGCTCAATGACTCGTCCCCTTCCGTTGATGTTAGCACTACCCCACAGGGTGTTATGTCCATTCATATCCCCGAGGAGTAAGAAAGGGACAGGCAACTGCGTTAAAAGATCATCAAGGTCTGCCTGGGAGATGTCAGTCCCAGGTGGCAATAGATAGAGCACACAGTTAATAAAAATCCCACCGTAAGGCGAATTGCAACAGCCTCTATACTAGTTCTAATTAGTAAGGGCTGTACTGGGGTCTGGTTACCCACAAGGATAGCCACTCCCCCATGTACAGAGCCATCCGCAATTCTATCCTTACGAAAAATTGTGGTGTTATGCACCGTGGGATCGTCATTTGCCTTTAGGTATGTCTCCTGCAAGCAAAAGCAAACTGGCTTGTGCTTTTGCAGGAGGGCCTTGATGTCATCTATATTTCGCCGGAATCCACGACAATTCCATTGTAGGAATTTAGCCATTATTTTGGCTTGGTGGGTCCATCAGGCGGCTTCCGAGGTGCTGAGGGCTTACTTTTATCAGTCTTGGATTTATCTTTTTTGGGGAAGAATGGACGCTGTCCCGTGTCCATGTCTTCCTCCGCAAAGAGTTCCAAGACTGATTCTTCGGGTACCTCCTTTTGCTCGACATCCATCTTTTCTTGGGAACTAGGGGGAACTTCCCCTTTCTTATTCTGTTCTTTCGTAATTACCTTTGTTAACTGTGGAGCATTAGGAGGTACCGATATAGGAGTGGCAGCTGATTGGTCCTTTTGTGCAGGTTTTTGAGAGCTTAAGAGATACCGTGCGATGGGAGTGAAAGACTCCTTTGGAGGAATGGTCATGTCCGTCTGAGTTCCGACGGAACATCTCCCTGCTACCTTCTGGGCGTAGGTAGGTCTGTTGATATTCAGGGGTTTGACCGATTTCCTTGCCTCCTGGTATGATATATTTAGCTCTGCCTTCAGCCGTTGAATTTCTTTTTCTTCTTTCCACCTCTGGCATGCTCGTGAGTAGGCCGGGTGTTCGCCCTCACAGTTAATACAGGTGGGTTTTGTGGCTGAACATGCTGTTGTTTCGTGGTCCTTTGCACCGCATCGAGCACATGCAAGGACTCCACGGCAGGCCATTTGAGAATGTCCATACTTCTGGCATTTAAAACACCGTAAAGGGTTTGGAACGTATGGACGCACTGAACAGTTGATGTATCCAGCTTTAATCTCATCAGGAGGTTTAGGAGTGTTAAAAGTCAGGATAACGCTCCTGGTTTTAACAATTTTTCCATCCCTTCGCTCAGTAATTCTCTTGACGGCAATGACTCCCTGTGGTTTTAATTCGGAGCAGATTTCCTCCTCGGTGACGTCGAGAAGGTCCCACTCCGAAATGACACCTCTCGATGAATTGAGTGTTCTGTGTGGTGTCACCGTTATAGGGATTCCTCCGATTGATGTTACTCGGAGTAGATGTTCGGATTGCCTGTCGTTTTTAGTTTCAATTAAGAGGTCTCCAGAGCGGAGCCTCTTAACTGATTTGGGTGAACCTACTAACCCATCTAACCCTTTCTGTATAAAGAAAGGTGACATTTTTCCAATCTGTTTTTCATTGGTGGAGTGCATGATTAAAAACCGCGGGATAGGACTTGATGGTAATTCAGTCCGCTGCCTCTTTGAAGCAATATTGCTGTCAGTGTCTGTAGTTTCAGATAGGGACCGGGTTGGGGCCCCTGAAGAAGTAAGTTTCTCAGGATTCATGAAGTTTTTTATATGGTTCAGTGCCCGAGCTCCCCACCCACCACGGAGCCCAAAGGGACGCCCACTACCCGGCATGCAATAAATGCGCTCGGGAGTGGGACGCCAGGGCTACCCAGACACCATACCCGCACTGCCGCCAGCCTGAATCCTGTCCCTCGGACCATGAGGGTAGGGGCGTGGCATTGACACGGTTGACCCTCGCAGGCGAACCTACTAGCCGATTGATCCTAGCCGGGCCTTCCAGGACCACCCGTCTTGTCGAAGCAGGGGCCAAAGTGGTGTATTGAAGCTGGGCCCCTCAACCACCAGGATCCCCCTTTCCGAATTTCCACGGGTCGCAGCGCACGGCAAACACGCCGGATTCCATTGATGTAAGCCCGGAACCTAGGCTGTGGGCGTTGGATCCCAGTGATGCTAGTCTGGAAGTCCAGCAGCGTCACTGGGAGGTCCCCTCACCACGTATAGGTGCCCACGTCGAGGGGGCAATTGGAGCTGCAATAAACTTGGACACTCAATATGATCCATCATTTCGTTAAAGGAAGGCTTACCACAGATCTTATCGTACAGTTTGTAAAACTGTAAATGATACTACCCTGCAATACACGCGTGCAGTACGGCAAAGACATTACACCCACTTCATATGGAAACTATTCTACAGTATATAAGACTGCGCTGTCCATCCTGGTTGGTATAACGTCCCACTTACTAAAAAGTATTTGCAGCTGAACCCTTTCATAAACAAATAGAATACTTGACAGACAGCAAACTTATTATATTGTTGACAGAGAGACAAATTAAAACGTTACATAAATAATTTTTTGGAAAATATTAAAACCTTTAAAAGTCCAAATTACTGAGGAAAGGCTCGCATACATAGTTAGTGAACTGATTAGTCATGTTTTAATTTGAACATAAATATCGTAGTGCTTGTACTCTAGTTGAAGAGGTACAAAAATATCGGTTTGGGTACAGCTCTCAAGGTGATCTGACCTACCAAAGCCTACATAGCATTTTGCCAAATCTTTGGAAATATTTTAACAAAAACCCCAATTTTCTCAAAGGATAACGAAAAATTATGGAGTCCACGATTTAATGTTCTCGTTAATGCTACCTTAAGTTTGCTTGTCAAAAGTGGAAGAAGAAGAACTGATGAAGACAAATTCTGTTTTTTTTTATTAATTATGTGGACAAAAAGGTTAGATCAACTTGATTAGATATAAAGCCCACTAGGGCAATAAAGCGCAAGTGTATTTACAGTAAATTACTTCTGGACCTTCCCCTACTTTCTAAACATTTCCTCAAAATATGTTTCGTTTGCAATCTTAAAAACATAAATAGAGATATTACACATTTTTCATATTTTGCTGGGTCAGTATATTCAAAAGGCGTTAACGTTTCGACTTATTTCGAAGATATACTGCTGTGACAAAAAAGAAAACTGAATGCTTGTTAGCAGAGCACAAAAATCTCAATAGAAATTCATTATGTGAGGTGCGTTAAACTTACTCATACAAGGTGCGGCTAAAAAGAAACAAGAAATATATATTTTTAAATCATTTATTATTTTAAATACAATTTCAATGTTTACCCCTTCAAATTACTCTCCAGCTCCTATGCAGCGATTTCCAGGATCTAAAACAGCAGCGGAAGTCCTCTGAAGATACCCCCCCCATTTAATTGCAGCACTTATGTTCTGAATGCTTGCTAATTCTTCAATTAAAATCTACCTTAAATTCTTTAAGGTAGATTTTAATTTTCGGGAACAGAAAAACAGTTGCACGGCGCCCATCCGAATAATAAGCTGGGTGCTTCAATGCCTGATCTTGTTAAAAACTTTCTCACCCCGAACCATTCGCGCGCGCACACTTTTCTCATGCCCAACCGCTCTGTCAAAATTGTTCTTACTGTTTCTTTGTCAATATGGAACTGTTCTGCGAACAGTCGAATGGTCACCCGACGGTCTTGGCGCACCATTTCTTGAATTTTTCAACATTCTCGCCTGAAAGTAGTCAAGATGGTCTTTCTGTCGTCGTGGACATCGACCCTTCCTTCTATGAATCGTTTGTACCATTCGAACACACGTGGCTGACTCATGGTTTGGTCACACTCTCCGTAACATCTCCAACGTTTTTACCATTTTACCGAATTATACTAAAAATGTTCATAACAATTCCTTGCTCTAAATTAAGATCACTCATTTTTTTTCTGCCGAAGGGTTAAAACATTAATTCACTTAAAGGGGCACAGTTCAATCAACACTTAACCGATTGCAAGAAACAAACTAAGTTGTACAGGAAAAAACAAGCCACAGCATGATATGAATGTTGTTGGCAAGTGCAGTAGTAAGGGGTTGGTAAATAACGATTCTCGTTTCATTTTAGCTGCACCTTGTATTTGCATATCCATTGTTTTGCAATATCTTAAAACTATTTCTTAATTCAAGAAAAAGTGACACTCAAATGAAATCATATTTCTGTATAATCTTAAACATTGAGATGGAAAAAAATACAAATCAATTAAGTTTTCTATCCATACAAGGATGTATCAAAAAAAACCTCTGTACTTTTTCCTTGCAAACTGCTTTATTGTGTACAAAATACACGATGTGTTCAGATAGCTGGACATATGATATTCTTCATAATCGCCTAATTTATTTAGGCGATTATGATCGTACTGCATACCATAAAATCGTGTACACCACTGTTGTAAGAAGTTTCGTACTATAACCACATAGTGTTTTCACTGCCTGTTGAACTTTTTTCATTGCGTTGAATCCACTCCACAGATCCTCCAAAGATGGAGGTCATGAATGGCCATAGTCTGGACTTTACTAGGTGGTCAAGGCACTCCTAATTCTAGGTTTACAGGAGATAATTTCTTGCGCTCAGTTCGTTTTAACCTCGGCGTTTTTATGGAGCAATATGATATCAATGGTAATCTGATTTGGTTGTTGCTGGACAATTTCTGTTCTCAACCTAGAACCAGTATTTTGTTCGATATGGTTTTCTAAGCACTTGCTTCAACGATTAATTAATCATGCATGTTTAACTCTTTTGTATACGAAATTCAGTGTTTTCCTTGTTATAAAGAATTTGTCTACTGTCAGTGTAACTTTAAAGAAAGGAGGCTACATTAGTTTAATTTTCTTTTTATTGTCACCTTCTGTGCTGAGTCTGAACGAGTCCGATCCATAAATATTGCTGGAAATTGCATGCAAATCGTCCAACTCCATGTGAACTCGCTGACAAAACTATTTTTTGTACATAGATGTGCTTATATAACTGCCTATAAGTTCAGTAATTGCGCAGCTTTACATATGCAATTACCACACTTTTCTCAAAAAGTAACAAATGTTAAACGCTCTCAAAAACCACTCACTCCAAGAGACACACACGTGCGATCGTGACTAGTGAACACATAAGAGCTTGAACGAGGAAAATGATAAGTGTCACCGTATGCGGCGGATAAGTGGAAAGGCAAAGGAGGGGAGGTTTGGGGGACAGGCGTAGGAATGTGCACACGAGGAATCAAACAGAACCTCTTGTTGGATGAACGCCGTCCATAACCAAGCTTGTATACAAAGGAAGAACGGTAGCAACGAAGGGTCGGGTAGGTGATCTAGTCACTATCCTCGTTTACAGGCTCGTACGATTTGTGTGTTACCATAAATAACAGAATAATTCCAATAGTTTTTACAAGGATTTTCAACAACTCTACGCCTTCTTTTTTTTTGCCCGCCAAGTCCTGTGACGGAGATATGTGCAGAAGGAGGATGGTCTTGCAGTCTTCATATATAGAACCTCCTGTAATAAATAAACAAAAACTATATGACAACTTTCCACTGTTACACAATAAGCTATGAGGACAATTAATAAGACAGCTCTGTTTTAGAGATTACGTTAACATAAATGAATGAGTTTTGGCTATTGGTGATTTAGAAAGTTCCATACATTCCCATGAAAAAGAATCTGATCTGATTTTGTCCTCTGATTTATGTAGTCGAAGACGACAGAAGTTGTGGTACTTTAGATTGATATGCATTGTAGTTTAATGAAATATACGATAGAACTAGTTGGATTGTTTGATCAGGAAAATAAAAATATTGTCCCATATATAACTCAGATCGTTAGGAAGGTATTAGACAAAGAAACATGCATTGATTCCATGATGGTTTTCCACCATGCTGAAACAAGAAATATTCAATACTAACGATCGTTTTGAAACAACTTTAAATAATTCATCTGATCTACACAAGCTGTATACCCCTGTGCAAGGTTAGGTGGTAACTTGTTCCAGTTCCAGGAACAACGAATTTCTGAAAATAGCAACAGGTTAAGGCCTAAACGAAAAAGGCTAGGTAAACGAAAAATGCCTAAGATTTTCCTACTTTGTCCATCACAATAATTTGACATATCAGCAAAGCTGAAGCGCAGTGTTCTTTATGAACAACATCATTCTCCCTAAAAAAAAGTTACCAAAGAATTATACAGTCCCCTTATAACTCTTCCTCTTTAAAACATTCGGAAATTTAGAGAGGGTATGGATAAGAAGCATTTAAGTGTTGTTTAAGGTCTGGCATGAAAAAAATTAACAGATATTCTGGCACTGTTCTAAATGAAATTAATATAATTTATAAAATTGAATTAATTGATTAAAACTATAACAAATTTTATAAAATTTAATTTATATTAATTAAATTAACTGAATTATACGAATTTATGGAGATAGTCTGTATGATTCGGGATAATGATATTTCCTGCTTAACTGGAGTCTCTTGAAACCTTGAATTAAAACAGAATTTTAATATTTAATGAAACAGTTTAGCAACACGAAAGACCTACTTTAAATAAATTTTATATTTAAAGTTGTCTAAATTCTTAAATGTGTAAAAATGTTTGATTTTTCGTTCAAAGATGGAAATATGACAATTTTAAAACTTCATAATTGACTTCAGATTAATTAAATCAGATATCACCGAAACCGGTCAGCATTTTGTTTTTGCTTCAGTCATACTAAATTGGAAACTGAACACGGCCCATTGGTTATAATTACGATGTCCAGCTGTGTCATTTCTATAAAATAAAATTAGTATTCTGCGAGTTTACAAGTCTTAGGTGTTAAATGAAATAAAAGACATTGTTACATCATGTCAGAATTTGTTTTAAGAAGTTTATGGAAAGTTACCACATCAAACTACAGTTCATAAATGTTGGCAATGTTTCAAGGTTCTGCTGAACTCCTTCTTGAGACCTATAAACAGATGTAGGCTCCCGGCACACTTCAATAAACCTCTTCTCATATGATAACGGTACCTTTTATTTATTTTATTCTAATTTGTAAAAACCATGTATCTTCCTTTTTTTCAGGCAATTAGAAATTGTATCGCTATTTTGATAATACGCACGAATTTTTACATGCTCGATATC
The DNA here is from genome assembly GCF_048544385.1 of Mastigoproctus giganteus. Taxonomy (NCBI): domain Eukaryota; kingdom Metazoa; phylum Arthropoda; class Arachnida; order Uropygi; family Thelyphonidae; genus Mastigoproctus; species Mastigoproctus giganteus. The sequence goes on along the minus strand of NC_143586.1, from coordinate 150,655,337 downwards.
AATTTTAAAAGTTATCAAGATAAAGTTACCTTGTTGGAGTGCCAAGTTTTCTTAGAAAGTGGCCCCCATACGTTTCAGAGCAATGAGAGTATTGACAATTTTCTGTAACAAAATAAATATGCATTATTTATGAGGTCGGACTGGAGCACTAACACATGATACTGTAAATCAATAATATTAATTATTTATGTTACTAAAAATAATAATACTCCAAAAATATTGGAAAATATTCTGTAAAAAGGAGGAATAATAAGATATTAAAACATATCTGGTATCATCTTGCTCTGGAAGTCAGAGGCTCACTTCTAGAACATCAGCCAAATGGATCCCATCATCAAGTTGTGATTTTAATTGCAGTTTGGGCGGGAGTGGGGATTGGTTGGTTGGTTGTTGAATATGTTGTGTAGTGGCTCAAGATCTAAGAAGTCTACAGTTTCAGTGCCACGGGGAAGGTCCATGATTAATATGGATATTTCTGGTAAATTAAACTCCACCACACAATTAGAGATATTTTAAAAACAAATAGTTCGACCAAATTTGCATTGTCTCCAATAAGATAGGATAACGTTAAACGGTTCCTTTAAAACCGATTTCGATTCTTTTCCGTACATTGTGTTAGTGGCATCACATGGAACGAACGTTTCACAGGAGATAAAGAGGGGCGCACATACATAAGACATTTGACATAGCGTTATCTATCCATTGAGTTAACCCCATCAGCAGATAAAGATGTGTCGTGATTCAGTTTCAAGTTTGGCGTCTATAGCCCTGTTAAAATCAAAATAACTTGTCATCCTGAACTTGCAATGTCTTTTCTGTACTGTTCTTTACAGAGTTTCTATATGATGGATTTATAATCTACATGTGGTACATTATAACGAAACGTTATCCTAAAATGATGCTTAGCAGATTGAGCTGTATATATATTTTCATGGGTGGTTGCATATCTTGGTATCCATAAAAAAGCTTAAAATCAGTACTGTAATTGGCTGGGGTCTAATCTGTTTCAAAATTGAGCAATGGCTTTGTACTTTGTACTCATGGAATCAAGAGATAATGGTTTGACTGTTGGACATATTATTCACATGATCTAGGGATATTTCAATTGCAAACAGTTCTATAGGATAGACGCCGCATGCGACGGGATGGAATTTAGAAACAGAGAAATAAAGGAAATTGTTTCCGCACTACTGCTGTTCTCCTTTTTCAGCCACTGTGTATTTTATTTGGTAACACACATATTGCTGCATCAGAATCTCCAGCACAGAGTTTTTTGATTGTGAGATCTAGTGATGGTGAAATTAATGCAATTGGATATCTGCTTTTCTTCATTCCAAAGAATGGTTCGTCCCATAATTCACATATGCCAGGGATGGGATTTCCTCTCTGTCATTTTAGACCGGTTGTATAATGTGCCTGTCAGGTTGCATAGCAATTTCAGTTGTTGGTTTTAAAAATCAAGCCAGACTTAATATCTTCAAAAAATTAGACTTTAAAACTTGTGATATTATTAAAGAAAATTAGAACAATGACCATATCATAGGACTCAGATACTTCACTGGTAACAGTGGTGCATGGAGAGCGCAGCCTCAATGCACCACTTTTAAGTAGAAGTGTATATATAATTTACTTACTTGCCAACGTCTCCTTATCACGAACTTTTTCAGATTCTTCTTGTCCAGGGTCGTTTCTTCTTTCTTGCCTTTCTGCAAGATAATTTTATAAATAAATTCGTGTTTTTGTGGTATCTGATATATTCACAAATAGTTTTATACTACCAATAATCGCTATAAAATAGCACATGGCCAGTTTATAACCAGGTATAAAATTATGAGAGAATATTGTAAGATGAAGGACAATGGTATTAGCAATGCTATTAAAGTAGTATTAATAAGAGTAACAATCAAAAATGAAATTACGAATATTTAAAGAAGATAAAGGGTCCATCTAGATTTGCACTGTTTCCCATAATATAAGTAAGCGATAAAGGTTCTTGCGAAAGAGTAGAAAGTACGTTTTCTGGTATGGAAATAGTAAGTGCAATCAAAGAGTACATATTGGACAGTGAGCTGTGATGAACGATACATGAATAGAGGAGGGTTGTGTGTGTGTGTATGTAGGCGATATATCCTGTCTGTTTTGGCTGAAGCCAGAATTCCATAATGCTGGTTCCTATTTGATTTGTGAACAATTTATTGCTCATTTGTTACTTTCAGATTTCTGACCACCGAAATGTACAGTCATTTTTATATGACTCAAAAATCTATGTATGATATCTGATATTTGCTGGTACCGTAGTGTTTGGCTGTCTCATTACTTGTGATAAACAGCATGCTCTGGGATCCAGCAAAACCTCGCTGAATGATTATTATTCCTTAGACGATTTCAAATTTAAAAAGGAGAAGATCTGTTTTACGTTGATATGCGAGACTGAAATTTTATTGTCCAGTGCAGACCCGGCATTCATACAATCTGTGTATATTGGTCTGCTAGCGTTGTGGAAACTGTTAGTATTCTCAAATGCTAATTTAATTCCGTATAATTCTGATTTAGTTTAATTTAATTGTGTATAACTGATACATTGAACCACTAGTGTTATGGAGACTGCAGAAGCAGAAAAGGCAACCGCGGCACCAACGGCAGAGGCAAATTTCTAACCGTCTGTATGTATTGAATAGCTTCGAGCACTGCTGAGAACATGGCCTTTATGCACTTGCTTAGTACTTTCATCTTCCAGGGTTTTCTTTCCCCATTGCTGAACATAGCTATCACTTGAAGGATTTATGGACTACGATGATTGATGTGTTGTCCGACCACCATGAGAAGAACCCTGTCAATCGTTCTGCTTCTATGGAAACGAGAGTTCATTTTTGTTTGAGTGTTGTTAGCGTTCGCAATGCAGAGTTTCTGTGAAGGCATTGGTGGTGGAAACAAAACTTCGTAGTAGATCTAGCTGCTTGTAAATGTACACTTCAGCCAAACTAAAATGAACTATCCTGTTTCCACGGGTACAGAAAGATTGACCGGGGTCTTCTCATGGTGGTCGGACAGTATATTGGTCTCTTTAAGTAAATTTCCAAAATGAAAGTGATAGGTGTGAAGCAAATCTTTAATCTAATACCAGCGGGTTTATTTTCAGTCAGTTTTCTGCTATAGAACTGTCCAATCAGGTTTAAAAATAATGGTCGAGTGGGATTGGTTGGAAGGCTTTGAATGTTGGCTGCATAATTGAGGAGCAGCATTTTTCTTCCAAGGTGAAATGGAGATTTTCTACCTCTACACAGAAATTCTGGTCATGGGGGATTTTCTAAATAGACCTAGTTAATTGCGAAGGGCACTGTGTTCAATGGTATTAAGACAACAGTACCATAATCTAGACGAGACCTGAAAAGTCACGATACAGATATAGAAGGGGTATCTATCAGAATCCCATGTATATCTTGTCGAAAATGGACCGAGTATGCTAATTTTCTTCAGACAGATAGTCCGGAAATATGTTATATGTGAAACGAAGTAGAGTTTGGTGTCAAACATTAAAACTAAGAAAAGACGTTTACTTTCGAGAGGGAGTACACGGTTCTTTAACCCGAGTTCCGGTTCGGAACGTAGCTTGCGTTTTTTGCAGAAGTGAACTGAAACTGCGTTTTGCTCTGATAAACATTCTGTTATGTCCATATCTCTAACTTATGCACAGAAAGTTGTAGCTGCTTTTCAATAATACAAAAAATTTGTATGAAGATTTTGTGAACAGCAACATATAGTAAGATCATCGGCAAACATACAGTATATAGTTCTAAGTATTTCGGATGTTCTGTCATGGTGTTCAGCCCAACTGAAAAATTGTAATGGTTATGAATAATACTGTATATAGTAGAGTAATATGACAAAGATTAAAATAAAACCATGCATATTATAAGAAACATAAAGTCGGTCGTCTTTTACCATATAGCACATTTCCAAATGATTGTTTCTTAGAATTAAACAAATACACCTTTTTTTGATAATACTTACCGCCAACCATGGATGTTTTAAGCTTTCTGCTGCAGTCATCCGTTCACTGTAAATGAAAAGACATTGTGATAAAAGAGATATTCGGTATACTCATAAATCTATTCAATTTTCATTTGCTTTTCGAAAACGTTTTATATAGATATCACAAAATTTCGAAATTACACCATGTCCACTTTCAAGATTATACCGTCTCCTTTTTGCTGCAAGTACTCAATCAATGCTATTTGTTTTTCAATTACTGGAAAATCTATCAGAAAGGAATGGTGGTGGCTGTCCAAAGCAAAACCAATAATCAAGAGATGCAGACAAACTTCGTTATGCAACCAACCGAAATCGTAATAGAAGTAATGTCTAGGAGTGATTTGAACAACACTAGACAGACATTTTTCCTTACCTCGACTCACTGTAATTATTATAATACTGCACTAGATTTCCATAAATGAAATTATGATTCACTGGAAAAGCTTTAGTTTCGTGTAATAAACCTTAATACTATATGCCAATATTTTTAAGTATTATGTAGTTACCACTAATACAAGAATACGCCACAGATAGGAAATGGTTATAGTATAAAATAAAATTGCATTCTTCCTCCAGAAAACATTAATATATAAGTAATCATAGAAAACTTTCACTTCCAGGTTTGGTCTCTGCTCGCCTAGTTTAATATAAATATAACCTGTGTCTTTATATAATCTTTATACGATTTCAAAGTTGCCTTATGTTATTCTAAATTTTAAAAGTTCCAAATATTAATTACTACCTTTATAGAAGTTATCTTTACAAAGATTACAACTCGAAGAATTATATAATGGTGCTTTCTTTTAGCTAACAGTTTACGTCAAAGTACAGTGGTTCGCCACTTCTTAGTCGCCTGGAGAGGTCTGGGTTCGCATTCGTCCAAGATTGGATTTCTTTAAGGTTTCTTCAATTGGGAGCTGCTATTTTAATCTGGGAGTTATTCTGCATTTTTCGAAAATCCCCACAACATCGAAAATTTATCGTATAATATGTATACAAGTGAACACACACTTGCATACTTAATACTCGAAAAAAAGAACACGAACTGGCGCACTATGACCAAAGAAAATGCGCCAAAAACATTTGGAAACCCTTAAATAATTAGAAGATATTTCTCGTTATTTAAATATTTACAAATTACCCATTTCCTTTACTAGCCAGTTCGAAAATTCTGGGTTCTATTACGTCAGAGACCGAAAGAATTTAAGTCTTGTAAAGTGAGACTGATTTAAACTTTGGAACATGCGAAGCGTTTCTTCCTCTGTAAAAGGATCGCAGTCTACATGTTCTTCATACCAAGTTTTGGTGCATCACCTACTCAGGTCAAAGTACGCTATTTCCACGTAACTCAATTCTTACGATTTGCTGTATATCGTTTCTGTAAAAATGTCTGGACCGATTCGCATGCTGTGCAGGAAAAATACGGAATTACTCATTAGGTAAACTATTTCTTCCAGCCAAGATCAGCAAACTGCAACCAATCTCCGAAAATTCGAACCTAGATTTTTCTAAATGAGTAAGAAATGGGGAAGCCATTATGCTATCACAGATCTCACAGAATTCAGTAATTAATCAAACCCCAGCTTCCCAAATACAACGTGATTGTAGCTACGATGATGAATAACAATTTGAATTAAGAAAATACTGTTATAGAAATTTAGCATTATCTAATCATTCAGTCTTATTGGAGAGTAGAAAAGGCAGCAAATGCGTGACTTATTTTCCATATTCTTTAACAGAATCTTTAAAGAATATCCATCAAAGAAATTGATATCCTCGACCTGCGATATTTTGATATTCGTTTAGATAAGCTAATAGCGACAGGTGGGTAATTAACAAAACTGTTAATGAAACGTTTCTGAATCTGTGCCGATACATCCATTTTATCTCCCACCTACACATCTTTGGGTTTTGTAGAACTCTTACATTTGCTCTGAATTTTCTGACATCTGTGAAGCTATATTTGTACTGTATTTCTTATAAAACAATCTATTAATATTAAATAGCTCAAAATTTGGACTGGATCTGCAAATATAAATGTTCAATATAAGATTACTTAAAGTAAAATTACGGATAAAGATCCAAAAGTTAGTTAATAGTCAAAACAGCATAATATTTTTGGGATCATTCCAGTTATTTGTTAAATTTTAACAAGAAGCTCGAATAATCCCCAAATATTTAACAATGGGCACTCGCAAGAACTAACCCCCAAGTTCCCTCAAGAATACCCCTGATCTGAGGGTTAAGTTGATAGATTTTTCCCACTTAAACTAGGTATTCACATAACAAAATTTTAGGCAATATTGACTGTAATGTTATGCGTTTGGATTGAAATCTCGTCTTTGACGGGGTCCAAACAAAAACTCTTCATCTTAAGTGATACTCATAAGCTCTTCGTTTTACTTACCTCCGGTCCTTGAGGAGAAGTTTTTCGATGAAGTCCTTTGCCTCGTCTGATATGTTGTCAAAGCAGTCATCATCGAAGTCATATTCGGCTTTTGTCACATTAGCCATTGTTTCCAGATCGCTGTTACCCATAAACGGAGACAGTCCTGATAATCTGCAATATAAATGTTACGTGATATGTAGTTCAGAGAAATATGAACAGTAAATAAACCTGATCAGGAAAAAAATTCTGTGGTTACAAGGATTTCTCACGGCAAACTATCAGCAAGACGTTCACAGTATTGATATTAATTTTTAAAAGTTTGTCCAAAGTGAAACGGCTGCTGAAGTTATTATGCAATTAGAAACACTATTTTATGAACAAAGCTGTTTGGTTGGATTTCATTGTTTTGGCCAAAGTAATTGAAGTATACGAGAGTCATATTTTGTCTGAGGACATATAATATCCGTATATGTCCTCATACTATATATGAGGACATATGCGAATATTAGGTATATATAGTATTGGGACTTCAGCATTGAATGTCTCACAAACAGAAAATTCAGCACGAATTGGAACAAGCAATAACGCGGAACGAAACAAAGTTTTTCAGAATTATTTTACAGTGGTTTTTACATGAATAGTTATTATCAATGGTATTTCAAGTATATTAGAGGATGTGATAACGTCTCATCACAGTATATTCAGTACAGCAGCTATCCGACGTGGCATTGATTCAACAAGATGTCGGAAGAGTTCGGGAGGTATGTCCAACCAAGCTGTGTGTAATGCGGCCAGCAGTGCAGGTATGGAGGTGATTGGTGCATGCAGACGCCTGATATGCCTTTCCATAGTGTCCCACAAGTGCTCTATGGGATTGATATCGGTGAATTCGGAGGGCAATCGATATGGTGGAAGTCGAACTATGTTCCTCAAATCATTCCTACAACAAGTGCCCGATGGCTCGGCGCATTCATTGTCATCTTGGAAGACACCATCGCCATTCAGGAAAAAAAAAAAAAAAATGGGGTGGGTTGTGCACGGGGACACAACCGCAATCGTTTAAGGCGTGAATTCGTCTTTGTGTTATTAGAAGAAGAGTAAGATGTAAATGAATAAATTCATAGTGGTTATAAGGGAAGTATAATTTTATTTATCAATGGCCGATGATAGGAGAGGTAAGATACATATGACATAGAAATTTTTTAGCATCCATGTTTCTTACAAAGGTTAAAGCTATACACGTCTTGCCCAGAGTAGTGGGCGATGTAGAAATGTACTTCAAGTTAAACTTTTCTTTCCAATGATATATGTTTCTTACATTTCTTTTCATATTTCCTTTGCAATTTTTTCAACATTATGAAAATTTTCTTCAACTGAGCACACTTATCGACTTATAACTTTACAAATTTTATTTTATCAGTTATTATTGCTCAAATAGTATTGCAGATCCTGTTATTCTCTACAAATCGACACCAATTTCAACGTCCTATATCTTCGCAATCCAAAGTTACACTGCCCAAACGCCGCGAGGCGTCGCCATTTTCAGTGTTCAGGCGCAAGCGCTACCCCTCACCACTGCAACCTCCACTACCAACCATTTTCCATACGAACATAAACCCTCTATCTATCAAAATTAAATCATTAGATTATCTTTTACAGTTTACGAGATATAAGCGCGACAATCCTGTGATTTTTTTGGTCGCTAGACTTTTCGTAGAGACCCCCCTATACCGCACCGAATTTAAAGGCGTATTCACGTCAAAAGTGTAACGTAGCGGGTTTACACAGTCAGCAAGCAGTTGACGATACCGGGGACCACTGATACGTTGTTCCAAATGCACCAGGGGTCCACGTTCCTGCCAGTGAAACATGCACCACACCATACAACCCCTCCGCCAGCCTGTACCTTTGATACCATGCATGATGGATCAAAAGCCTCATGTTGTTGACGCTAAATCCGTACACGACCATCCACGGTGTGGAGTAAATAACGTGACTAATACGACCAGCACACCTTCCAGTCTTCTAACTTCCATGCTCTTTGCACCAGGCGACTCTTTTACGTCGATGAACCTTAGTTAGGAGAGGAGGCCATAGGGGGTCGTCTTCTGGTCTAGCCCATACGCGTGAGCGTGCGACGCATGGTCATGCCAGATATTGTTCCGGGTTGGCCCATGTTGTATTGGGTAGTCAACTCTTCAATAGTGCTGCGCCTATTGCCGTCGTTGTACGTGGCGCTCACCTCTAACATCAACCTTTCGCTGACCTTTGCAGTTTTGCTGTTGGGTCGTTGTTTGACCATTTTGACGCCAATCCTGGTACACTTTGACAACGGCGGCTCTCCAACACCCCACCAGTTTAGCCGTTTGAGAAATCGAGGCACCAGCTCGTCGAGCACCCACAATCTGTCCTTTATCAAAGTCCGATAAATCCTTCCTCTTCCCCATCACGCTCGGAATTTTACTACCTACTGAACCACTGACACCTTATCAATTATACGTAGGTCGACTAACTCTCGTACCTCACGTGGTGAACGTGTGGCATTCAATTTTTCATAGAGGTGGTCATAATTCAGTGAACACTCTGTGTATATATTTCCTAAATTAGACTCGTGTTCCAAGGGAACATCATCATGGCTAATTCTAAAATACATAAGACTAGTATACAACATTTTCCATATTTAATCCTAGCCAGGTACAAGTATAAATTGATTTTTAAAATCCAGAAAAAATACTTTCTTGTAAAAAGTCTAGCGCAAATGCGAAGAATGGCAATCCCTTGAAATTCTGACTTATTTTCAAAGTGCTACTGCTCTGAAAAATACCCGGGGTCCAAATTCTATTGATGGCTCAAGGAATTTTATAGCCTTTCACAAAGTTGCTGAGTTAGTCGGTCTCGGGCAAAGTACAGAACAATTCTTCTCAGTTCCTGCAAAAAACAACACAAAATTAGGTTTTCACTGGCACCGTATTTGAGATATAATTGTAAAAAAAAAACAAAAAAAAAAAAACTTAAGAAATTGAAATGTTAATATAAAACTGTAGTATTATTTATTGTTACACAAAGGAATGAGAATGTGGATACCGTACTACAGCATTCTTATTCCTTTGTGCGAGAGTGTTGGCAGTGTTCTCCAATAACAATACACCGTTTAGAGATGAGTGGGGATATTTCTGAACTTACCACACATCCAACATTTCACGCGATTACTACTTGTCCTATTTGTGCTAGGTGTTTTTGAATGCAAGAATTGTTTCTGCATATTAACTTATATCTGGATATGGCTAGAAAACAGCAAATATCACAGTCTTGTCTGTCTTAGAACAAATGGTCTTTCTAAGTATTATAGGTTTTGGACAAATACAACTAAAATTACACTTGGTTGATTAGATGTCAAAATTCTGAAATACACATCACACAAGCAATGATCATTGATGAATTTTAACTTGAAATTTAAAATACTGGTTTAAAGTGGAATCTATATTTTCATTTTCAGCAAGATACAATGACAGATAGAAAGATAACAGTTTCGCCTTTTTGTCGCATTCAGTGCATGGTCTGGACCAGGAAAGGTTGTTTTTAGGCAGTCCCTAATACTCGGTTGCTAATTAATCAAAAATTAGCAAATTCCCATAGTAGCATTTCCAACTATAAGCAACTGTCAAGCTAAATTTCAATAAATTCTCTTACATTAAATTGGTTCAATTGAAATTAACCCACTTACTCTTCTAGCCTGTAGGAACTCAATGCAGCAGAGATGAAAGAGTGCAGAATTAAAACCGTTTTGATTTAGCACTCTCATAGTGCAGAATGATAACTTCAAGAATATAAATCATAAAAATAGCAATGAAAAGACAGTGGTTATAATTCCTGTTCTTATACCAGTGCGGAACAGGTCCAGATTCGAATCTTTTCCTGGACAAGAGGCACTATTTACGTTTTGTGTTTAACACCTTGCACGAGTCAGTCGGTTCCGAACGTGATGGATTTTTTACATCCAAGTAATTGGGGTTTTTCATCCCGAAAAACGGCAAAATGACCACAGAAAACACGCAATTTGTAGACATTATACAGACTCCTCACGGATTATAACTCAACACCTATTCTAAAACAATCCAACTCATAAAATAAGCAGACAGCTCTTGCTGTTTCCATCACACTTTAATCTTACCACGTAGTCGATATGCTCGTATGAATATTCAAAGCAGTTAACATTTTCCAACCTGCTGACATACAAGAAAGTCTAATTGATAATTGGTGACCAACTGTTATTGCTGGTACTGGGCAATATGGTACTGTATCCATAATTCTGTTTTCATAGTGTTTAGTTTAAACAATAAAATAAAAAGTTTAATTAAGTCCACTGATATATTCGTGCTAGCAACTTCACTTGTATACTGGGAGAAAAACACAGTATCGTTATAGAACAAGGTAGCAAAGAATATATTTCTGCTAAATCACAAACCAGAATAACTCTTTCAGGTGAAATATCTCATTACAGAGTCAATATTCCGCCAAAATATCGAAATCCATCGACGAATGTACTTTGAATTTTCGCCTGTTCAAATGTTTTCATTTTCAGGATCTAGTTCGCTTTGATATCAGTGACACTTGAGAATAAATGTAGATATATACCCGTGTTATAAGAATCTATTGTAAGTCAGGTGAAACTTGCATGTGTATAAACATCAGGGTCTTATCTGACGCATACCAATCAACGTTGCTATGTATTGTTAGATATTGGCATGTTCTGAAATGAATTTTCTTCGCACTGGTGATAACATCTCTTATGCAACATATTTTCTCTCTAGTGAACTTGATGGAGATGACGCTAAGCTTCATTTTTTGTCTCGTTTATCATTTAAGAGGAAAAGTAGCCAGAGAATATTGACGATGAGTGCATTAAGGAGCAGAAGAGAAAGCTGTTATCACGATTCCTTGGCGTTCTAAATCACTCTGCCATCGTTCATGACATTCTCCGGGAGAATTCGTCCACGATCGATATGAGCCGAGTAATTGCCAAGCTTCTTGCAAGACAGTTCATTCTACTGTTTGCAGAGGCGTTAAGAATAACGAACCGGATTCCTTTTAGTTAACTTTATTGAAAAAGTGGCCGTGCAAGAGCAAAATATTTTTCTGAAACAGTCATAACACTGTCAACTATCAAATATTAAAATAAAACTTTTCTAAACCAGTTTTCCCCTCTTCTGATTTCGAATTTCAATCGTTCTTGGTCTTTTCTAGCACGTGCGGTTTTAGTAATATGATTGCTGACATCAATAGAAGTTGATTAAGGTTTCATTAGAAAGCACTCGAGACTGGTTACAATTAATTTTATCACTTTTACAGCTTAAATTTAAACGTTTAACTTTCCACACACAGTTAAGTAATAAAGCACTATTATAAAAAAAGTTATGTTGAATTTAAAAATGCTGTTCGGATGATTTCCTTTGGTAACTTTGTCCTGAACATCTAGGTACAATATTCAGCAACAGTCTTCCAACATACTTTGGTTCCGGAACACTTGGTAGAGATCTTCCATAGAATTGTCTTAATGCAATCGCTTCCGTGCTCATGCGAATGAAAAAAAATGAAGTTTCAGCCACATCCCATTTCTTTATATGAATTGAGCAGTTTCTGAACTATATCTCTGTCTGCAGTAACATAAGAAGCCGCACAGGAAGTCACGCTTAGAGGTCCTAATGCAAAGTTATCTCGGTGTGGTAATAAAATAAACCTGGCATTATAAAGAAATAATATTACTTCAGAAGTTATATATAAGAATATTTTAAAACATACTTACAAAACATAACATATAACCCCTACACTCCACATATCCGTCGTGTAACTGATAGTGTCAAAGCTGACAACCTCTGGGGCCACAAACTCCGGCGTCCCGAAAAGAACTTTGAGTTTCTTCTTTGGATCATACTTCCTGGCTAGGCCAAAGTCGATTAACTTGATTCTGTTCCCTGTTTTACTAATACAGAGCACATTTTCAGGCTGTAACAGTAAATAACTTAATTACAAACAAAAAGGGAATGTCTCTGAAAACAATAATACAGTTCAGTTGTAAATTAACCGTTAAAGTAATAGTTTAATAGAAACGTTCCTTTAATATATTGAGTAACGGACATTGTGGACGGTGGAAGTTTAATATAAAATAATTGGAGGCACTATTTCAACTTGAAAATGTACAGTTTTATATCCATTTTATGTCTAATATGCATAAATATCACACATCTTGTACGACTTCCTAAGCTGATAGTTATAGGCTGCGCGTCTGTGTCAAATGCATGGTCTATCAACAGGATGTGAAGACCTTTACTTTGCTGCTTGAAGACGGGATCAGAAGTTGATCCAGAGACGTAGCCTACAATAACATTATGGCATTCCTATTCAGTGTTACTGAACAAAAACGATATACGCATGCTGCAGTTCATTTTAAAAGACAAACTATAGCATCTTCACACTTTCTTCATATTCTAAAGAAAATATTTCATATAATTTTCAGACATCCCCATGTATATATGGAGTAAAGAGAAAAGAAACTTCTCTTTATAAACGACACTGCTGTACGTATCCATAATCGTTGATGTTATTAAGAGGTTTAGAAGAAAGTATATAAGAAGCAACCTGATGTCTTTAAAATGGATTCTTACTGAATACAGAGAAACCTGCACTCAAATAATTTAAGAAACAGACCTAGATGTATCGAAATCACACCTGGTCACACTTGCAAATTATAAAGTATACTGAATGTTTATTCTTTTCTGATATATCTCCACTGAACATATTTTTGTTATACTGCAATGATGCTAAACTCGATACTTTTCTCCACTGAATAAATATGATGGACTTCATTGATTTTTTTGAAATATTTTATCATATAAACTAAACTATTTTAAGGATTTTGTGAAATAGAACGTTGTTGTTGTTGTTTAATGGTTTACGACACGCGAGCATCAAAGGCCAAAATGTGTCTTCCTAGGTTTCTTGATGAAAACCATGTATTGTTAAATGTGTTTTATCAAAACGGATTTGCTGAATGAAATTAAATAGCTCTTCCTGATTTGCAGCGCTACCTAATCTGTTGAAGGACAAGTTCATTCTGATTGTTGCATAAACTCTGGAAGCAAAGAAACCAGGAATTTCTGAAACGAGGGCATGCCTAAAGAATGTGTTTTACTGAAAGTTAAACTACGCATTGAGCATAGTGGGATTTTCATTAGCTAATAGATGATAATGCCCAAGATGTGTGCGGCCAATTCGCAATACACCAAGCATTACTTCTTCCCTGCCGACTTATGATAACTGGAGTCCCATAGTTGTGCATTGGGTTTAATTTCATATGATTTATTGTTGTTTAGGTTTAGTTTCTCCATACCTGGAGAAACCAAAATAATCGGTCTATGATCAGTGCAAAGGACCATCATTTTGTGTGATACTAACTTGGCTGCATTATCTACTTTGTTATTGGCTGTTATGCCAGACTGTCCTGGAATCCAACAAAGAGCTATTTCAGAGTGATTTTTTGACAGAGATTGATTAAAATGCCAATTTCTTGTAGGAGGGAATGATGTTTACCCTGTATGGCTCTTATGGTAATGTATTATATGGTAATAATTGCACTCAACTGGAATGGACTTTGAGCCTACATGTGATGGGAATACAGCTGCTGCACCTGCACCTACATGCGAGTGGGACTTAGAACCATCCGTATAGATGACCAATGTATTCTTAAATATGGCTGACATATAGCTATTTGGATGTTAATTGATGGAATGGTATTGTGTGACCACTGGACGAAATATTGATCACTGAATAGGTCGTGTCTATTCTATGGTGGTAAAGGCATATTTGTATTTTCCTCAATTTTGTTCATTAGGTTCATGTTGGCCAAAGAGGTTAGCTGAGATACACCCAATCTCGATCATTCTCTTTTCAGGTGCGATGGAAAGTTTCTTATTTTGATAGCGCGTTGGCAGAGTAGGCTTTGTCTTTAAGATAAATCAGGGGCCCGTGCGTTTCTGTATACAAGCTCTGAATTGGTGAGGTTCTGTAGATGCCTAGTGTCGATCGAAGGGCACTGTGTTGGAGGGTGTTAATAGATCATAAGATTTTGTTTTTAGCTGAAGCATATATTATAGTTTCTTAGTCTAATCGTGGCCGGGTTAAAGTACGGTATAAATTCAGCAATCACTGTCTGTCAGCACCCCAAGACGTTGAGGATATTGCAAGAAGGTTGTTTAGTTCCTTGAGGCACGTAGTTCCCAGGTTGGTAATGTGTATGAAAATTTAGTTTGCTGTCTGAAACTGAACTTAGTCTTATAGAATTTGTAATGGGTATTTTTATGCCTTTTTGCTTTAATGCATATTCTGAATGAAGAGACTGCAATTTACAGAAGTATATTGGTGTAGTTTTCCCCCTAAATTAATAAAACCGAAGCACTTTGTTCAATTTTAAATTTTAGTTATTGCCAGTTATAGCTGTCTTTCAACGGCAGCCATGCTAGATGATTGACAGGAAATAGCAAGATCGTCTGCATACATGCAAATTTACACCGTAGCCGGGATGTCTGGAGTTATATTACTAGTAAGTAATACAATTCAGATCGATTCTTGAGGTTCTCCTTGTGTCCGAATCACGGACAAAGTATTCTGAATCGTACTTTAAAGGTCCTCACATGGAGAAAATTCTGAAGAATCGAGGCAGGTTACCTCTCAGTCTGTATAAGCCTTTGATGATTCCATATCTCGGGGTTGTGTTGAATGCTTTATTAATACAAAAAGTTACCATCCCCATGTGTTGTTTAATAAATGCATTTCCAGTGTGTGAATATCAGTTGCAGATCCGTTATAACGTAATCCAAATTGGTGGCGTGATATGTAAGATGCCGAAGATGAGATGGCAGTGAATGTTTCAGCTAGTGCTCCTGCAATGTCAATAGGAGAAAAAAAAATGTCTATTCCATTCCACGATAGGATTGGGGCCGAAGCCTGCTGAAACTTTCCGCTAAGGGTGCAGATCCTTCCGGAGTCAGTATTTCTGCAGATGACAGAAGTTAATCTGATTCATGCATCCTATTTTGCTTTCCTACGAATTCGGTGAGCTTGTGAAAGAGAACGTTAACAAATTTTCCTTAACTTACCTTCATGTCTAAATGCAAAATGTTTTGATCGTGCATATACAGGACCCCTTCACAGATCTGTCTGACGAAAATGGTGCACACCTTTTCAGTCAGAATGAAGTCATCGTCTATAATTCGTTCAAAGAGCTCACCTCCTTGTATGCTGAAAAATTATAAAAAGATATTTTAACACTTATAACAAACACTTCAAAGTTATAAAGTTAACAGTTAGTTTTAGTAACAGTGTAGTAGCCAAAATTTTTAAAGAGAAATTGAACATTTCCCGCATTTTCTAAATATAAAACATAGAAACTCTCAATGATTTCAATATGGAGTTAACAATCTATATCCGTTAGCAGTGCGACACAATCCCTGATCGAAGAAGATTTGGTTGCAAAACGAGCTCTTCTGCTTACAAAGAGTTCGTTTTGCATCAACATATTCCATCAGGTGTGCTGGAATTGTTTTATTCATAAAAAGTATACATTGGAATTTATTCATGCCGCATTGAGCCAGTCCTTCCCGTTCATGTGAACCCATTTGATTGATTTTGCAGAGATACTGCCTTCCATGATGCTGATATTATATATGATGCCTCAAGTTGGCTAACACAATTTACAAACACTAGTTATCCACTTGAATTGCGGAGATTTTAGTCTACTACTACCTACATCTGCAAATCTAGCGTAACTGCTTTTTATTAGCCTTGCCTTCTGCAAACATTATACAATCATTCAAAGACTCAAGAAGAGATGCAAACCGATTTGATATTAGCATCATGTCATACAGACCATCCTCCTTAAAACATCCTTTATCTCAGATCACAGTCCTGCCACTTTATTTCGGTTTCCGACATGTCATTTCAGTACATCGCATCAAGCAGGAAAAAAAGCTCTTTTTTTCCAAGTTCTTTGATCCAGAAAAATGCCTTGAAGCAGCAAAGTACATTCTCTTGAGTATTCTGCAAACCTATCATCCAGACCTAGCTGTTGTCATACTATATGTTGAAATCTGTGACCTGATATGGAAGTTACAACTGTGACGCAGTATTTGAAAGGACAAGGGCACGGTGGAACTGGAGTTAAGAGAAAAATTAAATAAATTAGAATAAGTAATAATGTTTATTTTTATTTTAGAGCCTGTTATGTACAATTCACTGAGGAAACAAAAAATAAATTCTATTGAAATATATAATAATTATGCAAATATTTTTTACAGTGAAAATACCAAGCAGTATTTTAAAATACAAGTTTTTCAATAAGGTCGGCAGTTTTATGGAATTTTTATTGCTAAGAACCGCGGAAAATTGTAAAACACAAATCTACATCTATTTCTGCAAAAGTAATAAAATTTTAACCCTTCAGTAGAAGGGTTAAATGATTTTCAACGTTGATAGAGATCGTAGGAATCGTCGATGGACACCACGTTTCCGTCAAGAAATGTGGAATCGTTACAAAAAAGCACAAGAAAATTTACTGTAAACCATTAACTCATTAGAATGGAGCCATCGTGGTTTCGAGCAACAAATATCGGCTATTCATCCAACTATATGGAAATTCATAGCTCTTAAAAGAGAATAGTTTTCGAGCAATTTGAGTATTTGACAATACATACATGGATGAGATCCTCCCGTCAAAAAAGAAAATGTAAAGACTGTGCTCAAAGATTAAAGACAGCGGTTAATACCTTTCATGATAACCTACCTCAGTGGAATCGCTCATAATTAAATTATTAATAATCAAACATTAAATTTTAATTAAAATACTAGTGAAGTCGGTGGTAGTGAAAGAAATAAAAAATAAACATTATTACTCTTACATTTTTACTGTGTTATTCATTGGTGAAATAATATTTGGCGAATTTTCCGGATACCCCCCCAAAAATAAATACAAAACATAGCTGAGCTTCTCAAGTACTCGTATGAAGCCTATTCGACCCATTTACACCTTGACCTGAGGTTGGACCCTGACAATGGACTCTCGTCCATTGCTATTACCAAAGAGCAACTCGTAACAGTTATCAGCTATATTGGACTATGAGAAGACCAAAGTTCGGTTGATGTACTACATTTCATAATAAAATGCTTTAACATATTTCTTATAGATCTCCTGTTTCATATAAATATTTTATTCCATTCTGTTTGAGCGAATCTTCTCTGACCAATGGAATCGATACACTTATTCCTCTGCCAAAGGTCAATATTCTAATCCGACTAATTTTGACTGCTCCTACCCTTCCGAATACCTTCGTAAAATATTTCTATCAAAAATCACTGAGCACTTCTTTCGCAAGGTCCAAAATTAGTACCAATATGAGCTCCGAAATAGCTCAATGATCACTAACTGTTTAGCAATATATTCGACGATTCTAGAGACATTTGGAAAAAGAAAAGGAGCTTACAGTCATCTACCAAGACATCTAGTCTTTGACAATCTTGATTATTCTGCATCCCTTCTGGATTAATTATATTTTTGTTTGAAATTGAAATTGATTTATTTGATTTTCTAAGATCAATCACACCTACAGAACAGGACTTTCCTCTTAAGTATGATAACAAGTACTACAGTCAACAGATTTCAGCAGATGTGCTGTAAGAAGGAAGAGTCCTTTCCGGCCTGTTATACTCAACCATACTTTTTTTCATTTATGTGCTCCAGAGAAGACGTAATAATCTACACAGCTGACATCAAGGTACAACTGTCCCTCGAATAGCTTGCCCATTTACTATCACCTCAACCATTAACAGCGAACTAGATCCGTGTGCAATCATCCCCGTTCAATCGAATTGAATCCTAACGCCTTCGCATTATTTTCATCAAAACCCCAATCCAACAGAGATACCACCACAAACTGATGGAATATCTATATTAAATATCATCTATCATAGGTTAGGTGTCCTTTTTAGCAAGATGAGATTCAACCACCATAATGAATTCCTTGATTTTAATCGTTAATTAGTCTCAAAGCAATTATAGTTCTTAATGGCTTCTTATATCCCAGAATCAGAGGCAGAATTTAAGTAACATTTTATGATTTAAAATATAATGAAAAGAACTTTTTATTAACTTACAGCTCCAAGACGAGACACATTTCTCTTTTTCCATCATCAAAAGCGTCATAAAGTTGTAACAAGCGAGGATGTTGTAAGCACCTCATGATTTCCACTTCTCGCTCCACATCCAGTCGATCATCAACACGTGGTGTATTGATGAATTTGGCGGCAAATGTTGTTCCTGAGTTTTTCTCTGTACAACGATACACCGTGCCAAATTTCCCCCTGAAAAAAATATAAATCTCTTAAAAGAACTCAATTGGTAATTAATTGCACTAAATTCTCAAAAGGTTTTAAAAACGAAACATAAATGGCGCTTTATTCCGCCTTCCACAATTTTTTCTCCCATTATTCATCCCCTGAAGCATATTCACAATTCTTTTTCACATTATTATACTGATATTTAGTCATTGATTCAATGTCTTTCGATTTTCTCAGGATGTTTCTCACTGTTTGGGCCCTGGCAACTAACCTCTGTAATAAGATTGCATTGTACAGATGATTTCTTTCATTTTTACTCTAGTACAGCAATTCTTTTAATTAGATTAATTAAAATAAGATTTGATATCGACCAGCAGCTCAAAATCCAATTTTAATTGTCTCTGAAAAGCTTAATTTGCATAATAGGATTCGCTGGTTTTCTGAAATCATTATGCTAAAGTGGTGCGTTGTACTTTGTACGAGCACTTCGCTAGTTACGATGAGAGTTGAAGTGCAACATTCTCGGGAAAGAATATCGTGCAGACTTTTTCAGGAGAGCGCACACGCTTTGCTATTTTATATACGGCCAAGGTTGCCCTCCAGTACCTGTTTATTTTGGAATGTAAAGTATAATCGGAAGCCTTTTAAAAGAAGTATTCGAGCGACACTGAAGGTTAAATAACACGAAACCACGCGTTATGGTTTATTTATTCGTGTTGGATGAATTTCAAAATATCATGTGACTATCATTAGTTCTGCTGGCTGAATAAAACCGACATAATATTAAAAGCGTTTAGACAACGAAGAAAAATATAATTTTACTGTTGATATGCGATAATGTGATATAAATTAAACTGGGTCTGACTTTATAAGCAGGAAGTTTATAAGCATCGAAGCAAAATTCATCTTTAAGGCAATAGTCACAAAATCAGTGATTCTATTAATATGATTAAGAAAATATAGTACGAGGGGGCGGCAAGATGGATGAGTACAGAGCTCGCCAGTCTAACAGAACAGAAAAAGGCAGCGCCGAACAGTTAGAGCAAGGGCAAGTACTGAATGACAGTTAGACATTGATCTAAAGTAGTACCACAGAAAAGGTGAATTTGGCAAAAGCTGAGTATGAGAAATCGCCTGCTAAGGGAGCAAAGAACGGTGGCAAGGACTCTACATGTGAATACCAAGCAGTATAAAAACGAATCAGATCCGACCCTTGCGTAATGGATGTGAGAAAAACCCTGCTGATGAATTGTACAGGTACTTCGTATCGATGTTTACAGACGAAAGATGTTTCACAGTGAGGAGTGGCTGTGCAAGTGAGGTTGCACTGTATGAAGTTAACAATACTTGATTACAAATGACTGTTTATTCGAATCTAGGGCAAGTAAGGCTCCTAGAGTTGATGCTATATATTAGTAATTTTGAGGGAGGCTGTTAGTAGTGCATTGAAACTGGCCTCGGAAGAGATTTCTCAGAAGGGAAGACATATCGACAGTAAATAAAGGCGGTTCTAAGAGTGAAATGGGTAACTATATAGGGTTAAGGCTAACTTCAATGGTAGGGAAAACCATCCATGCAATGGTAAAGATTGTAATATAGGGATATTTAGATAGAAATTGAATTCTGAAGAATGCACAACAGTTTTGTTAAGGGATAATCGTGTTTAACTAATCCTGGTTAGCTGTTTTTACACAGCTACTCATGAGTAATATGTAGGAAATATTTTTCACATTATTTAGATCTTAACAAAGTGTTTGACTCATTAAAGGTTACTGTATAAGCTGCAACACGGTGGGATCACGGATTAGGCTCTAAGATGCATCGCGTGATTTCTATAAGGCAGGAAGTTATGATTAATGGTTACTCTTGTTCGATTAGTACCAAACTTGGTAAGATTACTTGGATCATATTATTTGGCGAAGTTATGTCTTAATTTAGTGATAATTTTATACACGCCAGTATAGTCAGTCAATGAGCAGATAAAACCAATTATTTGCAAGACTTCAAGCTGTTATATTGTTCAAGTTGTACTTCAGTGGAAGGCGCGTGTCACTCCATGATCCTCTCACAATTCAAGGGGCAGGGATAATGTCACCTAAGGCAAATGGCCATTCCTTCCTTTATAGATCTGGGCAAAGATGAATATTGGAATTGAGCCGTTTGTTTCTAATTATCAAAAGACTAACTGATTGCAGTTAGTTACTGAGGATTCTTATTTGCGTGGTTAGTTAAATAAGAACCCCCAAACTTTCTTTAAAAGTGTATCTTGGTGTCGTTTGAGCAGTATTTTAATATTTTTATATATTTTTCTATAAAGCTTCATAGCGTGTTTTCCATCAGAACTTGAACCTAATTCATTGATTTTGGTTCCATTTTTCATAATACATTTTTATAACCATGCTTATATTACTGCAAATATTGTGAGAATACTCACGAATTATTTAGGCTTCCATACGGGCATTTTTCATCCATAAAACAGTACCATGCCAGCAGATCTTATCCAAGCTCATTAGGGATAATATATTGCAATTTGAAATCACTGCCGGTTTAGATAAGACAATGACACTACCATTACTTTTAATGCGCGAACTGACCTTTCAATGCCCTTTCCACCGTTACAGATTGGCAAAGAATTTATAGTCGAGATAAGGGCAACTTAAGTGTCGACGATATCGAAGTTAACCTCTAAGAGACTTCTAAAATACTTTCAGTTGTGCAATTTTATAGATCCTAGGAAGTTCTTTCACTATGTGGCTATTCATAGAGAAAAATAAGGCTGTATAATATATGATGGAATCGGAAGATTAACCTGATGATAAGAGTAAAAACAAAAAACTGCAGCATTAAAGACATTTAGGGATAGTTAAGATAAAAGGTTACAAATAATGGGAAAATTTATCTTAAAACACCGCCAATTTGCATTCAAAATAGTCTTGTTAAAATATCGAAGTTAATAAGTGGCATTAATACAAAATGAATAAATGTTTTATGATTTAAAATTTATTATGATACATACACGAATTTCACTCTGTTCAGCTGATGATTGAATTTATACAAACAGTAAATTCTTGCTTGATTTTAACAAGTTCCATCGTTATTATTGACGTACGTAGAGTAGGTCATCCATTTATTATACTACATTTTCTTACACTACTATTTAAATTTACTTAAAATTCCTTTTAAATATAGAAGATTACATTTTGAGCATCTACAGAATCCTAGAAAAGTGCGCAACACGGTTTCTATTTAAAAGGCTAGGGGAAGAGAAGCATATGTTTAATTTCAGCCTAAGTAGGCTCATTTAGATTATGTTTCACTAACTCTTAGCTGTAGTTGTCATTTTACCCGACAGATGTCACTTAGAATATCTATCATATAAAACTGCGTCGACGTGTTGTGAAATAAATCCGTACATCCTCGCTGTCTTTTTTTTCTAGGTCGCTGCATTCTATAGTGTTTGTGGGACACAAGGGCTTTATTTTCGGTTTCGCTGGCTAAGCACATCATCGCAGCACCAGCGCGGTTTTAACTATCTACAATAAAAGATGGAAGACCTTTTCTGTTTCCGGCGGATTAGCAAACCCATTTCCTCTTGTGGTGAAGAAAACATGATTTAGGAATGCGGTACTTGAGAAGCTTTGTTGTTGGTGGTTTTCCATTTGTTTAGAAGGTTTGTTTTGGCAGACTTCAACTGCGCGTACAAAAGAAGCTACAGAAGCAGGCTTAAGTAATACACTACTTCAAGGGCAAACTCATTGAGGGCACATTCTGCTTTTATCAAGTAGATATAGTTACCCGCAGAACACAACCAGGAAAACTGCATCACGGTTGAAGAACCGTGAGGAGAATTTTAAGAACACATGAATAAGTTTATTCAGCTGCAATTTTAATAAATTTTAGTTTTATACACAAGAACTTCAACAAGAAAGTTCTAAGTTAATGCCTGTTAATTTTGTAAGGCTCTGCCAGAACAAACTTCAGAAGAATTAGATGAGAAAGAAAGAGGATTTGAAACTGACATGTCAGTACATGCACTGAAGGCCATAAATGCATAAATATGATAATCTAGTTTTAAAATATATGAATTTAACTTCAACGTTAACTATTATGTATCTTATAAAATTTACTGCAACCCTTTCATACTCGCTGAAATTAAAGTTACAGTTATTGAGAAATATCTTAATAGAGTTATTAGTTTACCTAAATCAATAAAGCAATCTTAAGTATTAAATATGCCGAAGTATAAATACGCACACGTATGCAAATTGAGAGTTGTCTTTAATCTGTAATGTCTGTAATATACTCGTATAAGTGAAGCTTCCCAAGAAGAGAAAGATATTAGAGTCTAGAACGCACGCTCTCTGGACTAGATTGTGGAAGACCCAAGCCACTAACAGATAATAGCGCTTCGTTACTGGTCTGCTCCCTACTTACACTGAGTCGTCACTTTATTAGGTATATATCTGTCCTTTTCATGAGATGAGAACTCCTTCGATAATGCATCAGGTGTTCCTATCATGGAATAATGAAGCAAGAGAGCATCCCCACTTATTTGCACAAGAGTAGCGATGCTCACATCGTTGATGGATGCGAGAAAGAATGGGTAAGACGAGAGACCTATTAGCTGATTCACAGTTTATCAACTAGGATAAGCCAAGCGCTAGGTTTGGGGCTATCGTCAGTGTGCAGATCTCTGATTTTTACAAAGTCCACTAAAATCGTTGCATATTCAAAGATGACGATTCATTCGAAAAACTCATTTCGAAATCACCTTACATTTTTTTGAGAGGTGGTGGTTTCAATAATAAACGTATGTTTGAGGACCCAGAGCTACGGGTCTCCGAAACAAACGTTGAACGCACATTCCAGTTGAAATTTTATTGAGGTTTCGAATCAGTCTGATTATTGTGTATTTTTACACAAAATAAGCCTCCAAAAAGACTTCCACCAAAGGCCTTGGAAAGTTACTAAATAGTCTTGTTGTCAATAAATCACATTTGAAAGTTAACTCCACGAATCTATGCTCGCTCTAGTTCCTGTGATGATCTGTTTCATTGCGTGTTCTCATCCAACAATTTTATTATCTTTGTCTTGGGTGAAGGTCATCTTTTTAAGGTTCATGTTACTCTTTTACTGTTAAAGACATATTTTACAACACTCCACCTATATTTACAAGAACATACACGTGGATGTTTTACACATATTTCACCAAGGACTTAAAGCTGTATTTGGGGACCAAGGACTTCACGTTGTATTTGGGTCACAGTTATTGTTAAAGTTTTCTTTTCTGAAAGAAACAGCACTAACGTTAAGGAAGGATTTTGGTTGGGGGGGGGGGGGGAATCTTTACATTTAGCGTGGACAACGTGCCAAATATTATTAACAGCCATCTCAAAGAAATCCAATAATTACTTATATTTGCAAGGGCTACGTTCGTTAATGAAAGTCATTTCCTGGTTGACGGTCATTCAACACAGGTAAATAAGTGATGTAATAACG
Organism: Mastigoproctus giganteus; assembly: GCF_048544385.1. Taxonomy (NCBI): domain Eukaryota; kingdom Metazoa; phylum Arthropoda; class Arachnida; order Uropygi; family Thelyphonidae; genus Mastigoproctus; species Mastigoproctus giganteus. Next base: position 150,631,033 of record NC_143586.1, on the reverse strand, counting down.
AAATTGTGGTTCGATCTAGTGAATGCATTCACGAAAGTTATTCTAGAATGAGCGTAGCAGCTCCTCATTTGTCACCCAGTAGGGCAAAGTGCCAAGTACACCAAGCAAAGATTTCTGTTGTTGATGCTCGTTAAAAAAAGTTTACACGACCTCTTTAGAAGAAACTGTTGCCAAGCGTGTTTCTGTGACTTCAAACAAAATTCGGTGTACGTATTGAAGCTATCTAAATACCAATATTTCTTAGAGAGTTTAAAATAAGTGAATAATCTCTTCATGGTATGCATCATTGGAGAGAAAAAAAGTACAGTATTATTAGTTGGAGGCACGTTTTCTTGTAACAAGTCTACTTACCTTCCAAGTTCTTCGTGAAGGTCATATAATGATTTCACATCTTCCCCTTTTTTCACGTCAATATTCCTTGCTTGAAAGGGTGGCTCAGGTTCTAAACATAAACAAAAAAAATCAAAGTTCTCAAATCTCGCACTGCTTTATTTCACTACAGACTAATATTTGAGATCATGCTTTAAGCATTTTTACTGAAGTCAATCTCCTGGGGAGTATTGTATTTACAAGATTTATACAAGTGAGTCAAAAGGAAAAAAAGCTGTTTGGTATTTCAAGATAAGCGCGCGCGATACAGAGAGAAGTATGAGACAAGTATTAGAGATCTAGAGTTTTAACAGTACTTTGTCACCTATAACTCTAGACCTCCAATAGAGAGATGTGACAGTACCCTGTTTCCGTATGGAGATAGACACACGATGATTGTTATTGATGGCGTGAAGGTTGATTGCACAAGGACTACTATGGCCAAATTCAAAATGATGATCATCGTGGTAAAGAAAATAATTTGGAAGTAGATATACAAATTGATTGCTTTTAGATAAGCGACCGGATCATTTAAATTGGCCTCATATCCAATGACGTGGCTTGGGCTTCGTGGTTTTATTGGGTTAGCAATGGATCAGAAGGAAGAAAGAAATTCTAGAAGTGTGATAATGAATACATTTCAAAAGGATGTTTTAAAGTAAATAAAGAAATCGCAGAATCATTTTTGGTGAGCCACCCGCATTTTCGAGATATTTCTGTATCAAAAATGAAAAAAACTTACTGGATGGTCTGTGTAGGAATTAAAACGACGGGAACAATATATTATCCATTCCTTGTTTTCTTTGTGTCTTTCTACATGGGATATATTTAAGTACCGATATCTGTTTGAGAGATCTGGATAAAAAGATCCACAGGTGGACAGTTATGTTCTTCATCATTACCTCTTTTTCTCACAGGTTTTCGACCCCCCCGCTTCTACCACATGGAGGCAGGAGCGATTCTAACCAGTGACCAAGCGATCAGAAGAGTAGGAAGGCAGTACGTTGCTAGCGGAGAAAAAAAATTATGAAAAGCGTACTCAACACTAGATTGACACTAGTAAATCGCTTAGCAGTGGAGATTCACTTTTTAAATTTTCGTAATATATCCATTAGGATGGTAGTTCATGAACCGTGAAAAAAAGTCTACTTGGGAACTGTGCACGGAATGGGTGCTTAAATTTTTCCAAAATGATGAGAATAAACTACAAATGGGACTGAATTTGTTGTAGCAACGGCCTTATGGAACTAAAATACAACTAAGCATAATACATGGTGGAAACACTGTGGACCGGCAAGAAAGCGAAGCAGCATGTGGCAGAAACATTTATCATCATCATGACGAAAGAAAACTCTCAGAAATATATCACTGAATTCATTGTTTTGTCTTTTAATGGGTCAAGAGGGCAACACTGATGTCGTTTCGATATTTAAACATCTTCCAAGAAATCTGAGACATTAAAAATATGAAACTGGGCATTTCTTTAAAGTTTCATTATCTGGTTAGAGTACAATGTGCGATCACATACTGGCAACTTTATGGAAGTTCTTTGAAAAGTGGTCGAGCACCCTCTATATAGTTTGGACTTGGTGCCCTGACTTTAACAATCTAATAGTGATCTGGCAGGAAGTTAATGATTGAAAAAGATTGTCCAGCAACGGAGAGAGACCAAACAAGCAAAAAAGAGACTGCGACCACGTATAAAAATTTTGGATAGCCAAAATGGCTGTACAAGTTAGTGTTATTCTGCAATTTTATGAAAATTGTGGGCCATCATTAAATTATTTATAGAACACAGTTAGGTACGTGTACACAATATATTTATTTTCAATCGAGTAAAATAAACGTACGAAATCAATATCAACTGGATAACTGATACGCAAATGAAAAATGGGACAGCCGTACATATTGTATTTTATAAATTAAATTCGAATTTCTGCAAAATATATCAGCTTAATCAAAATCATTCCTATTATTAAACTACTAACGCTTCAATATCAAATACGTTGCTGTTTCATACGTACGGTCAAATCAAAATTTATTTTCCTAATCTTACTGAACCAGTGATCAAGAAATTCTGTTTCAGGTAAGTGATTCACAGTTCCAGACAAATTTTTCGCATGGACAATGTCCTGCAGGATAGCATTGCTGTTCCATTGACACATATCATTGCTGATAGCATTGACACAGAGGATAGCATTGCTGTTTCGTTGAGAGGAGAGGAACTTTTGGACTTTGTGAAGGAGTTTTCGAGCTTTTTAAGGATTAGATATTTTTATATTTCTCAAAAATCCAAGGTTTTAATTTACAAAATCAAATCAACCACATATGCATGCAGTTTATTATGGCCGAAACTATTGCTTAATTGCCTCGGGAAAAATTCTGAACAAGCGGATTAATACTTCTTTCATAATGGGTGATATTTATAATCATGAATTAATCTCCTTGGTATATTTAATTAATATAATAAATATCGAAAGCTCTTTAACACTACAGAAATAGTTAATTTTATATCTGCTTCTTTTTAAAATAATGAATCATCTCCTCTTATAAGTTTTACCTTGGCCCGGAATTATTTATAATAGTGTTTCGTTCTGCAAGCAGTTTTCTACAACGTTAATTTAATCACTGATTTTCATGGAGTTCAGTTAAAACCCCATCGACATTATACGTCGACGGGGTGAACGTGCTGATTGGCACTGCTTGCGTGTCTTCAATGACAAAAAATATGAATATATCTGTTCCAATGCAGGCCTTGCGCAAGTTCTTTAAACTGTTACGAAACCTTCTATGCACGACTGCTTCTTTGAGAAAGAAGCAAATACTTGATCTGAACATATCATTATTCTTTGATATACATTATATACAATGAATTGGCTTCTCCCTCTCTCAAACACACAGTTTTGGAGAAGACTTTATGTAGTAAGGACCGTCGCCTGAAACCGACTAACCCAGCAATTTTGTGAAAAGCCCATATTCCTCACTTCATGGACGGGACTCGAACTCTACTCTTTTCCACCGCTTGTGGGGAGGATAGCGATTCTACTAACTGTACTGCCCACGGGGGCAGCTGGAGAAGACAGCTCTCTTACTCGACAGTTAAAAGAGGTTCCATACTTAATATCTGCAGAGGGTAAACGCTGACAAATATACCACATTACTACATGTCATAGGTCAAGCTGTGGACGTCTGGTAAGGTGTCCGTGATCACCTTCGAGAAAGGAGTGCATCACGTCGTCAGTATTTTCCCAAATATGCCACAAAAAGATCATTCAGCGGTTTCAGCCGGAGAGTGCGTGATTGAAGAAAATAGGCTATCTGAACTATAAAGTGTATCGTATTGTTTATGCTGTTAACGAGGACACTGTTTACTTCTCAAACCACGCTGCTTCTCTCTTAAAGCGAAGACCCCTTATCCTGGCATCAACTCCTCCACAAACCATCCAGATGTCTAAGAATATATAAATTCATACACCGACCATTGAATAAAATTTAATATGACTACAATCTTTACACAAAAAAAAAAAAAAAAAACAATATTTACAATAAACTATTACGGAATGCTAAAAACTGTAATAAAAGATCATTTACAATAAAATTTGCTAAAATATAAAACATTAAAAGCGCTAAAAATCTGAAGCTTTCGGGAGCGTCAGCTCCCTTCTTCAACAGTGATATGACTTCCTGCAACATCTCCTTAAGTAGCAGGCTCACGGTACCTCCACACGTGGTATTTCTCCACGTGGTTCAATCGGCACATGGTCAGAACTGGAAGCGGAGATGTCTCGGGAACGTGGCAAAGAAAATCGTTCATCCGACCTTAATATAATTGTTTCAAAGATAGGATTAATACGTATACCTCTATCTCTGTTTATTGTATTCCTACTGAATGAACTAATCCGTAAACTCTCGAGCCATTTACGCTCCCGGTATCCATGTGCACGATCCAAAATAATAGCGTCCTCCGGGGAGATTTGATGCTGCTTCTCCCAAAAATGTTCGGCCACAGCAGACTTGTTGTATTCAGCGGTTCTTATGGCATTTAAATGTTCCCCCAGACGATCCCTGAGCCGTCGTTTTGTTTCCCCCCACATAACACTCCCCACAATCCGGGCATTCTATTCTATAAACCACTCCACTACTAAGATCTTTTGGTACGCGGTCTTTGACCTGAGACACAGCTGTGCACAGCCTCCGCCCAGGAAGCTGTACACAGCGTGTCCCATAACCCCGTAAAATTCTTGCCAGATGCTCAGTAAGGCCCGGATAGTAGGGGATGTATGCGGTGGCTACCGGGACGAACGACTCCCTACGCTCGGACACCCCTCTACTATATCTATCCAGGATCCTCTGGGGGTATCGGCACTTTCTAAGTTCTGCCGTGACACGATTAATTTCTTTTTCTTTATCCTCAGAAGTGGTACAGTGTGATCTTACTCTGTCAAATAAAGCTTTTGCAACACTATTCTTATATTGTCCAGCTTGTGCTGAATTGAAATGGGTGTATTGACCTCTACACATGGGTTTTTTAAAAACTGACGTCTTAAGTCTAAAACCCACCCTGGAGATCAATACATCCAAAAATGACAGAGTACCACCCGTTTCCACCTCTGAGGTAAATTGTATAAATTGGGAGAAGCTATTAAGCCAGCAAACGGCATCATCCTCCCTCCCCTTCTGGACCAGGGCAAAGGTATCATCAACATATCTTGTCCAATTCCTAATAGGAAACGAACACCCACTAAAAACCCTACTTTCCAACTCCTCCATGGCCAGATTGGACACGGTGGCACTAATGGGTGAACCCATGGCAGTACCGCGAACCTGCTTATACATAGTTCCTTGAAACAACATGGTAGTACTAGCTAGACATAATTCTACCCCGGTGCAAATGTCTTCCACACCGAGAAGTGATCTATTACCAAGGGAGGCATCCCTGGTCAATGCCATTTTTACACAATATACTGCAACTAATAGGAACATGTAAATAAATTTACCTCAGATGTCAATTTACCTCAGAGGTGGAAACGGGTGGTACTCTGTCATTTTTGGATGTATTGATCTCCAGGGTGGGTTTTAGACTTAAGACGTCAGTTTTTAAAAAACCCATGTGTAGAGGTCAATACACCCATTTCAATTCAGCACAAGCTGGACAATATAAGAATAGTGTTGCAAAAGCTTTATTTGACAGAGTAAGATCACACTGTACCACTTCTGAGGATAAAGAAAAAGAAATTAATCGTGTCACGGCAGAACTTAGAAAGTGCCGATACCCCCAGAGGATCCTGGATAGATATAGTAGAGGGGTGTCCGAGCGTAGGGAGTCGTTCGTCCCGGTAGCCACCGCATACATCCCCTACTATCCGGGCCTTACTGAGCATCTGGCAAGAATTTTACGGGGTTATGGGACACGCTGTGTACAGCTTCCTGGGCGGAGGCTGTGCACAGCTGTGTCTCAGGTCAAAGACCGCGTACCAAAAGATCTTAGTAGTGGAGTGGTTTATAGAATAGAATGCCCGGATTGTGGGGAGTGTTATGTGGGGGGAAACAAAACGACGGCTCAGGGATCGTCTGGGGGAACATTTAAATGCCATAAGAACCGCTGAATACAACAAGTCTGCTGTGGCCGAACATTTTTGGGAGAAGCAGCATCAAATCTCCCCGGAGGACGCTATTATTTTGGATCGTGCACATGGATACCGGGAGCGTAAATGGCTCGAGAGTTTACGGATTAGTTCATTCAGTAGGAATACAATAAACAGAGATAGAGGTATACGTATTAATCCTATCTTTGAAACAATTATATTAAGGTCGGATGAACGATTTTCTTTGCCACGTTCCCGAGACATCTCCGCTTCCAGTTCTGACCATGTGCCGATTGAACCACGTGGAGAAATACCACGTGTGGAGGTACCGTGAGCCTGCTACTTAAGGAGATGTTGCAGGAAGTCATATCACTGTTGAAGAAGGGAGCTGACGCTCCCGAAAGCTTCAGATTTTTAGCGCTTTTAATGTTTTATATTTTAGCAAATTTTATTGTAAATGATCTTTTATTACAGTTTTTAGCATTCCGTAATAGTTTATTGTAAATATTTTTTTTTTTTTTTTTTGTGTAAAGATTGTAGTTATATTAAATTTTAAATTTTATTCAATGTTCGGTGTATGAATTTATATATTCTTAGACATGAGTTTTCCCGACCTCAGAGGCCTCTTTCAGGACATCCAGGTGCCACCTCACAGTCACTTATAAAGTACCACCATGCTTCTCTGAGTCATCATTTGATGTGTTCTCATTCTCTTCTCCTTGCTGACCTGGGCACATCCTTCTCATCCAGGTGGAATTTAAGTGCAAACCTTAGCAAAATGAAAACTTCGGACGTCTCTCCCGAGTAGGAGCTGCTGACGACGGTCCGTTTGTGGGATTTTTATGATGTCATGCTAATCTCTTCTGGAGTTAGGATTGATACTTGCCGTGTGGGCTTAATATGGCACTCCCATGGGCGCATCTGTCTCCTATGACTTTCTACCCCTAGGAACAGTCCCCCTTCGGGACTGGGGCCAGGGGTAGAAAGTCATGGGAGACAGATGGGGCCAGTTCACCTTTCTTCACTATTTCCTTGCTCACTCCTTCCCTTCCCTTCCAAATTTGGTACGCATGGATACTTTCAAATAATAATGGTAAAATAAAATTTAAAAAAAATAAGTACAAAATTAAATATCTCACCTTCTCCAGGCTCTGTTTCGTCAATGTAGATGGACATAATAGATAACTATAAAACTTTGTACACAAAGAATTTCTACACGAATGAAACGGCTTTATCTGAAAGTTAAATAAATAATTTACAATAAATTTTTAAAATTTTACACACTAAGAAATAGAGTTATTTAACTTTGCACTAAAATAAACTACAAAAGCGTTGAATTCAAAATCATTTATTCATAAGTTCACCTAAGACTTACAGCACTTCCTTGCTTATGGATTTGTTTTTTAAAGAGCACTAAACTTGAATTATAGTATTAATTATATGATTCATGAACGTAAATTTCTTAAATATATTTCAATAAAGTTAAATTTTCAAAAATATTTCATTACCAATCTAAGGTTTGGAGTAATACGAAGGTCAAAATAAGGTCCTAATTTGCAATGTCAGTTAGTTATTTGCTCAAACAAAGAGTTACATAATATCGTATTTAAAAGTTAACTCATAAAATTCTGGTTAATATCCTGAACTCGATTCCTGGTTGACACGTTTCGAATAATATACGTATGATTCAGTTTTGCAGATGCTAAATTCGAAGCCAATATCGTGAACAAACATGTAAAAGCGGTATTGATACTGTATAAAAGTTTCTGTTTATAGTCTAGGATGGTTACAGGAGTTTAGAAGACAGTCTACAAGGATATTATTGTAGTTTAAGGTACAGAATTACAATGTTATTGTAGTTTGTTTATCTCACAGATTCGAACCCGAGGCATGCATAATTCAGATTACCTGCTGTTGTGAATTTGTTACTACTCCCACCAAAATATTTTTTTTAAAAGAAAGAACTATTTCATCTAACAGACAATCGAAAATTGCACAAATAAATAACTACGAGCACTTCTTTACAAATCTCATTAATTAAAACAAATGAACTTGAATAAGTACCCCAATATGCAATAAACTACTGAAAATAATGTACGTGGAGTACAAAAGTTTCTCATCTCTTAAAACACTCATCACAGAATGAGTAGCCGTAATGAGTACGTTCATGTCTGCCTATTTTGTCGAGGATGCAGTGCATCTTTGACAACCATCTGTCAACATCCATTTCAAAATGTGCGAACTCTGACATTACTATGTAAAACTTAAAATTGTGCAACTTTCGGCCCAGAAATAAAATCAGGTCATTCTGCTCTAAATTTTCACTTTAATCTCCATAAAATCTGAATAACTTTTTGAAGATAATCAACCTAAAGAATTTAAAAAAATTCGCATTTACTTATGTTATTCTTAATTAAGCAGTAGATAAGAACGCCTCCGTAGCCGAGTGGTCAGGGGCAGAGTGCAGTAGCACACGCTCTTTGAATAGACCGGGGTTCAAGCCCCTAACTGCTAAACACGGTCTATCTGCCAACCCACACTGGACCAGCGTGGCAGATTATGATCCATTTCCTTCAACATGAATCGTTGAGAAGGTTTCCGTCCTATTCTGCAGTGGATTGATAATGGCTACAGTTTTCCTTTGGGCCTCCGTAGCCGAGTGGTTAAGTGCGCGAGTGCAGTAGCATACGCTCTTGGAGTAGACTGGGCTTCAAGCCCCTGACTGCTAATACGGTCGATCTGGCAACCCGCACTGGACCAGCGTGGTAGATTATGGTCCATTTCCCTCAACATGAATTGTTGAGGATTCTTCCATCCTGCAGTGGATTGATAATAGCTGAAGTTTTTTTTTTAAACATTTGTATCGTGCTGAAAATAGCACTTGTCCAAAAGTTTGTTAAAAAAGAAATTCTATATTGACTCTAGAATAAAATAAAATTAAAATTCACGGCACATTTATATTAAAAACGGATATATTGAAGAATGGAGTAAACTAATTTCCACAAAATTTCTTTCAAACGTGTATATATATAAATTGAAAGTTAAAGTAGCTTTAATCAATCAATGCAGATCGAAACAGAGTTCGATCTGCATTCCAAATCAAACTATTAGCTCTGTTTTATGAGGTACTTCTTCCAGAATAACGATTATTCCACCATAATCCTGAATACGAAATAACAAAATATCAAAGGTAAGTTAATTATTATGGAAGACATCAACGGTAAGCTGTAAGCAAGTAATACCTGGATTTGGAGGAAATTGCGAGAAAACCGATTGCCACTCAGCAAAGATACCAGACAAACCTTTTCGTACTACAAAACTTCCGAATCTAAACCGTATCCTAGAGAGTGGAGCGAAACAAAACAACATAAAAACACGTGTCTTGAGAAATTTATCAGCTCTAATGCCAAGATAAAAATAAATGAATTTTCTGTTTATACTCGGGTATGTCCATATATGATGAAAGAAGTTCACTACTGGCATCTGCACTCGCTGAAATTAAGCTCGCGCATTTTGGACTGAATATGCAACTTGGGAACCTTTGTTGTTATTTGGATTTCAAACGCATCAGTAACTGAGATCATATTGAATTATTTTGTATTATGTCTGCATATGTGTGCGTTCACAGACCGATTTTCTTACAACTTATTTATACGTGTATTCGTGTAGGGTAAAGAAGTCCGTAAGAAAATCGAAAGGTATATGATTTTCACTTTTAAAATACTAAAATTGCACGCATTGAACAGAATCAAAGTTAATAGGATTAAAGAGTGCTAATCTAAGCACATAATGGAATCATATCTCTAAAAAATTAAAACATTGAGTCCACCAGATTGATTCTCCTGTACTTAGGGGTTTATCTGGGGCACGAATTTGTTGTCGCTTAATAAGTAGGATAACAAGAAGCCCATTATGGTTGGAAAGAAAGACATTTTAACAGAATTTTAAGCATGTCGAAGAAATTATCACGTAAATGTCTTGCTACACCTAGTGTTTGAGTCAACTATCTCTTTTTTTAAACGCACTACCACTTCTCCGCCGTTCCCGAATTATCAGGAACTGTTTTCTTATTCGGGTTTTTCATCCAGAAAAACAATCCTGGAATACTTGCAACTTAGACATTATATATCTAGCGACTGCAAAACTTTTTGACATCCAGGACTGCATACAGCAGCTTCCATGTCAACACGGCTCTACTCATATCCATAAATTGCATCATTAGTGGCTAAAATATGTAATATAGGCATACTATGTAGATCAGAAGGCATACTATGTAGCGGATATGACAAGGTCTGAAATGTCAATTTATTTAGCAATACATACATTTTATTAATTTATACAAAAATGCTATCGAGTGCTTTGTCTGTCAGGAATGAAGCTGCTAGTTTTACTGGGTCCAGTTTGAATGACATCAAAACAAAAAGGAATCAAATCATCAGAAGGAATCATCAAATCATATTTCTTGATGTCTAATTTAAACTGAAAATTGGATGTCGAGTGTGTTGTCCACGATGGAGAGACGTCACATCTTTATTCCCCGAGCGTGTCAGTTTAAAGGGCATGTTTATTTTTTTAAGAATAACAAACGAGGGTATGTGGAAACAACTGTCACCTAAATAGAGCGGTACAATTATACTAAGTGTCAAAGCTTTCAGTAATTTGAGATTTTTCTTGTAGCGAAAAGAACGACAGGCACTTTCACAGGCGCGGGGCAGATTCTTCTTTAAAAGACCTTGACATCGTGCAGTCGACGAGGTATTCGCGAACGCAAATGGTTCTTCACACTGTCACCTTGTCCTCTTTCCACCGGGGACGAAACAGCGCGCGCGTGTGTGCTATTCAAGATCTCAGCGTCTGGGTGTCAAACGTTGACAGTTTAAAGATTCAGATCTGCTTAGTTTTGCATAACAGGTCTCGTTGAAATTATGGTTAAACAAGATCTTTTTTGCTGATTATTCTTAAATTCGTGTTTTTCTTGTCAGCTGTATTTCGTTTGCTTTATTTCATAATTGTTTCTCCGGGAAACTCGGGTTTTTTGTCCATCAAACACAAAATCGACCACAGAACGCATGCAATTTACAGACAGTATATAAAGAGCAATATGGCCTCACTCGCTGATGCTCTTAAAATCCTATTACAAGATTTCCTAATTGTTGATTAAGTAGCTGATGGTCCTAATATTTCTCAGAGTAGCATCGCGTGCTTTAAAATCGTGGGTACAAAATATTGATCTCTTTCGTTAATCTCTTATTAGACGGATAGGCTGTTTAGAACTTGTGGTGAGAAGACAAAAAGGCATCGATATTTGTATATTGCCCGCAATATTTGTGAATTCTGTTGAAAGTTTGACTGTTTTTCCAGATGAAAGAAAATTCATACAATTTTTCTTTTCTTTCATTTGATACATCCTTTCTCAATTTACACATTATTCTCTCTCTTTCCGGGGCCCTTTTCCCAAGGAAATACAGGATGTTTTCTATTTCTGTCACATGGATGAACTCGACAGTGGCACCTTTCATCTGCCATTTTCATCCGTTACCGTTGTTCTCCACAACTATAGAACAAAGATTCCGCATTGGAGACCACTATCTTCTCGACTTCAGCTCTCTCACAGTGTAGTAGGGTTTTTTGCGTCTTTCCATCTCGTTTTCAGCATTTTTCCAATACTGTTCCCACTTTTTGACTGAACGTCCTCACACGGTAATATCGGTTTTAATTCTTATATTTCCGAACAGCTCAGTTTACGTGCAAATTGCTTATTTCATTTTCCCTTTTTATGTCGTCCCTATTACCTAGTCGCTACTGGCGGGTGGCTTTCCCTCAATAACAAGAAACTAACAAAATTACTTCAGTCCCAAAACTATTAAAATATAAACATAATATGAAATTTATGTAAGATCCAAATCTTCCATGAACTGCTTGCTTGGTTTTAACTTTGGACCATGAGTTGCAAAATGGGTAACATTATTATAATATTTTACAAAGACTATTAGTATATAAGTAATTAATCAATATAGCTTAGTTAGAAATCAGAGTTCTTTGCCTATCCTATTAAGATGGGATAGCAACTGTTTGTGTAATCCAGGAGCAGAATTTTATGGGAAGCATGTGGGGTGCTTTTAGAGAGGGGGGTGGTTAAACAGATTAGGGTTGATTTTGATGTAGCGTACGGGATTTTCTTTTTATTTTACGACATGAGTTTTGGACCACAAGATTTATTACGGAGGAGTTTACCTACAGGCGTGCCGATGGCGAGGTTCAGGTGGTAGGGTAATCTATGGATTTAGTAGTTATTCTTCTTTTCCTTGTGATGTGATCTTTTTCAGTATTTCTGCTTCGAATAGAATATAACCGGCGCTGTGGAAGGTGACTTCCTGTTTATTGCTGAGCTTCTGAAACATTTTATGAAGTAGGTTTCCTTAAATATCCTTCTGGAGCATTATGAATCTGTCTTTGCAGATTCATTTAGAGTCGTTGTTGTTATTAAGTTTAATCACACAAGGGCTATTGAGGCCAGATTGTGTCTATTCATTGTTTAAATGCATGACGAGATACTTATAGTTGTTAAATTATATACTCTTGTATATGCCAATATATTTTAAGTATATTAAAAGTTCAATGTTTGCATCGTTTCCTAGGATATGAGATAAATCATGTGATACGTTAAGCCTGAGAACTGATTGAAATGTGTTTGACTAGATGGTTGAATATCAAGCAGAATGGCGGATCGTAAGCTGACTGCTGCAGGATGAGCATTGGGGTGGGCTTTCTCCCAATAACAGGAAGAGATGGGTATGGCGCGTATACCCAATTCTGAGTCTTTCCAGTACCACTTCCTCTTGTCTGGTTTGTCGGAAGCCTGAGAACCACAGCTTTGGTTCTTGTTTTATTTGGTAAAGTTTGCTCTTAGTATTCCTCTTCCAGATCTGTGACCAGTTGTCGTACACAGGCTTACAGTCAGTGTAAGGAACCTGAGGATGCTGTGAGGGAGTGGGTTGAGAATGTTTAGACACAAAGTCCGCACTTTCATTTCCCGGAATACCAGAATGGCCAGAGATCCAGCAAAAGTTGATTGAAAACGCTACAGGAGAATAGCTGGGAATAAATATGTTTCAATGTAGGATGAGAAGAGTAAAAATTCTTCCTTATGTCATAGATAGCATTGACGAAATCAGCGTAAATTATTGCAGGCGAGATTGAAAGTTCAATAATCTTGCTAAGTGTTAAACTTGATGGCATAAAGTTCAGCAGAAAAGACACTGCATTTTAACGGTAATGTGGGTGTAATTGTACATGAAGGAAAAACTGCTGCAGCATCTACCATACTGTCACTTTTGGAGCCATCTAAATAAATTTTACAGGCATGAGGGTTAAGAGTAGCACGAGCTGAGCGCAACTGTCTGATGTTGTAGGGAGGTATGACATTCTTCCTCCACTGGAGAAAAATGTGTATCTTGGGAGGCAGAAACTGCACCTGTTCCACCCTGAAATCAAAGTGACTTTCATGTGGCTAGGAAATAGTGTAGGCGGCTTTTTGGATTTATGGATTCTGTAATGTTGGCTGTATCTCTTCTGTTCCTGTATTCTTTTCTTTAGTCTTTTATATGATTCACGGATGTAGGTTGATTTGTAAGAGCACTGAATATAGCATCTTGGGCCCGCCTCTGGAATAGGATGATTTGAAGACACAAAGTCTTACAAATTAAATTAAATGTCTATATAATTAATGATAGATAGAGTGATATTGTAAACCTTACAAGAAAACACTTAAAGTCACAAATATTGTTTAAGATAGTGGGTCTCACTAATGGAATTTAATTAAGTGGAGTCTATAGTTAATGTACAAGCAAATATACCGTGGAAATAAACATTAGAAAGAGTTTTGAATCAGTGCCCACACCTGAATCAGCAAGCGAAGATAGCTAGACGGAACAGTGGGGAGTCAACTGATAGAATGGCAAGGGACGGATTGCTCCAGAGATGACAATAGGGGTACCAGCGGGGGGCGTTCTTGTTTACTGCAAACAGAGCGGGCGTGGCGAGACGAATCAAGTAAATGGACGCAGGTGTTTTCCGGATGGGTTCCGAGCTCCAGAAATTTCTGGTCACTTCCAGAATATTCGAGAATTCTCTAGAAACGGAAGTCCTCTCTACACCGGAAGGGGCTCGACCATCGTGTAATGGGTCATAGACAAATGAGAATGGAGACGATGATGGTCAGATAGAAATGATTGGTTGAGAAAGGGAGGGGCGTTAAGAAATTTTGGGAAATAAAAAGGCAAGAGCGCGCGAGTTAGTGTGTGATAAAGTTTTTTTTGGTGTGATAAAGTTTTTTCGGGAATGGAAAAGTTTTTTTTTTTTGAGGGCGAGAAAGGTGTTTTTGGAGAGATAGGCTCAGGAAACAGTCCCCGGAAGCGATTCACCAGTAGAACCAGTTATGGTGAGTTGACTAAGTTCTGATAGCTTTAATAAAGTGTAGATAAGTTACAGAAAGGGGAACTTTCTCGAGATGGAACATAGAAATCCGAGAGCGTCCACCGAGAGATATATTTGAAAGGAAGGCAGCGAGATAATGCTTACGGAAGAACACCGTACCGTCCTGTAGAAATAAAGTGATGGGAAGCGACTCCTACTGAATGATCCGGCACAGAAAAGAAGGATACGACATCAGGATGATCGGCAAAGCGAATAGTGTCCCTGGCAGAAGTTAGCATTCCGGAATCGGAGAAGAACGTTCCCAAACCAATGGAGGACCCGATGCAGAGCAGAAAGTCACAGGCCAAACATTGTATTAGTGGTAGGATCCAAATCCCCAGAAGTAAGTGATTAAACAACGTATATACCCCTACGTAATTGCAAAGGACTGCAGGGAAGATTAGATAAATATTAATTGAGATTTAGGGAAACATACAGTTAATTCAATGCATGTTGTATAGATAAGCAAGGAAATATCATAGAAATAGTTTAATGAAGGATTGTTTACAGGTGTGGTCTATTTACTGATCAATTAATGGAGGGAAAGTAATAATTTTGGACGGGTTAGCCTATAGAGCAGGTACAGTTGTATGTTACTTATATAATGTCACTGAAGTAGAGAAATTAGTCGCTAAATGCTGAAGTTTACCTGAGAGGATGAAGAAATAAATAAACCAATGTATATTTCATTAACATGTAATTTTAATGTGTTAGGGTGAGAATAGAATAGAATAATGTGTAAAGTGGACATTAAATTCCAGAAGAAGAATTGTGTTAACCATGAAGAAGAATGTAGGATTGTGCTAGATAAGTATGATTAATAAATAAAAAAATGTCAATTGTATTTAAGAAAGAGTTAGGTGAAACTGATCGTAGGAATGTGTTAGTCGCCGAATATTAAGAAGACGATGGATGGGAGAGCCTAATGACCAGGAACGTAATCCATGCCATGTACCTATATATGAAGTGAATAATGTGTAATGATTTGTTTTGTTTTATCTTTTTATTTGTAAGTATGTATAATAAACTAATTGTATTTCACTTAATGCAAATAGTGTTGGGTCATTTCTGAACACACAGAAAAAAAAATCCAAAGGAGGAGTGAACTAATATAGGAACTCCCTCAGAACCGGAATTCTTCTGTGAGATAACTAGTCAGATGCAAAGTGGGGATTTTTAAGAATATAAATAATAATAAATACTATAGTAATAATATAAACAATTAATAAAATAATAATAAATATACATAAAACCCCCACCCCCACAGATTGTTGGAAATCTTTTGTTTTAGGGATTGAATTCCTGCATGGAGTGTAGGTGTATTATAGGTTTTTACTATAATGCTACTGATTCCTTATTTATGGTATGATGAGCTGGTTCTTTAGTTTTTCTTCTTTCTTCTGTGGGTCTGTTAAGATCTCAGCATAGAAAATACCTATCTTCTCTCCCGCCAGAAACCTTTGACCACCTTTAAGAAACCTTTATGGATCAACAACCCATAAATTCGAAGGTGTGTATCAAATACGCAGATGGCATCCTCGTTTGGAAACAGGGCATAGAACACCTCTCCAACTTGGATCATAACTTCAACAGCTTCCACTGCAAAATCAAATTTATAATATAAGGCAAATTTATAATATAACAAGATAAAACTCCCCTTCCTGGATATTCCTATTTAAGAATCCCGAATAATCTTGTTAAGAGAGTGTATAGAAAGCCCATGGACACAAGTTGCATTCTGAACTTCAGGTTGTCACATACCTTCTGAATCAAAATGGCCATCATCAGTCTCTAAGTTAATGGGACCTTAAGAATTTGCAGCGAACAGGAATAACTTCAACAGAAAATCGCAACCATAAATGCAAAAGCTTTGAAAAACCAATATCCTTCAATCTACAGAATGCTCAATGATAGCTACACCCCTCCCCAAAGAAGCAAGAAGAAAAACCGAAAAACAGCTCACCATGCCATACATTCCAGGAATCAACAGCATTATAGCAAAAACCTATAACATACCTACATTCCATGCAGAAACCTAATCATTAAAACAGAAGATTTCCAAGAATTAACATCAACCATCCAACTCTAGAGGTCAGATATACTATATTCAGTGCTCCTGCAACTCAGCCTACATCTGTGAATCATATAGAAGACTAAACAAAGAATACAGATACACAAGAAAAACACCAGTATGGCAGAATCTACAAATCTGAAAAAGAGGCACAGATTTTTACCAACTTATCAACGTATTCGTCATGCTCCGGAATATTTAAGGAGGCCTATTTCATAAAACGTTCAGAAGTTCAGTAAGAAGTCACCTTCTACAGGCCCTGTTATAATCTATTCCAAGCAAAAATCCTGAAAAAAATAACAAGAAAAAGAAGAATCGAACAACCCTGAACAACTAAATCCATAGATTATTCTCCTACCTTATTCTTGTCAGCAGTACACCTAGAGTTAAATCTCGAGCTCGAAACAGTCTCATAAAATTAAAAAAAAAACTTCCACAGTCTACGTTCTCCACATCGTAGTCTCAAATTTCGACTTGAACAGTTGGAAATAAGATATTTCCAAAGTTATTACAAAATTGGTGAAAGAAATTAAGCCTTCAAAATCGCAGTTCATTTTTGATTCTGAACATAACTTGAAACTGACAACACCGATAAAATAAAAAGGTGAGAAAATTAAGTGGGCAAGTGATGCTATTTATTTTGACTTTAGTCAGCTGCCCATGTTTATTTACAGCTAAGGTAACTACGCGGAGAATGACTTTAAAACAAGAGCTTTGCTACACCAGCAGCTGACGTCAAAGTTGACACAATGAACAGTTGTCCTTAATGAAAGCTGTTTGCATCATTCCACTCATACTCGCCTTCAAACATTCTGCCCAACTGACAATGATGAATAAGTTTCAATGAAACAAAGGACATTGCGCCAGATGTGTTATCCCTCCTTACCAAGTGTCTAGAATTTCTATTTTTATAGCCTATAAACAAAGACTCAATCTTTTATACCACGAGTCCCCCTAAAAATATTTCGTAAATGTCAGAACTAACATAAAATTTAGCGATAATAACCATGCACTGAATTGGCTTTGCATTAGCAATCCCCCTCCATTGCGTAGGAATGGACTGGTCTGTGACATTGATGAAGTCTCAAAATCAGGAATAGCTGACATAAGATTATCGTTCGCAATCAGATTTTGAGTATGTGTGAGAATAGGTCAACCTCGAGATTTTTCCATCTTCGAACGGGAAATGGTTGTGGGGGCAAGACATGCAGGTGTCAGTAACTGGACAATAGCCAACATGGATGATCTACCGTTCTGTGGTGCCACACGTCTGCCGTGACTGGCTCAACAGCAGTCGAGCAGTCAGCCAAAAGGACACACGTGGGACCGCCACGTGTGGGTGACTCCCGTAGTGAGCACCATGGATCTCATCTTGTAACGCTCCAGCGACGCAACACAATGATCTAGTACAAGTTATGAACAGCAAGACCAATATCCATATGAACGTTTTAGTATTATGCGTTACAGGTCAAGCGGCACTGTGCTTCCAGCCCAACTCCGCGTTGTGTACTTTGTATCGAAGAACAAACTTTGTATTGGCCAGACTGTTTTCTTGCAGTCTGGTAGTGTTGCATTGGTCATTTGGCCTCTTAGCCATGGGTTCCTTAGAAAACCAAAGTCTCCTCTTTCGCTGCCCTAACCATTACCACGAGAAGGTGAGACAGAAAGTAACGTGTAAAGTCTCTGGCTGAGACAAACAGTGGTGTCGCCCGAGCTTACCAGGGAGGGCTCGCGCTTTAAAAAAAAAAAGCAGAGGTCTTTATTGGAAGACAGCACGGGGACGATTGTATAAGTTATGGAGTATAGGTGATGGATGATACAAAGATTTTCACCAAGAATTTGGAAGTTAAAGGGATAGAGGGGCATCCCTGTGGAAACGCCCACTCTCCACTGTTAAGAGCAGCAAAAGCATTTATGGTTGTAGGACGCATCAGGAGAGGTGTTTGGGGATGGGGTTAAAGTCATAGGCTCGGGGAGCCGTATGTTGGAGGGGTCGCCGCTATTACAGTTTCAGGTTAAAGAATCGCACAGTGGTCAGGCCAACTGCAGTCTGTGTCAGCATTCCAGGCATGACACCCAGGAGAATCAGCACAGGCAGTTGCGGAATATCCAGTTTGGGTGCATCTCCTCCGATCACTGTCTACGTGACAGCGTATCCAGACAACTACGGTGTCTATTAAGAAAACGTAGTTGTCTGGATACGCTGACAACTACAACTACGGCGTCTATTAAGAGGACAACACGCACCACAACACAACAACACCCGACAGGTTGCAACTGGTTTCAGGAACATGACAGTGAATTCTCCGTCATTTCATGTCCCTACTATTTCGATTTTAACCCATTTGAGAATGTTTGGGACTTACTGAAAAAGGGCATTCGACAATACGAGCATCCACCTGACAGTGTGCCAAACTAAACAAAATTATTTTGCGCCTCATACCTTATTGTACAACGCATGAGTAACACTACCACGGGACACTCTGCAACACTTTGTGGCGTCCATGCCAAGGTGCTTACGGGCTGAATTGGGGGAAAAAGGTGATCCCCGAGATATTTGGAAAGTGCTGCGAATGCAAAGCTAACTCAGTGTACTTTTATAAATTAATATAAGTGTATACATCAATACATTCCATCTAAAAAACTGAAATAAAATACGTTTCATACTTGGATATGGAATGTTTATCAATATTCTCTTCAAAAATGCAAGAAATAACACGCCCCCCTCCCAAAGAAAAGGTACATCCCCTAAGGGAAGTGCATACTGGAGTTTGGGAATCTCTGGCCTATTAGAATAGAATAAGATATTGTGCCGTATGTAATATGTCCGTAAATTGCGCGTATTCTGTGGTCATTTTTTTGTTTGTTAGAAGCTTCTCCAGCTTGAGAGGAACCATGTAAAACATAAAATTGGCATAATCAGTAGTTAAATTCTGTTTATTCATAAGAAGCAATAACCGACAAGGAATAGTTATATTTATATAACCCAAATGCAAATGTTTTTCGGTTACTTTATATAAAAACGGACTTTAAACAGAATAATTAAAATTCTGGAAAAAATTCCGTACGTCTTGAGGAAAAGTAATAATACAGATGTGATGTTCTTATGAACTGGAAGCTTCGTTAAAAAGTTCCTTGAAATGTAAGTGAAGTAAGAAGCATTTATTTGCCCATTACACTTCATATCATTAAGGCACAAAACAATTCCACATATGTTCATAATACCCACCACATCGATGAACACACGAATCCCGCAGAGAATTAATTTCTAGAGAGTGGCGTTGTTATTAAACAGGCTGTTTTGCCCCTTTGATTTCATGCCATAAATCTATCAGATATTCACCTGTGGAAACTTAAAACAATGAGTGCAGGACCCAGTTATCACTTCACAACGAATTACTCCAGCCTGTTGTTAGTTTATCGTGTCTGTATTGTACGGTCGGTTTCCTAGAGAAAACTCCATCCGTGAACTGGTTAACTAGTGCACTGAGTTAAAAACGTTTCGGCGGACATTGACATCGTGGACGAGTTCATCGGACACTGTGACAGCTGCTACGACATTTAATAATAATAAATAAATCTGCAGCCATTGTCAATCTACTGCTGGGCAGAAGGCCTCTTCAGCAAGTCATGTTGAGGGAATTGACAATAATCTGCCACGCTGGTCCAGTGCCGGTTGGCAGATCGACCGTATTTAGCAGTCATGGGCTTGAACCCCAGTTTACTGAAAGAGCGTGTGCTACTACATTCTCGCTTGTGATCACCTGGCTACGGAAGCCAGTTACTCAAGAGTATTCGGCAAATTGCTGCTAGAGACATATGTAGTAAACAGACAGTGCCGATGTCAAGACCTGTGTCCAAAATAAATGTATCCAGAATTCACAGCTATTATACAAACACAAACTTACAGGACGACAACCAGTATGGATTCCGTCAGGGGCGCTCGACAGTAGGCGCACTAAATAACCTGATAGAATCTGCATCTCATAACATCTGTTCAATCCACACCTGAAAAATATTTCCTTGTAATTCCAGTCGACTTCGCCGGTGCGTTCGATTCACTTCAGTGGCCGAGCGTCCTTGGCAGGCTCAGGCAATCACAGATTCCTCAAAATCTCTACTCCTGCATTAAAAGGTATCTATGTGACAGATCTGTCAGTGTAGGGGCTCCCTATTCCAGGGTGATCAGAAATATCCCCGGTGATGCCAACAGGGCTCGGTCCTAGGAATAACTTTCTGGAACATGGTCCTGGATGAGTTCCTAAATCAAGATCTTGAGCATGTTAAGTCCCAAGCCTATGCAGACGATTTGATCCTTTCCGTGCCTGCCAGCTCAAGAGCCCAGCTTGAAATTTCTGCTAACCGAGCACTCCGGCTCCTCCAGGAGTGGGCTACCCAGCACAACCTGACAATCTCGGCTGAGAAAACCCCCAGCATCCTACTTAAAGGGAACCTAAGCTAAACCAGACCACCACAGATTAAGATCAATGCCACAACCATCAAGCACCACACCCAGCTTAAGCACCTTGGTGTAATTCTGGACTCAAACCTGTCCTTCCTCCCACACCTACAGTATATCCAAAAGAAGATAACAAATTACACAGAGTTTATGACCCTTGCGTCACCGGCAGGGACTGGGGTCTGAACCGATGTACCCTAGTCCTGTTTTATAAAGCAGTCTTTGTTCCAGCGATCTCATATACTGCAGGGGTCTGGTATCACCGGGCAACTATTTTCACAAATCAGAAGAAATTAGCCACCATTCAAAGAGCAATACTACTTACCATCACCAGAGCCTGCTGCACGGTGAGCACTCCTGTTCTCCAAGTCCTCCCTCGGGACCTTGAAATAATTAGATGCAGCATGTTATATCATCTTTCCAAAGGAATATCCACTACCAACCATTGGATTCACCATCAACCAATCGCAAGACAGAGAAAAGGCACCTCTCGCACACACCTGGCAGGACAGATGGACGGCATCCACTAAGGGAGCAATTGCAAAGAAATTCATCCCTGAAGTAATGTTCACGTTTCCTAGCTGGTTTTCCCCTGTCCTGTGCATAACGTACCTCCTCACAAGCCATGAATCGATACAAGAAAACTTAACGTCTCTGGGCATCATAGACGATCCAGGCTGCCACTGTGGCACTGACGAGTCTTGGCGCCATATAATGTATGACTGTCTTGACTATGAACACTTGAGATCTGTTGTTGTTTTTATTTGGTTTAAGAGCATTAGCAACTAAGGCCATATTGTTCCGAGGATATGCGGTGGTCATTCCCTGACCTTTCCGCATCCTCCGTATTTGGTGGTCACGGGCTCGAACCCTGGTATATTCAAGAAGCGTGTGCTACGCACTGCCGCTCCTGCCCACCTGAGATCTATTCTGATCACAAAGATTATTAATTTGCCAAAGGACCAAGAATATATTCTTGGTCCTTTGTCATGGGTATGAATACTAATTCATACCCATGACAATTATAAATACTTCACCACTTTTGCACAGGACGTCTTCAAGACACAAAGAATATTAAGGGGCCTAAACCACCAGGACCAATAACTTGAGTCAGATTCTCTCCAGTAGCATCAACCGCCAACCTCTTCGAAGTTCAATTGAACTGAAATTCAATTCGTTCATCCAAGTTCCATCGGGCTGATATCAGCAACTGCAGATTCAGTTGTAAGATCTATCAGTACCTGATCCCACTGAAGACTCCAAACCCAGACACTGGAGACACCAGCAGCTTTTCTGCCACAAGCCATATTGGCAATCAAACCGAGCACTCTAGCGTGGTTTTCTTTTACTCTCCTCCCTGGCTTGAGGGGAGGAGTTGGTTCCTGTCTCCTCCCCCTTCTTCTGCCTGGTGAGGCATGGGCCTGCCTCACTGAATTTCTAGGGTCGCCTTCTCTATCGTCCTCATACCTCTGTCTTTTTTACCCCCAGCCTTCAGTCTTCCCCTACTGTTTAACTCGCAGTGTACACCCCACACAACTTATCAATTAACGCCCAAATTTAAACCATGCTTACATAAACCTCTCTTGGCCTTTTATATGCTATTGTTAACACCCCCTTTTTTATTTATTTATTTTATTTCACATAGGCCCTTGCCACTGAAATCTTTGGAAACTAGGTGGCAGGGCCTGCCAGAGTACAAAAAATCTACTGGGTACCTGACCTGCCTCCCCGGGGCCAAGTGCGGTAACGGTGGGTCCCAACGGCTAAACTGTCAGAAGAACAACGGTACACAACACTACATCCCTGTCCACTCCCCACACTTTTTTAAATCTGTGGCCTTCACAGAGTTCTGTGCTACACAAACAGAGTACACAACGCGAAGGTGGGGAGAACCCCTGGTATCGTCAGACAACTAACACACTTTGCACTTTGTCCAAAAGAAATCATGCGTGGAAGTTGGGTGAAGGTTTGACGATTTTTCTTTAAAATATTTAAGAATATAGGAAATATCGAAATTTTGAATAATAATAAAATTTAAATTTCTGCCATTTCAAAAATTCACAAAAAAATTACATTTAATGTTTTACTATACTGCGTTGCTTTGGCAGCTAATATGAGTTCCTTGAAAGTTTAAGTATTTTTCTGGAAGGTTTTTTTTTTAGAAGTTCAACCCACCCCATAACGCGCCCAGCAAGATATGCTTCTGATACTATTTGTTTGTCTTCAGTCCATTTTCAGACCTGATGCCAATGACCTGCCAGTGAAAACGGATGTTTCTAAGAACAGTAGTGAATTTCAAATGGAAAGTTGCCCTCAATTCCATAGTAGGTTTGATTGGTCTGTTGTGTTTAAAACTGAATTTTCTGAGTGTCACTTGCGTTTGGAGATTTCTGTGTTCACATCTCTTTGTAGGAGTCGCTTGGGGATATTTGAAAAGAAAAATAAAGTCAGATTTTAACCAGGACACTTTAAAGAACTAAATTAAGAATAAAAATTTCTAAAGCCATGAATATGCAAATACATATCCCTATGTGTAGAGTGTTTAGATAACTAAAATATGGCGGAATGTTTATACTTTTATTATATTTTGAAACTTATAAACAAAATGCGAGTCATGCTCTTCAACAGCTGACTTTCTGTTTAAACCTTCTGCTACAAATTAGAATCTAAAAACACACCGAAAAAAATTTACGCATGTTTACTAGAGAAGCTAAGTAGGTCGAATTCATTCTTAGCCATGAAACAAGGTTTCTAGCTGCTTGAATAGTTTCGTAACCATCTTCCTCTGTTGGTTAAAACACCCGAACGAATGAAAAAAATATATTAAAAAAGGTACTGCATTTTAAAACTAATATCGATTTATCACAATGAACTGATTATGGAAAATGTTATTTGAAAGGTTCGGTTCTCAAATCCGACTAATAATCTAAAAGTTAAGCATGTTAATAATCTTAAGCTTAACATGCTAAAGTTAAGCATGTTAATAATCAGAAAGGTAACAATTTCAGCTTTTTTTTTTTTTTTATTTTTAGAACTACTGATTTTTTAAATATCGAACCTAATCTGATTGTATTATCAGTGGTATTTGGGCATTTTCTAATTTCAATCTCTAACGACGTTTCTAACTCAGGTTTGGAGTTTGTCTTGAGGAGGACAAAAGCGTCTGTTCTGTCCTGCAAAGCTAGTCGGTATCTTGATGTCCTAAATCGAAACATCATCTATAGGGCGCAGATTGTTAAGGTGGTCTAGTACTAAGTCCACTCCATGTATTCATAGATATTAACTGTAACAGAAACCAATATGGTAACCAATAAATTTCACACCACTAAATCTGTATTTGGACAGTGTCATAATTCTACAGATTCTGCACTATTCTTTCTTATTATAGATGGTTCCAAAAAATATGAAGCTTTATATTTCCTTAAATAAGCGACTTCTAAAACTGAGACAGCATCTTCCGATGAACGAATCCAAAATAAGTTTCTTTTCTAATACATTACAGAAAAAGGATTCTGTTTTCAATTTGCAGCTTTACACCACAAAGGAAGCCAGTGGATGTGCGTCAATGATCAGTACAAAGACATAGGGGCACGTTTCTTGGCGGCAACAATAACGGTGAAAGAAACCCACATAAATATCCCTTATCATACGTTGAGTGACGTCACGGAACACGTCGTATTTCGTTAAGGACCTCCTCTATGACGAAGACTGACGGCATACCACCTCGTGTGTAACCATCCAACGGTCTCAATGATATTTTGATACGTATTAAAATGCAAGCGAAAATAGAGTTGGCATCCATGAGCTGTCACCTTGAGAGTGCAGAGAACTCATGATATCACAGGAGAAGTATGAGGAGACCAAGAAGTGGTAGCAACATAAGTAGATGTCCTTTTACTGCTTCTTATCATCGGTGGTTCTAAATAAACAAAGAAAATGCCATCGCCGATTCATTATTCATTTCTGGCTGCGGAAGTATATATTTAGAAGTTAGGATTACAACTACATTTAGATCTCGTTCTTTTCTTTCCAGAAATGATTCACAGAAAATACCTGTAAATGACTTTGGATATGAATTTGTGTTAGGAAATTTATAAAATTCGGTCTTGGCAACCATTTTAAATTAAAATGCTTACCAAGTATTCAACAAATGCTAATTGAATTTGAGGGGAAAAGTACTGGTGGCAGTGGAAAACTTGAAATTCCAAAAATAACTCATCGTCAGAAATAGTGAACAAGGTAAAAACAGGGCTGGATGTTGACATGCAGTCACACATCAGTTATATAATTATATTATGTTAATGGGTAAAGCTCAAATGCGTTAGGAATTATGCGTTTAAAATTATCGAAGATTCGAATCCATTTTTATGATTAAGATAGTTAATACAAAGAAGTCAGATAGCTTCCATCTAAAAGCTTCATTACTACAAACCAAAATCCCAGAGCCAATATGAATGGACCTGAAACGATACCACCTGGTAGATATATTATTTAAATAAAGAGTTTTTAAAAACTTTCCATCTATAAAGAAAAAATCCATAAATGAAATTGAAAGAGTTTAATCTATTTAAAATATCAAAGATAATTAATTAAACGAAAGGATACAGATGTAATTTTTATAGGCATTCTCTGTTAACCTGCCGCGGGTTGACTGGTTATAGCACAAGAATTAACATTTCCTTTGCGATATTTTCTTTGGAAGAATTACGAGATTTCTGTAGAGTGAATTTTTAATAGAACTTTTTCATCTCAACTTGTTTTTTCTGAAAATTGTCGCGCTATGAATCCTTTTGTTTGGTGCCAAGAAAAGTGGCAATTTTTAAAGGTTTAAAAGATTATCGAAGGATAATTTCTTCAGAATCCGATTTTCATGGCATGACCTTGTTATAAATAACACAATGATTCGCTTATATTGAAAGATCATATGCAATATTTTAATATAAGTGAAATAGGTGTGGATAGTGAAAGACTGCCTCCTTATTAAAGAAAAGTTATTTAAGTTTTTTCTGTACTTCAGGTTAAATTTCTTAATTTAATTAAGTTCCATGAATTCAGACTAATCACGACACTTTGAAAGTCTCTGCTGTAAGGACAGGTATATAAACAAAACAACACTTTAATCCTCCTTGTGTATTGCAGAGGAAGATATCAGTTCATGCATAAAAAACAAAGAAATCAAAGCAACCAGATTACAGAATAGAAGTATAAGAATAAAATTGCTAAAGCTGCTCACCATTTTCTTACAGATTACAGTAATATTAGGCTTATCTGTAACAGCCTTTCATCGCGCTAAAGAATCCGTGCAATTATTTTCTAGAATTTGAATCAGATGAGTCCGTTACAATTATTTCAAAGCAATATTTGGTGTATTAAAAAGTCCCATGTTCGTCACGATCGAAACTGAAGATATTTTTGATGCGCTAAGATATCTCCAATCGGCATACAAAGATTGGGTCAGGACTTGGATCAGGCAGGCTATTTTCAAATCAGATGTCGCAAAGGGGTGTTATCTACGACGCCTTTCGATTGGGAACTAAAAAAAAAAAAGGAATTTAATTAATATTCCAGACATTTTTTCATTAAAAAACTCATGATGCGCATCAAAACAAAGTTATTTGGCAAATGTCCACCTTATTTAACTGCTGAGAACTTTGCCGCTGTCCATCACTGCCCGTGGTTGACTGGATGGTTATGTTGTCGCTGAAATTCGTGTAATATCAGTCCAGTTCCTTATTTTTGGGAATTACTGGAAGCTGTGTCGATAAAAGATATTTATCCTTTAAATTCTTTAGCATTGCTGAACATTATCTTGAAGCGTGAAGCCATTAATATCATCAAAGAAATCCTCCGTTCCTTTCTCTATAATATTACATTTTTCCGATTATGTCAAATTTTAAATAACCTCACCTTCCCTATAAGGACTATTTATGTTACCTGAATGGTCACAAGTTTAATCGATAGTACACCTGTCCAATTAAATCCAAGCAATAACAAGCTACAGCAAAGTTTCCTTCAATCAACGTAAAGTCCCCGAAAAATCGAGAAAGTTGTCCACCGTTCTGTTCAATTCCAAAGACCTAAAAATTAGAGTTATTGATGAGATTAAGTATACGTTGAATTGTGAAGTTCTGTCTCACCTTCCCAAGCAGTATCGCAAAGCAAAATTATAATGTTAGCACTGTCTTAGCGACGAGATCAAGAGCGCAAACGAAGTATGAATTGCTTTTAATAGCAATGAACGTTGAATAAATAATAAAAAGCCTGTGTTCCCAGGATATAAGATTACCATTTATCAGAAATTTATGATGTTCAAATACCGTAATCTTATCTAGAACAGTTTCAACGCTTCTTTTAGCCTAAAATTATGCTTCAAGGTCGGAATGTCTTTAATTCCCTTGCACTTCTTACCTTTTTATTCTCTTTTAATGCCTGTTCCTTCGACATATACAGGGCATATTTCGCTTCCTGGCTTCTCTAAAATTAGCCGTCCTGTCCTTGTTACGGCAGTGTAGATAAGTAATGATGGAAGTAATCTGCGTAGAACGCCTTGCCTTTCCTTGGCTCTGTACGAATATTAGTAAAGCGAAGTACAACACGCTTATTTGTAGCAAATGAAAGTTATAAATCACCGACTCCATTAGCCACCATGAGAACAAGTATTAGAAAAATATACCGATTTAACAAGTTACAAAGATAAGCAACGCGGACATGATGATATGTTTGCCCTGTTCAAATTTCTTATCAGTGTAAGTGTTTGTGAATAATGTCAGAGAAGGATGAGAGCACGTCTAGATTTGAAAATGAAATTATACGAAGAAAATAGCGATCACGATGACAGCTTTTCTGAGATGCTCGGTGTCTGCTCTTGGAAAGTTTCCAGCTTCTTCTCACTGCTAGAAGTTCTAAATGGTGGGCTATACTGAAGATGTAGCTGAACTGCCAAAGTTCATGGGGATTATTTTTATTTATCGAATAATTTTATTGTTTATTTTTGATAATCCTTAGTCTTGGAACTGATTTAAAAGACCAGTTACTAAAATATACAGACTTTGGAACCAACAACAAACGTAATGGCGGCCTACAGAATGTGCATTCTCCGGATAATAATGCTTCTATTATTCTTTATTGTGGAAGGAAAATTCAACAGAAATACTTATTAAACTGAAAGTTTGCTAAAGAAAGCCAGAAGGGCTTCAATTTTGATGTTATTGCCACAGTCTTCTTGATGTAGCACTAAAAGGAAATGATATTTGCTTTTCTAGAAGAAAGATTCTCTTTTAATTCATTCCAGAACACAATCTCACTATGGATTAGTTTTATAGAGTTGCCACTGCACAGAGGAACAACGATAGCTCGTATAACCGGTAATAAAAATTACTCCTCGAAAGAAAGTGGCACCGAAATATGAGAACTAATGCTTTTACTAGAACACGTCTGTCATTCCTTCAGCAAAGGTTCGAATGCTTGCTGGTTAGTGTTGTTATTAACCCATTCAGCACGAACTTCAGACACTTACCAATACTTTTCTTCATCAGTTTCGGCGAAGTATCAAATTTTCTGATTAATAAATCGCTTCATCTACGTATTTCTCTATTGGAAAGTTTTTATATAAAATGGAATAAACATAATTTAATAATTTCTTTCTTATTATTTAATTATAATAACGATGTTATTTTAACTGATGCGCACATAGAAGCAGCAGCCAATGGTGTTGCTACGCCAGTCACTATTTCAATGATATCCTACCAAAGAGCCATTATTCCTCATCAGAGTTTCATTTATGTTAACTTTAACCTGAAACCAGAGCTCTGTACAAGCCATGGCAGTTAAACGATTGTTCTGAAGAAACTTTTTCAATGCTTCTTAGCATGTATAACTTGTTTTAATTTTTAAGGAGGAAACTGAGGCCGTTAGACATCCGTATATAGATGATCTTATGATGGATTTGCCTATTTCCTTGGATAAAAAAACCGAGTTCTCCGGAAGGGGAAAAAATTATGAGAATTGAGAATCGCCAAGGTCTATAGGGATGACGGCTTTGCAAATTCCTACCGTCTCAAGTGACCGCAGCTTGTAGGCGCTGAATTTGGAATCAAAGATTGTACCGAAATTTCCATGAGAAAACCGGCTGCAATTAATCACTTAGTGGTAGAATTCCAGTTGGTTACGTTTGATAAAGACAGTAATGTTAAATGATTTACGCAAATTCGAGAAGTCGTCTCAAATTAATAAAGATTGATAAAGATAACCAACTGTTTATCATAATGTCATCTTTGGTGTGTTGGCTTGTTCCCATGAATTTTATTTCATATACCTATGATACTCAATCTGTTTACATTGAAAGGATGAAGATGGATCATAAATTTAAAAATGTGCAAAGATGGTCAGAATTTGCGACCGCGGCTTTAGCAAGGCACCAGAAAACTGACATTTAGACAAGACTCAAGCTTTCTACTTTTGGACTTTAAGGTCAAGTTTGGATTTATTAATACAGTACTTGTATGCAACTATAGTAAACTTTCGCGAAGAAACGAACCTGGAGATTTGGATGCTACCAGTTGTGATCAGGTTTATTTCTCTGGTAGCCAATAGCATATTAATGGATAAGTTTAACAGTGATCACTTTCTAATTATTTCTCATTACAAACAGGTTTGACTTCAAATCCTGATCAACGATCCATTTGAACGTATAAAAATAACTGTATTGACTATTTTGCCCAAACACTTCTAGACAGACTATGTTCAAAAACAACTTATTGAAGATGTGATGTAACTACTTACCTAACCAATGAGATTCTGACTGCAGTTGATGCTTCTATTCCAAAATTCAAGGCATATCGCATTCACTGGTTGTTGTTATTTTGTTCAACGATACATAGGCTGCTAGGGCCATATTGTGTCTTTCTAATGGTGAATATGAAATAACTATATTATATTATATATTCCTATCCGGTTTAGGAAAATAAATAGTTCTTTTTTTATTAGGATCATCTCCCAGAATCTGCATTAAATTTATTGATGTCTGCATATTAGTAATTGATTTAAACGTGTCTCAGCGGATGTTTTGAAAGTGGGGACAGTCCACTAACATAAGGCGAATGGTCAGTTGTACTTGACATGATGTACATTGGGGACTGCTGTCATTAGTTAATAGATAGAGGTGAGTGAGATGAGTATGCCCAATCCTAAGCCTTCCTAAAATTGTTTCTTCTCGTCTGCTTTTCTGGAAGCTGGAGGGTCACCGCTTTGGTTCTGGTTTTATTTGGCATAGTTTGTTTCCTGGATAACCTCTCCAGATTAGTGACTAGCTAGTGTAACATGCTTTACGGATAATATGTTTATAATCGGTATATGGAGTTTGAAAAGTCTGCAAAAGAGTAGCATCTGATTGTTTGGCTGCATGATCTGCTCTTTCATTGCCGGCTATTCCATATTGTCCTGGGACCCAGCAGAATGTCATAGTTTGGTTTGACTCATTACACACAAGTAATTTAGAATGGATTTGTTTTATTACACGGTAAGAGAAGTTGGTATTACTATTTATGGCAGAGACAGCACTGAGGGAGTCTGTAAATATTATGGCAGATGGAATTAGAAGTTAAGTAATGTGATCTAGAGCCAAGTTAATAGCATAAAGCTCAGCAGTGAAGATACTGCATTCTACAGGTAATGAGACAGAAGTGGTGAATGATGGAAAGATTGCAGCAGCGCCTACTTGGATCTCAGTTTTTGATCGGTCTGTATAGATCTTACAGGTCTGTGAATTAGAAGCAGAGTGAGTTTGATGTAACTGTACGATATTAAAAGGGACACAAGGTGTTCTTTCCCCACTGTTGGAAATAGTCATCGTAAATTTCAGGGATATTTGTCCACGGTGGATCAGGCGGTGTTATGTCCTGACATATATTGCCGATTTCAATATTCTACGTTTGAGTTAGTTCTTTAAGTCTAAGTACAGCAGGTCTGTTTTCATTTGGTTTACTGTTGTAAAATGAGTCCCATTCGGTATTGTACAGACATTTCAAATTAGAGCGAGAGGAAAGACTGCGGATTTTTGCGGCATATATTTTCCTTCGAAGATGTAAGGGAGGTTTGTGGGCTTCAATGTAAAGGCTGTGCACTGGGGAGGTTCTGAAAGCACCTAGAGAAACCCGAAGGGCACTGTGCTGGATGGTATTTAATCGCAGAGTCATACACTGGAGACCTGTTGTCCAAACGGGACCTGATGAGAGCTCTATAAATATGGATAAGCGTATGCCGATCAGCGCTCCATGACATGGATGACACACACCGAAGGATATTCAATTTCTTCAAGCAGATGGTTCGAAGATAGTCCACGGGTGCTTGAAAGTTCAGTTTTCTATCTAGTATCAAGCCAAGAAAACGGATGGTGTTAAAAAGGGAAACCGACACATTTATCTTTAGCTCAGGATCGAATCATCGGAGTTTGCAGAAATGAGTGGCAGTGGATTTCTGTTCAGCAAGATGGTATCCATTGCGTTAAGTTCACGATTCCATTCTGGTTGTAGTAATTTGTAACTGTCTTTCGATAGTACTCATATTTTGTGATTGGCACGATATGGTGAGGTCATCTGCATACATATATATTTCAATAGTTTTAGGAAGATCTTTCAATATATTGTTGACCCTAATTGCAAATAGGGTTGGACTCAGTATGGAACCCTGTGGGACACCCTCTTCTTGAATGTGAGATGTTGATAGGAAGTTTTGATATCTGACTTGAAAGGTACGTAACTTTAAAAAGTTCTGAATAATTTGAGGGGGATAGCCTCTCAACCCTAACTGATGCATATCTTTGATAATACCATGACGCCATGTGGTGTCGAATGCTTTCTGAATATCCAGGTTGACCATAACTAAATGCTGTCCCCTGATGAAGGTGTTACGTATGTTGGATTCAATTATGACAAGTAAATCTAGGATGGTAGAGGCGGAAGTATTATAGAAAAATTCTGCTAAAGCATTTGCGATGTCAGTAGGAGAGGATAGGTCCTGCTCATTCCACTGTATTATTGGAGACTGTAACGGTATGAATTTTCCATTGAGAGCTTGTATTTTTTTCCATATAACCCGAGTGTCAGTATTTTTGTTAATAGTTGAGGCGAAGTTAATCCAGGAGTCACGTTTTGCTTTTTTCCTAATTTGTCGTGCTTTGGCTCTGTTTTTTGAAAACAAAGGTTGGCGGTAGTGGGGAATTTGCGAAATTGGTTCCAAGCATGGTTTTTTTCTACTTTCTCTAAGGAACAATCTTGATTCCACCACTGGTTTTGGTGTACCCGCTTGCTCTGGTTGGATTTTGGAATGTAAATTTTGGCCGCTGATAATATATGGCTGGTAATGTGTTCGGTTTCGTGATCAATATGCTGTTGCTGTACATACTGTTTGTTGAGTAGGACACAAGTAGAATAGTTTTTTCCAGTCTGATTTGTGGAAATTCCAAGATGTACAGGCTTTAGGGAATGATACGACCTATGTTTGAATTGAGCTGATTATGGGAAAAAGGTCACTGTGGAATGGATCATTCAACACCAACCATTACATACTTGGAAAAAGAGATGTTGAACACATGGATAAGTCTATGGCAGATGTTGTACCTGTAGGTAATTGAACACGAGTTGGAGAGTCGGTGTTTAATACAGTCAGATTATGGTTATCTAGGAAAGTTTCAATTAATTGGCCTCTCTTATCCATAGTGGGCGATCTCCACAATGTATGGTGACAGTTGAAATCACCGAGTGAACAGAGTGAGAAGTGGCAGTTGTGTTAAAAGGTTGTCAAGTTCAATCTGGGAACAAGGATATTTATACAGATGCAAGAGTTAATGATATTCGCATTGCCATCCGAACTGCTACAACTTCTAGGGAGGTTTCTAGTTGGAGATGTCTTGATAGTACGGTAGTTTTGGCAAAAATAGTAGTAATTCTGACTCTTCTTCTCCTCCACGAGAAGAAGAGTCAGAATCCCTGTCTCGCCTAAACATAGTATACTTTTTGAATTTGAGTGAAAGTTTTGGTGATAAAAATGTTTCCTGTAAGTATTTTGGGTTTATTGATTGGGTTTATTTGAAGAAGATTGAACTGACTGTTTTTTCTGAGGTTTCTGTCTGTTTTGTTTTGATTTTTATTCCTGGGAAAGGTTGGGCGTCCCGTGTCCATGGTATCATTGGCATGTAATTCTAGTACTGTGTCTTCGTCCTCTGACTGAACCTCCATTTCCATGTTGCTATAGCGTGGTTTGATTGTCTTTTGATTTTCAACACTAACAGATTATGTTCTTTCGGGAAAGGTTGAGATGGCATCAGTTGGTCAGCTGACTGCAGTGCTGCTGGTCTCATTAACTGTAGATTTTTTATTGCATATTAGCATAGTTTTGGCCCAGGTGGCAAACGAAATGGTTGGTTCTATGGGGACATCTGTTTGAGTTGCAATTGACCGGCTGTTTTTAGTGACCGATGCGTATGATCGGCTAGGCATGGTTAACAGTATTTGCTTTCTTGCTTCAGGGTATGTGACTTTATGCTCAACCTTATATTTCTGGATTTGTTTGTGTGTTTTCCAAAGGTCACATGCTTTAGAAAAGGTAGGATGGCTTCCTTTACAGTTAGAGAAAGTAGGAATGGAAGCTGTACAGTTTCCTTGGGAATGCTCCTTAGAGCCACAAATAGAACACATAGCATCGCCTCGGCATGCCGTCTGAGAATGGCCATACTTCTGGCACTTAAAGCAGCAAATGGGATTTGGGATGTAGGGCCGAACCTTGCAATTTAAATAACCTGCTTTAACAGAAGACGGAAGAGTCGGAGTACTAAATGTCAAAATGATGGACTTGGTTGGTGGTAGGTTGCCGTCTTTTTTGGTCATTATTCTCCGCGCATGAGTCACTTTTTGTTCCCTGAGTTCTTGTGTTATCTCTTCTTCTGACAGGGATAGCAAGTCCCATTCGCTGATAACGCCTCTAGAGGTGTTAAGAGTGTTATGGGGCGTAACTGACACTGGAATACTGTTAAATGATATTAATTTTAACAGCTTCTCTGAGTGAGTTGTCTTAGAAGTTTCAATTAGAAGGTCTCCAGATTGGAGACGCTCGCTTAACCATTTTAGGAGATCACAAACTGATTCTAAACATTTCTGTATAAGAAAAGGCGATAGATTACCAACAGGTTGCGTGGATGAGTGCATTATAAGAAATGCTGGCACGTCATTATTCTGATTTTCCGTCCGTAGTCGCTTCGGACGATTGGAGTCATGGTCGTTGTCAGGAATTTCGGATCTTGAGCTCGAGGGCTCTAACGGTGGATAGTTACTTATATCCATGTTGGCTCCTTTTGGCCCTGGGGGTTTGTCTTTTCCTCCCAGGTTATCAACCCCCGCCACGGGGAGGCAGGAACAGTGCCACGAGATGACAAAGCGGCTATTAGTTGTATAAGTGATAAAGAAAAAGAAACAAAGGTTTCTTTCCTTTCTGGGCCTTTGCCTACTCCTTGTAGAATGAAAGAGCTACTGAAATATAAAATGAGGAAAACGGTATTCAGAAATAAACAGAGTATATACAATGGCAAAAGCTCTTTAGATAGCTCGCTTTGAAAAACGCACTGAGATCGCTTGGCAGCCGGGGCCGTTTTCACTGGTGGATTACAGATTGCTTTCACCCAAACAGGAGAAAAACCGTGCTTAGAATAATTTCCGCAAGTGTCCTACCACTAGTAATTTAATTGGTTATAAAATTTACGGCTAAAGCAACACAAATTAGACGGAAAACAAATCATGATTCGTGGGATTGCTTTTGCCTCAACCATCACAAAGACATCGACTCATCTGGAGAATGATACATGTCCTAAATAGCAAAATTCTTCGGCTGCTCTCTCCGATACGTCATTGGGAAGAGAAAGACGTGTCTACTCCTGAAGAAGTTGCTACCAGAATCGTTTGCCATAATCTATGCATCCTTCTTCCAGAAGATCAAATCAGGTACATAAAGCTATAAAATCCAAATTAGAACCAGGGTATGTCTGGCAGGAGGAGCTATTAATGATGTCACCAACAGATTGTCATATTTTAAGGGGGATAAAGCGAATATTATTATTCATGTAGGGACTAATGGCACTAAGCATACACGATGTGGGAAGTGACGATTTGGTAGACAAATCTAGGACCATGCTGAAGAAATGCCGCGGGTTACGTCACAATGTCTGTGTCTGCAATTATGCCCAGGCATGATAGGAGGGATTATATACTGAAAGCCTTGTGGATTAACTCAAGACTGGAAGAACCGTGCAAGGCCTTTGGGGGGGGGGGATTTCTATCAGCTTGGCCCGCACTTGTAGGTAGAAGGAATCTGATTTGTAGAGACGGGATACATTTAAACAAAGGTGATGCAAGAGTTTTTGCCAGTATTGAGGATACATTAAAGGTTTAGGGAAACTGCTGTTTAGAGGTACAAGGGTAATACAGATACGCGTTTATCTGATAATATTGGTCAAATTAACATTTCCACATACCTCAAGAGTTCTTGTTTGTTACCACAACAGAACATATTAGCAAGATGTTCTGAGGGCAGCTAATACCAGGGAAGCGAACTTTAACTATAAGGGGTGTGTCAGGGTAGTTAACTATACAAAAACACTAAGTGTTAATTGTTTGTACAATAATATCAGAAGTGTCGTCAATATGATGAGTGAATTCGAACTGCTCGTTAAGACAAGTAACGCTAACATAATAGGGCTTACTGAAACGTGGTGCCACCAGGAGATAGGGATGACCAGTTTCAGTACGGTATGCATAA
Organism: Mastigoproctus giganteus; assembly: GCF_048544385.1. Taxonomy (NCBI): domain Eukaryota; kingdom Metazoa; phylum Arthropoda; class Arachnida; order Uropygi; family Thelyphonidae; genus Mastigoproctus; species Mastigoproctus giganteus. The sequence goes on along the minus strand of NC_143586.1, from coordinate 150,595,272 downwards.
TGTATTTAGGAAGGACAGGGAAGATAGAAGGGGTGGTGGGATCATGCTTCTTATTAAAAGCAGCCTGAGCATGACGAAAGGTTTCCTGGATTCAGACGTTTCACCTGCTAGTATAGAATCTGTATGGTGTGAGATGGTTGGAAGCAAAATTATAATGAGAGAGAGTAATCTACAGGCCAGGTGATTGTGAAGATTATGATGAGAGCCTCTACTTGCAAATGAAATGGGCGAGTAAGCGTGAATGTCTTGTGGGTGATTTCAATTTGCCTCTAATTGATTGGAGCACATGGGAAGGAACTCCACGTGGGGGAACAAAATTTTTAAATCAACTAGATGATTGCCATTTGTATCAACATGTCATGGAAAGTACTAGGGAAAAGAATACTCTAGACCTCATCACTCATGAACCAGATGACATAATAGGGCTGAGAGTACAGTAACCAGAAGCAGGAAATGAGCACCGAGTTCTACGGTGGATGATGATGAGAGGTAGCAGTAGTTAAAAGCAAAGGAATGGGTTATAACTTCAGGAAAGGAAATTGCGACGGCTTAAGAGCTACATGAAACCTTGAATGCGTATATATATCATTAAAAAATAGTCCACGAGGAGGATTCCAAGTTGGAAGAATAACGAAGTTGCCAGACTACTTGAGCAGAGACAGCATGGAAAAGTTAGAGCAATAAAAAGTACTGAAGCCCATAACAGCTACAAATTGATCTGTAATGATGCCACTGAAAGGGTTAGTATAGTTAATTAGTCTGGCAAAGGCAGATTATGAGAAATCGCTGGCAAAGGGAGCAAAGAAGGGGGGGGGGATAAGGAATTCTTCACATATATAAATGCAAAGAGAAGAACAAAACAGATCAGATCCTTATGTAATGGATGTGGGATAGTATTAGATAAACCATCTGATGTTGCAGATGAACCAAATAGTTACTTGGCATCGATGTTTAGAGAAGAAAAAAAAAAAAAAAAAAAAAACTCTTCGCATCAAAGGGAAATTCTGGTAGTGAAGATAAAAAAAAAAGTAATTAATGATGTTGAAATTTCACATGTTTATTTAATAAAAAAAACCTTCGAGCCTACAGGCCAGTAAGGCTCCTGGGGTTGATGGCATATACCCTACAATCTTAGGTGAGGTGGCAAGTAAGCGCAATGAGCCATTAAGGCTAATTATGAGAGATCACTGGATTCGGGAGTGATTCTGTTGGATTGGAAAAGTGCCAATGTATCTGCAATACATAACGGCGGTTCTAAGAGTGAAGTGGAAAATTACCGGCCGGTTAGTCTAACTTCAGTAGTAGGGAAAATGAACAAAGTTGGAATTCGGGATCATTTAGAGAGAAATGGAATTCTGAAGGATACTCAGCATGGTTTTGTAAAGGAAAAATCTTGTTTAACTAATCAGGTTAGCTATTTTGATAGGATCACTCAAGAGCCGGACTTAGAGAATAATTTGGACAGTGTTTATTTGGATTTCAGCAAAACATTTGACTCAGTCCCGCGTGAGCGGTTACTTTATAAGCTGGAACAGGTTGGAATCACAGGGAAAATCATTAGATAGATAGCTGGATGGCTTCAGGGCACGAGGCAGAGGGTTGTGACAAATGGCTATTCCTCAGATTGGGTTGATGTAAGAAACAGGGTTCCGCAACGATCAGTATTAGGACCACTGTTGGTTTTGATTTTCATAAATGACATCGATGAAGGAACAGAGAGCGTGATGTCTAAATTTGCAGATGATGTAAAGATTGATAGAGTAGTTAATGATCGCGGCGAAGCAGAGCTTCTTCAGAATGACCTAGATAGACTTCAGGTATGGTCAGAAAAATGGCAGCTATGCTTTAATCCAGCAAAGTGTAAGGTATTAACACCTGGGAAACAGTAATCCCAAAATAACTTATTCACTTGGTGGAGTTCAACTACAGCCGGTACTGGAGGAAAGGGACTTGGGTGTTACGATACGGTCAGACATGAAATTCTCTGAGCATTGTAAACCGGTTACAAGGAAGGCCCATGGTGTCCTATCGATGATGTATAGAACAATTGCTAGCAGAGATAAGGACGTCATAATCCCATTATATAAGGCTATTGTTAGACCACACTTGTAATACTGTGGATTTAGGTGATCTCCATAGGTGCGATCTCCATACCATAATCTGTAGGTATGGAGATCGCACCTAAAGAAAGACATTGTTCTTCTCAAAAGGGTCCAGAGACGGGTAACCCGCCTTGGCGAGATCGGCAAAAGGGCGTTCATATGAGGAAAGATTTCGAATATGTGGGTTGAAGAGCTTGGCAAATAGGCACCTTAGAGGAGACTGGATTGAGGTGTTTAAGGCTCGGAGAGGCATAAGCAAAATGAATGAGGAGAAATTTTTACTGTTATAAATGATTCTAGAACTAGGAGCCATAATTTCAAGTTACGGAGGGAAATGTTTAGATTGGACTGCAGGAAGTTTTATTTTAGCCAGCGAGTTATAAATTACCGGAATAAGTTACCTACATGTGTGGCAATTCAAAGGTCAGCTGGATAATTACCAACGGGAGGAGGGAAACTATTAGGTTGTCCATTTCCTTTTCTCTTATTTATTAATTATTATTTTATAAAAAATTCTTATTATTATTTTATTTATTATTTTTTTTAGCTGGTGCAGTATAAACCATAGGCTTCCTTTCACAATGTGGCCATTGCTAATACTAAATACTAATAAAAACTTCTCGCACCGCTCCTTTCCGTACCACCAACCCTTTACAATAATGGAACTTAAATAATCATTAAATAGATCTTCCAACAGTGCTGCAGGCCCAGATGATGTTCATTATACTATGCTAAAGCATTTTCTTTATGAGGACTTGTGTAGCCTGTTGATTTTCTACAATCGGATCTTCTCTAAAAATTACTATCTTTCTTCCTGGCGCCATTCTTTCATTATCTCCTTAACAAAATCAGGCAAAGATCCTACCCTGGTTAAAAATTATATGCCAACATCTATCACGATTTGCGTAGGTAAAATTTTCGAAAGGATGGTTCAAGACAAGGCTTGCTTGGATCCTGGAGTCACAGTATCTCCTGCCAGATCATCAGTATATCTTTCAAAAAAAAAAAAAAAACAGATCAACCCTAGACGTGCTCATCAAAGCCGAACCTCATAACCATAATGTCTTCGTCACGAAGCAGCATATAGTCAGGGTCGATTAAGATCTTGAAAAGGTATTTTACTCTACCTGGCGTCATGGTATTATAATGATGTTTACCGTCTAGGTAGGACTAAGGGGCCAGTTGCCTGAAATAATTCAAAATTTCTTGCGCCTGCGTTCTTTTCAGGTCCGATATAAATACACACTGTACTTCTCAAATTCAGATGGAAGGTTCCAAAGGACTCGATACTTAGTTCAACACTATTCGAGTTAGCAACATGACACGGGATATCCCAAAAACCGTTGAAGCTTACTGTATGCGGATGAACTTACCATTTCATGTCAGTCTCAAAGTATGAACACCAGCTCCAACATGCCATAACCAAAATAGAATTCTGGACGTCACAGAACGGTTATCGACTACCAGAAAAGAAATGCACTGCCATTCACTTCTGCAAGCCATGGACCCTGCATTCCTGATTTTGAACTACAAATAAATCAAAATACCAATTCCACTTGCTAACACAGTTAGATTTCTTGGACTGATATTAGAAAACAAGCTAAACTTCCAAGCTCACATCACTCATTTAAGAACTAGTTGTCTAAACTATTTGAAAATACTTCGATAAGATCGATATACCTTACTACACTTCTACAAGTCTCTAATCCGTGCAAGCCTAGATTACGGTTCTCTGGTACACGAATCTACTAGGATAAGCACATTATAACGGCTACACATCATGGAACAGTGCTCTAGGGACAGCCCTGGGAGCTTTTAAGACTTCTCCAGTCCAAAGCCTTTACACTGAAGCACATGATCCGCCATTACAACTTCGCAGAAAACATTGCTGTCTCACTATTCTGCTAAGATCCGAAGTCTTCCATCGCACCGTAGTTGAGAGTATTTGTACAATACCAGGTGGATTCCTTTTATGAGAGTAAAAGTCATATGAAAACCTATCTGTGTCGCTTAGACTGAACTTCATACTTGGAATGTTGATCTAAGTAACATTTCTCAGGACATAACTCTTCCTGTACCACCATGGTTATATTTTCATGTCTCTCATGATGACCATTTTCTCCAATGGGGGAAGGATGTTTATATAATTCAATTGTTATAAGATACACAAAATAAACTATGAACTGACACAATTTGGCCTCAACAGCCCTCGTGTCATTAAACTTCATAATAACAACAACCATAGCAAATGTTTGAGAAATCAAGTTTTAGATAAGGAACCGCTCTACGATTGGGAGCTCGCAGGCTTTCGCTCTATTCAACTAGGGTTACATGAAAAAATATAAAAGTAACAAATGAAATACGAGTATACTGCACCGAATGTCTCTTGTTGACATAACATGAAACCAGATGAGTGTGCTTCGTATTTCCCGAGAGCAGCAATTCAGAGTGCTACCGTTCTTTATTTTTTTGTAGATTATAAAGAACATTCGCGTGCAGCAGCAGTCTACAAGGAAATGCTTACCCTTAAATTAAGAAAATTATGTATCTCAGCTAGTTTACTGAAACCTTTCTCAAGTTTTAAATACCTGTTCAGATACTAACGCTGACCTTGAGACTGTCCACTTCTTAAAGAATGGTCTCAATATTGGCTTGCCTCCACATTCCACTGTTGGAATCCTTGCAGCCGCAGATGAATTGTTTTTGAACTAGCTCATTTGGAATATAAATAATTATCTCTTGATGCGGTCCGGTGTACTATCATGTAACCTTCCTATAAAGCTGTTTTAAAAGGTTTATCGTTTGATTGCCAGGACCTCAAAAAACAGTGCCTATCATAAACTCAAAAGACATTACGTACACTTGAAAGTAGAAGTTTATAATGATGCCAAAGATTTGATCTGTCGGTCACGGTTTCAGTCATTTCATGCTTGATTGCTATGGATCAAAATGATTCATTTTGATCCATAGCAATCGGATACGCGCTTATTCGGTCATTTATTACAATATGTCAGAAAATTAGCTCCGCTCATCCTTAAAAGCAACTCCTGTACAGACCTATGAAGTGCTGGAGTAAGTATGAAAACGAAGTAAATCAATAAGCCCAAATCCATCAAGGGAAAAACTGTAAAGTCCATTTTTTGCTGCCTACTTCGATGATCATTCCAATACTAGAACTAATTGGTTGACAAATTTATTATTGCATTATCCATTGTGAAATTCATTAAATTCTCTTTCTGTAATTACAGATTGTTGCTTTCCAAAACCGTGATATTTGATTATTGTATAAAAATTCGCCTGAAAATAAACATTCCTTTTATTTAAAATGTCTTCTTTCAAAAGGAGTCATTAGTGAGGTTATTTTTAAAATATTTACAAATATTTTAAATTAATTAAAATATTTATCGTTAAATTTCGATGCACTAAAACGAGCGATATAACAATATATAATAAGGTAAAAATAAATAAATAAATATAAAATTTTTATTTTTAAAAATGCTCTTCAAGGTTTAACCTGGTGTTACGTACACATTTCTTTCTCTCAAGCATGGAAACACTCCTATGTCTATCTATTACCCAGCAACTGCTTAAAATTTCAGCAATTCGTTTTCTGGGGTCTATTTGTATCATGTAAAAGGAGATCGAGACGACGATAAAATGTACAGTGGAAAGAGAACAAAGAGCCAAAATATGAGCGAAATTTGAGTATTTCGCTTTCAAAATTTAAGTAATATGACGTTTTTCCTTTTCTTGTGCTATAATTTCATAAAATTTCTAAAAATGACACTATTCCAGTTGTTTTCTCTTTTTCTGGCGCAAATTCAGCTGAGGCTATAGTGCGCCACGGCCAACAACTCTTCGGGTATTGAAGTCCAATATTATACTAGTTTCGCGGTATATTGAAATTACAGGCATGATTATAAAAATTGCATGAATGCAAATAATAATCACTGTGGTGTGCACATAGCGAATACCTCTACTAGAGAGGATTTCTATTCCGCAACGCATTCACGCTAGAATTCCACCCCCTCTCGTCAACAAACTTAAATTGAGTTTGTTGACGAGAGGGGGTGGAATTCTAGCGTTTTTCATACAACTTGAGTTTGTTGTATGAGAAACTCAATAGCAATCGGTACCATGAATTATGTGGTTGAAAGGAATACGGAAAGAGAGAGAAGAGTACAGCTAACGAATCAAATACCACACAATTTCTCTCCATTATAGCTGTTCATGTATTAGCAAGTGAAATTGAGCTTGTGCCACATGAACTCGAGTAATTATTAGATTTGTACACGTCTAATAATTTATATTTACAATTAATTTCAAGGTTATTCACGCTTTCATGTAGTTAGATAACACCGACTATAAATTTAGTACAGGGAATTCTGGTGAGTGTAATGGTAGATTGCGCTCGCTAAATTCCCAGGAAATCTTGGAGCACCTCAAGGATCGGGTTCCTTCACCCACGCTTTCTCTTGCATATCAATGTGCTTGCTTCCATTGACAAAACTATATCTATGGTTTTGCTGACTACATTACACTGTTTCAGAGTTTGGCAACTTGCTCTGTACAAACAACTCAGTTATTTGAATATCCATCACCAGTTCCTTAAATGCTGAATAAAGATCATTCTTCACTGAAGGCGGAGGAATTAGTTTAGTTTTAAGATCCTTAAAAGTCAACCGATAGTTACAAAAAAATAGATAATAATCATCTGCTGCACAAGGGCCCATTTTTAAACAGCATTTTTTGAAGAGAACCCGTATTGGAATAACGTTTTGGTATATGCGTATCATTCAGCGATTTATTAGTGTTGATGGCATCACTGATATAATTATTTCACTTTTATAATTATTCTTGAATCAATTTTAATTAAAGAGATCTTAGTCCTTAACTGCAATCGATAATGCTAGTATATAAACATTGTATTTTAGTTGTTGAATAAAAGTTAATGAACTTCGGTTTTAAATGGGTTCCTGATCTGTTGTTTTATATTCAGTTCTAGTGGACGGGTATCAAATTCCATGATTTCAAAAAACGTTTGCCGTTTTTCAATTTTATATTCCTTTCAAATCGTTTGTAATACGTAATTACAAATAATCCAAATTTAATTTACCTGAGCGTAAATAAGCTGAAGTGCATTAAAAAAAGCAAAGAAATTTTAAACACGCAATACAGACATTCACCTGCTCATTTGTTAGTGGGCACGTTGTCCACAGTACTACATTTAACACTACGTGATTTTCCCCCTTCTAACACCACAGAAGTATTTTTCGACATAGGTGCTAAGCTAAAAAAAAGGGGGATCAATTTAAATCTTATTTGTATCTCAAGTTATGACGTTTTACAAACAGTAGCATAACTACATAACAACCTGGCCATAAAATTAATCACTTTATTTACTTCTCGTAGTGGGGACCATGGGCTAAGGGAGAACTGGTGGGGGAGGAGGAAGAAAGAAATCTTTCTCACCTTTCGACTCAATCGCAAATGCAATGGCGCAGTTAGATAGCTAATTACAGAACAACAAATATTCACTATTAACAGGTTACGATTGTCTAAATTAATGGATCTTGATTATGTACGTGTATAATGTCGCATTCGGGGTATCCCCAAAACGTCAGTAAATTAAGGAAGCAAATACATAAATAATAATTTAATTAAACGTAAACTTTCTAAAAGCTTATACTACACACGAAACAGCCACAAAAATCCTGGAATGCTTCGCAATAATTGCCTTAAGTCGTTAATTAATCTTATGTAAATTCAGCAGTTAAACTAATTAATAGAAACCGTTTATAAACTTTTATTCATCGTCCCTAAGTACTTAAATTCTGCGAATATTTGAAAGAACATTCAAATTATTAGAGATAAAGAGAACAGGATTGATTGCTTCTCTTTTTTTTTTAATTTTCTGGCACCTTTCTGACGGCACTTCCAAATGCAATAAAGCCTCGCGCGTAAACTTCCTCTGAATACTTAAAATTTCTCTTTGGTGAATATATTTACAAAATAAAAAAGAAACAAAACTTACCAAACGTCCGCGTATGTTTGTGCGCTCGCTCTCTATGACAGCAACAACCCACACTCATAAAACTCCCGCAGCTGAAACGTTCAACGAAAAACACCCACCCTTTATGCGAGACTAAAGAAGCACCCCTCACACTTTTCCACGCACCAGCAACAGCAGAGTGAGCGCTAAGCTTCGAGCTCGGAGTGACACGTACTCTCGACAGCAGATAGCACTCAAGTACCGCTCGTAGGAATGCCTCTATTCGCGTGCCGGTTGTCCCGAACGACAGCCAGATCGTGCCAAACTTTCTGGGACATGTACCCAAATTTACAGAGTTTTTCCTTCCATTATAATCTCTCTCTCCATTCCCCCTTTTCTTTAAACCGTCTTCCTGCACTAGGCTGATTGAGTGTCCTCGTGACAGACAATAACAAAACTAAATAAAGTAGTGGAGAAAAAAGTTGGTCAACAGTGAATAAGTTCATTTCTGTTCTGTGATCGATGCTCAATTAATAATGTTGCGTAGATAAATATGCGCGTACTTCGTATTTTGTATTTTTGCTTTTTTGAGTTCGATTAGTTTTCAACGCCATAATAAAATATTATGTATGAATTGTTATTATTTAAAATAGGATGCATTACTTTATAAAACCTCTTGACAGATAATATTATTGGTGTACACTTTCCCTGATGGAGAGCGTAGTCTGCCTTCTGCTGATTGAATTCGATAATAAGCCAACTGTATTCAGACACTGTATCAGTTGTTGTTGTAGGGTTTTGGGAGCATCAGCAACTAAGGTCATGTTATTCTGTGTGTATTGTCTGTAAATTGCGTGTGTTCTGAGGTCGATTTTCTGTTTGTTGGGCGAAAAACCCGAGTTTCCGGGAGAAAAAACCATGCTACCCTCGCTGAGACTGACTAACTCAGCCACGTCGTGAAAAAGGCCCACAAAAATTACTTCCATCACCGAAGGGACTCGAACTCGGGTCTTTTCCACCCACCAGGGTCAGAGATATTTGAGAATGGGTGTTAAGGGTGGGCAGTATCAACAACACATATGCAAAGTTTGGTTGGTTGGTTTGGGTTTTATCAGTGCATTAGTAACTAAGGCTAAAAAAGATAAGATTTCAGCGACCTAACGAGTTAGGAACTATGTTAAAATATAGTAATAAATATATGAAAAAGAGGTATAAAAGTTATATTTTAAATAAGAGTGAAAAAGGTTTAATTATTTTAAATAACTAAATTCAGCTAAAGTTTGGTTATTATCGGATTAAATCTGACTGGGTGTATAAGGCTCAGTCAAATGACCAAAAGCAGTAAAATATAATATTTTATATCGTGGACACCGTGATAAAATACGTCACACGGTTAAATAAAAAAAAAGGCGTCACAGTGTACTCACGCGGAGGGGAGTCATCTGCCCTCGGGAAATTAACGAGTATCATTCATTCCTGATGACTATGTCCTCTGCGGAGGCCAGCAAGAACAACTTCTCGCTGTTGGTCCTACTCAGACCACACTGCCAGAGTTTAATTACGGGCTTTATCTGATACAGATTGCTAGTGACATGCCCACGTCAAGATTGGGAGAATACTATTTTGGGTATTACTTGTCTCTAGTCTGTATAGTGGAGTAAGAGGTTACGGTTGTTCTGGCGTTGTGGTGACCTGGCTGCAGCGTCAGCCATTTCATTACCCTTGATACAAATGTGGTTTGGAATCTAACAGGAATTATGTTACCTGGATCAGCAATGGACGATGATTATATCTCATCTCCGATAAAGCCTGTAGTCTACTTAAAGAGTACATTTGTATATAAGACACAGTACACCTTTGGTAATTGCGAGTTTTAATATGGCCCAAGGCTAATTCCATAGCATACACTGTTTGGTCAGAAATCATGGGATACCTACCTAGTAACGGGTAGGACCATCTTTCGCCTGGATAAGAGCAGTCACACGGCGACGCATTGAGTCCACTAGTTCACAGGTATTTCCATCCATGCTTTCTGCACCGTTGTCCATTATTCCATTGCATTCCTGGGTGGAGGATCCAAAGCTCGAACGGACCTTTCCACAGCATCCCAAAGAAGCTTCATAGGGTTCACGTCCAGTGAACAGGTAGGCCATTCCATGGTGATGAAATCTGCGGAATGCTCTTCGAACCAGGTTCTAGTCACCACGGCTCTGTGGTGAGGCGCATTGTCCAGCTGGAAAAATCCATTGTCATGTGGGTGCAAATGACCAATGGTGGGGTGCAGATGGTCTGCAAGGATGGACGCATAATCTGGACCTTTCAGATATTCGTCTAGACTTACCAGAGGTCCCAACATGTGCCAAATGAACACGTCCCAGATCATTACCGACCGTCCACCTGCCTGAACAATTCCTTGTTGACATGAAGGGTTCATAGTTTCCTGCGGTTTCCGTCAGATACGCACCCTCCAGTCCGCTCGAAATAATTGTAAACTGGACTCATCGGACCAGGAGGCTCCAGTCATCCAAGGTCCAATGCCGATGTCCTTCGCCAGTTGAGGTGTAAAGTCCTGTGTCGTGGTGTTAGCACGACACAGGACTTAACACCTCAGCCGTCGATACGCCAGAGTTAGGATTCTAGCTTGTCGACGACTCCCATAACATATTGCGGCTAATGATCGCCTGATGGGTTTAGTGGAGACGTTTCTGGCACCTCTCTCGTTGAAGTCGGCGGTGATTTGTGCCACTATCGCTCTCCGGTTGGCTGAAACGATGCGAGACAGACGTCGGTGGCCACGTTCATGCACTACATTTCTCCCCGAACAGTGCTGTCCATGACGATACGTTATGCCAGAAATGGCGTATTCCCGATACACTCTCGAACGGGGACAGCGCAATTTCTGTACGGCTTACAACAAAGGCAACCCGACTAGAAGGACTGCAGGAAGTCAAACAAGAGACAACGCAGTGTTTTTTTTTTCCCCAGGAACCAGGTATCCCATGGATTCTGTCCTTTCAGTCTACAATTCTGTAGACATGCTGCATTAGTCTGTATCCAGATATAGTGTTATTTGGGAAGATGGCAGAAGACCCAACGGATGAATCTGACTTCGAGCCATCAGTGAAGAGAGGCAAATTAGCGTATTCGATTCTTGAGCAGCATAGAGTTGTTGGTAGATTTAATTTGTAGTGGTGGCTTTGACCCAGTTTTTAAAGAAGAAGTTGCATGATGGTATTCGACTATGCCAGAATGGTGGTGATTGCCATGACGACTCAGTCACATTGTTTCCCATGATGTTCAATTATCTTAGTAAATAACGGTTACAATTACCTGAGGGACGGTTGGCAGTTACAGAAGTTTTCCATCGTGTATCAAAAACATGGGGTGGTCTGGTGGGGATTTTGGCTTAAAGGTGTACTGTGATGACAGTTGCGTTGGTCGAAAAAACAAGGACGGTTCATGATTAAAGAGGCCTGTGCGCTCTGTATTCATTATTAATATCGCATTACTGTGGACACAGAGCGAAACGGAGACAGAATAAATTATGACAAGTTTAATAATAGGAAAAACACACATATATTAGATTACATACATACCAAAGCTTTCGGTTAATTTGTTAACCTTCCTCAGTCAAACTGACAGTTAAGAGTGGAACATGAGGGCTTGTACTGCCAATCAATTTTTGGCTGTACTAACTTTTTTGATTGACTTGTTGTTGATACAATAAGAAAAATTAAGTTTGTTTTTCTTGTGTGCATTAGCAAAGCTCATCAGCTCACACTTGTTTTCATTGACTGCCATTTTGTTCTCCTTCAGCCACTGAATAACTCGTTGAAGAACTTCGTTTAGGATGATGCAGTCATTGGTACTGCGAATTGCTTTACAGATTTTTATGTCGTCTGCAAATATGTTGATTTTGATTTGGTAGTCTCCAAGGTTAGTGCGCTTGAAGTGCACGAGGAAATGCGCTTGAAGACAATAGACAGTTGTCTTCAAGCGCATGCCCTCGCGTCGATTCTAGCTCGATGGTGAATTTTATGAAAGGCAACAGTGAATTCAGGTGGTCTAAGAGTCGGTCACCCGAATTTCTGGGGATAACCACAAACACATCATCCACGTAGCGTCACCAAAAAGGTAATGGGATGTGGTACATTCGTAAATGCACGATCCTCTAATTATTCCATAGCGATATTTGTCGTGACTGAACTAACTGGGGAACCCATGGCTGTGCTATGCACCTGTTAGTAAATGGAGTCGTTGAACATAATTGCGCCACCTGTTAAGCACAGTCTGAGGGCGGTAGAGATATCGTCTGGTGTTAGTTCGGTCCTGTTGCCAAGGGTTTGGTCGTTATCCAAGAGTTGCTTTGCACATGTGATGGCAAGTTCTACTGGGATGGAAGTGAAAAGTGACAGTACATAAAATTATGCCATGATTTGATCTTCTGATATGGATAGGGTTCGGAACGTTCTATAAATTCACTACTGTTGCAGACAGTGTTGGTGGTCTTGCCTACTAGGGGAGAAAGGAGCCCGGAGACAAACTTCGCTAATTCATAACTCAGTGAGCCACAACAGGAGACAATGGGTCTTAACGGTATACCTTCTTTGTGAACCTTCAGCAGTCCGTAGAATTGTGCAATCTGGCAGCTGGAAGCACGGAGGCGATTATGTGTGGATTCTGTTATTTTCTTCTGTTTAAACAAACTGTTGACGAGGATGTTCACTTTCGACTCCCATCGTAGCAAGTCTTTGATGGGAGGAACGGTTAAGGATTGGTAAACAGAAGTGCCCTGCAAGGGCAGCAAGGCTTTTGTCTCGTAATCTGTGCAATTCATTACGACTGTTCGACGTCCTTTATCTGCTGGTAGGATGACGATGGATGAGTCTTTTTTCAATGCCTTAAGGGCGGAAATTTGTTTGCGGTTGAGATTGGAAGAAGCAGGGCGAGCATGGTGCAAAATTGCTGCAGTTTTTAGGCGAATTGTGTTTGCCACTTCTTCAGGAAAACGTGTTAAACACGCTTCTACGCCGAAGGCAATATCAGTGATTGGTGGGTTTCCTGGGAGAACAGCAAATTTCATACCCAAAGTCAACAAGTCTATTTGTTCTGTAGATAACTATTTGTTGTAAGTTGCAACTTGCAGGAGGGGTATTATGCCGATGACTAAATTCACGGGAGTCACCAATTTAAACAGCGAAAAAACGTAAATTAAAATTTACGTTTTTGACGTGTACCGTAGCCTTCAGATTCTCTGACGGCTTGGTAGCACATGATATGGATTATATCGGTGTAAACAGGATCAGGAACTAAACTTCTAAGTTCGAATAGCAGGGCTGCTTTACTCGTTAAAGCATTTTGTAAGCTTCGATGAAGGCAGCCAATCCAAATGTTCAGGGTCTTGTAGCTGAAGTTTTGACAGGCACGTCGCACACATTCGTTAGAAAACTGTGGTTTGTAGAGAAATCCTTTCGGGATGATTTTGTTTGATTTGCACCTGTGAGCAAATCTAAGATGTTGTTTGCCACGGGCTATAGAGATGAAATTCTTCTGCAGTTTCATGACTATGTCGTATGTTTGTCGGCCAAGAACAGCTCGAATATGATTAAGGAGGCTTGTGCGCTCTGGATTCATTATTAATATCGAATTACTGTGGATACAGAACGAAACGGAGACAGGATAAATACCCTTGACAGGTGTGACCTACAGACACATGGCCACGTAGCGACCAACAGAAACATCCACGGTAATGACTCAACCGCAAGCGCCTTTATCCCATACTACCTAAACTTATCGCAACAGGTTTCTAGGGTCCTAAAATCACATGGGATAAAATGCGTTCAACTCCCAGGCAGAAAGTTACGATCCCTCATCTCAAAAGTGAAAACACCGGTTCCCACCTTACTACAAAATGTGTATAGTCTACCGCCATTGCTGAACACGTTTGGACAACCCACCACGACATCGCGGTGGGGGTATTGACCCCCACCGCGATGTCGTGATTGTAGATAGATCCCGTCACTACCGACGACGCGCCTGGTTGGAGTCGTTGAACATCACATGCTCCAATACCTCGGTCAACAGGAGCAGTGGATGTCGTGTCCACACTATCATCGAAGCAACCATTCTGATTAATGACAAACGTTGGCAATGTCCACATGCATCACAGCCACAGACTTCAACAGGCAACAATTAATCACGCAGTTCAAGTACATGACTGGCAGTACACGCCCTCATGTTCCACTCTTAACTGTCAGTTTGACAGAGGAAGGTTAACAAAAATAACCGAAAGCTTTTTGTATGTATCTAATTTAATACAAAAGTATGTGTTTTTCTTATTATTAAACTTGTCATAATTTATTCTGTCTCCGTTTCGCTCTGTCTCCACAATTCGACATTAATAAGGATGGTTCAGTTTCTTCGACATATATATAGAGTCTGAATAGGAGATGTGGAAGTTCCCAGTAGCAGTACTAACGCCCTGATAGTGGACTGGATCAAGTCATCAAAACACACTGTTTCTAGCAAATTTAGAATGCACGACAAATGCAAAGTACTCGTATTACATTACAGGGAGTTACGCCTGATTCTGTGATCGACTTGTCTGTGATATTTGTGATCCAAAATGATTGCATAATGCCGTGAATGTTGATTATAAAGGCAAAAATCAGATTTCGTATTTAAATATTAATTCATTAATTCTGATTAAGGTTTTAAGCACTATTCTCGGTTCAGACCTTTCAAATTATATATGATTTATATTAGTAAATGAAAAAAGTCGGGGGGGTCGATATTGTAAACTAATCCTGTGCGCTATACGGCTAATACTAATAATAATACTAAACGATTAATTAATTGGCGAATTTATAAAATAAACTCACAATCTCGTGCCATCCACATATAAATTTTGTATATGTCCATGCAGAATATACATATAAATTAAAATACCGATAAAATGCGATTTACCGATATACTTATTTTAATCGATAAACATTCGTGAATCGCCGGTTAAGAAACGTTTTTCTAGAGTAATAGTGAGCACCAATAATGTCCCATAATTGTTTCTTTCGCTCAGATAAATTCTTGCACTTAACCTGTCATCCATTTGGGCAAATTACATCTACGGACATCACAATTGGTATGAATTGAGGTTTCAAAAATTTCTTGAATATTTCCCATAGCATATTTGTAACCGACACTATACAGTAGTCTTTCCAGCTAATCGAGCCCAAAAAATTCCCTCGTTGGTAGCATAGTTGATAGAATCGCCGTCCTTCCTATACAGGGTGGTAAACACTTGAGTTTGAATCCCGTCAATAATGTGAGGAATTTTTCTGGGTCTTTTTCACAAACTGGCCTAGTTAATCGGTCTCAGGAGATGGCAGCACGTTTTTCATCCCGGAAATTGTTGGTTTTTTTTGTCCAGACACAAAAATATACAGACAGTCTATGCGGTGCATATGGCCTTAGTCTGAAAATATCTCATTGCATTATAATCCCCTCTCTTCCGGTAATTCCAATCTATTCCAATCATTTTAGATGACACAACTATCACTGATTAGTGGTTATCAAATAGAAATTATATCGTAATTATAAAACTTTTTATTTTAAAAATGATTGAAGCATATTGTCTGCATTAAACTTTCGATTATACGTCTTCGGATTTAACGGACGAAAAACAAAACTTACTGGCACCAGAGTGTATTTTGGGTCTGATTATGAGATACGAAAAATCTGGGAACACATGAGTCACGGCAGTTAACGGCATATCGTTAAGTGCTCGCCTGTGCCCTATGTCTTTATTATAACCTCGCTTACAGTGTATCATCATGGGGCTCCAAAGAAAACTGGTGAAAAGAGAAAGAGTCTACATCTGGGTGTTGTGCGGAAATTAAAGCTATTAATTGCATTTAATCTTTGATCTTTCTCCGTTTATATTCCGTTTTCAGAGTTAACGAGGGCGTAACAGTTTGAAAAACGGACTCACAGTTTGGAACCTGTTGGTTCCAAAGTGGCACACAAAGCTACTTTAAATAAACAAAAGATAAAAGGAGACAAGCTTTAAAAGAAAGACTCGCTATCTGTGTCCCGGAGGAAAATTTGTGTAATAATTTTAAGTAAATTATTTACTCGTGGGAACATTTCTTAAGAAGCAAAATCGTTTTAATTGGCCATCAGTAATTCAATCTCCAAACTGCATATAGCTAGTAATACCTTTTGAATGTCTTTTACGTAGATTTAAAAGCATTCATTTTAATCTACTTGCACCCCGAACATCCTTCAGCTTCGTTCGCTGTAATTTGTAAGATGCTCTTGGCAGCACTTATTTGTTGATATGTTGACCTTGGACGGGATCGGCTTTGCCTCGCAACTGGTGGAATGAGAGTAGATAGCGAACGAGCTACCGGTTAAAGAATCCTGTTTATCCAAAGGTAGGTGAGTGAATAGTAGTGTAAAAAAAAAAACACACACGACAAGAGGCATAACTACAAAATATCTTATATATCAGGTTTTAACTAGGCATAGGCCTAAGTTTATCAACACGAAGATACTGTAATTTAAGCCAAATACGTAATTTTTAAAAGGGCGGCATTTATAATTCAAAGCTACTCCCGCAAAACAGTGACAATTTCAGCCACCACTTTCAGGGAGTAAGTTTCGTGTAGTATAATTTAGTATAGGATCGAATCAAGGCGAGGATGGCAGGGTCCTCATCCCTAAAACTCTGCTGTTTTTTTTCAGGTATTGGTATTGGGCTTAACGGCACAAGGGCTACTGAGGACAAATTGTGTCTACATATAGTTTATTTGCATGCAGCATATCGTTATAGATGTCAAACTATATGCTCCTGTACAGGTTAATATATGTCAAATAGATTAAAAGTTCTTCTATATTTGCTTCGTTTCCTAAGAAGTGAAATAACTCATGTGAGATGTTCAACTTGGAGAGTAACAAAAAAATGTTTGACCTGATGAGTGAATGTATGAGACGATCAACAAGAAAAATGACCGACCGTAAGTTGACTGCGACAAGATGAGTACTGAAGTGGGTTTCTCCCAATTATAGGAATAGGAAGAGATGAGTATGAATGGTGTGTCCTATTCTGAGACTTGCCAATACCACTTCTTCTGGTCTGTTTTGTCGGAAGCCAGAGACCAACAGCTTTGGATACTGTTTTATCTGGTAAAGTTTATTGTTGGTACGCAGCCTACCAAAATCGTTATTTTCAGCAGCCATTCAGAATTTTTTTGAGGTGGCTGTTTCAATCAGCAAGTCTCCGGATTGTAGTCGTTTCACCATTTTTGGTGATCCAGCGATGGATTCCAGATATCATTGCAATATAAATGGTGATAACTTTCCCATAGGCTGGGTGGACAGGGAGTGTCCACCCAGATATTATCATCTGATTTTTCTGGCCTTGAACTTGGAAGAAAATCGCACTAAAAAGCTCTTGTAAACCAGCGCTTAGTATTCGGGGCCTTTACGTTCAGGCAAAGCAGGCAACACAAATACAGAATTCACGAGATGTTTGTGTACAATACATTGACGTCGCATGATCTTAGTTGCCTTAGCACGAAATCTAAAACCACAGCAACAACAATAACAACAAGTGGGCCAACTTATATGTTGGGGTGGCTAAAACACCGGAAGAAGTCATGATGAAAACTATACTCCTTCCTCTTGCGAATAGCTAATTACAGCCACCATAGACGAGGCCCTTTTAAGAGTTCCTTCTATCTCGACAAGATTTAATCCCAGTCACTCCAAACGAGCGACAAGTGGCAAAATTATTGTTTCTGGAGGCCACCCCCATCTAAAATTGTTTCGCGAATAGCTGCTGACTCATAGATAAGTGGCTGTATCTCATAACTACATACATAGAAGCCTTCTGTTTATCAATGAAAATACTGCTTGATCCCTGACTGTCGATTGATCTTTGTGCATTCAGATATGAAAGGTCAAAGGAATGGAATGCAGAAAGATCAATGACCAAGAGATAGCCATATTGAGGAAGAAATAAATTTCTGCTTATAAAACTGCCTTTTACTCAAAGCAATGCTTGTGGAAAAACTCATGTTACTATTTTAGTAGAACAATAACCTGCTATCATCATAATAATAACTGTCTAATAATAGAATAATAGCCTTAGAAATTGAGGAAAAATGTGATAAAGGTAGTGGAAAAGTGAATAAAGCGAAGAAGTCAGAAGGAGCCACAGAAAAGTAAATGAGTGGTATTTGAGACCAATCATTATCCGACCCATTATCTGTTTAATTTGATTTGATATGGTGACGTACAGAGAATTCTAATAATTTGTCGTCCAGGAAAAGCAAAACAGTAATAACCATAAAGGATTACTGAACGTTAAATTAGAACAAAATTCAGTTAAAAAAAGTATTTTCGGTTTACGGATTGGATGATGGCTAACGAATGCCAGATTTTGCAGTTATTGATTGCACTGTTCGGGAAGCTACAGATTGATAGCTGACTGATGTGGATGTATCCTAAAATAGCTCAGCAGGAATTCGGCGATTCTTGTTAACCTTTAATAAGCCCTTTTCAAGATAAATAAATAATCATTTATTGCCAAAACATAAACCCATAACGTTTTAAATAATTAAGACCTTAATTAAATTTGAAGAAAATCCTTTATAGACTGCATGTAGCATGGCCACATGATGCTGCAAATGCCCATTAATGAACGACATTTTATGTTTAGGCTTGCAGTTGCGGTTGGTTTTGGTTTGGTTGGTTTGGTTTGGGTTTTATTGGCGCATCAGCAACTGAGGCTATAATGCGCCAAATACCGGTCATATGTAAAAAGTAAAAACATTCAGCGACCTAAGTAGTTAGGCCACCATGTCCACATATATAAAAAATAAACCAATAAAGAGATAACAATAACATAAATTTTAAATACAATTAAAAGCTTTTATTGATTTAAAATAGCTAAAAACAGCAGACACGTTGTCATTGTCGGATAAAATCTGACTGAGTGTATACGGCTCAGTCAGATGATTAAAAGCGGTAAAACGGGTGCTGCTAAAATCTGGACAGTCAATTAAAGGTGTCTGATCGTTAAGATTGTGACACTGGACACACACATAGGAGGGTCATCAGCCCTCAGCAGAAACGAATGAGTTAAATGACTGTGTCCTATGCGGGTCCGGGCAAGAACAACTTCCTCCTTACGATTCCTGCGCAGACTAGACTGCCACGGTTCAATTACAGGCTTTATACGATATAATTTATTCGCAGTCTGTCTATTCTACGAATTCTGCCATTGGGAGTGTATCTTGTCGTGTATTATTTGCCTGTAGTCTGTATAGGGGACTGACAGGCAGCGGTTATTATTGGGAATTGCTGATTTGGCTGCGGTGTCAGCCAAATCATTTCCCCTAATCCCAATGTGGCTGGGAATCCAGCAGAAGCGGATATCATATTCACGTCCACGGAGGAAGTGAATCTTCTGCTGAATACTAGACAGAACTGGATGAAGATTATATCTCACAGATATTAAAGCCTGTAACATGCTAAGAGAGTCGGAATATAAAATGAACCGTTGGTATTGGCATTTACTGATGTGATCCAAGGCTAACTCTACAGCGTGCAGCTCTGCAGTAAATATGCTGCATTCAGAGTGAATCTGCTCTGATATAGTGCTGTCTGTAAAGACAGCAGCAGATCCCACATATGATTCCGACTTTGAACCGTCTGCGTAGACTAGCGCGAAGTCGGAATATTCAGTTCGGTGTGCTGAATGAAGCTGTAAGGTAGACAGATGATGGAGTGTCCGACTTTCCCCAATTTCTAAGAGACAAGTCACATGCCGGGACAAGAGCATGCCAGGGTGGAAATGGTTGCTTGGATGTTTGGGCAACCTTGTCTACCTTGATATTAAGTTCTTTGAGTAGCTCTTGGAGACGAATACCAAAAGGACGATTGGCAGTCTTACGGGTATTGAATAAATTTTCCCATCGTGGCTCAAAAACGGATGGCCATGTAGGATGGTCTGGCAGGGATTATCGTTTTAAAGCGTTCTTTAAAGATAACTGCTTACGTCGAAGCGATAACGGTGGTTAATTTGCTTCGACGTATAAGCTCTGTACAGGAGATGTGCGATATACTCCAGTAGCAATACGTAGAGCCTGATGATGGACGGGGTCCAGCCATCGAAGGACACTGTCTCTGACTGAGGAATATACCTGGAACCCATAATCTAGTTTAGATCACACAAGTGCACGGTAAAGCCGAAGAAGGGTGCATCGGTCTGCTCCACAAGATGTAGAGGAGTGCGAGCGGAGAATATTAAGCCCGCGTGTGCATTTTGTGCGGAGTTGACGGATGTGACCCAGAAAGGTCAACTTTTTATCAAATACGAGTCCCAGGAATTTTGTGTCCGCTGCTATTGGAGTAGCATTTTGTCCGAGCCTTAATTCAGATTCAGGATGAAGATCACGCTTACGACAAAAGTGTACGCAAACGGTCCTCTCCGGCGAGAACCTGAAGCCATTTGCAAGTGCCCAGGAGTTGAGGCTATCAATGGCTTTCCGCAGTTGTCTTTCAATAACCCTCATGTTACATGACTGACAAAATATGCTAAAGTCATCAACATAGAGGGCACTGTTTACAGTTGGAGGAAGTTGTTCTGTGATGGAATTTACTTTGATGGCAAAAAGCGTGACACTTAATACTGATCCTTGTGGTACTCCCTCGTCTTGGCTAAAGGAACGAGAGAGTGAGGATCCCACACGAACTTGGAAAGATCGATTGGCTAAAAAGTTTTTAATAGAAATGGGGAGTTTCCCCCCTAAGACCTAGGCTATGCAGATCTTTTAAGATGCCAAATCTCCAAGTTGTGTCATACGCTTTCTCCATATCAAAGAACACCGACACCAAGTGTCGGTGTTCTTTGCGTTTTAGGAAAGGATCCCGGATGGATGTTTCCAGTCTTAATAAGATGGTCCAAAGTGGACCGGTTCCTTCGGAAGCCGCACTGGATATTGGAGAGAAGGTCATTTGATTCTAAATACCATATTAAACGAGAATTAACCATTCTCTCCAGGATTTTGCACAGACAGTTAGTCAGAGCAATAGGACGATAATTGGTAGTGAATTTTGGATCCTTTCCTGGCTTAGCAAAGGCAAGAACGATTGCCTTGCGCCAGGAATCCGGGAACTTCCCTTCAATAAAGATTCTGTTATATAGAAAGAGCAGATAATCCATAGATTTTGGTGAAAGATGTTTAATCATTTCATAATGAATGCCACCTTCTCCAACAGCACTTGCTGTGGAAAGAGCGAGGGCTCTTTTCAGTTCCTCTATAGTGAATGCCCCGTTGTAGGGACGGAGGCCCTTGGTCTTAAAATTAAGTGCTTGTTTTTCCAGTTTATGTTTCAGGACCAGGAACTCTGGGGAATACGAAGATGTTGCAGATATGTTAGAGATTTTTTCCTCAAGAGAATTGGCTATTGCAGTTGGATCTGCAATAGTGTATCCATTATAATCTAGGATTGAAGAAGGGTGGGATGTATATTTTCCCTTCATTTTTCGGATTTTATCCCAGACTACCTTAGAGTTGGTAGAATGGTTAATAGATGATGTAAAACGGATCCACGATTCCTTTTGATTCTGATGGCGGATATAGCGTGCTTTGGCTCGTGCGCGTTTAAAGGCTATAAGGTTGGTCGTGGTAGGATATCGGAGGAATATCCCCTACGCTTTGTTTTGAGCCTTTTTTGCTGCTGTGCATTGTGAATTCCACCAAGGTTTGGGAAATGGTGGAAACCGGGCAGATGTTATTGGAACAGCATTCGCAGCTGCTTTGACAATAATTTCTGTGATGTACGTAACTGCATCATTGATAGGCTCTTGACTGACGGTGGTAAGATCAAAATTTGCCTGATATAGGAAGTCAGTCCAGTCAGACTGATCAATCTTCCACCGTGATAACCTGAAGGGAAGACATGGACTCCCACTGTGTAACGAGGTTATCACAGGGAAATGATCACTTCCGTATGGATTATCCTCCACTTCCCAGTTAGTGAAGGGAGTAGAGAAGGGGAGCAGATAGAGAGATCAATGGCATAAAAAGTACGGAAGCATGTGGAAGAAGGTATTTGTTCCAGTATTTAGAAGGGAAAGGTCATTGTCATTTAGCATATGCTATATGACTCGTCCCCTTCCATTGATGTTAGCACTATCCCACAGGGTGTTATGTCCATTAAAATCCCCGAGAAGTAAGAAAGGGGGAGGCAACTGCGTTAGAAGATCATCAAGGTCTTCCTGGGAGATGTCAGTCCCAGGTGGCAAATAGATAGAGCAGACCGTTAATAAAAATCCCACCGTAAGGCGAATTGCAACAGCTTCTATGCTAGTTGTAATTAGCATGGGCTGCACTGGGGTCTCGTTGCCCACAAGGATAGCCACTCCCCCATGAGCAGGATCATCCGCAATTCTATCCTTACGAAAAATTGTGATGTTATGCATTGTGGGATCATCATTTGCCTTTAGATAAGTCTCCTGCAAGCAAAAGCAACTGGCTCGTGCTTTTGCAGGAGGGCCTTGATGTCATCAGTATTTCGCCGGAATCCACGACAATTCCATTGTAGGAATTTAGCCGTTATTTTGGCTTTGTGGGTCCATCAGGCGGCTTCCAAGGTGCTGAGGGCTTACATTTGTCAGTCTTGGATTTATCGTTTTTGGGGAAGAATGGACGCTGTCCGGTGTCCATTTCTTCCTCCGCAAAGAGTTCCAAAACTGACTCATCCAATACCTCTTTATTCTCTACGTCCATCCATACATACATCCTGGAGGCTCTTTTCCACTTGGTTTTTGTAGTGGTGGAGTACTAGGAGGTACGGATACAGGAGTGGCAACTGACTGTGTTTTTTTGGTGGGCTTTTGTGAACTCAATAAATAGCGTGCCATCGGGGTAAATGACTCTCTTGGTGGTATAGTCATCTCAGTTTGTGTCCCAATAGTGCACTTTGCAGAAACCTTCTGGGCATATGAAGGTTTCCCGCTATTTTATTGGTTGGATACGTTTTCTGGCCTCTGGGTAGGAGATATTCAGCTCTGTTTTTAACTTTTGGATCTCTTTTTCATCCTTCCACCGCTGACATGCTCTAGAGTAGGCGGGGTGCTCTCCTTGGCAATTGACACAGATCGGTTTTGGAGCTGAACATTCCTTGCTCTCATGGTCTTTAACACCACATCGAGCACAGGCAGGGTTACCACGACAAGATGTTTGAGAGTGGCCGCATTTTTGGCATCTAAAACACCGCAGTGGGTTTGGGATATAAATCCTCACTGGGCAGTTTCGATAGCCTGCCTTGATGGAACTTGGAGGCCATGGGGTGTTAAACGAGAGGATAAGAACTCGGGTAGGGACGAGATTCCCATCGTTCCGTATCGATATTCTCTTGACAGCTGTCACTCCTTGGTCTTTTAATTCAGAGCAGATCTCTTCTTCAGAAACATGAAGAAGATCCCACTCTGATATGACACCACGCGAAGAATTTAGAATTTTGTGAGGGGTTACGATGATAGATATTCCCCCTATGGATGTAGACTTTATGATTTTTTCCGCTTGCTTGGTGGTAGAAGCTTCGACCAAAAGGTCGCCAGAACGCAGTCGTTTTACAGATTTTGGTGAACCTGCCAACCCTTCTAATCCTTTCTGGATGAAGAAGGGTGACATCTTTCCAATGGACTGCTCTCCGGTAGAATGGAGAATGAGGAAAAGCGGTGTCACTGATGGTGGTGGTATTTCCTCAGTTCTGGCTCTTTTTGCAGAGGTGTTATCTGCGTCATGATCTCAATTGGGTACGGGCCTTGTTGGGGCCCCAGAAGAAATGGGATTTAAATTACTCATAGGAGTAAAGAGAAAGAGTCGATGCCTAAGTACCTCACCCTCCATGGAGCCCTACGAGGGGACGCCCACTCGTGAACTAGCAGGTACTGTGTACACGAATGGGACGCCGAGTTCGCTTAGAACACCATACCCACGTTACCAATAAGTCTTTATCCCGTCCCAGGACCAAAGGGAAGGAGACTTATTGGAACGCAGTTGACCCTAGCAGTAAAAACCACCCGCCGATTGATCCCAGTCGGGCCGGTCCGGGACCACCCGTCTTGTCGAAGCAGGGGCCAAAGTAGTGTATTAAGGCTGGGCCACTCAACCACCAGGATCCGCCTTTCCGCATTCCACGGGTCGCGGCGCACGGCTGCACACGCCGGATTCCAAAGATGTAACCCTGGAACCAAGGTATTGGCGTTAGATCCCAGTGATGCTAATCTGGAAACCCAGCAGCATCACTGGGAGGTCCCCTCACCACGTACAGGTGCCCACGTCGAGGGGTGTGGTTGGTTAGCGCATAAAATTTTGATTATGGTGATGTTTCTTTGGCAGGACTTGAGCGATGAAGCCTTTGCCTATTTTGGACCAGTTTACTATTTTTATCCTGGAATGGGGGCCCCCCCCAGATGATCCTAGTCCACCTTCTAGCAACACCAGAGAGGTCAGAGTCAGTCTCTTTTGAGAGAGTACGTGCGTAAAATTGACTGGCACTAGTTCCCATAGTGTGGACGAGTACCCAGAATCATCTCTCCAGGTGATTAATGCTTCCTGGTAGCCTAGCCGACAAAACACCCATATATTACACACACACACTTACGCCAATCACATTGCTGGCCCTTTTATAGTGGTACCATTCTTCACAGAGCTACGAGTCGGAGTTGAACTGACGTTCTAGGAGCCGCCCTTTACATATACACATATCCACACATTTATCTGCAGGGTTTGCTTGCGAGAAATTTGTGGCAGTCAAATCTACGATGATCAATCAGTTGAAGGGCAGATTTTGGAAAAAGATCTCGTATGTTTGTTAGATCGTGTAAAATTTGAAGATATATATCCGCCTGGTTCTTGTGTTCAGTTTGGACGTAGCTGCAGTGCTATAGTAACATTTCTGGTACACTTTCTATACTATATACTCACTTCCACTCACTGGATACTGTGAGTGGAAATCTTGATTTGCAGTTTTGCCATCTCAGAACCTACCGTTCAAGGGATTGGTTTGGGTTGTATTGGCTCATTAGCAATTAAGGCTATATTGCGCCGAAACCAGGTCATTTAGCAGTTAAGCTTTCAGTACCCCAACGAATTAGGTCACTAATGTCTAGATATATAACAATACCGGTATAAAATATATATAACAATAAATAAATAACAGTAAAATTGTAAAAGTTAAATGCAAGTAAAAAGGTTTGGCGATTTTAAATAGGTGAAAACAGCAGATACATGCTGACTGTCAGATAAAATCTGACTGAGTGTGTAAGGTCCGGCCAAATGACTAAAAGCGGTGATATAAAACACATTCCGGTCTAAAAAGTGGACACTCAGTTAAAATATGGCGAATGGTTAAAAGTGTCACAGTTCTCACACATAGGAGAGTCACCTGCCCTCAGCAGATGACTCTCCTAAAATGACTATGTCCTATGCGAAGGCGAGCTAAAACAACAT
Organism: Mastigoproctus giganteus; assembly: GCF_048544385.1. Taxonomy (NCBI): domain Eukaryota; kingdom Metazoa; phylum Arthropoda; class Arachnida; order Uropygi; family Thelyphonidae; genus Mastigoproctus; species Mastigoproctus giganteus. The sequence continues at coordinate 150,569,650 of NC_143586.1, read as the reverse complement.
CCTCTCTGCCGTTCCTGCTCAGACTAGACTCCCAGTGTTGGATTACAGGCTTTATCTGATACAGCTTGTTCGTGACCTGCCCACGGCAAGATTGTTGCCATTGGGAGAGTAATGTAGAATGTATTAGCTGCCTGTAGTTTGTATAGGGTCTAACAGGCTACTCTTGTTGTGAGGCTGCAGTGACCTGGCTTCGGCGTCAGCCAGTTCGTTATCTTTTATCCCAATGTGACTTGGGATCCAGCAGAAACGGATGTCAAAGGGACACCCAAAAAGATAATGTAACATCTGCTGGACTTGGGTCAGGAATGGATGAGGAATATCCCATCCCCGATAAAGCCTGTAGTATACTTAAATAGTCTGTATACACCTATGGTAATTGTGGGTTTAATATGGTCCAAGCCTGAGAACCACCGAAGAAACTATTCAGGAATGCCACTGAATTTTCCAGGTGGTGTGCCCATTAACAAATCGAATTCCTTAAAACCAGTATAGATTACGTTCACTTGAGGCCGCGGAAAATAGCACGCCAAAGTATAAAGATATTAGACTTGGCAGAGGGGCTTTTTACCTCACGACAGATGTACGACTTAAGAAGGACACCAAGTTGACTTGCAATATTCGTATTTTCATGTCACAACCAATAATCGCAAATGGCCTTGAGTCAGAAACTGTACTTTAGTAAACATTGGAATTGGAAGGATTGCGTTCGGTTTGAAGAACTAAGAGTAAACTACGAACCATGAAGCCCTCTAGTAGTGCTGGGAGGATACCGTCTGGTTCAAGCACAGTAATGGTTTCACGTCAAGAAATGTAAACCAAACGTAAGCTGAAGTGATGTTAAAGTTGATGGATAGCAATTTTTAAGGAAGTAAGGGAGTTTGTCATTACAACAACAGATCTAAAAGGTATTGTGCCAAATCATGAAGATTTTTAGCTCATCAGTCAAACTGACATTTCTTAAAAGTGCGTGCATCTTGTTACGGTCTAAAAGTTCATGAAATATTTTAAAATGGAAGAGTGACTTTTATAGAGGAGGCTCACCAGTAATAGTATCACGGGACTGCAATATAATTGGAGAATTTGATTTGTGAGGCATGAGTGACATAAAGCGGGAAGTTGATAAATACAAGATCTAGAAGGTTGTCTCTCTCTCTGTCTCTCTCACTCTCTTTCTCTCGTAGGGAATTGACACATTTGTTGAAAACTCACTGCGTATGAAATTGGATAAGTTCGCTAAGACGTGGTTAGCACAGTCAGGAAACGCTATTCACTTTGGAAAGTGTTGTACTTGTAAGGAACACCGAAGTCTTCCCACAATATTCATCCTTCCTATCCATCAATTCTAGATCGATGGGGTGGATAGCAAGGTAGGGGTTTACTCCCAAGAAGGGTAGGGGTATTTGAATACGATGGAACGAGAAAGAGTACTAGCAAAATCAAAAATACTAAACTAAATCAAATTAACAGTAAGGAAAAAAATTAATCAAAATTGAAAATGCTAATGAAAACCATGTTGAAAATTCAATGGTTTTTTGAATATATTTTTGGCTGATATTAAAATGACTCCATTAAGAGGATCCATTTAACTTTTATTTTTTAAGCATATCGGTATATCGAACCATTTCTTAGTTACTAAAGAGTAAGCAATAGCTCAAGATGGATTTACTGTAGAGTGTTCGTGGGAAAATACATCATTTAATAGGCACCTTGGATTATAATAAGAAGTAATTTCTGATTTAATTATTCATCACAGAAATCAACAGTCTGACTTGTTTCAGTGGTAAAATAAAACAACCGATGGTATTAACGAGACTTCTGTACCATGAAAAATATGCTGGCCACAAAATATGGAATGCAGTTGAAACCCATACGGACCCCGTCATTAATATTCCTATCATTTATAAGGGCATTAAAATGGTAAATAATTTAATAAGAACCTATTACGAAAACCGGAAATGATGGTGGATGTAAGGTTAGGTGTTTACATCTCATCTGCTGCTTTCAACACCACACTTCACCTGTGCGGAGCAATTAGGAACTTTGCCAAAAGAATACTGAGCTCTGGAAATTTCAAAACATTTGCTAAACAGCTTTGATTTAAATATCACCTCATCAGTTCTTCAGAGATTAGATTGCTAACTCGGCACTCTTTTTAAACCGTGCAATCAGTAACACAATACTCTGTACGCGTAAATAGAAATTGACGTAATAACGTGGATCCTCTATCAGTAATCATTAATTAGGAGATATTCTAGGAGATCACTAACCAGGTGATAATGATCTGGTTATGGTCGTTAACTGGATGCTTCTTATCCGCTTCCCCATATTTATTTTTATGTTTAGGAAGGAAGTTTTAGACTTAAGAAATTTATGGGATTTAAGCGTCAATACCACAACACTTCTCATTTTAATAAATGTTTAGCAAGGAAAGCTTAACGAGATTTTCAAATCATAGGAAAGTAGGAGATCATTCTTCTTTAATTATTAAAAAAATTACCAGTAGGATAATCAGCATCTTTAAGTAACTAAATAAAAATAGTTGGATTACTGTGGTCTGACGAAGTGGGTGAGTTCTGGTCAGTTGTGTCGTCTGAAAAGAATCTAAAAGTTGCGAGTTGAGCAACTCGATTGTAGGTACAGTCAAGCAGGATACAAGGTATATTCAAAAAGTTCCAGGAATTTTACTACAAAAGTTTATTGAGTGAACAGTTGAACTTCCTTCTGCTCACATACACTTGCTCCATGTCTTTCCAAGCTTTGAAACATTCTTGAAAATCGTGTTTTTGTTGAGCACGTAAGGCTGCTTCGGCGTTTTCTTTGAATTCATCCGCTGTTGCAAAACGATGATCCCGAAACCCCACTTTCAGTTTAGGGAACTGCTAGAAGTCAGATGGCGCAAAGTCAAGGGAGTATGGAGGCTTCTGTATGACTGACCTTTTTTCTCCCAAGAACTGCTTGGGTGCGGACTGGGCGCATTTTCAAGGTGCAGAGTACAGCTATCCTTCCATTTCTGAGGTCAACTTCTACTCATATTCTCAATCAAATATGTGAAAACCTCAACGTAATACTCAGCAGTAATGCTTCGCCCCTAATCACAAATTCGTGGTGTTCTATGTCCACATCGTCGAATAAAACGAACGGTACTACTTTGACGTTGGATTTCGTTGCACGAGACTTCGTGGGCTGAAGAGACATTTTTGTGTGCCATTCGGATGATTCCACCTTGGGCTTGGGATCGTAGGCGAACACCCAACTCTCATCCTCAGTGACCACTTTTCTTAGGAAGCTCGGATTCTGCGTAGATTTTTCAAAAAATCATTTGCAATGGCCTTCCTGCAGGCTATTTGATCGTCCGACAGCAAGGGAGGAACAAACTATGCACACACACACACGCTATCGTCACATTCTTTTCTTTGTAACATGCGGTGTTGTCGAACTTTCTCTTGGGTAACACCATCCATTGTTATAGCTTGCTGAAAGTTAATTAGTTCATGTATCAGGCGCAGTATGGCTCAAGTTTCATTGTAAAATAATGGGAAAAACTCTTAATTCAGTGATTGTAGACAAAATTTTCAATTAACTAATTTCTTAGCCAGAAACTGCGTAATAAAAATGCACTCGTGTATTTTTGTGGTCAAAAGGGTGTCAAACTTTAAAATTCTAGAAAAGTTCAGCTCATGTCTTTCTGCAGAAAGATCAATTCCTTCTAATGAATTGTCTGAGCTAAAAAGAGTAATTAAGCCTGTAATAGTCTCAATCAAATGTTTTTAACGTACGCGTTAAATTTCCATCGAATGCCAAACTTTGTTAGCCAGCTGAATTGTTAATTTATTTACTCCCCGAATTCTTCTTAAAATTTGTCGTTGTAATTATTTTTATAGTAACTATGTACTTTACGTTAGATTTTCTCAGGAATCCAGAGCTAAGATAAAACATTGGCGCTGTCTTGATTTAATGATCCTAGAAAATAAGCAGCATTTTTTCTCTCTTCTTGCCAGGTTCTTGGCAGACAAATGGAAATATCCTACGGCTTCTCAAATTTCTTTGCTGTTCAGGAAATGGAAAATAAGGTGTTACAGACTGTTTCAATGCACTCTTTAACTAAGTCGACGCCAGCAAATGGGTTCATTTTCTTCGCTTCAAGTCCCAGCTGCTTCAAGACATGCCTTTCTAGTAAGTTCCTTCCGATCACAGCACATAACAATGTTTTTGTTTCGTAAACAGATGTTCTTGTTTTCAAAGATAACAACGTCTGTTCTCTCTCTCTTTCTTTCTAGTTTCAAAGGGAAATATTTAGAGAAGTCAGGATGAACAGTGCGTATTCAGTTATATCGCTTGGGATTGCTCAATGCATTGCGGTAACACGCATAGCTTTTTCTTTTCTCACGCATGAATAAAAATGCATTTCTCGGCTGAGGTTTGTACCTTGTTTTGACACTACGGTAGCCCATAAAACAAAGAAAGGAATATAAAACAGAAATTTTCAGAAAATAAAGAACAAACATTAAATTATCAAAGACACATGATCTTAGCTATCTACGCCTGAGACCAACTAACTCAGCTACGAAGTAAAAGAAGTCCATAAAAGTTCCTCGCATTATCGTTAGGATTCGAACCTGGGGCTTTTCGACCAAATGCGGGGAGGACGGTGACGATACCACTGTACTACCACGCAAACACATTCCCAACCACAGATAGTCTTAGGGAAATTTTCCCGGAAGCCGTGAATGTCTCGTGATTTTATTTTATACTTATTAATAATTTTTATAATGCTAACACCGAAGATGTTTCAATCCACAATCTGGTCAAAAAAGAGGACGAACCTTCGCATTAAGACTGTCGTAGACAGAAGAAATGCAGATAAATGGAATAAATGAAAACTATAATGGGGGGGGGGGTGATGCGTGTTGCCTCGTTGAGTATAAAGACTGCACAGCTGTTTGAATCCAGTAATTTGAAACCAGAACGGGAAAAACGCGTGATATATCACACTTTGGAAAAGGTCTTATCGTGGGTACACGTTTAGCAGCAGCCACTATTCAAGAAACGACAGACATAATTGGTTTCTCGAAGGCATTTATCTCAAAGGTTTCCTATGAGTGGAAAGTGAGCGGTTTTTCCACATCTCAAAAGATAAAAACGTGAGAAAAAAACAATACTTGAAGAGTGAAACCGTCGTACCCTAAAGAGGACTGTATTGAAATATGAGACATCCAGTGTACAACAAATAAGATCTGAATTAAACCAAGTCCAAAACTTCCCTATTTCAACCCGACTATGTGCAGGGAATTGAAGAAATTTGGTACTGACAGTCACCTGCCTATTCGGAAGCCACTTGTTTCAGAGAAAAGTAGAAAAATTCGTTTTCAATGGTGCCAAGACCGTCGTAAATGGACAGTGCAACGATTGAAGAAAGTCATGTGGTCAGACGAAGTACGATACGCGTTATTTTGCACTTATGTAGGCAGAGGGTGTGGCAGAACCACAAGAAGCGATGGATCCTGCTTGCCTTGTTAAGACAACCCAAGCATCTGGAGGTGCAATCGTGGTATGAGGAATGTTTTGTTGGCATGGACGTTGTTCGATGATACCAGTGGAAGGTCGAATGTCATCAAGGCAGTAGATCTGAATTTTGTCAGATCTACTGCATCGTGCAATGTTACCAGCGAATCGTGAAAAAATGGTTTGGAGAATATGACACGAATTTCTCTTGAGAATGTGTGGGATATGCTGGAGAAAGCTATTCGGCAAAGAGGACATCTTCCTTCAACTTTCTCGCAGCCACTCGATATTTGCTGGAAAAATTGGTATAATTAGACCAAAACGCACAAACACATCTTATAGAATCCATGCCGCGCTGCACACTTGCTCTTATTAGAAACAACTGATGCCCGATTTGATTCTGAATAAAGGTTCGTAATTTTTTGGCCAGTGTGTATAATTATAAAAAAGGAATATTAATATGATTTAAACATATTTAATACGTTCATATCTCTATATAAGTTTATTAATTAATGACTTCCCTTATTAATCCAATGGAAATTTATCGAATTTAGCATATTTCGACTTTCAGAAACACTTTTTTTTAAAAAAAAGTCTTATAAATAAAAATATCTTAAATATCCTTGCGGATGTTTACACGTAAAATTTTTAGCCCTAAGTATCAAGGGTCGGAGCATGCTTTAGCTGGACAGAATAAAAACATGCAAACAAATAACATGAAAGAAAAATCAAAGTCCTGACTTTCAATGTGCATGCATTAAGTCGTTCTCTAAACACTGTGGCAAGCGATTACTAGGGTGGCGCTTTGCCAGTATAAGTAACGTTGAAGATAGTGCGCTTTAAATAGGACGACAGAATTCCACCATCGTTACTACCTTCGCCTTCTCCGGGGACACATCTGTTTCGATAACGGGAGACAGCCTCCAATGAGTTTTACCTTTCATTATGTTATATAAGAGACCAGAAAATCGTGCTTTGCTTAGTTGCAATTACATGGTCACAAATAAATTGATATAGAAAATTTTGATAGGGAAGTTTAGGGATAAAATGAGTCTAATAATACCTTTACCAGAGTAGCTTAAATGTATTTTAAAAACATGCATTCTTATATTTATATTTTATTATATAAGGAAAGGCTATTTGATTTTTAATGCAATTTCAGGTGATTAGAGTAACTCTGAGATACTTAAAAGAATGGACCTTTACCACAATTATGTGCCCTGCATTTCCAGATATGCATGTTCTGATAAGCATTGCACGAAATGAAATGAATGGTTTTCGAAGATAACAAATCAAAAGCAGATCAAGCTTTGCGCGTAGGTCAATATAAAGCTACAAAGTTTCTTCAAAGACCAACAGAACAACTGCTTTTCTGGGAATTATGACCTGAATCGTATAAATAGATGATGAAATATGAATCCTAAGCGTTTTTAAAAAAATGAAAATCCTTATCCTGTACGCATTACATCATTACCGAAATTTATCGATTACAATGTGAACCAGTAAAGACTTCTGCCCACTGAGGACAGTCCACACCATTAAACATTGACGACATTCGTCACGCATATAGCGGTTGTCATAATGGACCGCCTTCGATTACAGTCGCCAGACCGAAGTGAAATATATTGTCTGGTTGGGACTAAACAATCTTTTAATATGATTTAGGCTTCATATATCAATCTCTATGATGACCATGGGTGGATATGTAGGTTTTTATCATTTTTTTTTTACTTCCTAAAACCGTGTGTTTCTTCTGATAATAGGTAAACCGATCACAGATTATATACCCAATTTAAGCACAAAGTGTTCGAATGCGTTATTGCTTCAGTGTGTACAACGCTCACCAAAAAAACAATCGAACCTAGTAAAATGAAGATAGATTTTAAATTACTCAGACATGGCTCTTTGCCTACACATACAGCCAAATTAGGATGTTCAAAATTATCTCAGCGAATTTAAGCGCGGCTCAGTACAGAAGGAAAAGGAAGAGGAAGAAATATTCTGTACAAGCGAACTGCAGAAAGAGGGCTAAACAAAGAAAGATTCGCGTGCCAGCTTGCGATTTTTCTACTTCTTTTTTTGTAAAGGCAACTGAAGCAAACTAGAACTTGCTAAGAATGGCTACATTCCACTTCTCTTTTTTGAGCACAAACAAGCAACTTAGAAGTAAATCTGCTTAAACATGCAACACTTTCCTTTAAAGAACAGAAGAAAAAAGTAAGTCACTTCCAAGTCATGATTTTGGACAATACATTTCACCAACAGAATTTTTTTTTGCCTTTTGATAGAGGAAGAACTCAACCCTTATATTTCATAATCCTCCATTTTTAAACCCGTTGAATTTAGGGGGAATTAATAACTCTATAAGTCACCTACTCGAGTTCATTATTTCAATTAGCAATGATATCTTGCAAAATATAAAATAAAATTGATAATTATCAATGGTCGGCTAATTTTTTGCTCCTCCTTAAAATTCAGGGTGATCCTTGTAGATTTGACGTTTCTAAATTCAAATATGATAACAATATTGCTGTAACACCCACTAATTTTAAAGCAGAAGGGACAAAAGATAGATTTCTATTTTAATAAAACTTTACATACAGTACTAAATATTGAAATATGGGTCTGTTAACCTTATTCTATTTACAAAAATGTTTATCTAATAACAAAATACTTATTTTGTCGGGTTTTCTTTTTGCCTTTTACAATCGTTCATTGGTGTCTTCCATACGAGTTCCAACAGTAGTCTGCCAACATATTTGGACTCCATTTTCCCTGATACGTTTTTTACATTCGAGAAATATCTTGGTGGAGCCTTTTACCGTGTTCATCGGAGACATCCCAAGTTTTCAGTAAAAAAGTCTAAATGGGAATGTAGGAAATGAAGCTTTAACGACAGGTCTTTGTTTTCGGTCATTAACCAACGATATTTGAAAACTGAGGGAGATGAGACCTGTTTAAGCGCATATCTGAGTTTTTGAACATATTTCAGGGAGAAAATTTATGCTGACCAGTGTAGCCACTAAAAGTAATAATAATTCCGTGATTAGTTGGGTTATTCAGCGTAACTCTTCCCTGTTTACCTTGAAAAGGGCACTAACATGGCATTTTTTATGTTACAGGTACCCAGATTTTCTGTAGGAAAATTTATTTATAGAACGCGACCTCATTTTTGCAATAAAAAATAAAAGATGTTCTCATACATACCGAGGGTAATGAACAACCTTTAAATAAAACCAGGTGTATCATTTTTCTCAAAAAAAATCATCATCATCGTATAAAAAACAACCAGTTATTTAGTAGAATATCCTAACTTTAGACTCCGAATGAACAAAAAAAATAAAACAGAGAATAAAAAGGAACTTGCGGAGTAAAAGCACATTAAACATCTCTGTCAGAATACTTATCCTTCAACAGGAAAGTTCCAACATTTGTAAAAGCTTTCATTAACTTCTGCTACTTCAAGGATTCCTCTGTGTATCTCAAGAGTTTTAAGTTTCTTACGAGTGTCTTAAGATTGCAGTCTAATGACAAGAATTCGCGCTGGTTCTGCGGATACCAAATTTAGACTGAAATAGTTCAAAGGATTTATCGTATGAATTAAATTGCCTGAGTCAATGGTGTCAGAAATAAATCATATTTCAAACAGATAACCATAGAACCACCACGGCGCATGACTAGTCATATTATTGAAGTTATAGAATTCAGATGGTTCTTGGCTAGTGAATTTGATCCTTTCTGCGAAGCCAAAATTCCTTTTAAATTTGTTTATGTCGCTGTCTCCATATTTGAAAGTCGGCTAAATCGAAATATAAAGTAAATTTATATAACAAGGCTCTTTATTGTATTCATACGGCAGACATTTCTTTAAATTTTAAGCGGCATCTTTCTTCTTAGGAACCTTTCCATCCACGTGGTGCAGTCAGTAGGTCTTTGGTGTGGACCTGAGACCTACTAACTTCACCAAGGATTTAAAACAAGGCCATAAAAAACTCATCGCTTCATTGACGAGATGCAACCCGCTGCTTTTCCACCCGATGAGTATAACAATTGGGCGCACATGAAACAGTCGAGTAAAAATTTATAAAACTTATATGGTTAAAAATTATAACGAAGATAAACTCAACCAGCAAGGAATCACTGATGCAATTAAATACAGGAACTCATGAATTGGGAAATATTTCTCTTGGCTAAACATCAGTTCTACCAAATCCACTTGAATATTCGTCTCTCTGAAGTCCATCTTACGTGTCAAAACCGAGCACGACAAAAAGATAGATAGCCCAACGACTCCTATTATTTTTTTCCATATAATATCCTTTTTTATTGTGAAAAATATCAAGAGCGCAAGATGGTTATAAACATGGATATTAATTTTAAAAAATCTTATTTGTAAAACTAAATTTAAAACGTTATAAAACTACTAATCATATTCTTGTATAAAAGTATCTTTTCACTCAATTAACGTTACCTTTTGTCATATTAAGTAATATTCTTCTCTTGAGGGATAACTTAGAAGACACATCTGACAGTTCGAAGATATTAATAGCGTGAGATGTTTCCTAGTGTTTTCAATTAAAACAACATGATCAAACTTAACGAGTGTTGCTATCATCTGCTTATTAGATAACCTGGCGGACCTGCTCATCAAAGTTCAACCACTGACGTCACTGTCTGCGTTCTTAAAATGCATTGGCTCATGTCGTTATTCAGAAACTTCGTGCAAACGAAAAACAACTATTCTGGCTGAAGTACAACAAGTCCTGGTTGCTTATTAATGAACCCAAGTGTTGGCAGTAATACTTAGTTCTTGACAGTCTGTAGGAAGCTATTTTGTGTAACATAAGTGTGGTAAAAAATAAATTGTTGTCGTATGCCAGTGGAAAGGTACTTGTGCCATGCTCGTCGACGCCTTATATATATATATATATATATATATTTAAATATACACGACCAAAGGAGAACAACTCACAACAAGAACCAATGTTCAGTCAGCAAACAGAAAAACCAGCAAGAGCAGAAGAGCCAGATCAACACACAAACGCAGTGCTCCCATGATTGAAAAGATGTCTTTGAAACATTTCTAAAAGCACACAGTCCTCCTCTCAGATTATGATGGACCAGAGCGTAATTTTCAGCAGAATAATTGTAATGATGTCAATTTTTCTACTGTGATTTCTAACATAACACATTTTAAAATACTGAATGATGTTAGAGTCTACACTTTTCTTTCAGTACATGGTTAAACACCCAGTTTTGACCTCGTAATAATTCCTAAATTAAAAAAAAAAGAATAATAATCATACATGAAAAATCTTAAACTGTTTGCATTGAAAAACAAATTTCTTGACACTATTAATTCCTTTATTGCATTAGGCAGTCTCTGCTAAAGATTGGCAACACCACTGTCCAATATACAGATAGCTCATATAATTTTATTCTAATATATTCCCTTCCCTGTTTTTCACAATTACAGGATGAAAAAGTCCCACCAATATAACACTAAAATAAATAAATATGGAAAACAGTCTAAAGTACAGGTTACAGTGTCCAAGTCCATATTACAAATAATTATTAGCCTTTCAAAGGCCAGAAAGTTATCAATTAAGATGACCATGGAAAACCATAGCAAACCACAAAAAAAAAATCTTCCAAGTCTGGTGTGTGCCTCAATCCACACCTTTTTATCTGAGCAGCACAAGGAACTGCTTTCCACAGACACTAAATAAGACAATCTTCGCAACGTCAAATAAGACTTCAAGAAGCTACATCTCAGGGTCTGTAGGCATCAGGTACTCCTCTGAGAAAAAATATATAATTTCAGTTTCCATTAAGCTCAGCCATTCCCTTGGGCCGAAGCCCATCCATGGCCCATCCATAGCCATTCTTAGGTTTTTGATCTCATATAATTTTGAATAAAATAAATATCAAATACATTCAAATCAAACAATATTAGTAAATTTAAGCCGCTTAGCTTCGGATGAGAGACAGTTTGACTTTGATCATGTCTGACCAATCTCAATTATCCGGGTTTCCGTCCCTGGCACTGGGAGCCGGGCTTCCACTATCTAGATTTAAAGCATATCGTCTCCTAAATAGTGCATTTACATAACCATTGAAATAAGAGAATAGGCATCTGTCGGTGAATAAATCCCAGAGTCTCTCTTTCTTCACTTTGGCGATAGATCTTTTCAACTTAGATCTCAGAGCAAGGTCGCAATAACATTCTAACACGACGTGTTCAGATGACTCAGACACCCACAGGCACACGTCTCGCTGTTCCTTAAACCAAGTTGTTTCAACCTTAATGCCAATCCATAGCCCGTGAGCAGGAACGTTGCATTTAATCCAAATTGTAGCCAAATTTAATGCAAATTGTCTTTCTCTTAGCATCGATAATATCAACTCTTGGTACAAACATAAAAGTTTTTCATCCTTTTTCAGTTTGTTCCATATCTCCATTATAAATTGTAAAAATCGCTTCTTTTCTGTCTTAACATCGAATTTTGAATAAAGTTTCTCTCTATCAGGACATGATGTTAAACCCATTATTGTTTTATTTACGTTTCTCTTTGTATAATACAACCGCCAGCAGGACCAGGAACTGGACAGGAATCCTTCCAGATATAATCTGTAAGGCCTAAGAGAAGACCGTCCGACACGCCCTTGTTTTTCCTAACGAAACAAATCTCTGAGTCTGCAATAAATATTTTTGTGTCACAACTTTCTCCACTCGATGTACCCAAGCTCCAGAAGTGTAAGTCACCATGGGTACAACTAAACATTTATATGTTAGATTTATTGTTCTACCTTTAATACCCAATCAGCCCTTACTATTCTCCGGAGCTTGACATACAGATTTCTAATTTTATTCTTCAAAAATCTAACATGCTCCGTAAAAAAAGCCGTCTTTCCAAAAATACCTCCTAAATATTTTATAGTCTTAACATATCAGACAACGTCACCCTGAAGCCCCACGGTTGGGGCCCGATTCATACTTAACTTACCCCTAAGTAACATCTGAACAGTCTTATCCTTAGAAATTTCTAATTTATATATTTTTACCCATTCCTCGAAAGCGTTTAATGTCTCCTCGGCTTTTTTCTCAATCTGAGATCTAGAATTTTCTTGTATAACCAATGCTAAATCATCGGAATACGCTGTAATTTCTACTTAGACTTATAGAATGCGTCCCGATATAGAAACACACAAATTACAGGCATCACAATACTTCTTTCCATAACCATAGTTGCCTCGGTGCAACCCTTCAAAAGTCCAATCCTTGATAGCTTAATTCATTATCGAGTTAATGACCTCAACTTAATGGAATTTATTCAGCAACATTTTCTGTCACTATTTAAACAGTATGGAATTCATAGATGGGATTCCTAAGACTATCCCCCACACTCACACTCCTTTTACTTGATTAGTCTAACTATGGAGCATGCTTGAGCAGTGATGCTGAAGATATAAAAATTCATGGCAGAAGAGAACCTGATGTCGAGCCAAATAGGGGTTAATTAGGAAAAAGATCCAGGATGGGCATTCTCATCTTCACGGATGTACTATAAAAAAAGAAACACGAGTATACGATTAACAATCGCTGTCACACCACTCGGAATAGTGCGCATTAGATGCATTTGAAATGTCTGGCTGTATTTAGAAAAAATGCAGGGTGCAGAATTTAAATCATTATTAATTACCTATTAAAACTATTTTCTTCACAATTATTGCTATACACGTTTAATACTTTTTATATTATTTAAATTCAAACCTATTGTAATGTGTTTTGTTCAGTTCAGCACTCAGAAACTGTGTAGATTAAAATGAAACAAGAAGAACGCAAGAGGAAGCTGTGACAATTATGCTTGGTGGAGATGTTTTATATGGGTGGGAAAAAAGTATACAGAGGGTCACGATTTTTTTTTGGAAAGAGGAGGTTCGTCGTCTACTTTCACAAGATAGACTACTTCACTTCATGGTAACTTTAAATTTCCGACCTCCCTCTTCCAAAGGGATTTTCTGCTTCCAGAGATATTAATTTGTCTGCCGTCAATCAGCTCAGCGCAAGCGTGAAAATAACCTTTCGTTATTTCCATGGACCTAAAACATCAAATCTCCAGCTTATAGAACATTTATGGGTGAGATTTCGAGGGCCATCAGATGAATGAATGCATTCTATTCACTATCCAAAGACTGAAAAATGATATCCCTTCACAGCTGAAAACACAGAAAGGATCTTTCCATCATCTTGGAATCCATGCCGAGATGAATCCCTGTTATTCTTTAAATGAATGTCCACATCTAGTTATATGACGATGTTCTCAATAAATTGCCCACTGCATGTACGTTATGTATTATAGCTTTTATAAGTTACCGTAAGAATATAAAAGTCATATTATGTGAATACTAAGTAACTGTTCAGCCATGGTTCAGGATTTATCACCACTATTTCTTGCCTCATATCCCTCGCTTGACCTTCCAGTTAACTTGTTGAAATTCATATTTTACATTTCAAAGGAATGTTGAAATAATGATTTATTATAACTGTTATCTCCAACATACTATATAACTGCTTTCTCTTCTTTAATAGTGACCAAATCAAATCAAATCAAACTTCTTTAATAGTGTATTACTATCAGCAAGTTTTGTTGCATGTAGTTTACAGCTTTATTTTAATGTAAACAAGTACTTTTTTGCTCTGAGAGTTAACTTATCTTAATTGTAGCTTCGTTTGATCTTGGCAGTCGGAAATACACAGCTGTCTTCTAAAAAGACTAAATAAATAACGCAATAACTCTATTTATGTAAAAGCATTTCCATTTCCTTCAGACCGAAAGATTAATTTCAGAATTTTCCTTGGATGTATGTGATCGGTACTCGCTATACATCCAAGTAATGAGCATAAACAATATGCATCTCTCTCTTACTCAACATAATCATCAAGGTCTATTCACTTCTTCTATCGGTGAAGTCAGCTAGTAATCGGTCGCTGTGGTGGCGTAACGTCCTCTAATGACCACGTTGGTGCTCAAATTGGTGTTTCTTGTTTGTCTCCTTCACTCGAAAGAACATAAAGTAATCACAGAGGAACGGTACAAAGAATGAGGAGGGGCGTCCCACCACCTTCCAAACCCTAGATATACAAAACCTTTTGATCTGGCTATGGAATCTGTATTGTCCCAAAGATAAGTGACGCCGCATTACAGAAGTTCGGGTCACTTCCAACGTAGTGCAGGTCCCAAATTATCATATAACAACCCTGCATAATAGGTGCCTTTAATGAAGCCTTAGATAGTCGCACAGGAGTCAGGTGCAAGCTTCAGACCGGAGAAGACCATGACGTGCATCACTTTCGGAGCTCTTTGACTGCATCACGAAATCTTTCTCTTGCTGTACGGAGAGTAAGAATGCATGTCAAGAGGTTATGCCACTTATGTGGAGTATTATTGCCTGTTGAAGTGCGGTGAGATCTCGAAACAGCGCTATGCATGAAACACTCCACTATTTCGCAATTCACTGACGAAGTACGTTGTTGTTGTTGGAAAAAAAAAGTAGAAGAAAGGATTGCGGTGAAAATAGTTACGTATTTTCAAGAGGCCTGACGTAGTGGAGTGGTTGGCGTTGGAGTGCAATAACATACGCATTTGAATTAACCGTAGTTCAAGCCCGTGACTACTAAATAATTAACTGTATTTGCTGTCAAAATGATTAGTTGCAAACACAACAGCTGGACTTTGATGAAGCAGTTTTGTGTAACTTTGAGTTATTTTGTGTAGGATTATTTTGATTTATTTTAATTTATTTTATGACCACCCAAAATCTGGAAGATCCCGGACAAGGCTCAGGTCCCAAGAATAAAGGTAAAATTTGGGAAGGGGGGGGGGGGTTTCCACTACACCTGGTTGAGAAACTGAAGTTGCATTTACAAAAAAAAAAAAAAAAATAAATAGAATTTTTCATAATCTAATATAAAAAGACGTGTATAGAATAATGGCATAATTGTGATTTTTAAACTTGTTTCTTTTAATGAATCCACAAGCTTTAGAGCTTCGTTGCCAATTGTTCAAATATGTAAATCGAAGTGCCCAATTTGAGTAGAAAGGCCCAAATCCTTCAGATTGTCATACTCCTTGAATTTTTCACACAATATAATGTAGCATATTTAAAAGACACAGATCTGGTTCATGCTATATCAAACGCTCAACTTTTACAAATCTCATTTAAAAGCACAAAACAAAATGTGTTATTAACTGCATCTTTTAATAACACGATGGAGATGATCGCTATGGGATTAGATTCGCTAGGATTTTTAGCTTAATGCAGTAATAACGAACCTATCCGATTCACTCTATTTAGAGTCATATGCAGCTACTTCCTTCTCAAATTGGCGTAACTGCATTTTACACACACGTGCGTGCACGCACATACACACACACATGAATACAGGAATGCATGTGCTGTCGAAACAGAACGACAAATGTCTCTTGGGGCGAAGCCAACAAAAAGTATCAGTTGCGCTGTCATTTGATTTATCAGGAATTTGCCCATAGATTTCAGGTGTCAAATGGGTAACAGAAAGAACAGCAACTTCTGCAGAGTTCCTTTACTTTCTGACTGCTGCTAGTTTGTATCTCTTGTAATGTAAGAACAAGGGGCTTTCTCTGTTTCTAATTTATATTACTATTTACTGTCCAATAAATATGGATTATACGAGCGCAATATTATTCTTGATGACGGGTTGATTGCTGATTATCTTGTAGCGTATTAGTAACTTATGTTTATTAGCTGCCAGTAAGAATGTGGCAGCGGAAGTGATTTCCATCATATGAGTACTTAAAAATTCATCTGGCCGGTTAGTTATATTTAACTAGAATTTCAAGATTTATCTGTATCTTAGTTTTGTCCACGAGGGTAGTACAATGATTATAAACGCCTTCCTCTCCACAGGAGTGGAAAAGGCTCTAGTTCGAATCCCGTGAGGAACTTTTGTGGGATTTTTCCACACCGTGGCTGAGTTGTCAGTCTCAGACGAACACAGCAAGGTTTTCTTCTCTCGGAAACTCGGTTTTTTTTTGTTTTTTTTTGTCCAGCAAAACAGGCAAATCGATCAGAAAACACACACAATTCACTAAATCATAATACTCTTGGCCAGATGAATTGATATTCCCAGTTTTTTTTTTTTTTTTTTGGTAGTTGTTGGCGCATAGGCTTCTGTGGCCATAATGCACCTCCCAAGGTTTTTGCAGTACTTTGATCCAAGCCCGAGGCGGGAATCGAACCCGCGACCTTTGGGTTGCCAGGCAGGCACTTTACCCACCCGGCTAGCCCGGTCGGCTAGATATTCCCAGTGGCCTTAGTGTAACATTTATGCACACAATTTGTGTTACTTCTACTAACGTGGATTAACAGTTTATTTATTAAACTAGGCAGTCCCAGTCAGCCTTTCTGGCAACTCCGCCACCTATTTACAGATAATTTCAAACATATTCTGCCACTAGTTGGTTATCATCACTGCCACATGGAGCTGACCAGGGGTCTACTACCTGAGTACTGATAGCACCAAATAAAGAAATGGTGAAATTGGAAATAATAGCAAGAACGGGAAAGAGAAAAACAGTAGAAAAAGAAAGAAGTAGGAGAAGAAAACAAACTCAAAACAGAGTTTGAATCCTGACTCTGATTCCTCTCTCTCTCAGGAGGACTGGTTACCTAGGGCACACTTGTCTGAAATAGAAATAACTAGAGAGACCCTAATTGATGTCATCAATAAACTACCCAACAAAGCCACTGTAGGTCCAGATGGTTCCCACTCTTTATTATCAAAATTTGCAGCCCATATATAATCGACCTTCTCCTTCACCTTTTCCGACAAATTCTGCAATCTGGAATAGTTCCTTCAATTTGGAAAACCTACCATGTTAAGCCCATTCCAAAGATCAAGAAACCCAAATCTCCTAAAGACCTGCGACCAATATCCATCAGTTGTTCTTTACTCAAAATTTTTGAAAAAGTAATTCAGCCAACAATTTCCCAGCATTGCTTTGCACACAGGCCCGAGTACCTGCATACCGTTCTACAAAGGAGATCGACAACTACCAATCTTCTTGATACCCTCTTCAGAATTCAGCGCACCCTTAACAACAAATCACAGATTGATATCATATTCCTCGACATAAAATCGGCTTATGACAAAATACACCTCCCAGCTTCTTTTACCATTCTGAAACACTACTTAGGCCTGGCAGATACCTTATTTCAAATTTTGAAGTCTATTTTACTTCCTAGACATCTGTCTGTGATCCACAATGACTTTCAAGTAACTATTGACGTCTCAAGAGGCATTCCACAAGGAAGTGTACTGTCAGCTATCCTGTTTGCAGCAGTTTTGGAGCCTTTCCTTGCTCAGAATCCGAACTTTGTCTCTTATGCCGACGATCTGAAGTTCTACGTGAGCTCAGATCATAGTCATCAAATTCAACATATCAACGAACAAGCTTCTAGGCAGATATTATAAGCTTGGAAAGTTATCTTGCCACAATTGGGCTGCATCTGAGCCCTTCCAAATCAGCGCAACTGACGATAACCAAGAAGAAAGTCAAAAATGATATAAAAATCTTTGTTAGTGGGGAACCGGTGCAAAAGGTGACCTCTCATACTGATCTTGGCCTCACCTGGGATGTTGGACTCACTTTTCAGCCTCACTTTGCCAGGATAAGGCAGAAGACGTACGCTGCTCTTTGGGCAGTGCGTCAAGAACTCGTTGGTGTGCATCAGCCAGCGCTGCTTGTTCGGCACATCCCGAGGTGTATTTCGCCGATTCCTCTCTATGCTTCAGAAATTTGGTCATCTGCCCCTGTCTCATACCTTCAGAAGTATCTCAGTTTAGAGTACTGGTTGCTTAGATGGATGAACAGGGTGGTAGGCCACCCCCTAACTATCTCCAGATCTATCCTACAAGCAAATCTGGGCACCACTCCCTGGAGACATATCATCATGACAAAAAATGTCTTCACGCTTGCACGGCTTATAACTAGGCGAATTGATGCTCCATCGGTATCCACATTAATCTCTGGCCCGAGGAGGGCAAGGGGGGAGCACCCCGACTCCTGTCTCCCTCTACGTCTTATGCTGTCAAACATTGATTCCCTGAGGAACATGTTTCCAGCCAATTGTCTTCGGATCTTCAATAAATTTAGGATCCACCCTGATATGTTCTGTGAAGACAAGCCCTACAGGAAGGAAATCCTCAAGAACTGCTACCAGATTATGAAATTATAATACTCACCTGCTCCTGGATATGACAGACTGTTGTTTTTTTTTTTTTTTTTTTTTTTTTGTATATTACTGTATATCTTGTATATTATTGTATATTTAATCCTGTAAATGTCTCGGGTCGAGCACGCATGTACTCTTGTTTATTGTGCATGTGTTCCTCGCACCTTAGTTTGTAAATATTCACACCCTTCTGGCACAGAGCCGTCCCAGGGTGACCCAAGGTTTCTTAGGAAATAAACTGATTTAATAAACTATGCATCCTGAAGCAAAAACTAAAAAAATCTCTGTCCTGGTCCTGACCATCTGCAACGCGTTCTGGAACGATGGGCACAATGTGTTTCGAACAGAATGCAACAAAGGATGAAGGCTGAGAAATTCTAACAAGTAAGCTGAGAAATTCTAACAAGTCCTGATAAGAGTTTCCGCTCCTTGCATACTGTGGTTGACAATATGTCTTGAACTTATGACCTTTATAACCCAAGTAAATATGCTGAGAACGCTCTAGAAAATTCCTAACTCTAAAACTGACACTCACTGTCCACTATCTATTATTATCATATCTGCTAACTCTTGAGAAACAAACTATACATTATTTAATAAACTCCTCCTCTCACGGCCATAAGGGACTAACAATACAACTCAATTCATCTTTTTCACAGGATGCTTTCAATCACAGTTTAAAATTCAGTCGTTGGTAGTAGGCCCATCAAAAGATGGAGGATTATATAACGGGACAATATTGGTAATTTCAGATAATAACTATCTTTATAAGTGATCACCACAAACAGTTATACATAACGGTTGTTGTTGATGGGGTTTTAAGTGCAATGGCTGCTTAGGCCATATTGCACTTATGAAAGTGGTGCATAGTGCCTGCGTTTGTTGATTTAGTAGAAGTTAAAAACGGCTATACAGTCCTATTCGTTTTAGGAAGGAGAAGAATTCTGTGAGATTTGATTTTTCGCTTATGATATGACTAAGCGACAAAAGGTTCCTTTAAATTTGACAGAGAACTGAATGACACTAGTCGAGCATTATTATACAGAGGACATTCCAGAAGTATATGTTTGACTGTGAGTGGTGTATGACAATGATTACACTGAGGAGAGTCATTCAATGACAAAACGAACAGATGGGTTAAATGAGGATGGCCATTCTGGCTCTGGCTAGAATTACTTCTTGTCTGTTTGTAATGAGGCTGGAAGCCCATAAATTTGGTACAAGTTTAATTTGAAGTAGTTTATTATGAATTTGCGCTTGACATTGAAGCGTCCATTGACCTTTACATATACTTTGTATATTCATTTATAATCAGTGCACGGTACTAGGGAATTCGTTGGGGCTGAGCTGGATGGATTTTTGGCCGCATTATCCGCAATTTCATTTCCTGGTATTCCGGTATGACCTGGGATCCAGCAGAAGATAAACATTTGCTGATGCTGTGCTCTCTGAGGTGTATCACCTGTGTTCTGATGAGCTTTAATAAAGAGTGAGTAGGTGAGGAATTGTTTTGCAATGCTAATACGGAACTTTGCGAATCTGTGTATATTATGCTCTTTTGAATTTACATATGGAAAATATTTTATAATGCAAGCGTTATAATTCAGTCATATAATTCAGTCGTGTAGCTACTACAGTCTGTTGGAAGAGAAAGTGAAATGGTAGTATCAGGGAGTATCACTGCTGCACGCGATCCATTCTCAGACTTCGATCCATCTGTATATATTTTAGCGAAGTCGGGATTATGTTGGGTATGCTCAATGTGTAGCTGTTGGATATTAAAGTCTGACAGAGCGTTTTCCCCACTGGTGGAAATAATTGTCACAAAATGGCATGATGACAGACCATGGAGGGTCGGGATTTATAGGATCTTGCAAGATTTTACTGAAGTGTATATCCCATTCCTCTGCTAGTTGCTTTTGTCTAATGCCAGCAGGCTGAACTGTCTGTGGTCTGTTTCTATAAAAGGTCATATACTGCGGATCATAAAGTATTGACCAATTAGGATGGGTCACATGGCTTTGGATCTTGATTGCATAGTTCAACAGAAACATCTTTCTCCTGATATTTAGAGGAGGTTCATGGGCTTCGACCTTTAAACTTTGCACCGGGGATGTTCTAAGAGCTGAACGTTGAATAGGGTTGAGGCGAGATAAAACTCTCCCTAGAGAATCGAAAACAGGCGCGCGATCTGCTCCCCGAGTTGTCGCTGATAACACTCTGAGTATGTTCAGTTTTTTGTGACAATTAGTTCGGAGATATTCAATGTGCTTTTGGAAGTTTAACTTACGGTCGAAAAATAATCCTAGTAGACGAATACTATTAGCTATGGGGAGAGGATAGTTATTCAAGTGGAGTTCGGGTTCAGGATGCATATTGTGTCTGGTACAGAAGTGAATGGCAGTAGATTTCTGGCTGGATAGTCTATAACCATTTTGTGTCATCCATGTCAGGATGCGATTAATTGATATTTGTAGCTGGCGTTCAATATAATGCATGTTTTGAGAATGACAGGAAATTGAGAGATCGTCTGAGAAAATGTACGAATCCACAGTTTTTGGAATGAGTTCAATTATATGGTTCATTCTCATTGCAAACAAAGTGGCACTGAGAACAGACCCTTGCGGAATTGCTTATTCTTGGGTAAAGATCTTATAGAGGGTACCCCGGTAACGGACTTGAAAGGATCTCTGTTGAAGAAAATTTTAATTAAGTATGGTAAATTTCCTCTCAGGCCAAGAGAATGTAGATCTTTTAAGAAGGCGAAACGCCATGTAGTGTCAAAGGCATTCTCAACGTCAAGACAGACCATGGCGAGATGTTCCTTCTTGATAAAAGTATTTCTAATGTTTGTCTCTGTTTTTATCATGAGATCCAATGAAGATCGGTTTTTCCGGAATCCAAATTGGTTGTTGTTAATCAAGTTTTGGGAATCCAGGAACCAAGTGAGACGGCGATGTAACATTTTCTCGAGGGTTTTGCTGAGACAGCTGATAAGGGATATCGACCTGTAATTTTGTGGAACAGAATGATCTTTACCGGGCTTTGCAATTGTTAGTACATAAGAATGACGCAAGGAACTTGGGAAGATATGTTCGGAAAACATTCAATTGAAAAATATGAGCAGCAAGGAGAGTGATCTTTGATCCAAATTTCGGAGCATTACAGAGCATATCCCATCAGGGCCAGCAGCACTGTTTCTTGAGTTGTTAAGGGATTGCTCCAGCTCAAGCATGGTAAATGGTTTATTATAAGGTAAAGCGGAATTGTCAGTGAAATTTAGTCTGGATTTCTCTGCATCTGTTTTAAGATTTTGAAATGTTTGATCATAGGCGATAGAAAAGCACAACTGAGAAAATGCGATCCACAGTGCATTTGATATTTGTGTTGGAGCAGAAAGCTCCTGCCTTGCTCTAAGACGTTTATAATTAATAAGACTGGAGGTGGTTGTATATTTGCGGAAAAGGTTCCACGCTTTGGTTTTCTCTTTTTTTGCATGGTTGCAGTCTTCATTCCACCAGTAATTTATTTTTCGTCTATTTCTTACTTGATATTGAGGGATGGCAGCGGATGCGGCTGTCAGAATTTGATTAGTGATGTGCTCAGTGACGCTGTTGATGGAACAGGACTGACTGATACAGTTGTCAAATGATATGTGCTATCTGTATTTTGTCCAGTCAGCCCTTGAAATTTTCCATTTAATTGGATTTTCTGTTGGGAAGGAACAGGAGATGTTTGAATTTTGCAGATTATCGGATAATGATCTCTGCTATAAGGATTACTCAGAGATACTCAATCTATACTTGGAAAGAGGATTGGGGATCAAATGGAAAGGTCTATTACAGATGGTTAGGGAGATGGATATACGTAGGAGTGCCAGTATTTAGTAAAGTTAAATTTTGTCTGTCTGTCAACATTTCAATAAGCTTCCCTCGTCTGTCTGAGATAGGGGAACCCCATAGCGGATGGGGTGCGCATTAAAGTCTCCTAGTAAACAAAATGGAGATGGTAACTGCGAAACAAAATCTTCGATTTCTTGAATAGTATATTCATGATTTGGCGGCAGACAGATTGAAACCAGTGTCAAAGTAATGTCACTTATAATACGAGTGGCAACAGCTTCTAAGGTGGTTTGTAAAGGGATGCGTCTGGAATGGATGCTTGAATCCACAAGTATTGCTCCTCTTCCGTGGACACTGTTAATGCCAGCTCTGTCTTGTCTGAACATAGTATAATTTTTATTGTAATTGAGATCTGAGGTGTCAAATTCGTTTCCTGCAAGCACATTGCAAGAGGTCTGTGGTGGTAAATTAATTCATGGATATCATCGATGTTACTGCGAAGGCCTCTACAGTTCCATTGAATGATATGTTCCATTATTTCGATTTGTAAGAGGGAGATGAATATGGCTGCTTTTTATAAGTGGGTTGCTTGTGACGATCTAATTTAGATTCTGGGGAAGTTTGTGCATGTTGAATCATTATCTTCCATTTCACCATCTGCATGTAATTCGAGAAGATCTTGGGTGATCATATCATCAGTATCCATCCTTGTTGAGGGGGAGGGGGGTTAGCCTCAATAGGATCTGATTTTTGCAGTTTTTCTGATACTTTACTGTGGGTTATGTTTTGGGTTGGAACTGTGAGAGAAAACATAACCCACAGTTGGAACTGTGGGTTATGTTTTGGGTTGATACTTTGATCTACTGTCTTTGGCTTAGATGTCAGCTGGGTCGATAGAACTGATCGAGTCCCGTCTGCTATTGATTTATCTGGAGAGTGATACTTCCATCTGACATGCTACTGATTGATGAGAGTGGATAGCCGAGGCATAAGAGCTTTTTGGTATGATTAGTTTAATTTGTTTCCTAGCTTCTTGATATGAGACTTTATTTTCAGTCTTATATATATATTTTTTTTTTTTGCCTTTCTTCCAAAGATCACATTCTTTAAAGTATGCTGGATGGTTGCCCCTGCAATTAGGACACTGCGGAGCTTGTGCCTTGCATTCTGACTGGGTATGAGTTGTAGAGCCACAGTTTGGACATGTTGAAACGCCACGGCATGCTGTCTGGGAGTGACCAAATTTCTGGCACTTGTAGCATCTTAGGGGATTAGGGGTAAAGGGTCGAACACGGCAATTTAAGTAACCTGCTTTGACTGAATCTAGTAGATTCGGTGTATTGAAGGTTAGAATTATGTTACGTGTTGGGACTAAGGTACCATCTTTTCGTATCATGATTCTTTTTGCTTGTGTTACATTTTGTTCCTTTAGTTCCTGTACTATTTCTTCTTCAGAAACATTCAATAGATCCCACTCAATGATCACTCCCTTGGACGAATTCAGGGTTTTATGTGGAGTGACTTTTATTGGAATTCCGCTTAAAGTAGTGAGTTTTAATAATTGTTCAGTGTCTTGGGAGAGGTCTCTATTAGCAAGTCCCCGGATTGGAGACGTTTCACCATTTTTGGTGATGCTGCTGCATGTTCCAGGCATCGTTGTATGATGAAAGGGGAAGCTTGCTAACATGCTGTGCCGACAGAGAATGGATAATCAGGAAGGTTGGTGATCCTGTCTGCCTGCCTGCATCTTTTTTCGTTCTCTTCGAGGTAGAGAAGTCATGGTCCGTTTCATGATTTTCATATTGAGTACTCTTGGGCTCTAGACGAGGAAATTCATTGGTTTCCACTTCTGCTCCTTTTAGCCCCGAGGATTAATTTATCCCCAGGTTACTGGCCCCGCCACATGGAAGCAGGAGCGGTGCCACCAGTGACCAAGCGATAAGAAGTTAGTGTGGTAGAAAAGTAGTTATATAAATACAAAAGAAAGGTGTCTTTCCTTTCTTATAGGAGGCTTCCTTCTTTATTTATAAAGAGCCAGAAAATAAATAACTTTGAAAGTAAAGCCTTTGGAAATCTCTTTAACAACTTCTCTAGAAAAACGCTTTCAAATTCACTATGTAAATCGCTAGATCACTCGCTTGGCACTCGGGGGCCTACATAACGGTAACCTGATATGATATGATATAACATTAATTTCCTACATCTATGATATACTGAACTTCCATTTGATCTTTATAAGCAAATGTATAATTTATTTAATTATAACTGTACTGTGATGTGAACTGCAGAATGAGAATTGTAATAATACACTTTTATTGCCATGCTTTCATTCGAATTTCACAGTATCAAGTGGCTTAGCACCTATTTTGTATTAAATTTGGTTAATTATAACGAATGACTAATTTAGACCATGTTTAAACTGCTCCATTATATAACGGATACGTTCGTGCCAGTTAGACTATTTTTAGTGAGCTCGGATTTTCTCCACGGTTCCTTACATAATTATGATACACCCACACTTTAAAGATAATGGCATATAGCAGCTAAATAGGCTTACTTGCACGTTCATAGAAATTGTTAAAGATTGTGTGGCTCTAAGAATTAATGTGAATTTAAACTGATGAAAACTTACATATTGAGACATAAATTTAGCTATAAGTATTACTATTGATATCAGAAAATTAACACAACAAAACAGGCTTGTGTAGCACCAGCCAAAAATTAAAATAAAATAAAGCAACTAAGGTCACCTTCTCTCAATTCATGTTTCTATTTATTTCAAGTATTAATCCAAATCCTTAAATTTAGATAAACTTCCAATCCCCACAAAAATCGGTGGGAGTTTATCCCAATTTTCCTTTAATCAACTTTTTGATTAAAGGAAAAGTTTCAGATATCCATTCTATAATTACTCTCCTCAATTTGAATTTGTGTTCCCTTGTGTAGTTCGTAAAAATATAATGAAGATATTTAGTACTGTTGATCAATTCAATGTTTTTTGAAAAACATTGAATTAATCAACAGAAATCGAAGTTATTCTCTAATATTGTTGATAAATTAATCAAATAATTAACAAAATTATTAAAACCCCAATTTTTTACAAAACAACCCATTGTTTTTCGCTTCAGCAAAATCAAAACCTGTATCATTACGTCTTACACATTGGTTACAGTGAAACCTCAGTAATTTGGAAAGTGAAAATATTTTAAAGTAGTAGATTATAAACAAGAAGTAAATCCAGCAACAGCTTGCTAAGCTTTAACTAATTTCAAAGAAATTTCAAACGAAGATTACTGACATTGTGCAGATCCATTACCCCCATATGCGTAATAGAAAACGTATTGGAGTATTTGCAGTTATAATACTCTTAGTGAATGTATATATCTAACTGAATTTTCCTAGGACATAATGTCTCTCCTATAAATTTATCAACTTCATCATTTAATACCCTATTCCATTTAGTTCCTGTACTATTTCTTCTTCAGAAACGTTCAATAGATCCCACTCAGTGATCACTCCCTTGGACGATGCACCGCTGTAAACGGTGTCTCCGATGGGCAGGTGTTAAAGGACCGTCGGGCAAACAGTCCACCTTTGTGGAGTCGCCTGGCCACGGTAAACCGCGATATCCGTCCTGCGCAACTGGTTTGCAGTGGATCCCGCTCTCTAGTGTGGGTCCCTCTTGGCCTGTTGGAGTATACAGCGGTCATCACTGGGCCTTGGGTTTCGTGGACGACCACCGCTGGTCCTTCGAATAGCTGTACCTGTCGATCTGAAGGCCGACCACGCACGTGAGACGATGCTGTGGGCGATATTGCATTCTGCTTTATTTTAATAGAACTTGCCCAGTTGTAAAAAGCAAAATATTGGCCGATGTGTTTTTGATTCTCTTCAAGTTTTCATTTACAGTTCAGCGTGATTCTCCGATCCATAGGTTGCATAAGGCCTATGGCATCGGTATATAAAATAATCTACTTTATATTGCTTTTGCATCTTGAAAAACGTAAAACGGAGAAGGATATGCAGGTTAATTAAATAAACATGAACTTTCTTAGTTTAGGGATATACGTATATTATTATTACAGAAAAGTCTACTTGATGGACAGGCATGGTTCTTGACATCAGGAAATATTTTGCTACACAACAATGATCGTCCTCATCCATATTACCAAACCATAACAGAAATACATGCAGAAGTTAAAATTTGAGGCGTCTCTGATTATACTGAAAACAATACACTTGGAAATTTCAGATCAAGGATTCCGTTCTTTATCAAATAATTCCTTCTCTTGTGGAATCAAAAAGCTTCTCCAGAATAGAATTAAATGTTCAAGAGTAGGAGAACAATAAAATGGAAAATAGTATACTCCCTACGAAATAAGGAGCTACAGTGATAGACACCACTGATTCACCCTCATACATTTACTTACCAGTTTAGTACACTGGTGTGCAAAACTTAAGGACTAGTCAGGTTTTCACCTGTAACTTCTCATAGGAGTGGCCTGGATATGGGAAAGTCATACCAAAGGAACCTCGTGAGGTACAGAAATGATGAAGAGAAAAACACCGACACAACGGAAACAAAACGGTACAGAGGGACTTTATTCAAAAATGGCAACATAGCACTGGCTGTCATGATACAGATGCATCACTGCCAAAGATGGTACAAAGGGAAGAGGTGGTCCTCAGTGGAGATATGGCCATCCGTAATGTCGATGCAGGCTTTGCACCGCCTGTCCATACTTAGAACATGTTGTTGATAAGTTCTTGCGGTAACATCATCCATTCCTCTGTCAGCGCCATCTTCAGCTGGTGAACATTTTTTGGGGGTGTGTTGACGTGCCACTAAGCGTCTCCCCAGAACATCCCATATGTGTTCGATGGGATTTAGATCGTTGGAAACGGGCAGGCCGATCCATACGAACAATGTCCTCACTTTCCAAAACCATATCAACAGCTGCAGTGCGATGGGGTGTGGCATGATCACCCATAAACACGAACTCGGGGCCAATGGCACCTCGGAACAGACGTACATGGGGAAGAATTACCTCAGTACAGTAGCGTGCACCGGTTACAGTACGCCTTCCAGTATCTAGAGTTGTGTACGTCCATCCAAGATAACGCATCCCAAGACGAGAACATCTAGACCGCCATATCGATCCCTTTCAGTGATGTTTGCGGGGCGATACCGTGTGCCAACCTCTCGCCAGATTAGCTGACGTCCAGAATCGCTGCTGAGACCGAATTTACTCTCATCAGTAAAGAGTACCCATTGCGCTGCTGTCCAGTCCTTGTGGTAGATGTACCACTGTAAACTGTGTCTCCGATGGGCAGGTGTTAAAAGACCGTTGGGCAAAAAGTCCACCTTTGTGGAGTCACCTGGCCAGGGTAAACCTGGATATCCTGCGTCCTGTGCAACTGGCTGGTTTGCAGTGGATCTCGCTGTCTAGTGTCGGTCCCTCCTGGCCTGTTGGAGTATATTGTGGTCATCACTGGGCCTTGGTTCTCGTAGACGACCACGAAAACCAAGGCACTCACTTGTAACTATTATGAGAAGTTACAGGTGCAGCCAATGCAATGTTGCCATTTTTGAATAAGGTCCCTCTGTACCGTTTTGTTTCCGTTGTTGTGTCGGTGTTTTTCTTTTCATCATTTCTGTACCTCACGAGGTTCCTTTTTTATACCTTTCCCATATCCAGGCCACTCCTCTGAGCAGTTACATGTGAAAACCTGACTGGTCCTTCGAACAGCTGTACCTGTCGTTCTGCAGGCCGACCGCGCACGTGAGACGATGCTATGGGCGATATCGAACTCTGCAGCCACACTCCTCGCACTTCGACTTTTCTCGAGCTTCCCAATTATTCTTCCGCAGGGAAAGTCTTTCAGATGTTGCCTACTGGCCATTTCTGTAGCACTGTATGAAACCAATCGAACGTCTGTAACAATCGTGCTCACCATTCGGTAATTTGCACATAACTGCTGCTTTTATCTGTTTACGTGAGCCCTCTCATCACGATTCAAATTTTTGCATGTGCACCAGCTTTCTATTGAACGGCCAGTTATGCAAATCCGCACAGGCTATTTCGTTTGATTTTGTGGTTGTAACCTTTCGAAACAGTGTGGGTCCTTAAGTTTTGGACACCAGTGTATTTTGGCCTTTCCTCATTATAGTTTTGGCTCGCTCAATGTACCGTCACCTCAATGTAACAAACATGCGGGATTTAATTTACGTTTCCCCTGTCTATCATTCAGACCAACAATTCTGCGAAAGAAATATTGCTTCACGACTGGAAGGCGAGCCATTAAAACTTCTCAAACCTGCTTGAAATAATATATAGTGCTTAGAATCTTCCCTGATCAGCTAAAATAATTCAGATATGTTCTTATCCTTAAAACGACAACAACACTAATGTCTCAACATAAAACTTTGAGTATTATCCTATGTTGGACAGCGTAGATTTTTAAAACTATATTTCATAATATAAGCTTCATAATTATCTTTAAAAAAAAGGCTGGTAAAGTCCTCAATAATTCTAAACTATTCTATTCTGTCTTTGTCATAGCCTTTGCTCCTTTGTCGCATTATGTGCTATTCCATATGCCACGTGAAAATAAGACCTTAATGTAGTTCCAATGAGACAGCAGCTGAACTAAACTTAATTTAACTTTTTTCTCTTTTTGTCCTTTTTTTCTCATTTAAAAAAAAAGTAGCCTTGTCAATATGGAAAGTAATCACATCAAAGGGAATGCTAATAAACAAACAAACTCACTGAAACATCCCAAACTCAACTAGTTCTTTTTTATTCCGCGCCATGTGATAGCTTTTCTGTTAGCTGGATGAAACACCCACGTTTCATGGATAAAAAAAAAAAATCATGCAACCTTTTTTCTGAGACCAACTGAATCAGCCACCCTGTGGAAAAAGTCCCATAAAAATTCCTCAGGTAATTGACAGAATTTTAACGCCTGTATTTTTCCAACCGTTGTGTGGAGGACGGCGATTATACCAACTGTGTTACCCTCGAGGACGAGCTGCGCTTACTATAAATATGTATGGTACACGGGGGAACCTTTCTGATGGTTCCTTCCAGGCTAGGCTTGTTTACAGTTCTGTATTAACTTCTCGGCTTGGAGCTCCTTTCAGTTTTCTTTTGAAATTGTGATGATTTGATCATTTTTTTTTTAGATATTATGCCTGACGCTTTCACCTAACTAACTTATGTTAGTTACTAATATAAGTTACCATACTAACTTATGTTAGTATTTTAATGTATTTCTCAAAACTGATCTTCCTTAAGGAGTGTAAAAGACATCGATCTTTATTTTGGTGGGACGTCTGTAAATTTTTCTATACTAAATTCTGTTTTATTAATAAAATATAAATCTCAGTAAACTTTATCGTTCACTGATTTTTATTTTTTATTATATAATTTTCTTACTTTCTACTTTCCTTACTTTTCCTACTTATTTTCTAACCCTTGCATTCACCATTTTGGTTAACCATCTTACAACCAGCACTCTTCGCTCAATGCCATTCGCGTTCTTCTCATCAGGAGGTCTATAGAAATCTGTGCAGTCTTCACACCAAGAAGGTTTCAGGTTCGGATGGTATTTCCCCACAAACCTATACTACTTGCAGATTTGCTTATATCCATGAACAGGCCTGACAGCGAACTATGCTCGATATAAGGGTGTCAATAGGATTCTGTGGCAACAAAATTCCATTCTTCTAACAGCGCAGACTACATCTTAACTCACCAAGTTACCGAGGAGTTGACTGTCAGCATGCAATGCGACGCCCAAGTGCGTCCCACGCATGTTCTATCGGATTTAAGATTGTTGATAGAGCTGGCCACGGCAGACGTTGGATATCTTCGGTTTCAAGACATTCATTCCTTCACCACTTGAGCTCTATATACAGTGGCGTTGTCGTGCAAAAGAAAACTCAGGGCCAACTGCACCCCTAAAAAGTCGCACATAGGTTTCGAGTATCTGCTCTCGGTATCTCTGCGCAGATACAGTACCCCTATCAAAAACATGAAGGACGTTGATCATTATTTCGCTCCTCCACGCGAAAACACCGCCTCCACCGTAAGTGTTCCTTTCTCTGATATTTTTGGGATGGTACCGCATTCCTCGTTGTCTCCACATGAAATGACATCTATAATCTGTTTGTATGCTAAAACGGGACTCATTAGAGAAACGAACGGTACCCCATTTGTCAGGGCTCAAAAGTCACATGTTCATGACACCAATTTCGACGAACTCTGGTGGTTTTGGGTTAATGGGATACAAACTACTGACTTCCTTGAGCAGAGTCAACTCGAATTGCGCGTACTTAACACAGTACGGTTGGAAATCTTTTCACCTGTGGCCGCAGTAACCTCAAGAGACAGTTGAGGACATAGCAGGGTCCCACCCTGCTGTTAGAGCCAGATAGCCGTCTGTTCTGGTTGATGTACCCTGGGGTGGCTTTGGTCAGCAGCTCTTCTTGTAATGGTTCCTGTCTCCTGAAACTGCTTCCATAGCGCCGAGACGACACTGCGCGTGACACATTAAGCCGATGTGCCACCTCCGCCTGCGACAGGGCAGTTGGGTTCAAGTTACCCAACGGCCTGCCATCGCAAAAATCCTCTAAACGACGATGACCTGCCATCCTGAGTACTGGAGATGTAGCCGACCCCCTGAGTCAGCCAGAAAAAAATAAAAAAAAAAAAAAACGAAAATGAAGTGATGTGATCGAAGGTGGTAGATCGATTTCTATTGGATTCTCGGAATTTGCATGTCAGGATGCATATTATATTAAATATTCGCCTCTGGTAACACTGTTCACTGTAAAATGTTCATGAAAAACATTTTGTTCTATTAATTTTGCCGAGCAGTGTATTTCGAAAGATTTCATCGAATCAATGGACACCAAAATGGTGTCTTCTAATGCTCGTGTTCCCCAAAGTTCTGGTCTCTCTCCCACTCTTTTCCTTTTGACAACAATGTTCCACTGACTGGAAATCATATCCACAGTTTAGCTGATGATAATACATTGCATTCCACCTTCCAGTTTGAAAATCTTGTCCTGTACAAACAACTTCAGCTGCTTGAATATCCACCACTAATTGCTTGAATGATCATCACCAAATAATTCCACAACAGGACGAAGAAAACTTAATTTCCTAAACTAACCCTATAACTAAACTTTCCTCATAAACTAATTTCTTAACTAACTTAGTTACTTCATTTAATTTTATTAGAAGAAAGTTTAACTTCAGCCCTACAACTCAGTTCTGTTTTATTTCTCACTAAAACGAGTATACAGATCCCATGCTTATCTTTGATGAAAATCAGATTTCTAAACAAGGTCACATATCCCTATTAGGGATTACCCTAACTTTCAGTCTCTCTTGACATAAGTACATTACAAATATTGCTTTATCGGTAAAAAAAAAACAAAAAAACTGGGTTTCCTTTTTCGCTCTCGACGTTCCTTTTTTTCTAAACTACTTACTTTAACAAATCTGAAATCTGCCCTACCCGGGAAAAATGTTTCCACATCTGGGATAGTACCTCCAAAAACTTCTAGAGTTTCATAACTCCATTGAAAAGAGCATAATTAGGTTAATTAAGGGCCTATCTCTTACGGAATATCTTAGTTCTCTTTCTCATAGACATTCAGTTTCTGCTGCATGTCTTTTCTACAAATATTTCCACGTATGCGGTTCTTCAGAATTTGGATCTGTAATTGCCCCACACTCATAAACTAGTATGAAAAAGTACCGCAAGCATTTAATATCCATTCGCTGCCCATATAAATACGAACTCTTCCGTATTTATCCCTTCTCCTCCTGTTTTCTGGAGCAACCTTGCTTTCCCCAAAGATTACAATCTACGGTAATTGAAGTCTAATGCGAATTCTTCTGTCTTCTCAGCTTTCAACCTATGCACGATACCAAGATCTGTAAGTTATAATATGTTTTGTTTTGGAATTTTCATTAAAAAATAGTTAAATGCAGAAACCAGATATTTTTTTGTTGTTCTTACGTAAAAAAAGTAAAATATTGAAGCTACAAGCGCTATTACTGTAAATTGCAATTGTAAATTCCAATATATTATATGGTACTATTTTATCAGTTTTACTGAATATAAAACCTGAATTACCAATTGAAAAACCTTCGCCCAAAACCGATTTACGAGGTCAGGCTAGAAAAAATGCAGATGAAAAGCCCTGTGCTGTAGGTACTCGATTCCAGGACTTTCTGATAGTCATGACATTACGAGGACTTTCTGATAGTCATGGACCAAGACCTTTCTTTATAGTCTTTTTGATAGTCATGGACCACGACTTTCTTTATAGTCTTTTTGATAGTCATGGACCAAGACTTTCTTTATAGTCTTTCTGATAGTCATGACATTACAAGTGATTCAGACGGGATTAAAGTTTTGGTAGCCGCCGGAGCCCAAATCTGCTAATCCGGCCCTGCTGTCAGGATAATAAGGGTAGCCACTGTGCTAACAGAGAGCTAGCTCGCATGATTTCTTTATATAACATATGTATTTATACAACTCTCTGAGAAAGTTTAAATCTCAATCTTTAGGCGAGTTAGCATTTATTCGGGATGCTCTATCATCTTCACTATATCTGTGCGTTCATCCGCATTTCTTTAAATTTAATACTTGACTGTTTTAGAAAGATTTCTCCAGCCAATACAACTTTCATTAAACTCGCACCAATAGAAAAATTCAGTTCTTATATTTTTATTCATACATATAACACAGAGTATCCATATATCTTATATGTTTGCACGTTTCAGCCAATGTTGAGCCTTGCATTTTAACTGACGGTCACAGAGAGCGACAAGTTCTCGTATTTCAAGAGCTTCTATCCTGTAATTTTTATTTATTTTTTTTTGTTTCCGAAACTTAAAGCCACCTTGTACAGTCACATATTTGATATGATTCAGGAAATTATTTATAATGCACACAGGAACTAGTAGCAATTTTAAAAGAAGCCTACCAAATAGCTTCACGACTTCCCAAATATTCAGTTTCAGAAAATCTGCACCACACCTCGTCGTATTGCATTTAAATTTTAATTAAAAATCGGGGAGAAAATAAGTAAAATATTGCAAAACTTTCAGTAAATGTTACATTGAGAGCTACGTGAGGTGAAGTCTCTTTTTATACATTATTTTTAATTAATTAATCATGAATTAGTAAAAAGATAATTAGTTGTTTAATTTTCACTTCTCTTAATCATAGAAAAAGGAAAAAAACTCAACTAATTTAAGAAATAAAATCTAAGCGCCAGAAATGTAATGCACCGTATGCATTACCTAACCCTTTTATTGTATTTTTAATAGAAAACAGAGTATTTGTAGCACATCCTTCCGTTTAATTTCAGTCTTCTTTTATTAATACATTTATGTTCACAAGCAACGCATTAAACTGCATACACTTTGTAAATAAACAAGTCTCCCATACCAAGGTAGATACATTCTCTTTTCCAGATATAATGATCCATTTTGGTTTCTAATTTCCCACCATTAATCATTTTCAACAAACCAAAACTATCATTTGTCATCTACCTTCGCCATCTCTGTATGCCTTGAGTGAATTGCTGGAGACAGACCAAGCAACAGCTTAGTTAGCAAGCTTACATACAAACAACACTACGCTGTAAAAATAGATTTTACATTGCCATCTAAAAGATCCTCCGGAGTTTAAGGTGCGCATGTTTTTTTGTTTTAATTTTTTTTATTTCCCGTTGCAAGGTCACCCTTCGACAATACCAGACTAGTAAACACCATTTGTAGAGAAAATACGAACCCCTCTCAAAGGTCATGAGTAATGACAGAGAGAGGTTCATTTATAGTTCCTTAAGAGCAATTATTATCTGACTTTTTTATTTTATTAGACGTTACTGTGATAGGGTTCGGTTGCAAAAAATATCTTCATAATATAAGGTTCCTTTCTATAAAACCTGCACGTGTTCAGAGCATCTTTATTTAAAATGTTCCATAATATTACTATGCATTATAGCGACAAATGTTTACTTAACCATCTTATTTACCAGCAGTTGGGTGTACAAAAAAAAAAAAAAAAAAAAAATGAAATAATAATTGAATAATAGAATTTTAATTTAAATTGTAAATTAAAATTCGAGTAACCATGCCATCATAGTGTTTAGCGATTTTTAGTACCGTATAAGCATTAAAACATTTATGTTATGCAAAAGTTTAATTAACTACGTGACACGCACGTGATTTAAAGAACGTGAAGAAGAGCTTGATTGATTGATTGGTTTGGTTTTTTATGGCGCATTGGCAGCTGTGGCCATAATGCGCCATGTGAAGAAGAGCACAAAGTCGCGTGTCAGTAATTTGTTTTTACAAAACGCTAATATTTATGAGGATACTTCCACGTATACTAAAGAAATATTGATGCCTTTACTCCAACAGAAATTTCTAATAAACACACATTAACAAAATATATAAAATAAAGAGAATTTTCCAACTACCGATTAGTAATATGTCCAGACAACAAGAAAAAGATTGAGAGAAAAGGATTAAACCTGCATATATGGTCTGTTGATATTTTTTACTATTAATTTAGTGAACCAAGAGCATAATACTGAATTACTGGTATAATAAGCTTTCTTGTCTGTATTATTACTTATTATAAGTATCATATCAATGG
This sequence comes from Mastigoproctus giganteus, assembly GCF_048544385.1. Classification (NCBI taxonomy): domain Eukaryota; kingdom Metazoa; phylum Arthropoda; class Arachnida; order Uropygi; family Thelyphonidae; genus Mastigoproctus; species Mastigoproctus giganteus. Next base: position 150,534,338 of record NC_143586.1, on the reverse strand, counting down.
TTGAACTAATGTACACTAGATGGCGACACTTCATGGTTGTTGGATTATGGAAAAAAAATCAATGAAGAGTGAATTGGTGAGAAGAATCACAACTGGTTTCGTAAAATACGATCATAAAAATTAAACATATGGTCGTTCGTGTTTGTACATTTATCTTTTTCAAATTGCATTGAAAGTGTGTTTATGCACATGCGCAATTGCACGCCTTATTGCTCTGATACAAAAATAACGGTAATTAAAAAGAGCGATCTGATTGTGGGTCACTCAATTTCATTGAAGAATGATATCAAATACGCTGAATAATATTTGCTGGTTATTAAACTAATATAATATACTAGTTTAATATTATTATTAAGCTAATTAATACTAGTAGAATATACTAGTTTAATATTATAATTAAACTAATATTAAATTGGTGTTAGCCATATACTACAAGGAACACACGCACGCACACGCGATAGTCTTAAATTATAAGAGGAAAACTCATACCTTTTCTAGTAGGACTGTAATTCTCTCGACACTCAATCGCGAATGATTATAATATGAACCTACCCCGCGCACATAGTCATAAACAAATCAAATTAAAATAGCTATTAATTAAAATCATAATGCCTTCAATTCTCATATCACGCGAAGCGAATCGGAAAGAGTTATGGAAAGACGGCGGCCATCAACTTCCAAAAACCAACCAATATCGCATCCCGCAATGAGAATTTAAAAACAATTGTCGCAAAAATCTAAAAACCACGAAACAAATAAATATCCATTAATTCACACACAATTTAAACTTCAAAACCTTTTTATAACTTCTTTTAAAAGACCAACTTATTCGGTTTGTTGCCGTGTTCACAAGAAGTACAAAAGGGATTCACGAATGATATCCCCCCCCCTGTTTTATATAAAAAATTATAGAAACCTGACACGAGATTATTTATATAGACCAATGTATGAATTACTATTCATACATGCGCGGAAGTGTCCACGAGTCCGAAATATTACAAGGTCTGCTTATATTAACAGAGTCAACATTTAATCTCAATTCTAATGTTTCAGCAATTAATAATTTAAAATATTTCCGGTGTTTATTAGGAACTTTCGATCCATTAAAAAGGAACACGTGTCCATCAGTGATTGCATGAAACGCAAGCTCAGAGGCACCCGTCCTACCTGATACCACATGCTGCTGTATCCTTACCGAAAGTAAATTTTGGGTCGAGTCAATATAAGCAGAATTGCACCCACCACAGGAAACATTGTAAACAATATTGTGAGCTTCCATGGTAGGAACCACATACGCCCTATGTTTCAAGTCGGCATGGAGCTTACTCATGGGTTGGGCAACAATCTTAAATTCGTGTTCTTAAATATGTTAATAAATTGTCTATACCAATGCTGTATATACGGAACTTTAATAAAATATTTATGATCCAAAGAGAATAATTCTTCATCTCCATTTAGCGTGTTTTCTTTTAATTGGTTAAATAATATCTCCGAATTCTTTAGACTTAACTTTAATGTTAAAAGCAAAGGTACGCCGCGAGCAATGCAAAAGCTGTTTCTGTAAGAAACGACAGGTCTAATGGGATATCCTGTTTTATGAAGTGTTGGTACCGCATTAGTCCTAGCTCTAAGGGGTTTTAAAATGGCCATCGAAATATAATATTTTTTTTCTGTACTCAGTTAACTTTCTATTAAATTGTTTAATTAGGTTGTCAAACACCGCTTTCTCTACAACCTGATAGGTAGAACTATCGGATATAATATAACTAAGTTTGCCTATATAATCAATTTTATTTAAGACCACAACTGTATCTCCCTTGTCAGCTTTCTGTACAATAATATTGTTGTTCCGTCGTAATTTTTGGAGACCAATGCTCTCTTCTTTTGATAACCTAGCTATATACGGGTCCCTATTCTGATTGATAATTCCATTGATCAGCTGTATAAACCCTTCCCTATTATTAGCGTTCCTTAATCCAAATTCAATAACTGTTTGCTTTTTAGGAAGACGTCTAGGAGGTAAATTATAATTGAGCCCCTTACTTAAAAGATTAATTTGTGGGAGCGAAAATTCATAAGAAGATAAACTGACCACACCTTGGTAGGTAATATTCTCTTCTGTATGTGTTACACAAGATTCCGTCGTGTTATGCCTTGTCATCCTCTCCGAAATTACACACGCTGTAGACCCTCTACCCCTTCGCCTTGTCTTGTACTATTCCCCCTACGCCAAACCCCTACTGCAGTGTTATTATTCCTCATACGAAGTAAGCGTTGTAGTTTATTAGAATGTTCCATGTTTATTTCACTTGCTTGCGCCTGTTTCCCTATTTCGATAACTGATTTTAGATAAGCCCAGTCATTGATATGTAAATAACCCTTTATCTTATTACGTAAACGTTGTAATTGGCAAAAGTAACTCTTATTTTTGCAAACTCTGAAATCCAAGGTTAACCTAACAATTTTAGCGAAACCGCACGTGCTAACTTCTTAATTCCCGATAACCTCTGTCTTAATGACACCCCCGGCAAATTTTAGGATAACATTTTCGCTAATACAAAATTTTAAAAATTTTATATGGTACTTCTGTGCATCATATTGCAAAGTAGTGTCAATATATGCGTGGATAATGTTATATAAATAATCTCTCATATTTGCGAAATTAACCTGAAAACCCCAACGAATTAAAAGTTATTAAAAATGTGAAGGAAGAGTCTCAGGTGAGGGAGAAAAACAAACAAACGATAAGTCAAGTTATACAATACAGATAGATTACTAATTCGAATCCAAAAGGGACTATGAAGCCAAATAAATCCTATTATTATAATATCTTAAATTATAAGAGAAAACCTCATACCTTTTTTAGTAGGACTGTGATTCTCTCAACACTCAATTGCGAATGGTTATAATATGAACCTACCCCACGCGCATAGTCATAAACAAATCAAATTAAAACAGCTATTAATTAAAATCATCATGCCTTCAATCGCACGCCACCATTCTTGTACAACCCAATTATATTAATTTCCATGATAAAATATACAAGCAGATATTCGGGTTACCGATGGGGCTTAGCTTGAGTGGATTGGTTGCTGAAATTTATCTCAATAAGATCGAGCAGGTATACTTAAAGCCACGTCTTCCAAATACAACGTTTTACGGTAGATATCTTGATGATATCTTAATGATTACTAATAAATATATAGTACAGAATGCGAAATAAAGATTGGAGACAGGTACAACAAATGACAAGGCGGTTCATAAATATTTTATTAAAGTTCTGTATATACAGCATTGGTATAGACAATTTATTAACATATTTAAGATTTTTGCCGAACCCATGAGTAAGCTCCATGCCGACTTGAAACATAGGGCCTATGTGGTTCCTGTCATGGAAGCTCACAATATTGTTTACAATGTTTCCTGTGGTAGAACGGGTGCCTCTGGGCTTGCGTTTCATGCAATCACTGATGGACACGTGTTCCTTTTTAATGGGTCGAAAGTTCCTAATAAACACCGGGAATATTTTAAATTATTAATTGCTGAAACATTAGAATTGAGATTAAATGTTGACTCTGTTAATATACGCAGACCTTATAATATTTCGAACTCGTGGACTCTTGCGTGCATGTATGAATAGTAATTCATACATTGGTGTATATAAATAATCTCGTGTCAGGTTTCGATAATTTTTTTATATAAAACAGGGGGACTTATCCCAATAGGACTTATTGGGCTTCATAGTCCATTTTGATTCGAATTAGTACACGTGATAGTGGAAAGAGAAAAGCGAAGTCTGAAAATTGAAAACCAACTGGAGTTGAAATGCCGCAATTGAGTAACCAGTGCCAGCTGAACATCTTTGTAAATCAAGATTCAGTGGAAGATCAGGAGCAGGAATCAGGTAGGGTATGGGGTCTTTTTCTTCCTTCGAAGGCGTGGACATTGAAGTCTTAGAAGAAGTTTAATGTGACTTTTTTTCACGCCGGTATTTTACACTCTGAATTTCCCTGAGTGACAGCGTCAGCTATCCACAGGGATAACTGTACTTATTTTCAGCGTGTATGTGTGTCTGTTAATGCCGAAAGCAACTAAGGCTATGAGCTGTTATTACGGTTATACTGTGTCGGTATATTGTAATAGGGTGATATTTGACTGACTGTATTGTTCTGTTAGCCTGCACACAAGGCTTGTCAGACCATGTGGGCCTCTCCCATCAACGAGCTGTTTCCGACCACTGTATTACCTTGGCTAGATGTTATTTGGTTAGTGGACCAATTTCGATACACCCGAGACACGGTTCTATGTGAAAACTTCAGCAGGGTTGCAGTTTCCACAACTCATGCCGACGTGTCTTGTGCCAATTACCATGGTACGTTCAAAGTCACTTAAACCTTTCGTTTTGCCGACTGACGTGCACAGTGGTGTCGCTACATATCTGTTCACCTGCTTTATATCACATGATACGAACACGTGATGCTGTTACTGAGTTCCTGTCTGTACCCAGTGAAGAAACGGATACTGATTAAAAGATAGCAAATTTCCATACGTAATTAGGTCGGGGACTTGTCTGATTGGTCGCGAAGGATAAGTTTATTTTCCATTATTAAACCAAAATAGTTCAGGGTACTTTTTAACCACGCTCAAATTATTTTGGATCGTGGGTAAGAATGTAATAAACACACTTGCAGAAGTGAGTGTGATATTACTCAAAAATTCTATACAGATTTCTCAGTGAACCCTGTTAGCATTACAACTCAGTTATCGCAAAAAGTTTCAACTGTCTTCGACAATGTCCGTTGTTCGTCGTGGCAGCTCAGTCAGCACGATACATCACTGTTTTCAATTCCTTTGTGAGGTCTGGGTTGAATTCTCGTCGACGACTGAAGAAATTTCTAAAGTCCTCTTCAATTGAGGTAGTAACCGATCTATGGCGAAAGGATTATGATTTTTCCCGAAAGTTAGTCCGGTTTTCGGATGGCACACCATCCGAATCTGTAAACATACATTTCAACAGAAATATACATAACCAAGTGAGAAGCTCCAGTACAGTTAAAATAATAAATTTCATTTTTGTGATGTCCACGTTCTCTGAGAGTAATAGTAATAGCTATATAGCGCAAGGTAGCCACAGGCTTTTGCTGCACTGTACGAAAAAAATTAGTTAAGAAAATAAAAATTATTTGTTTCCCTCCTCACAAAGGTAACTATCCAGTTGACCTTTGATTTTATTCAAGCTGTTATCCTTAACTAACCGTGAAGGCAACCTGTTCCAGCAATTACCGACTCGCTGGCTAAAAGAAAACTTTCTACAATCCAGTCTAATTTTCTCCCCTGTAATTTGAATTTATGGCCCCTAGTTCTGAAATTCTTTATAACAGGGAAATTTGTTTCTTCATTCATTATTCATTCATTTCACTAACCCCTCTTAGAGCATTATAAACTTCAATTAGGTCCTTCTGAGGTGCCTAGTTGCCAAGCTCATTATTCATTCATTTTACTAACCCCTCTTAGAGCATTATAAACTTTAATTAGGTCCTTCTGAGGTGCCTAGTTGCCAAGCTCTGCAGCCCACATAATTTGATTCTTCCTGTATTGTCACCCTTCCGATCTCACTGTGCAAGTTGCCCAGCAGAGTTGCCTTGCTGGGCAACTCGCTGTTTTGGCCCCTTTCAAGAAGCTCTGGCTTTTTTAAGGTGAGGTCTCCATACTTAAACACAATATTCCGAATGTGGTCTCACAATTGCCTTATAGAGTGGGACGATGACTTCCCTATTTCTTCAGGACAATGTTCGATAAATCGTAACTCCCTGATCTCTCTACTGTTTTTAATTCAACCTCACCAAGTGTATAATTTATTTTGGGGCTGATCTTCTCCAAGTGTAAGACCTTGCTTGCTGCATTAAAACATGGCTGCCACTTTTCTAACCATTCCTGAAGCCTATTCAAGTCATCCTGAATGAAAGCTGCTTGGTAATGATCATTAACAACTCAATGTTAATGATCATTAACACTCACTTTGTACTCAAGTTTGTTCAATGCACTCACTTTGCGTCAATTGCAAATTTTGACATAACTCCTTATATCCCTTCGTCGATATCGATTATGAAAATTAGATACTACGATCCCTGGGGACCCCAAATTTGACTTTACACCAATCTGAAGAATATCCATTATTGAACAACCCTCTGCTTTCTGCCCTGCAGCAACCAATCTTAAAATTTTTCCAGTAATCTCAAAATGTTCCAGCATGCTGCTCCTGCAATATTTTCTTAATGGTATATACGTATGCCTTAGTTTCTGTGATTTTTAATTTAAAGATATTCTATAATTCAAATGTATTTGCCCATACTCTGCAATCCGTACAATTAATATAATTCCATATAGAGCCTCAAACAGTCAAAGTCTCCTCTTCCGAAATTATAACCCGTGCCTTCACCTTTAGCTACTACATCTTTCTGCATCATCACTACTTGCCAATAGTCCTTTATTTTAAGTCTTGTGATGTCATCTAATTCTTGAGCAATGATAAGGTCAAGAGTATTCTCACCCCTAGTATTTTCTCTAATATACTAGTACAAATAACAATCATCTAGTTTATTAAAAAAAATAGCTAGATGTTAGTTTCCCCCACATTTATTCCAATCAGTCCGGAGCAGATTGAAATCACCAATAATAAGAAATTCGCGTTTCCTTGCTCCTATTCCATCTGCATGAGAGACTCATCATACTCTTCTGGTCTGTAGATTACGCTGACTCTCATTATAACTTTGCATCCAACTAACTCACACCACATAGTTTCTATGATGGCTGATGTAATTTCAGACTCAGAAAAAGCTCTTTTTGCGCTTAGGCTGCTCCTGATAAGGACATGACAACACCACCCCTTCTATCTTCTCTAAATACATTATACAGTACATATCATAGTGTAACTCGTCATCGCCAATTTCTGTGTGGCACCCAGTTTCTGTTAGCCGTATTGTGTCAACATCAGTTGTACTAACCAAGAGTTAAAATTCAGTAATTATATTAAGAACACACCTGATTACTGTAAATACAGTTGTTGCTGTTGTAGAAACATCGGTGACTAAGGCATATTGCTCTTTGCATATTGTCTGTAAATTACCTGTGTTCTGAGGTCGATTTTCTCTTTGTTGGACGAAAAACCAACGTTACCGGTAGAAAAAATCATCATACCCTTGGCTGAGACCGACTAACTCAGCCACGCTGTAAAAAAGACTCATAAAAATTCCTCCCGTCATTGACGGGACTCAAACTCTGGTTTTTCCGTCCTGTACGGGCAAACCGGCGAACTACCAACTGTGCTACCGACGAAGGCTAGACACAGTTAAGACTTTGTATTCTACTACCCTGACACACCTCCCCTTCAAATCATTTAAGTCTGATTCCCTATCTGTATCATCCCACTCATTTGAAACGTTGCTGTCCTCAGAACATGTAGTATTAGTAATGGCCGCATGGTGCAAGACAGCCTATGGCTTATGCTGCACCAGACAAAAAAAAAAAAATAATAATAATTAATAAAAGAAAAGGAAATTAAACCTACATCCTGTTCGTTTCCCTCACTCGAAGGTACTATCCAGATAACCTTTGAATTTCCCCAAACTGTCAGCCTCTACCACCCACGTAGGCAACTTATTCCAGTAATTTATAACTCGCTGGCTAAAATAAAACTTCCTGCAGTTCCCCCCCCCGTAACTTGAATTTATGTCCCCTAGTTCTAGCATCATTTATAATCTTGAAAATTTTGCCTCATTCATTTTACTGATGCCTCTCAGAGCCTTAAACACCTCAATCAAATCTCCTCTAAGGTGTCTAGTTTCCAAACTCTGCAACCCACATTCGAAGTCTTTCTTCATAAGGACGCCCTTTTGCCGATCTCACCAGGCGAGTTACCCTTCTTTGCACCCTTTCAAGAAGTTCGATGTCTTTCTTTAGGTGCGGTCTCCATACTTGAACACAGTATTCCAAGTGTGGTCTAACAAAAGCCTTTTATAATGGGAGTTCGATAGATCATCGATAGGACACCATGGGCCCTCCTTGCAACCTGTTTACAATGCTCAGATTTGGTTTGGTTTGTTTGGTTTTTAATGGCGCATTGGCAGCTGTGGCCATAATGCGCCAAATCAAAAATAAAACACAAAAATATTGGTCAGCCTTAGAACAGGCTACCGTGTCAAAAAGGTAAAAAATATAAACTTAAATCTTTGTGTATAAATTAATCGAGTGTAAAAAATTAAAAACGTCAGACATGTTGTCTCTGTCACCTAAAATCTGACCGAGTGTAAAGGGTTCAGCCAGATTATTAAAAGTTATAGAAAAAGATTGTCTAAAAACAGGACATTCAATAAAAACGTGAGAAACAGTTGAAATAACGTTACAAGTCTCATAGGTGGGCCATCCGCCCTCAGCAAAAAGGAGTGTGTTAGATGGCTATGTTGTTGTTGTTGTTTTGGTGTTTATTGGCGCATCGACAACGGAGATCATAGTGCGCCAGTTCATTGATTATACAATGTTCTCTTTATATAAATCTTGTTCGAATGTGAAAGGTTAACTGTTTCTGTGGTATTATACTATTATTTACAGCAGATGGTATATGTTGATTGTTTGTATGAATCTAAAAATATCTGACACGTGTTCTTTGTCACCTATAAGATCTTCAAGGGTGATGTTTTGGTTTCCTTTATATAATGATGAAAAAATTCGGTGTCGATCATTTTCATATGTTGGGCATTCTATTAGTATATGTTTAACTGTTTGGATAGTATTGCATACTTGGCATCTTGGGGGTTCTTCTGCACGTAATAGATGACCATTTGTTAAATGCGTATGGCCTATCCGCAATCTGGTCAGAACAACTTCTTCTCTCCTTGATTTCCTTATACTCGTTTTCCAGTGCTCAACTTTTGGTTTTATTTCATATAATTTATTCCATGTTTGTTTTTGCCAGAGTTCTTGCCATTGGGTTAGACAGCGATTTTTAATGATTGGCTTGTAGTCATTATGTGGAACTGTGAAATATTGTTCTTGAAGGTTATTGGTTGATTTTGCAATTCTATCCGCTTCTTCATTTCCTTTTATCCCTTTGTGTCCTGGTATCCAGCAGAAACGTATATCTTGTTTTTTATTTGTGAAGTCTGTTAGTATCCGTTTAATTTGCCAGAGTACTGGATGGGTTATATTGCTTGTGTTTTGTATGACTTGGATTACACTTAATGAATCACAGTATATTACTGCTCTCAGGTGGTAGGTGGTGCTGAAATGCTCCAGGGCTATCTGAATTGCTACTAATTCTGCAGTGTAGATACTGCATTCTTTTGGGAGTTGGCGTGACAATGTAATATCTGGGAATACTTCTGCTGCTCCTACATGGTTCTCTGATTTTGATCCGTCTGTATATATTGGTATGTGATTGGGATATTGCATTCTATGTGCTGCATGCAGTTGTTGAAAGTTGCTGTCTGACAAGGTATTTTTATTCCAGTTTTGTGTGAGGAGTTCATAGGCTGTGGTATGGTTTATCCATGGTGGATCTATATATCCTTCTTGGTTAGCAACGTTGTCTATTTTTAGGTCATGTGTTATCAGTAGCTCCTGTAGTCTGATGCCTAGAGGCTGGTTTGCTCTTTTGCGGTTCTTATATATGTTTTCCCATTTTGGCGAGAATAAAGTTGTCCAAGTCGGATGGTCTCTTATGGGTCTTATCCTGTAAGCATACAGCAATGACAACTGTTGTCTCCTCAGGAACAGTGGTGGTTCATTAGCCTCTGTATAGAGACTGTATATAGGGGATGTGCGGAAAGCTCCTGTTGCTATTCGAATTGCACTATGGTGAATCGGATCTAGCCATTTGAGGGCGCTCTTACTTGCTTATGCATAAACCGGTGCTCCATAATCTATTTTTGACCTTACTAGTGCTTTATACAAGTTGAGCAGGGTATAACGGTCTGCCCACCAAGATGTTGTTGTTAAGACTTTAAGAATATTAAGTTGTTTCATACATTTTATTCGTAGTTCTTTTATATGTTCTACAAAGGTCAATTTGCTGTCTAGAATAAGTCCAAGAAATTTTACACTTTGTTTAACTGGTATTGTGTTACCTTGTAATATTAGTTCAGGTTCGGGATGTAAATTTCGTTTTCTACAGAAATGTATGCAGACTGTTTTTTCTTTTGATATTCTAAACCCGTTTTTCTGGGCCCAATTACTAACGTTGTTAATTGCACATTGTAGTTGTCTTTCTATTGTTCCCATGTTCTGTGCTTGATATGAAATACTGAAGTCATCTACATATAGTGCATATGACACTGTGGGTGGTAGTTGTGTTGTGATGCTATTTATTTTTATTGAAAATAGTATGGCACTCAGGACAGACCCTTGCGGAACTCCTTCTTCTTGTTTATATGATTTTGACATGGTGTTTTGTACTCTAACTTGAAATGTTCTATTTTTCATGAAATGTTGAATGAATAGTGGTAAATGTCCTCTGAGTCCTGCATCGTGGATATCTTGTAATATACCGTGTCTCCATGCCGTGTCATAAGCCTTTTCTATATCAAAAAATACAGTAACCATATGCTTTGAGGTTATAAATGCATCTCTTATATCTGCTTCTATTCGTACAAGGTGATCTAATGTGGATCGATTGTGTCTAAACCCACACTGCATATTGGTGAACCAGTTAGTTGTCTCCAAAAACCAGACTAATCTTTTGTTGATGATCTTCTCTAGTATTTTGCTTAAGCAGCTTGTGAGGGCTATCGGACGATAGTTGTTTGGGTCCTTCTGATCTTTATTGGGTTTTTGGAAAGCTAATACTATTGCGTGATGCCACGCTTCAGGATATTGGTTTTCTAGAAATATACGGTTGTACAGTTGAAGGAGGTTTTCTATCTCTTTCTGCTTTAGGTGTTTAAGCATATCATAGTGTATGTTGTCTGGTCCAACTGCACTTGGTTTTGTTTGTGATACTGCTTGACGTAATTCATGTATTGTAATTGGTTGGTTGTAGGGTTCAATCCTTTTAGTATTAAAATTAATTCTGTTTTTTTCCGTTTTCTTCTTATAGGTCAAAAATTCAGTATTGTAGAATTGTTTGAACGATACTTTAGCAAACGTTTCACCTAGTATATTAGCTATCTCTGATGGTTCGGTAATGCTTTCTCCATTCCAATGTAATACTAGTGATGGTTGGTTTTAATACTTCCCATTCATTTTTCCTATTTTATTCCATATTATTTTTGTGTTTGTTGTTCTATTTATAGAGGAAGTTAACTGAATCCAGGAAGTTTTTCTGGCTTTTTTCCGTGTATACCTAGCCAGTGCTCGTGCTTGCTTAAATTTTATCAGATTATTTGTTGTAGGATATCTCCGGAACTTATTCCAGGCTTTGTTTTGTTCTCTTCTTGTTTTCATGCAATTTTCGTCCCACCAGGATTTTGGGTGCAATGGAAAACGAGTCGAGGTTGTGGGTATTGTTTGTTTGGCTGCTTGTATTAAGGTATCTGTGACGTGCTTTAGAGCATCATCGACCGATGTTTCTTGGATGATTTGTGGATTAAATATTGCCAGTTCTCGAAATTTTTCCCAGTTACCTTTTTCTATTTTCCAGCGGGGTGGTCTGTTTGGGTGGCAAGGAATGTTTCTGGTCAGTATGGTGATTACTGGGTAGTGGTCACTGCTGTATGGATTTTCTATTACTTGCCACTTTAATTCCGGTAGGAGTGAAGGGGTGCATATGGTTAGGTCTACTGCTGAGGTTGTGCGACTAGGAAAGTGAAAATACGTATGTTTGCCATTATTGAGTAGAGAAAGGTTATGATGGTCTATTATTCTTTCTATTATCCGTCCTCGTCTATTGATATCAATGTTTCCCCACAGTTGACTATGGCCATTCAGGTCTCCCATTATACAGAAAGGTGATGGGAGTTGGGAGATTAGTTGGTCTATTTCCTCAAATGGTATATTTGGTCTTGGTGGAAGGTACATTGAACAGATGGTTACCCTAAATTTCAGTGTTATTCTTACAGCTATCGCTTGTATATTGCTGTTTAAAGGAATGTGTTCGGTTGGGATATGATTATGGACTAAGATGGCTACACCTCCATGTGTTGACCTTTCTCTTAATCTGTCTTTCCTATACAGTCTATAATTTTTCACTGAAAGGGTGTCTTGTTGTCTAAGGTATGTCTCTTGTAGACAAAAACATATTGGCGTATGTTGTGTTATTAAATAGTGGACATCGTCGTAATTGGCACGTAGTCCTCTACAACTCCACTGGATGAACTGATCCATTATTTGGTTTTTCTAGGGCTTCCGGGTTGCTTCCGAAATGGAGCATTCTTATGCTTTGTCTTATCTTTTTTAGGATAGTTTGGTCGGTCCATGTCCATATCTTCTTCTGTGAAAATTTCTAATACTGGTTCTTCAGTTGTGTTTATTTTTCCTATTTCCATCTGTTCGGTTTCTTTGGTGTTTATAAGTTTAGGTCGGTTTTCGTTGTGATGCTGATTTGTGGATATCTGTTCTGTGTGAAGAGAAATTGAGGTATTCACTATTTTCTCCTGTTTCTGTGCCTTCGATCCAGTAGATGATTCTTTTGGCATCATGGAAATTTCGGTTTGAACTTCTACTGATTTATATTGGATTACTGCTTGTGCATATGTTGGCTTGTTTGTAGGCCGTGGCTGTATTATTCTCCTTGCTTCTTGGTACGTTGTGTTGTGTTCTGTTTTGTATTTCTGAATTAGTTTCTCTTGTTTCCATTTTTCACACGTTTTTGAGTAGGCTGGGTGTTCCCCTTTACAGTTTGTACATTTCAAGATGTTGGCAGAGCAAACTGTAGTCTCGTGTTCTTTAGAATCACACTTTGCACAGGTTGCTGAGTTTCTGCATGCGATTTGTGAATGTCCAAATTTCTGACATTTGTAACAACGTAGTAGATTTGGTATGTATTGTCGTACTTGGCAGTTCAGATATCCTGCTTTGATTGTTGCTGGAGGTTTTGGAGTATTAAATGTTATGATGAGGGTTCTTGTTGGAATTATATTTCCATCCCTTCGGATATTAATTCTCTTCACTCCTGTAACTCCTTGGCTTCTTAATTCTTCTGTGAGCTCTTCTTCTGACACATTTAAGAGGTCCCACTCTGAGATCACCCCTCTGGAAGAATTCAGTGTGTTGTGTGGTGTTACAACTACTGCCATTCTTCCAAAAATTGTTGTTGAAAGTAATTTCTGGGAGTGTTTGGGATTTTCTGTTTCCACTAGTATGTCTCCAGATCTCAGCCGTCGAACTGACTTGGGAGATCCTACTAGACCCTCTAATGTTTTCTGGATTACAAACGGAGACATACTTCCTAATGTCTGATCTCCTGTCGCATGTATGACAATGAATGTTGGTATTTTTGGTGGGTCCATATCTGTCTTCTGTCTCTTTGATTTTGTGTTTTCTGTTTCACTACTTGGTAGAGCTTTCTCTTGAAGCCCTATAGTACTAGTAGTTAATTTACTACTCATGTTTGCTCTTTTGGCCCTGGGAGTGTTACTTTCCTCTCCCAGGTTACCAGCCCCGCCACGTGGAGGCAAGAGCAGTGCCTCTTAGTGACCAAGCGGCTGTGTAAGTTAGATTAGTAAAAGTGAGAATAAGAGAAAAAATAAGAAAGGTGAGTTTCCTTTCTGTGTCTTCACTTACTGATTGTAAGATAAAGAGCTGCTTCACAAAAAATAATAGGATTTTAACGAGGAAATTAAAGAAACTTGTTTATTTTTAGAACACTCTATATATCACTGGGAATCGCTTAGTCACTAATAAATCGCTTGGCACCTGGGGCCATTAGATGGCTATGACCTATGCGGAGCCGAGCAAGAACAACTTCCTCTCTTCGGACCCAGCGTAAACTGGACTGCCATTGCATGATTACAGGCTTAATGTGGTGTAGTTTATTCGCTATCTGTCCGTGCCAAAAGTCTTGCCATTGGGAATATAATTTAGACCGTATTATTTGCCCGTAGTCTGTAAAGGGGACTGACAGGCAATGACTATCCAGGGAAATGCCTGATTTGGCAGCAGTATCAGCTAATTCATTTCCCCGGATCCCAATGTGGCTTGGGATCCAGCAAAAGCGAATGTCAAATTCTGTTTCAAAGGCAGAACAAAGCATCTGCCGGATCCGGGACAGGACCGGATGAGAGTTGTTCCTCATCGATACAAGAGCCTGTAACACGCTCAATGAATCACAGTAAATCATATACCTTTTGGTAATCACTATTTATAATGAACTCAAGGGCTATTTCAATTGCATGCAACTCTGCAGTATAAATGCTAGCTTCTTGCGGGATCTTGAATGATAACGTCTTTTGAGGAAATACGACAGCAGATCCCACATAAGATTCTGACTTTGAGCCATCTGTATAGACTGGCAGAAAGTCAGAGTACTGCTCTCTATGTGATGCGAAGAGTTGTTGATAGACGGCCGCCGGTGTATTAGCCTTCTCCATGATCTTGAGGGAGAAGTCACACATTGGCAAATGTGCATACCAGGGTGGAAGGGGTTGCCTTGGTGACTGGGCAACGTTGTCTACCGTCATGTTTAGTTCATTTAATAGCCCTTGAATCCGAAAACCAAAAGGTCTGTTGGCAGTCCGACGGGCGTTATAGAGATTTTCCCAACGTGGCTCAAAAACTGATGCCCACGTGGGATGATCAGGCAGGGCTTTCAATTTAAAGGCGTAATGTAAAGACAACTGCCATTGCCTTACGTCGAAAAGATAGGGATGGTTCATTTGCTTCAACGTAGAGGCTTTGGACTGGAGATGTGCGAAATGCTCCTGTGGCTGTCCGAATGGCCTGATGGTGAACTGGATCTAACCAGCGAAGTACACTCTCTCTAGCAGATCCATATACCTGGGACCCATAATCGAGTTTAGAACTGACAAGGGCTCGGTAGAGACGAAGAAGGGTAGAGCGATCTGCGCCCCATGAAGTTGACGAAAGGGCACGAAGGATGTTAAGCCCTTTAACACACCTTGTCCTAAGCTGACGAATATGTTGAAGAAATGTCAACTTTTTGTCGAAAATAAGTCCAAGGAATTTGACTTCTGCTACGACTGGGATGTTATTTTGTCGAAGCCTTAAATCTGGTTCAGGATGAAGATTACGTTTGTTTGCGACAGAAGTGTACACAAACGGTCTTCTGTGATGAAAATCTGAACCAATTAGCCAATGACCAAGATGTAAGGTGATCAATGGTTTTCTTCAGTTGCCTTTCAATGACCCTCATATTGCATGAATGACAAAATATAGTAAAGTCGTCAACATAGAGGGCATTGTTTATCGTGGGCGGAAGTTGTTCCGTGATAGAGTTTATTTTTATTGCAAAAAGCGTGACACTTTGAACCCCTTGTGGGACTCCCTCTTCCTGACAGAACTCTCTCGAGAGAGTGGATCCTAAGCGCACTTGAAAATGACGATTCGAAAGGAAGTTTTTGATAAAAAGAGGAAGGTTACCCCTAAGACCAAAGTTGTAGAGGTCTTTTAATATTCCAAATCGCCAGGCTGTGTCGTACGCTTTTTCAATATCAAAGAAAACTGCTACCAGATGCTCGGATTTAATAAAAGAGTCACGAATGTATGTTTCAAGTCGGATTAAATGATCCAAAGTGGTTCTGTCTCTTCGGAAGCCGAACTGTGTCCTGGAAAGCAGATCATTAGATTCCAAATACCACACAAGGCGGGCATTAACCATTCTTTCCAGGACCTTGCACAAACAGCTTGTCAGAGCAATAGGGCGATAGTTATTTGGATATCTAGGATCCTTTCCTGGTTTTGGGAAAGCAAGAACGATTGCTTTCCGCCAGGAATCCGGAAATTGTTTATAAAGAAAAATTCTATTAAACAAAATCAATAGGTGATTTTTAGAATGTGGTGACAGATGTTTTATCATTTCGTAGTGGATGTCATCGGGCCCGACAACACTTGCATGCGTAAGAAAGAGTGCTGCATTTAACTCTTCCTGTGTAAAGGGCTTGTTATATGGTTCAAGCAATTTTGAAGAGAAGTTTAATGGCTGTTTCTCACATTTCTCTTTCAAGGCCAAAAACTCTGGAGGGAATGACGTTATCGCAGATATTTTGGCAAATGTTTCCCCTAGAGTGTTTACAACTGCAGTTCGGTCTGCAATTAGACATCCATTGTGCTCGAGAATCACCGAAGGGCACTGTGGGTATTTTCCCTTCATTTTCCGGATCTTGTCCCAGACTACTTTTGAGCTGGCAGTCTGGGTTATGGATGATGTACAACGGATCCAAGATTTCCGTTGGCTCTGACGTTGGATATAACGTGCTTTTGCACGTGCACGTTTAAATGATATTAGATTATCGGTTGTGGGATATCGACGAAATATCCCCCAGGCTTTGTTTTGTGCCTTTTTTGCTGTTGTGCACTCTGAATTCCACCAAGGTTTAGGGAATTGATTGGACTTTGGTTGCCATTTTTCGGACTATATGCACCAATCTAAATGTTCTGAAGCAAAGTGGCCTGGCGTGATTTGTTAACCACCCTTACCACCTACAAATTATCAGCAGAATTTAATAGCTTTTCTTGGAAACCCTCGTCAATATTAATATTACAAAAATTAGAAATAGGAGTGACTCCGATATAGAGGCTTGAAAGATGCAACTCATTACACTGAAGACCCATTTATGATGACTCTCTCTCACTTCTTTGTACAGAGGCTATTGATCAAGTTCATCCCATGGACATGGAATTTTCGGCTAAATATTCGGCGAAAAGCGTAATGCTGCTACTTCTACGGTAGTTTAGAGAGTTTAGAGAACAATATGCATGGAGGAAATATCCTCTGACAGCTTAGTGGGCAGACTCTACAATAGAAGCTTGTTAGCCGATCTCAGGTGGAAGGAGTAGGGCATCCCCTGCAAATTAATCCTCAGAAACATTCAAGTTACGGACGATCCCTTTCAAAAACACAAATGTTCAGGTAGTTCTTTTTAATAAAGGTATTGGCCCTGTCCTACACCCTCTGCCCAAGAACCAAATGCTTGACTTCATCTCTATTCTGCCGACCTTGCTCTTTCCGACTTTTTGCTTCCAAAGATCGAATTTAAGCTCAAAGCGATTAAATTCGTTTTCCTTGAGCTTAAATTGTCTTTCTCCAAGAAATAGGGAAAGAAATTTCTCTATTTCTTGGAGATTCCGTACAAAGTTAATAGTATTATGAAAAAAGAATTGCAAACATTCTTCAAGTGATGAAATAGTAAGTGTTTTATTACTTTAATGTTCAAATTATGCAAGTTAAATGAAACTTTGTCTTGAAATACAAGTTCACATTCTTTTTTTTAGTAATTTCCCAAAAAAAATTTTCGCAAATAGTTTAATACACTGTTTAAGAGTTACCACCTATCATACAGGGTTGTGAATAACATTTCTTAAATTAATAAAGCCCAGACAATTTTTAGCCTTTATTATTTTTTGCAATAATCTGTCTCTTTTGAAGCACAGAAAATGACTCCTGTTTATCTCAGTTTCCAAGGAAACAAGCCATCACATCCAATTCTCCTTCTGAAGATGGACATGTATAGTCATATGTAATATGTCTACTCTTATCAACTATTATTTTTTAAAAGAAACAAAGCTATGCTGAAAATAGCTTAATTTAAACAACGAATGGGAACCAAGTTTCGGTTTTATCCCTTAATTCAACCGTCAAATTTTAATGTAAAAAGTGATTTATACAAAAATAAAACATTCAGTTGTTTTATAAGTTGGCATAAGAATTAGATTGAGCTATCGTAGCAATAGATTTGTTTGCTGCTTAATTAGAGTTTCTTAATATTTATAGATGTTTATTTAAAAGACATTCGCTTAATACATTTGATACAACGCCATTGGTCATTTAATTGCAATTTTAAATTATTGGAAATAGTTTACAGTTCTATGAACAACTGGATTTTTAATTACAATGCATTTCAGTTGTACCTTTTTTTACCCCATTATAAACAGATAATTTAGTCATGCGCTAAGGATTGAAGCGACTATCCATACATGAAGGAACACACAGAAAAATTATTAATTTTTCATTCTAGCCATTTTGATATCTAAAGAGTTTAAACTCTTCGTCAGCTAATTTTCAACAAAAAATGCTCTTGTGTATGAAAAACAACATAGTTATAAATAACTAGGAATACTGATGCTTATTTATAACACATTTATGATTTTTTTTTGTTTTTTACTGAATGGATACACTTTATTTAACTACAGTGTTATGAGGTAGTCTCAAAAAGCTAAGCATAACATTATAAACATTAACTAAAACAGAAAATCTGAACTCTACATCTCGTAACAAGTTAAACCTGAAAATAATCAAACTCTTGGTAATGCAAAATTTACAAGAAATTCACCCTGTTTCTCACATAAAATACACATCAGTATTTGGCCATCACAAAATCATTACCTCAAGGGTAGCAAAGTGACTCCATCTTATGTTAAATTTATGCATATCGCATTTTAGTACAACTCAGGGGATGGTTTTTCTTTCTTTTTTTTTTTGTGTCAGATAAACAAATTACTAGTACTAAGAACACCAAGGTCATCTGACTATAAAAATTGATATGCATTGGCTGAACTATAATTGATTACATACACAATAGGTACTTAATGGGCATTTATGATATAACTAATTATTAACATCCTATGTAGGATTTGAGCAACTGTATACTCTATGGCACGTGGAATTCACTCCTACCCTTAAGGGTATTTGGATGTGTGTCACGTGGCTGGAAAACTATGGTTTGCAAAGTTTACTCCTATATAGTGCAATGTTTATACACGTAGTCAGTACTTGATATATACAATCTCCAGTATTTATCTGCATATCTTTTGATTTATACATTTATACATATTTCATTTTATCAGTAAAGTTTTGAAACCTATTTAAAAATCCTAAACAAGGTCTTTTTCTAATTCAATAACAAATTCATCTTAATATTAAGAATTCTCTCCGATTGTATAGAATTAGCTAAATAATAAAATAAATTAAAATGTTAAATTGGCTTATTTAATAATACTATATACACTAATTTCGATTTATCAAGAGTTGTATGTAGTTGCTGATCATTGATCTCACAAACAGCTTTCTGTTAGCTAACACCAACTATCGAATGACTGAGAATTCTAAATGAAGGAAATATTTTTCTGGTCATATAATCGCTCAAAATATTGGTCGTCCAGTATACTACACTAGTGTTATTCCTTATATCACACAGGGGGAAATAAAATCTCTCATTTTTAAATCAAAAATTTTAAACTGGACGGCTGCTTCTGTACACTTAGCAGAGTTACTGATTCATCCTGTGTTATGGAAATCAACAGCTGTATACTGATACTTTTTAAACATTGAAGAGGTATTCCCGAGAATGGCAAACAAGTAACTGAGAAAGGGGAGGAGATTACTTTCCCAACGAGATGGAAAATACAGAACGTGTTATAATTTTTAAGCAAACACATTAAGCCTTTCAACTCTGTGGATAAATTAAGGAATATCAACTTCTGCTTCCTCTGGCAGTAGGTTGATATTATTTACTTAATAAATAAACAAAATTCCATTGTTAAACTGCGAACTATTAAAGGAAACCAAAGAATAGACCTGCATTTCACCACAACACCCGAAGAAGTTAATCTTTAGAGTTAGAAGAGTTAACTCAAAGAGAAATTCTGAACTTCACATTTCACAACAACAAAAAATAACAAAACAAACATTAATGCATTAAAAATAAACTAACAGCTCAAATTTATTAGGGAAATTTAATATTCTTCTTTTAAAATTGTATTTGAAGATTCGATAATGGCATTGTATCCAGTACAATGATCACACCACATTAAAATGGAGCCATCGGGATTTTAAAAGTTTTATTTCTTTAAATCCTACATTGAATGTACTCCTTAAGAGTCCAATTTGTTGTTCCTCCATTAATTATTTTTATCGATTCTGCTCATATTAACTTTGAGAGTAAATATTGGTCTGTATCAATATACGAGGACTACAACGTCCAAAATGAGCTGACATTATAATTTCAGCTCTATCTGGAATAAACTTGATACATTAAAACTAGTAAATGAAATTATCTTATAGAGTGCATACCATGTTTTTAGGGCGTGTTTTTACTATTTCTGTTGTATTAATAGGGTTATTTATTTCACATTTCGCTACTTTGCTTTAAGGATGATAGAACAGATAACCCATATAGCTCAAAGCGAAGGATAGCTGTGGACAGACATGAATATTTTGAACGTATTACTAAGAATTATTTATTGTGGCAGGTAGAAGATCAGAATGTCTAAATTCAAGGGAAAGTCAGCCAGTAGAGGTTCTTAAAGCGAACAATCCATGAAAAGTTGAAAACTGCATTACATAATGCAAGGACGTTCAACCGTTTTTTTGGTTAGGGGCCAAAAGAGTTAAAATACTGAAGGTCATAAGGACAGCTTATTCCTACTAATTACGCATTTTTAATAACTAATTTTTTTTGTTATTAAATAACAAAAATATATCACTGTTTATATTTACAGTTTTTTACATTAACCATGAAAATGGAACAG
Source organism: Mastigoproctus giganteus (assembly GCF_048544385.1). Lineage (NCBI taxonomy): Eukaryota > Metazoa > Arthropoda > Arachnida > Uropygi > Thelyphonidae > Mastigoproctus > Mastigoproctus giganteus. The sequence goes on along the minus strand of NC_143586.1, from coordinate 150,513,704 downwards.
TTTTTCCACAACACTAATATAATTTTTATAATTAACATTGTTAGTTACTGAAGAGGATACGTAAAAAAACTGCTTTGTGACAAGGTAATTTCAAAGCCGGGGGAAGAGAAGTCTAAAGGAAAGCGGAGTAAATCTCCTTCATTAGATGTAAAGCACTGAAGTAAGTCTAATTCCCTTGTGCAGAGCGCATCCATGGAGTTACCAAAAACTGGATCCAGTTGCTGCTCTTGCAAATGCTGGACTCATGAAGAATGTGCCGATGCTAAACCAAATATCTCTATTTTAACTTCAATGATTGCATTTCCAAAAAGGAAGATTTAGGGTGTCTGAGGCTACCTCTATATTTTGCCAAGCAACAAAAATATTACCTCTTAGTACTTCATCATTAAGTTATTATTTTTTCTTTTATCTGTTGGAATTTGTTATGCAACGATGCATGACGTCTTTCTGCACTTATCCCTTGAGAGGGAATGCTCTCTCAGAAGAGTTAGTGCCACCTCTTCAACGGGTTGTCTTGTTATTGCACTATTTTGAAATAAGCAGCATATCTCCAAAGAGAAGTATCTGCAATTTAATTAAAAATGTCTGTCATTATTCGATAGTGAGACATAAGTTAACTGCAAATATATTCACTTATCTGCATTCAGTTAATCGTACTATTAAAATCTGTCCAAATTACTTGCTTCTTACAGCATAAACAATATAAAAATACTTTAAACTTGGGCTCCCACAGAGATGTATTTTTATAAGGACTTCTCATCTAACGACCATTCCTTCTTTTTTTTCTAAAAATTAAAAAAAAAGAAGTTATACAGGCCATTAAAGAGAAACCGTCGAGAACAAATCAGTTGTCAGAGCCATAGATCCGAAATTTGATCGGAAGAAACCCACATGCAACATTTAAAAATAAACAAAAAAGAAAGAACCCTTCACTACTAGACCCATCCCCCAGACAAGTGGCTTATTATTTAAATAATGCTCATCTACAATCTCCATGACAGAAGTATGCAAAACTTCTTATTGGGTTATAATATTTTATACTATTTGGACCACTATAAAAATTCCGTTATGACTCCAGCTGAAGATCTCAATGTATGAAACCATTCAATTAAATTTCTTTTACTCCCAATATATAGATTCTTTCTATTAAAAATTACAAATACAACCAATTTTGAATAATATAGCAACAGTCTATTACTTATCTATGCATATATTTGCTTTTCATCCCGACACTGTTGAAAACTTCATACGGATAAACAGAAAATTTATTATTGTTTAATAAATAATCCCAGTTTCCGACTTTTCACAGAGGAATATGGATATGGTTAGTATACCCTCTTAGCCACCAACTATTTCTGGTTTTTGGCAGAAGAATATCGAAATTTCGTAGTATATTTCCACTCCACTAAAACTATTACACTAATCATTCCATTAAAAATAACTAGATAATTTGTAATGAAATATTAAAGGTAACTGTTGTTACTTTTACAATAATCATAATAATGTCGAAGTGGAATACAAATTTATCTTATTTTTTTCCTTACATTTAGGCTTCACTATGACGTGAATAGATAAGTAAATAACAAAATAATACAAAGGTGCGCATATAAAGTTTCAATCAGAACAGGTCTACAGGAAATTTGTATTTATATAAATAGGATAAATAATTAGACACTAACCAACTTGAACACATATGTAGCCTTCAACCATCTAGGTTTTTTAATGACTAAATGTGGTAGTTGGTGTACTTAATTATGAAATGCATTTTTTAAAGGCCGTTTCTAATTCTGTAAGTTACACTGATTGGCTTCTAACTTATCCATATAGAGGGTGTACCACGAAATGCGGACCATAATTCAGGACACTTAATTAGGGAAGTCTGAGTCGAAAATGTTATGTGACGTGGTATGGAGAAGTTCAAGTATCTGACGACTATCCCATCGAAGCAGCGTTTCTCTAATGCTGATCTGGGAAAACTTGCATCAGAAATATTGCAACGTGTAAGAGGTTCACAAGCCACAGAAATACAACGAATTTCCATTAACGTAATCGTTGAAGTTTCTAATATCTATAAAATTTGGCAGCCTAAGTCATCAGATTTCTTTCCGCTTGAGTGCTTCTTGTGTGGTCATTTGGAAGCGTTAGTCTAACAGCGAAAATCGGAAACAGGGATGTGGCCGGCTTCAATTTCTAATGTTAAGGCCACTGCTTATTAAGGAAAATTCCGATATTATTCCAGACACGATGCGATCTTGTTAAAATGGGCAAGATAGCAATAAGAGGAATGGAGGGGATCATTTTGAATGCTAATGAAGGTAGTTCAAAGTTGACGAATGTTGGCATAACATTTTTGATTCAAACTTACCTAATTAACAAGTCTTGATGTATGGTCCTTTTTTTTTTTTTTTTTTTTTTTTTTTTTGGTGGCACGCTCTATAGAAACAGAAGTTAGAGAATTCTCGTTCTGAATCCCAAGATCAAAATGTATACAAAAATTAAATGTCATATCAGAAATTAATAACCGAAGGCTCCAGTAATATAAAATGAAACGGAAGAAGGGAAAAACTTAAAATGAGTTAAAGAGTAAGCGATGGCATCTGCTCAAATGATCATAGGACAGTAATAAGAATCCATATCCAACGCCGTGAATTGGCTGACATAATAATTAACACATAAGTTGGTTACTCTCGCCATTCCCTCCCCACTTTCCACAATTCCGATTCTAATGGCTATCTAAAATGTAATATTATATTACAAATCTCGCCTCTAATATCAGGGCCATAGCCACTTTTTTTTCTTTTTAGATAGCCAGATTTTTAATTCAATCTCTGGCCTGAAAAACGATTGACGTTTAATAAGATCTCGCGAATAACATCATCCCTCTCCGCAAGCCGAAATTGAGAAATACTTCGACTAAGGATGGAAAAAACTTATGGGTTCGTTTTCCACAACTTTTCCCAGTTCGTCGGGCAAGGGTTTCATGATTTTCTGTTTTTCCTCCAGGAATTGAAGTCCATCCCTGAAAACATGCAAACTGACCATAAAATGCAGTGTACAGGTAAGATATAATGACGCCTCATGGACTTCACTGCTCTAGTGTTTACTTTACTGTGCAAATAACCACAAAAGAAGCCTCCCCACCAACATACAAACTAATAATTTAATTTGGTATTTGAAAATTAACTAATTAAATCCTGGTGAATATCACAAACTCGATTCCTGGTTGAGACCTCAAATATATATTCAACAACGTTTCTGATACATTTCGATTAATAATTAAACTATCGTAATAATTATAAGTAAAATCTTAAAACTTTAATTTAACTAAATACTAAGTTAAATAAAAATTTAAAAAATATACAACAATTCTATATATGTATTTATTCCTAATACATTACTATAAAAAACTATGTTCCATATAATATTTAAGTAATATACAAACGTATACAATATTTAGAATTTAAAATCTGTAGAAAGTGCCCTCAACTTAAATTCACAGGCATGGGACAAAGAATTTTATACACTAAAACACTTTATAAAAGATTCAGAAACCAGTGCATGGATATTTAAAGATGAAATGTGATTATAAGACAATCATAAAGTAAGATGTTAGTAGCAAAAGAAATCTCTTCGTATTTAAAAAAACAAATATACCAAAGTTTAAGGGAATGTTTATATCTCAAGTATTTAATTTATCAAGTATTTATCCATTACGTAGTTTAATAGTTCCTTGCAGAAGGTGAGAGACTAAGTTTTTTCCTTGGGCGGAACTCAAATAGAAGGATTTGGAAGAAGTTGGTCAGTATTAAGTATTATCTATCGTAGTAGTATTTAAGTATATTATGGTCTTTAAAACTTCTTTATAAACCTCAGTAGGAAGTATGTAATTTATAACTTCTCCTACATTTCAGTTATTTACACTAAGGTCCATTTTAAACATCGTATTTCGGTGCTAACTAGAAAAAGATATAATACTCAATTAGGAGGGCTGGAAAAACTCCTTTTAATTTGGAAGCATCAATTAAACATAAGTTTTGTTAATTTTATAAGTAATATCGGGAGTTTCTTCAGCATTCTTTTTAAATCATGCCATTTTTGATCGGCTAACAAAACATGGACAGAAATCCAGTGAGTGTACCCAACGCACTGATTTTTAAAAATCGGTGAGACAAAGCTACCCAGGTTTTATCCAATCGTAGATCATTTTACCTTCCAGACGTGGTTCATCCCTATGAGACTAACCCCCTAATAGCCAAAGTCTTCAATATGCTGGTAGGCAGCTTTGCATAATGGGCAAATGTGGGTGGAACTAACGAAATTTATAAGATAAAACAAATCATAAATATTAAAAGGTTTAAAATCTTCAGGATAGAAAATATAAAAGTAAAATAAACGCTTAAAAGCTAGCAAACACAGATGAAGTGAAAGCATTTCGATCTTGTTTCGTTCTTGTTTAAAATATGAATGCCCATTAAAAATATCTTAAGAAAATGTTCGGTTTATCTAAGTCTTATAACTCCAAGTCTTTATATAATTGTTTCTAATATTAAAAAGGTCTAGCTATAAATATAGATATCAGATTCCTTATGTTTATTCGTCCAATTTAACTAGTGCGTATGTGAAAATAACGTACGAATCCATTATAAGAGGCAATCTCCGCATAGCTGCATACAAAAAATATCTGCCAAGGCGTCAATGATTTTTATTCTATAATATTAAGGCTCCTAATGTCAGTACTATAAATAATACTAATTTGTTATTTATATTACAGCAAAGCGTCATTATAAGTTGTTTTTTAAATTCACCTACTCTTTCTTCTTCTTGCCCCTGATCTTACGATGTATATATATATTAATTCATATATATAATATATACATTAAATACAGTGCAAGCGTGTTTAAAATGAGTGACAGCTCTGACTTTAAATGGACTTTCAATGTTGATGAAAATTTACTCCGTCGCCAAATATTCTACATTTATTTAACAAACGTTTCATTTTCTGTTCCTTCTATAAAAATTAGGGTTAGAATGTAACATTAAACAATTTCTGATTATACTTCAGTGGTTTGATTTCTTTTTCTTCAACGGAATTCAAATGCAAACATAACTTGAAAATCAACAATATTTCTACAGTATTTATAAAAAAGTATAGAAAATAAAGGGTCACCCCACAGGTGTACAGATATATACATATATATATATGTAAACGCATATTTATACATATATATACACAGATATACCTGTGTAGGTGTATATACATAACCATCGTCTACAGAACATATCACAAATTCGGCTTCTTAAGCCTAATTACAACTGTTCAATGAGACGGCATATTGGTGATAAACACAAATTACTTCATATACGGGATGAAATGAACTATGAACATGACTGACCCGTCTTCATTTCAGATATAGATGAAACAGCACTCACAGAGCAACCCTGTTTTTTGATGAAATGTGTTTGTTTTTTCTCTTTCTCTCTGTTTTTTCTCTAATGCAGGACTATTTTTTAACAGTTTATTCTAAAATATTTCCGAAAAGCAACTTTTCCGGCATAGTCTAATATTTTATATGACGAACTAACACAGATAAATGTTCATCTCTCTGTGCTGATGTAACAACAGTGCCATGAGATTCTATAACAGACACAGATACACGCAAGTCCTTAGGAAGATTCAGATGCCACATGGCTCAGATAGCAGTCTCAAAGGTATAGGTGACATTAAATGATGGATTGTCGAAAGAATTTTCTCTGATAACACTCCCGTTTTCTTCCATGGTTTCTGTAGTTCTAAAAGTGGTTACCTTCTGCGCAGGTCCCCAATCTTCTCGAGGTTGGAGCAACATCTTGCAGCGCTATAAGCACAAAGGAAGAATTGTAAGTGTTTTTATAACGGTGAGGAACAGAAAAATCTAAATAAATCTTAAATACAGGGGCATTCTCAGAAAAACTGTTTTAATTGACATTTAATTTCTCTTGTAATACGTTTGTAATGTTTGTCATTACCCATATAATAAATAATAATCTGAAAGGGTTGATTGGTTGTTTAAGGAGTTTTATGGCATATCACCGTCTAAGGATCAAAGTTGAGTCCCAATATAAAATAGCGTGATTAATATATATCAAAAAAAGAATATATGATATAAAACTTGAATAATATATAAAGCAATATAGCACTCTAAATAGAATTCTATACATTAATAAGTTGTAATGACTTGAACTTATTGACAATGGCACATTATCATCAGACGATGACACATTTTCATCGTCTGATAAAATCTCTGTGAGGGTATAATGCTTAGAGAGATGGGTAAACACAGAAGGCGTTCATGATTAAAAGACGTACATTCAATTAAAATGTACCGACCTCTTTAAAATTTAAAGAGGAAAACCTCTTTAAATTTCTACACATAGGATGACCATCAGCCCTCAGCAGATAGGAATGCGTCAGGTGACAATGTGCTATGCGGAGACGAATGAGGACTATGTATTCCCGGCGAACCCTGCACTGATTTGACTGCCAATGTATAATTTCAAGCTTAATTTTGTTTAGCTTGTTGGTAGGGTTTCAACAAATTATCGCCATCGTGTATGTGGTTTCTTGTGGATTAGATGCTTGCAGTTTGTGTAGGGGAATAACAGGCGGATGTGATACTGTGCCTTGGCTGCAACATCAGCCAAGGCATTGCCTGCGATAGGGATCCTGCGATAGGGATGCCTGCGATAGGGATCGAGCAAAAGCGAATATCAGAGTTTTGCTCTGAAAGACAACGTAGCATTTCCAGTACCCAAAACAAAACTGGATGAGTGCTTCTCATATCGGATAAAGCCTGTAATACAATTAGAAAGTCTGTATACAACTTGCACCTTTGGTACTGGTAGGATTTGATATCATCCAAGCCCAGTTCTATTGCATGTAACTCTGCAGTGTATATTACACACAGTTTTGCTTGGGAAGGCACAATAACATCTCACAAACACTTCACATCATCTGTACGGTATGTATTGTCAAGAAGCCAGGGTATTCATCTGGAGTGCTTCAAAGAGTTGCTGGTACTACATGGAGTTGTGTCAACTTTCAGACAGCTCCTAAGAGTAAAATCAAAATACGGAAGAAGTCGCATATCCAACAAAGTTCAAATCTTGACCTAGCACTTGAATCCTGGTCCCAACTGGAAGTTCTACACGAGTTATATATATTTTCCCATCGTGACATGTAAACGGATGTCCACGTAGGATAGTCTGGTAAAGATTTTACTTTTATGGCATATTTCAACGACAACTGCTGACGTTTAAGCAAAAGTGGTTCATGCCATAAAAAGATTTTGTAGTACAAAATAAGTACAAAATTCCCCTGTGGCAATCCAGATGGCGTTATAGTGTATCCCAGCCATCGGAGAACGTAATTTCTAGCAGAGAAATAGACTTGAGAACTACAGTCAAGTTTGTATCAGACCATTGCTTGGTAAAGGCAAAGTAATATGCTTCTATCTATTCCCCAATACTCGGAGGAGATAGCACTGAGCATATTCAAACCTCTCGTGCATTTTACTCTGGCTGAAGGATATGGTGTAGGAATGTCAGATTTTGATCGAAATTGAGTCCCAAAAATTGTATCCGCTTCCAGAAGAATTGCATTTTGTCAAAGCCTGAGTAGAGGGTCGGCGTGAAGAACCGTTTGCGGCAAAAATGATCTTTCTGAGAGGAAAACCTAAACCCATTGGCTAAAGCGCAGGAACTAAAGTGGGCAATTGATTGTTGCAATTGTTGTTCAATATTTTCCATGTTGAAAAAGTGACAAAAAACACTAAAAGCATCTACATATAGAGACTGATGGAGGAAGTTGTTCTATAATGGAGTTCAGGCTGCAAAAGGTGTAACACTGAAGACAGGCCTTGAGAAACTCCATCCTCTTACACGAACCTGGAAGAGTCGTTTTGATAAAAATAATTATTAATAAAAATAAGAAGACCTAAAACCAAACAGATAGAAATATTTTCAAACACTATACTTCCAAGTTGAATCATGAGCTTTTTCCATGCCAAAGAACATTGATACCAAGTACTCACGCGTTATAAACGGAACAAATCGCCGTTTCTAATCAGATCAAATTATCCTAACTGGGCCAGTTTCTTCGAAAGCTACACCATGCCTTGTTGAAATAGTCATTTTCTTCAAGGTAATACATAGGCAAGCATTGACCATTTTTCTATGACCTTACGTAAACAAACTCTCTGATCATTTGCTTACGAAAATAGGTTTGAGAAAGTTAGAATGATTGCCCTATGCTGTCAAGAATCGAGAAACTGATCCTCCAAATTCGGTTATAGAGATAGAACAATAGCTCTAGAGAACGAGATGGAAGGTGATTTTTCATCTCATACTGAATATCATCTAGTCCTGCAGCGCTGGCCTTTTTTGAGGTAGCAACTGTAGTGATTAATTCCATTTGGCTGAATAGCATGTTATAAGTCTCAGCTATCCTTCAGAAAAAAATTAGTCTCTTTATCAGCCTGCTTCTTGAAAATTAGGAACTCTGAAGGGTACACAGTTCCAGAGAAACTTTGGCAAATTCTCCTCCTAGATAGCAGTTGGGTCTTGTTACTGTTGTGCTAAGTAAGATATTGTACACCCATTGTACACTAAGATAGATGAGGGAAATGTGGTATATTTGCCCTTCATTTTCCGAATTTTATTTGAAATGACTTTGAAACTAGTCGTCTGTTTAATCGAGGATGTACCTGGAACCAGCAAGCTTTCTGGCTCCGTATAAATCGTGCTGTGGCACGGGCACTTTAAAGGCTATAAGATGTTCCGTGGTGGGGTAACGTCGAAACTTTTCTCATGCCCGATTTTGTGAGTATCTTGCTCTTGATTCCACTCTTGTTCCACTATGGCTTTGGAGAACGTAGAAATTGGGAGGATGTTTTTGGAATTGCAATTACCACTGCATGGATGATACACTCTGTGATGTACTTCACTGCATCATCAATTGATTCCTCTTAGATTTCAACAGAATCAAATTTAGCAAGATGCGCGATGTACTCCAATCTGCTCGACTAAACTTCCACCGTGGGACTCCAGACAGAGCCTGGAGACTAGGCATCGGCGAGGTGATCTGATAGAGGTGTATAAGGCTTTGAATGGCTTGAGCATGCTCAATGCCGATGGGATTCTTCCTCTTGCTCAGAATAATCACCTGAGAGGGCATAAATTCAAATTGAGGAAGGACGGATGTCGGATAGATGTGCGGAAATTTGCCTTTAGCCAGCGGGCAGTTGGTTTGTGGAATAGACTTCCATCGCTTGTTGTTGAAGTTGATAGCCTAAACAAATTTAAGGCTCAGCTGGACAGGTATTTCGAACGAACGGAGGGGTGAAATGGGAGTAGTGGTTTTTTTTTTTTTTTTTTTTTTTTTGGCTGATGCTGAATAAGCTTGCTTTCTTGCATCATATGCCTCTACTAATGCTAATGCTAATAAAAAAATGCTAGTTGGCTGGCAAGGTTATGCGCTCACTGTGGTGACGATTACAAAAATGTTATCACTTCCATATGTATTCTGCTCCACCACCCAGGAAACCAGTGGCAGTAGGGAAGGGGAGCAGAGAGAGATCGAGAACAGAAAACAAACGTACGGGTATGTATGCGGAAATAGTTTAATCGCCGCCCTTGTTAAAATTGGGAATCAACCTAACTGTGCTGCCTAAGAGGGCAGTATAGGAGGAGATGACGCAGCTTCTGTTCGGTGTTTTTTTTTTTTTTTTTTTGTTAGTTTCATTTTCTACATCATAATTTTCAGGTATGGATGCCGGAGGAAGAAGAAAAATTGAATTAGCCATAGGGTAGAACAATAATATTTAATATCTCTAAGGCATCCACTCACCATTGACCCAACGACGGAACGCCCACTTATTAATTAGCAGATAATGCGTACGCAAGTGGGATGTCAGAGTTACCCAGATACCTGTACTCATACATCCAACAAGTCTTGACATTGTTCGTGGACGAAAGAGACCTACTGGGGTACAGTTGACGGTAGCAAGCAGACTTGCCAGCCGATTGATCTGACCAGGCAGACACATGACCTCCCCTTTTTGTTGAAGCAGAGACTGAAGCAGCGTATTAAGGATGGGTCCGCCAAATAACAGCCTGTCCCTTTCCGGCAAATCCATAGGTCGTAGCGCACGGCAAAAACACCCAATTTTAGCAATGGAGATCTAGAACCAATAATTTGAACAGAGACATAGCGTTCTTGGCAGAAGCATCCGCAGTCAGCTCCCTATTAGGAATATTGTTGAACTACTTCTTGAAAGTCAGCTATGATGCGAATTTACAGATTTGTGAAATCAAATATCTGAAAGATATCAATCTGCTATAAATGCAGGCAAATCTGCTTAAATTACTTATTCCCTTCAGAAACAACCCAACCACACAGAAATAAAAATTGCAGATGTCCTAATCCCAAATTTCTATGCTCACAAAGACCTTGGAGTTGTTTTTGATAAAAATCTTTCCTTTAATGCCCACTGTTTATATCTTGCTCAAAAAATTCAAAAAGCAAAATGGCCAATCAAACAAGAAACAGTAGCGATTCAAGAAAAAACAAAGCCATTAAGCATGTTCGAAGATACATCTTTCCCATTCTGTTCTATGCATCCCAAATCTGGTCTTGTGCTCCTAAGTAACCGTAAAGAAATTCCCTGCCCTAGAATATTGGATCCTTGATAGCTCAATAGTAAGATTCGTTTTTCCCCATACAATATCCGGACAAAAGCTTTATGAAAACTTAAAAACAAAACCTCTGCAACAGATGATCGACGAGTCTGGAACCATGCTTCTTGCAAAGTTAATCACTTCTACATGCGATTCACCAAACTTAGCCAATATAGTAGCTACTCCCAACAGAGAAAAATTCAAGAAACCAACAATTAAAATCCAAAATCACCAGACTCAAACAAATGGACAGAATGTTTCCCAATGTATCCTTTCACCTCATAAATCATTACAACATTCATTGCTAAAGGTTACTCAACTGTGAAGTTGAGTAACCTTTCATTGCTAAAAGGTTACTCAACTGTGAAGCGTGCAGGAGTCAAATAAAGAGAAATAAAAAACAGCAGCCTCCGTGCAACCCAATACTGCAACTGAAAGCCAAATGTGCTGTTCTGCAAAATTTCTATTAATTTTTTGTATAATTCCTTCTCATTGTTAATGTTTATATGAAATCTGCAATGTACTCGATTGTTTCATTTTATTTCCTTTGTATCGTATTATCTGCCCCTAACCATGTGCTGTGATGGCCTTGCTGTATTTGCAATAAACGAATATTTATTTATTACCTTTCAATTATTCTGTTTCAATCTCCCTTCCTCTCGCTCTTGGCTTTATTGTATTCCATTATTGAAAATGTTTAAAAGTAAGTGTGGGCGTTGGATCCCAGTGAAGCAAATCTATAGAACTAACAGCATCACTACGAAGTACCCTCATCAGTGCCCTTCGAGGGGCATTATTATGTTAAGTTACAGGAGATACTATAGGAAGACCGAAAACTATTAAATTCTTACCTCTCTAAGAGATCCTTTAGGATAGACACAGATCTTCCACACCATCATAATTAGAATCACAGCTACAGGTATCAAAGCAACAATCCATCCAACTACATTAGCCCAAGTGGGATAAACGTAATTTCCACTTTTAGCTGGAGTATATTCTATCCAGTTGAAAAACAGAATAAACTGTAATACAATAACAAAAAAATATTAAACTAAATGCCTAAAAACTTCATATGTTTAAAGTTATTAAATTGCGTGAGAAAGTTAAAGATCATTTCATAGATTCTCGATTTGTTATTCTTTTATCCGATAAACTGAATTAGAAATCAGGTGAACAAGTTAGATTGGTACATTTTATCGCGCTCTAATTTTGATTTTATTGGTTTAATCGAAACCTTCTTTTCTGTAAATAATGAAATCTCTGTCCTTGCGAATAATTTTCATCATGCGGTATTTCAATGCAGTCGTGTTGGTAAAAAAGGTAAAGAGGAGTTTTAATTTTCTATACGGAAACAATTTAATGTTCTTATTCACTATTATTGTGATTCTGTTATTATTGTAATTTTGAATTCGTTTGAGATTCTGTGTTTTGGTAAAACGCGTGAATATACCTTGTTGGTAACTGTTGTCCAAATAATTGCTATTGGAACTAGGTTTAATAGTGGATTATTTTAACATAACCATTAATACCTCGAGAACAACTGAGGTCTTTCAGTTGTGGAAATTCATTCCCCCTGCTAAACAGTAAATTAAACTGGCAGTGATTTTATTAACCTTTCGAAGTTTATTGTCCAGGAAACCAACGTTTTCTTTTGTTTTTTTTTTTCAAGTCAGATCATTCTGGGAATAGCAGTGTTTATGCTCTGTTTTCTGTATCAGGTCAAGTTAATGACAGTGAGTTAAGAATTCTTTTTAGAAGCACATTTATTCCACAAATGTATTAATATTTCCCTGGTTCCATGGCTATTTAACCTTTTTCCACGGTAAAAGGTCAAATAGCCATTTGGTTTTGATATGTGATGCATGGTGCCTAGATGTACCAGAGGCACAGTGCTACTTGAAAACCCCAGCAGAGTTGCAGTTTCCAACTGAAACCTACAGACGCATACTACCACGCCAGTATTCATAATCACTTTAATCTTTCTTCTTGATCATTCTCGCATTGAATTCCAAAGTTGTGACATCCTAAAGTATCTGCCATCTGCATTATATCGCAAGGTACTAACACATTAAATTGTTAATGATGAGCACTCCATTTCATGAAAAGGATAGGTGTACCTAATCAAGCGGCGACAGTGATTTATCTTGATTTAAATGTGCCCGTCAGCCATTTATTAAAACATATCAATTATTTAATTTAGCATTTAAATATTTACTCGATTATGCCACTAGTTAGACTCAATTCCTGGTTGAGACTTTTTGAGTGATATGTGATTTATCTTTATAGAAGCAAAACTAGAGGCTATTATCGTGAATAAATATATGTTCCTGAGCGGTTTCGATATTGTATAACAGACTGCTAAATACTGAACAATATACATAAAACATAATAAAGCAATACAGATAAATGAAATATTACTAAAGACGAATGAAACCTTTGAAAACGAATATTTTCAAAGTTTCATACTAAGAAAAACATTTGAAAAGGAATATTTTCAAAAGTTAAGGTGTCATCTGAATCTGAATGAATATAACGTACAATGTCGATGAATGGGGAAAGGTGGGTACCCTTGCTTTAGAGTTAACATAAGCATAGAACACCGTGCTACTTTTCTTCGAGTTCTTGTAATCTGGCTTAACCTTTCTAACCTCTCTTAATGAGGTTACTGGAGACTAGTTTATATTTATTGTAGGGCTTCTCTCCTTGATAGTTTACAAACACACTGTGCACATTTCTTCTCTGCTATTAATCTTATTAGTACAACTGACATCCATTTCGGTCTAAGCTGTAGGGTAATATAAAATTATACATGCGCACTATGATATTTTAAGATATTTATAAATTGATATTTATTCATAATTTATATTTAATAACTAAATATTATTAAATATAAATACACGTTGGCAATAGTTGTACACATTGGCAGCAATGACATTAGGAGTAGAAGACCTAAGCCTTACAAGTATAGATTAATGTTGTGATCAATGATCATTGATCCAGGCTTACAAGTACAGATCAATGTTCCAAAAAAAGTCAAGGGTTAGGGTTAAATTTGAAAGTGTCTGCACTTCTGCCCAGACACCGACAGGAGGGAGTTTATGATGAGAACCTTGTCAATCAATTCGGCCCTGGAGAGACTGTGCAAGGCTCATGGAGTAGAATTTTTCACAGCGTGGCCTGCACTTGTTAACAGGAGAGACTGTTTCTACAGGGATGAATATACTTCAATAGAAAGGATGAAAGGGTATTTGCTGATGCTATTGAGGCAGTGTTAGGTGGGTCTCAAACTGCTAACTTAGGGGAGATACACACATGCTAATATAGATCAACAATAGCTGCAGGAAAAGTTGAAAGTGATTCTTGCACTGCTTCTATTAGAATTAGAAGCAATCTGGAACGCAAGGTTCTGAGGATTTCAAAGGAGTGCTGGGAGTCATCATGGGAAAAGTTGAATACTGTTCATGGGAAAAAATAAATCATTGGTAAAGTAAATAGGGTAACTAAAGTGGAGCATATTAAATACATTTGATGAATTTCGAAGTGCTGGTCAAGACATTGTTAGGGTATCAGAGGTGTCACACAGATATAAGAAATGCAGAATTTGAATATGTGGAGTACAATGTGGACAGAAAGGACACACACATGATTGGAAGGCAGAATGGATTGTGCTGTTAGTTAAGAAACATGCAATATCTAAAGCAGTGCATCGAGTTGACATGGGTGGCCAGCGCAATGTTGAGTCAGTTTGGTGAGACATAAGCACTGGGAAAGCAAAAATGAGGGCAGAAATGTGTTATAGGCCAAATGACTCTGATAAGTACAACGAACAACGTACAAGGAAAGATGGGGAAGTAAATCAGAATGTCTTATAATGGGAGATTTTAAATTTCCAGATATTAATCTTTATAATTAACCTTTATTGTAGGTAAAGATACCATACAGTATACCCATCACAGCATGGAACCAGGAGTCTATTGGCCTCTCGAACAGCACTTTTGTAGATTTATTAGGTGACTATTTTCTACAGCAGCATGCTAGAGAGGCAACCAGAGGGAGTAATGCACTTGATCTGATTATCAGCAGTGATTATTTATGCATTAAGATTCCTCAGATAAAGGAACTATTAGGTAGCAGTGATCACAATATACTGCTGTAGGATTTACTTAAGGATGTTACTACCATCAGATATAAGTCTGTTATAAAGTCTAAAAAGAGGTCAGGCAAGCGAAGGCAGATTACGAGAAATCTTTGGCAAAGGATGCAAAGACTTCTTTACTTATGTAAACTCTAGAAGGAAGGGGATGAATCACATTGGTCGACTTGATATCGATGGTTCGACTGTTGATGATCCTGCTCAGGTAGCTGACAAACTGAATGAGTATTTTGCATCTACATTTACATATCACGAATTATGTAGGGAAATGTAGGCCAGAAGTTTGAAAAAATCTCAGAGTGCAAAATGATTTTGTAATAACTGAGAGGAAAGTGGAAGAGAAATTATTGAAGTTAAACATAAGAAATGCATCTCGTGTGGTTGCTGTAATAGGGTTTTAGAAGCATCGGCAACTAGGATCATATTTCTCTGTACATACTGTTTGTAAATTTCGTGTGCTCTGTGGTCGATTTTCTGTTTACTGGACGAAAAACCAGGATAGCTCCTGAGACCGACTAACTCAGCCACGTTGTGAAAAATGCTCATAAAAATTCTTCGCGTCATCGAATGGCCGGTATCTATGTAATTATACCAAAGGAGGCAGCAAAGGAAGTAAACATACACTTGGCCATAATTATAAGAACATCCTTAAATTCAAGTGAGGTCCATACGGACTGGAGAAGTGAGAATGTATCCCCAATTCACAAAGGGGGAATCAACATGTGACACGAGTAATTACAGACCTGTTAGTTTAGCTTCTGTTCCGAGGAAAATAATGGAGTCACTGATTGAAGAAGTAATGCAGATTCATCTAGACAAGACTGAGGTTATAGCTCAGACGCAGCATGGGTTTGTTAAGAGGAAATCTCGTTTGATCAATTTTATTGCATAATACGATGTGGTCACAAAGGAACCGGATGCAAATAAAAAAATAATTTTGATATAATATACTTGGATTTCAAGAAAGTTCTTGATACTGCTGCACATAAGACTGCTCTATAAATTTGGGCGGTGTGGCATTAAGGGAAAGTTGCTGCTATGGATAAAGGGGTGATTGAGTGGTAACCAATGGACACTGCTCTTCGTGGCTAATGTTATTAATGAAGTCCCCCAGGTGTTGGGCCAATTGTTGTTTTGTATATTTATCAATGATATTTGTCCAAGTTTCCAGATGATACAACGGTTGGCGAAGTTAGTCATGATAGTAATGACAGTATGCTACTGCATCAGAATCTAGAAAAGTTGGGCAGATGGGCTGAGAAGTGGCAACCGAAGTTTAACATTGACAAACGCAAATTATTGCAATGGTTACTGCATAGTACCAAACTTAGAAAAGTGGAGAATGAAAAAAGACCTGGAAGTAATTTTTCAGTCAGATATGAAGTTCTCTGACAGTGCAGACAGGCTGCTAGGATAGTTCATAGGGTTTTTTGATACAGGAATTTTGCTTGCAATATATGGAGGTGATTATCTCTTTGTATAAGTTAATCGTCAGGCCACACCTTGAGTATTACATACAGGTTTGGAGGCATCGCATCATTTTTAGGACGTATGTGGAGCTGCTGGAACAAGTACAGCAAAGGGCATTCAGATTGGTGAAGGGAACAAAGGGGTGCTTTTACCAAGAAAGCAGCGTCTGGAGTCTCCGAGGTGATCTGATTGAGGTGTTTAGGGCTTTGAACGGTTTGAACTAGCTCAATGCTGATGGAATTTTATCTCTTGCTCAGATTACGCACTTCAGGGGGCATAGATTCAAATTGAGGAAAGACAGTTGTAGAAGAGATGCGAGTAAATTTGCCTTCAGCCAGCGAGTGGTTGTTTGCTGGAACAAGCTTCCATCTGTCGTTATGGAAGTTAACAGCTTAAATAAATTCAAGGAAGAAATGTGCAAACTTTTGGAGGGAATGGATACGTGAAATAGGAAGAGCTTAAATGCATAATACTGATAAAGGAAACCAAAACTATTTCTGGCGACAGAAAAGGATAAAAATTATGAATAATTTAAAGCTTCTGAATCTTTCTCACTCTTAAAAGTGTCATTAAATTTTGTGATAATTTCTAGTAGTTGATTCTATGTGGCATAAAAAATTACAAAACAAAACAAGTTATTTTTTTATTATAATCTGTTTATTAAAACGTAAGGCTAAATCTTATATGTTTAAATAAACAGAATATAATAAAAGAACGTAAGGTTTAGTAGAAATTTCTGTAATTACTATTTTGACTTTTTTACAATTATTTAAATAAACACATCCCTTTTATAATTAAATCTCTCTGCATATTAATCATTAAAATAATATAAAAAAAAATAAATATAACTGCTCAAGTTGAGCCTTAAAATAGTTGTTCAAAAAGCATTTTCCAACTCGTAAAAAATTGACTCATACTCACCAAAAGTGTTGCTGGTGTCAGATATTTCCACATCGTGGTCCAGAACATCGTCCACATGTATGACCTTGAGCCAATCATCTTTTCAACATCACCAAGAAACCGTTCAGCACCTACAATGATAAATCGGCATTAAAGTTACTCTTTTCTATAAAAATCTGCATTATTTCATTACTAGAAATAATGTTTCTCTTTCAAGTGATTTGTTTACTCCATTAGCGTGAATATTTACAGAAGTGGGAAGACTAAACAGAATAAAATATATCAAATATATAAAGATAACGCATATTGTAATTTTAGAGTGTTTTAATTTAACTAAACCATCATATTTAATTCCTATTATTAGTGCTATAAAATGTTCTATGGGAACTAACTGAAAACACCTTTCTGTTTCACATGAAAGCCAAAATTCCCTTCTCATTACTGATAATTCCATTTTCAGCGATAGCCTCATTTTGAGGTACCTGCCTTGAGTGACAACATTTAATTTGGTTTGTGGCTGAAGGCCAGGTGGAGGATAACAAGGATAGAGATCAGGGGCGCCATATCAAAGTGGGAAATATCCAATTTAACCGAAAAATAATGCTGCTACATAATTCTATTTTTGGTGGCAGATTCTATTTGGATTGTGGTTTTGTCTCGTGTGATAGTCGTTGAGTACTTAACCCTTGAACTAGAGGGAACTACATCTGAAACCTAGTTCACAACGAATTAGATTTCCTACCTTATATTTGCTATTAATTAATTACCTAATTTGAAAAGCATGCTTACCATAATTCCATGCAACCAAAACACATTCTGAGATAGCAATCAATAGAACTGAAAAGTTGGCCGCATATTTATCGAAGAGTTGTAGCCAGTATACTCCTGCCTATGGACAAAAACAAGAGGAAATTTTAATTCTGGTAATGATATCAAGCAAAAATTATAACTAGTCGTAACCAGAATATGAAATATTTTTAAAAATTTGTGCAGTGTTGGCAGAATTGGAATAATGTTTTCAACAAATGAATGCCAGTTAAGATTAAGGAGATAATCTCGTCATTCCAGATGAAAGTGCAGATAACTATCATATTTCTTAGATTTCGAATCTGAAATAGCTATTGAGAACTTTCCAAGGTTATATGGTTCTACAACTCGTTTGCATTTCTCTATAAACTTCGAGCGAATAAACCGTTTGATATGCAGATAGGCCAGATATAAAGTTGGTTTGCCATTCTCCATACGGAAGACAATGATGTTAAAACACCTAAATCAGATCAAGTTCAATAAAATGAATGCATCGCCAATATCAGCGTGCCAGCTAACAAACTAAATTCTGTCGATATTGACGATTTAGTTGGCTTGGGAATTCTTCCTCAAATACAAAATTATAAATCCAATATTGGTTACTGTTTCAGAGTGACAAACTCTGATATTTGCTTTCTCGATAACTAAATTAACAACGTTCAGAAGAAATATATAATATCTATTTCAAAATTATCTCTTATTGCGAGTCCTAACTGTACAAAGCAATTCCGGATCAAAGTTGCATCTATGTTTGTTCCATTATAATTTCTTAACACGATAAATGGATTGATCTGCTTTATTTATGGATATCAGATCTGTAGACAGCGAAGAGTTCATCAATCACTTGGTGGTATACTAAGCAGTGATGAAATCAAACTGATTTTAAAACATCCCTTTAGCCTAATTGTCTCTAACTTACAATTTATTTATAGGTCGAAACAGGCTCAAAATATAAACAAGAGCAAAGAAATGCATCACATTTTAAAACGGGAGTCACAATCCGAAATAAAACATGTACCAACTCGCTTTTTTTATGCCGCCAACATTCGTCCGGTGAATCTGACCAATTGGCGATTTTCCTTATAATGAAATTCCAACTTCCGTTCACCTGTTAGAGTGTTAAACTACAATGATTAGTGTTGCGTATTTTTTACAGATATAGAATTAATATCCAGATTTTGATGACTAACATCTGTGGTTTTAATTTCTTCAGTCTTTTGCTCTGTGTGTGTGTGTTGCTTCTCTCTCATTACAAACGAATTTTTGGATTTTGTTTTCTTCGCATCAAGCAAGGACGTTTATAAGAAATATTTCTTTCGTTTCAAAATCTTTTATCAGTGACAATAATAAAATACTACAAAATATTCTGCCCCTTCTTTGTAATTTGGAAAAAAAATGTTTTATGTTTGTTTGTATTTTATAGTGCATTTGAATTCTTCGGAACGCTCAGAAATGTCAGCAAGCACTTACCTGAGTAGTGAAGATCAGACCACCGAAATATCCGAAGACACAAACGCAAAGCACCACGATCAATTTCTTTTCCCTCAAGAATGGAAAACGATCGAGAATGGCAGTTGTAACCGTTTCAAGTAAGGCGAACTGTAAAAGGGAAAAAAATCATAAAACTTTTTTAAGATACGTTGGTGCACACAATAACAGTTGCATGGCAGTCTGTTGTTCGTATGGAATTCGTTCGAATTCATGTACATTCTTCCAGGCTTCCGTTTAAGGTTATAAAACTAAAATTCATACAAGTGTGGAAGAATAAATGAAATAACTAAAGAGAGAAATAAAGAAATATGTATTGAATTCTGTCCTACTCAAAGGGAATTCATTACCTACTGGAATTTCAGTTCGTGTGCTGTATATAACGCATCTTTGCATAATATATAGCATTGCTCTATATACAGCACATGAACTGAAATGCGAGCATCTAATGAATTCCCTTTGAGTAGGGCGGAAGCTTAAAACCCTTGTTGGCTATTCAAAATTTTAGGTTTTCTAGTTGTAGAACTTTGCTTTTTATTTGCCATCTACGGTTGCAAAGCACCGTAAAGTAAGCTAACTACCTGATTTTTTTAAAAAATATTCATGCTACACGTGGTAAATAGAAAGTAGTACACTAATTACCATCCCTCATCCCCTATTCTGGGTGTGAATATCATTCCATTTATGACAGCTTAGAGAACCCCATCCCCATATCCTCACGTTTCCCTTAGAATCGAATCGTGCGCTTTATCTAGCAGACAGATTTATTCCACACCAAGTACGACAGTAAGTGCAGTGGGGCCGGGACGCCGACTTTAGTCAACTAGCCACATGTGTGGACATGTGGACATGTGTTTTTGTAAAGGGCGGCTCCTAGAACGTGAGTTCAACTCCGCCTCGTATCTCTGTGAAGAACAGTATCACTACAAATGGGCCAGATGTGTGTGACGTCGGTTTGTGTGTATTATGTGTGTGTTCTGTTGTTATGTTCTGACCGCTTGGCTACCCAGAAGCATCAGTCACCTGGACAGATGATTCTGGGTACTCGTCCACACCACAGGAAGGTGGGCCAGTCCCAATGGAGCACGTACTGTCTCGATACGAGACTCTGAACCACCTGATGTTGCCAAAAGGTGGGCCAGATTTCTCTGGGGGCCCACTCCAGAGAGGGGAAAAAATAAATAAATAAAATAATAAATAAATAAATAAAATAAAAAAAAATAATAATAAATAAATAAATAAAAATAATAATATTAAAATAAATAATTAAATAAACAGAGCACGAGTAAAAAAAAAAAAATGAAGCTAAGTAAATGAAAAAAAAATACTACTAATAATAATAATTAAATAATTTTAATCCCACAGTGAAGAGGAAGATGTAAGTCGGGGTGCCAGCAGAGAGAGAGTAAGAGAAAAAAAAAAAAAAAATGTGAGAGTGGTTATCTATCCTGCACAGAGGGAGAAAGAAGAAAAGGTGAGCCAAGGCTGCTCCTAGTTCCAGGGCAGGACCCGGAAACAATGCAGAACGGAGGTTAGAAAAAAAAAAAAAAAAATAGTCAGTAGAAGGGGTGACTTTCAGTTGGCAGTGGAATTGTTAATGATAGCCACAGACTGAGTTTAAAGTAACTCAACCCAGGTACAGTCTTCCCTCTGCAAAGTAGCTTTTAAAAATTCCTGTCTGGTCATGAACCTTCGCGAGTCACAATCCGAGATGTAAAATTCGCGAGTATGGTAGACCTATTCGTATCATTTACTTTTTTCCATCTTTATCATGGATTACGTTAATCACCATTGAACCTTAGATATGGCACTCTTTAACAGATACCCGAAGAGGAAATGAATCTTCCCTCAGACCAAGCGATGGTGCATGACCTAAGGCTGTGAATCGTCGATACTAACGATGCAAATAATGATGATTAATGAAATAAATTATGGTACTGATGACATGTAATCTCTTAAAAATATACAATAAAATGTAATTCTATCGAAATGAAACGAAAGCATTCTTAAAATGAAACAGTACAGTTCCATCTCAAGTTGTAGAAATAATATCTCGCAAGTTACGGGGTTATAAAATTTGAGAATTGAATTCTAAAGAGTTTGAAGGTTTAATAAAAATAAGTGCAGAATGCAAGCGATGAGAAAGAATTAGACAGGGGGGATTTGAAAGACGATGATTAGACTTCATTTGGAATGTTATATTCAGGTCTAGAAACCGCAGCTTACAAGACAGAACTTGTGGAGAGAGTTACAAGAAGGGCCACTAGATTGGTGATAAATATAAATCGATGCACATATGAAGAATTTCTTAGGTGTAGAGTGGAAAGCGTGGTCACTAGACATCTAAGGGAATCTGAATGGACTTTGTAGGGATTTAAGTAAAATTTATGAGGAAACTGTTCTCCTCGCAGGTGAGACAACAATCAATGAGCACGAATATAGAACATTTCAGTGAATAAGAGAAGACTGGACGATTACCTTATGGGAATTATATATTAGCATGGACTCCACAAGTTTTTCAGGGTGTCCTATGGTATCGCTACCCATGGGCTGCAAATTGTATCCAGTTGTTGTGCTGAAGAGTTTTTGGCACAAGGGCCCCCTGGACCATATTGTGCCTGTTCATCATTAACTAACTTATGACTAAATATTTTATATTATAGTTATCAGAGACGATTATATATATTTATGCGTGTCAAGTATTGAAACAGAACTTTGAAATCTGCACAATTGCCAAGTATATGTTGTAAAGTTAGCTAGAGAACAAAAACTGGATTTCCGTATACTTGAATATTGAAGTTTGTTTTTTGCTTGGGTTTTATTGGCGCATTAGCGACTAAAGATATAATGCGCCAAAACCTGGTCATAAAAAGTAAAATTTTCAGTGGCCTAATGATTTAGGTCATTAAGTCAAGGTATAAAAACACGTATAAACTAAAAGACAAATATCAGTAAACAAGTAACTATAAAAAGGTAGATTTTTTATATGTGAGTAAAAAGGTTTACTGATTTCAAAAATCTAAAAATAGCAGAGACATGGTCATTGTCGGATAAAATCTGACTGAGTGTATACGGCTCAGCCAGATGATTAAAAGCGGTAAAACGGGTGCTGCTAAAATCTGGACAATCAATTAAAATGTGTCTAATAGATAAAATTGTGCCACAGGACTCACACATAGGAAGATCATCAGCCCTCAGCAAAAAAGAATGAGTCAAATCACTATGTCCTATGCGGGTCCGGGCGAGAACAACTTCCTCCTTACGATTCCTGCGCAGACTAGACTGCCACGGTTCAATTACAGGCTTTATACGATATACTTTATTCCCAGTCTGTCTATTCCACGAATCCTGCCATTGGGAGAGTATATTTTGGTGTATTATTTGCCTGTAGTCTGTATAGGGGACTGACAGGCAGCGGTTATTATTGGGAATTGCTGATTTGGCTGCGGCGTCAGCCAAATCATTTCCCCTAATCCCATTGTGGCTGGGAATCCAGCAGAAGCGGATATCATATTCACGCCCACGCAGGAATTGAATCTTCTGCTGAATGCAAGACAGAACAAGATGAGGATTATATCTCACAGATATTAAAGCCTGTAACACGCTGAGAGAATCGGAATATAAAATGAACCGTTGGTATTGGCATTTACTAATGTGATCCAAGGCTAACTCTACAGCGTGCAGCTCTGCAGTAAAAATGCTGCATTCAGAGGAAATCTGCTTCGATGTAGTGCTGTCTGTAAAGACAGCAGCAGCAGATCCCACATAGGATTCCGACTTCGAGCCGTCTGTGTAAACTAGCGCGAAGTCTGAATGTTCAGCTCGTTGTGCTGAATAAAGCTGCAGGTAGACAGATGATGGAGTGTCCGACTTTCCCCAATTTCTAAGGGACAAGTCACATGCCAGGACATGAGCATGCCAGGGTGGAAGGGGTTGCTTTGGTGTTTGGGCAACCTATTAAGTTCTTTGAGTAGCTCGTGGAGACGAATACCAAAAGGACGATTGGCAGTCTTACGGGTATTGTACAAATTTTCCCATCGTGGGTCAAAAACGAATGGCCCCTTAGGATGGTCTGGCAGGGATTTCAGTTTTAAAGCATACTTTAAAGACAACTGCTTACGTCGAAGCGATAACGGTGGTTCGTCTGCTTCGACGTATAAGCTCTGGACAGGAGATGTTCGATATGCTCCAATAGCGGTACGGAGAGCAAGATGATGGACAGGATCCAGCCAACGAAGTAAACTGTCTCTGGCCGAATTGTATACCAGGGACCCGTAATCTAGTCTGGATCGTACAAGTGCACGGTAAATGCGTAGTAGGGTGCATCGATCTGCACCCCAAGATATAGAGGAAAGAGAGCGCAGAATATTCAGCCCTCTTGGAATATTGAAGACAATCTATGAGAATATGTTTGATTGTTAATTGGGATTGGCAGAAGGAACATTGAGGAGGATTCTCTCCCATAAGCAAGAACAGATGAGTTACACATGAATGACCGATTCGGAGTCTTACCAAAATGACTTCGTATCGCCTGCTTCTCATGAAACTAGAAGTTCACAGTTCAGGTTCTTTTTTAATCTGGAATAGTTTGTTATTGACTTGAGTTTGCCACAGTTCAGCCCATTGATTCCAACATGTTCTTCACAACATGCTAATAATTGATCTATAATCAGTGTATGGCACTTTTTGATGACAGAAAGATCCATTATCAGGATGTTCAGCAACACGATCCACACTTTCATTACCTGGGATGCAGCCATGACCAGGGATCCAACAGGATGTGACCATCTGTTTGGATGTTTGATATTATTATTATTTAATCAGGTAAAGAAAAGTTACATCTACCCCTTGACAGCAATCAAATGATAGGAGGGTAACAAAATTATGAAAGTGAATACAATATCGATATTGGGTAAAATAAAATATGCAGAGATTAAGTCAATAATTAATTACAGAAGTTAAGACAGATTTGGTCCGACTTATTACTTTAAATACGTTCAGCGTCTGTCCAAGAATAGTGCAGGGATGCCGGAAAGATGCTGCAGGCTCTCAGGAACAGGGGGAGGGAGCGCATATCATCCTCCAACACAGTAGCCACGTAAAGCGATGGTGATATGTAAGATCTAAAATTGCAGAACTGTGTAGGTATCAGCTAAAGCTTTTGATCTGTTGGCTTTGTCGACGCAAATCGTCTCATTTTGATATAATTGGGACCGGATCTGTTTCATAATGAGATTGTGGGACGAAGAAGTGGATTGAATGGCAGTGACTGCACTTAAAGAGTCTGTATATAAGAGCTTGCCCGAATTGCTGCTTGGTTATATTACCTAGGACCAGTTTTATTGCATATAATTCTACAGTATAAATACTGCATTCTGTAGGAAGAGGCAGAGCTATTGAGAATGTAGAACTAATTGCTGCAGCACCTACAGATTCGTCTGTTTTTGAGCCATCACTATATATATGAGTAGTATCTCTGAGTTTTCTAAGGTGTGGGCTTCATGTAGTTGCTGTAAGTTGTTTGGCAGGGAGCCTTTTCCCCATCTCAGAAAGAAATTATCACAAGGAGGTGTCGATTCAATCCAGGGTTGTTTAGGAGGAGCAAAGTCTTCGAGCATTTGCTGAATGTTAATATTCCAATTACCCATTAGTTCTTGCAATCTTAGACCTGCAGGGCGGTTTTCATTAGGTTTATTATGATATAGCATTATATACTGAGGGTCAAGCATGTATTTCCCAGCTGGGATGAGATGGAATACTTTTAATTTTTGCAGCATAGCTACATAGCAAAGATTTTCTTCTGAGATGCAGTGGGGGTTCATTTGCCTCAATATACAGGCTGTGAACTGGAGATGTTCAGAAGGTTCCCTTGGCTATCCTTAGGGATATGTATTCAGTCGTAACAAGGAACTGTTTCTTGCAGAGTCATAGACAGGTGATCCGTAATCTAATCGGAAACGTATTAAATTTTATAAAGAAGTAAGAGAGTGTCTATCGGCACCCCAGGAGTTAGCGGAGACAGCTCTTAAGATGTTCAATTTATTTAGAGATCACATGCGAGAACAAATTATGAATACAACAACTTCTACAGGACTGCAAGATCAATGAACAAAACAAATATTGAGATATTTGACACCCCCGGACACTTCAAGAGGCAACTGAAATTGCTAACCTCATCCGGTACCTGACTTAAAATGGACTCTTCTTGCAAGTTCAAAGACTCTGATTGTGTAATGTGTGTGAAGAAATACCAGTGCTCTTCCTTACTCCTACCTGTTCACTTAAATAGGACGGATGAGTCCTACTTTTATTTAGTTTTATTTTATCTGTACATTTACTTTTTTTCTTTACTTTGGGAAATGTATACTCCAAGCTTCTGCTTTGAAGCTGTGTAATAATGCCTTGTAGCTGCACCCTCAGGCACGTTTGTTTGCTGTTTTGTAGCTGTTAACAATAATAATAATAACAATACCTGCCTTTAGACAGGCCATTCTAAGATAGTTTCTCCAATCATATAGCCTAAGTTTATTATCTAGATATAAACTCAATAAACAAAAATTGTTGGTAAGATGAATCTGGTCGTTTTTTTTTTTTAATATATTTCAGGATACGGATGTAATTTCCGTATTTTACAGAAATGAATTGATGATTTATTTTCTGCTAAGGAATAGCCATGCTGTTGCGCCTACGATTCTATTTTGGTGATGGATAGTTGAAGTTGCCTTTCAATGGCATTCATAGTTTGTGACTGACAAGAGATAATGTTGTTGTTGTTGTTGTTGTTGTATGTTTTACGGCGCAACGGCAGCTATAGGCCATTATGCGCCAAGCAATGGTAGGAGGCAAAAGGCTTTATTAAAGGTGAGATATGTGCACTATGTGAGATTTAAGCATTATATTCTGTCATAGCATTTTATCCTTTTTAGGAAAGTGAAAACTGCATTAATATCAGATCTGTCGCCTAATATTTGTTCCAAAGTAGGTGTGGTTTGGGCTGCATAGTTTGATAAGAAGGTGGTCTGCCGTACTCCATTATAGAGAGGGCAGTCAACAATGGTGTGCTGGACTGTGATTTGAGCATGACAGTTCGGACAAGAAGGCGGGTCTGAGGAAGAGAGAAGATAAATGTGAGTAAGGTGTGTATGTCCTATTCGTAATCTTGCAAGTGTGACTTCTTCCTTTCGGTTCGAGCGGAAACTAGATGGCCAAGACTGGAGTTTCGGTTTAATCCGAAGCAGTTTGTTGCCTTCTTGGTTTTGCCAGATGGTTTGCCAGTGAATCATACTTCGCTTTGTTATAAGACTTTTATAATCGGTGAAAGGAATTTTGAAAGCGTCATGAATTGGTTGCACAGTAGATTTGGCTGCGTGGTCAGCACTCTCATTGCCAGGTATGCCAACATGGCTAGCGACCCAACAAAATTTTATTACTTTCGTGTTCTTAGCTAGATGAGCCAGCAAGTTTTGAATATTACCAAGTAGGTAGTTGTGATGCTTTCTTGGTTGCTGTAAAGCGAGTAGGGCACTCAGAGAGTCGGTAAAAATAATACTATGGGTAAACTGCTTCAACTTTATAGTTTCTAGCGCCATCTGAATGGCATGAAGTTCAGCAGTAAAGATACTGCATTCTAAAGGTAACTGATTAGAGATTGTAGATGATGGAAGAACAACAGCAGCACCGACGTGGTGATCAGTTTTGGAACCGTCTGTGTATATCATAGTATAAGATTCATATTTCTCAAGTAGAGATTTATGAAGCTGGTTTACATTCTGTGAAGAAAGAGTACTTTTCCCCCATTCTTGAAGGGAGAGATCACAGGTGGCAGGGCAAAATGCCCATGGAGGAGTCGTGAAACTAGTGGTGGCTATTTTAGAAAGGTCAAGCTGCCAACTATCAAGTAGTGAGCAAAGATGTATGCCAGCGGGTCGATTTATTGATGGATGAACGGCATACAAGTTCTCCCAATCTGGTGTAAATAGATGTTTCCACGATGGATGCAGGGGTTGGCTTTTTATTTGACGGCATAATTTAGCAGTAAAATTTGTCTTCGTAGAGAGAGTGGGGGATCGTGAGCTTCAGCGTACAGGCTCTGCACAAGAGATGTGCGGTAGGCTCCAAGAGCAATGCGAAGGCCACTATGGTGAATAGGATCCAAAGCCTTCAAAATGCTAGGTCTAGCAGAGTTGTAAACTGGTGACGCATAGTCTAACCTTGATCTTACAATAGCATGATATAAATGAAAGAGTGTTTGACGGTCAGCACCCCATGTTGTAGCTGATAATACTCTCAAAATGTTTAGTTTCTTGAAACAGGTGGTTCTAAGTTCTTTAATATGGTCATGAAAGGTCAATTTTTTATCTAAAGTTAATCCAAGGAAACGAATGGTAGGCACAACAGGTATATCATGGTTCCCCAGCTTTAGAAGTGGGTCAGGGTGGAGATTACGTCTTCTACAGAAATGAACTGCAACAGTTTTTTCAGGTGATATGCGGAACCCGTTATCTGTGGCCCACGTTGTAATCTTATTAAGAGCTCCTTGCAGTTGTCTCTCATTCATTCTCGTGTTCTGTGAGTGACAAGATATACTGACATCATCTGCATATAAGGTAGTAAATACAGTGGCTAGAATGACCTTGGTAATTGAGTTGATTTTTATAATGAATAGAGTGGCACTTAAAACTGAGCCCTGTGGAACACCTTCTTCTTGGATGAATTTTCGGGAAAGAGTGGATTGAATACGGACCTGGAAGGATCGCTGCTTCAAAAAGTTCTGTATAAATCTTGGCATATTACCCCTGAAGCCTAATGCATGTAGATCACCGAGAATTCCGTATCGCCAAGCTGTGTCAAAAGCTTTCTCAACGTCTAAATAAACTGTAGTCAAATGTTCCTTCCTTAAGAAGGCATTGCGAATCTGGTTTTCTATTTGTATCAAGAGGTCTAAAGTTGATCTACCTGTATGAAATCCACACTGCGATGAATTGATGAGGTTGTATTTGCTCAGCACCCAGGTGAATCGAGAGTTTACCATTTTTTCCAATATTTTTCCCATACAGCTGGTGAGGGCAATAGGTCGATAGTGACGCGGGTTGATTGGATCCTTGCCAGGTTTTAATAATGCTATGACATATGAGTGTCGCCAGTTATCAGAGAAAGTATTTTCTGTGAAAACCCGATTATATAGCTGGAGTAAGACACAAAGCGACTTTTCGCTCAGCTCTTTCAACATGACATAGTGTATTCCGTCAGGTCCAGCAGCACTGTGTTTCGAGCTGTTAAGAGCAAGCCGTAGTTCAATTATGGTAAAGGGACAGTTGTACATTTGATGGTGGTCTGTGTTAAAATTTAGGGTCTGCTTTTCAGCAAGGGACTTTAATTTCTGAAAGTTTGGCGAGTACGAGGATACGGCAGAGGTTTCAAAGGATTCTCCGAGAGAGTTAGCTATGTCTTGAGGTAGTGAAACATCATTGCCGTTTATATTCAGTATTGATAGATGCAAAGGAGGATATTTGTTATACATTTTTCTAATATTTTTCCAGATGGTTTGTGTTTTAGTGGACCGTGGAATAGTTGAAGCAAAGCGTTTCCATGACTCTCTTTTACTTGCACGCTGAATTCTTCTAGCATTGGCTCTGGCTTTCTTAAAGTATACTAGATTAGCAGCAGTAGGGATTTTGCGAAATTTATTCCAGGCTTTATTTTTCTCTCGTTTAGCTTGATTGCATTCATTGTTCCACCAAGGTTTTGATCTTATTCTATAATTTGTGGACACCCTTGGTATTGCTGCTTCTGTGGCCAGCAATATTTGATTTGTTACATAATCAACCGCATTATTTATTGACATATTTGAAACAGTTGTTTTCTGCAGGTTGGCTAGTTGCCTATATTTTTCCCAATCAGCTTTGGCAAAGTTCCATTTGGCAGTTTGATTATGACAAGGTGGAGAATTTGATTCTACACGGCAGACTATTGGATAATGATCACTACCCAGTAGACTGTCATGAACAGACCAATCAAACAGCGGAAAAAGGACTGGTGAGCATATGGAGAGATCAATTGCTGAGCTTGACCCAGAAGGTAGATGAAAATAAGTGGGTAAACCAGTATTCAGTAGAGTCAGATTAAATTTATCTAAAAGCTTTTCTAGTATTTTTCCTCGTTTATCATGTATTCTACCACCCCATAGAGGATTATGTGCGTTAAAATCTCCCATGATGCAAAAGGGAGGAGGGAGCTGAGATACAACAGTTTCAAGATCAGTGTAAGAAATGTCTTGATTAGGGGAAAGATATAAAGAAACAATGGTAAAAGAAAAACGAAAAGATATTCGAGCAGCTACTGCTTCTAGATTTGTTTGTAACATTAATGGTCGGGAAGGGATATTGGAGTTGACTACAAGTGCAATCCCTCCATGAGTCGAATTGCTTAAATGAGAAACTCTATCTTTTCTGTAGATAACATGATGTTTAAGTGAGGTAGCGACAGAAACTGTTAAGTTAGTTTCTTGGAGGCAGAAGGTAATTGGGTTATACTGGAGAAGGAGATCCCGAATATCATCAAGGTTGGTGCGATACCCTCTACAATTCCACTGAAGAAAACTGGGCATTCTTTGGGTGAAGTGTGGTCCTCGGTTTCTGTCCGAAGTACTGTTGGCTTATGGTGACCAGATTTTCTTTTTGGGAAGTACGGTCTTCCTGTTTCCATCTCTTCTTCTGGGAAGAGATCGAGAACGGGATCTTCGCGGTCAGTGTTTCCTTCCATTTCAATCGAATCAGTTTTAGAAATATCAGCACTTTTTGAGTACATTGGATTATTGGTAGAATGCGGAACAGTGATTGGTGTGTTAACAGCCTTGTTTGATTTATATTGTTTACCAGAAAGGGGCACAGCTTCCAAAATTGACCGAGCCCAATCTGACATTGATCTGTCTGGGGGAAACGTTACCTCAGTTTGAGTACCAGTCGTTATTGTTCTTTGCACAGTACTGGTTACCACAGTTGGTTTTTGGACTATTTCAGCAAAGCTGGGTCGAGTGTTAAATTGAGCCTGTACAGATTTTTTAGCTTCTTGGTACGAGATGTTTTTTTTGGCTTTGACCCGTTGAATGTTTTTTTTCCTTTTTCCATAGGGGACAATCTCTGGAGTAGGTAGTATGTGGACCATTACAATTTGAGCATTTGTGCTGCTCTGCTTTGCAGTCAGAGTGATTGTGCTCGCGTGAACCGCAGTTGGCACAAGTGGCTAAACCTCTACACACGTTTTGGGAATGCCCAAATTTTTGGCATTTAAAACAGCGTGTAGGGTTAGGAATGTACAATTTTATTTGACAATTCAGATAACCTGCTTTGATGGATGCTGGAGGTTTGGGGCTATCAAATGTTAGTATTATATTCCGTGTTGGAACTAGAGCATTGTCTCGTTTTGTGTATATGCGCTTTACATGCACAATTCCCTGGTCTTGCAATTCATTTTTCAACTCTTCTTCTGAGAGATTTATGAGATCCCACTCAGCTATCACACCCCTGGAGGTGTTTAGAGTAGCATGAGGGGAGACAGTAATCGATAATCCTCCAAAGGATGTCAGTTTTTGGAGCCGTTGTGATTGCCGTTCATCTGAGACCTCAACGAGCAAGTCGCCCGATCTCAGACGCTTAGTTGTTTTCGGAGATCCTATTAGATTTTCTAGGTATTTCTGAATTTTAAAAGGCGAGAGACTACCAAGAGACTGTTCTTGAGTCGAATGCAATACAAGGTGCATTGGATGCCTTCTTTGTAAACTGTCAGTTTTTTGACGTTTAGCACTACATGAGTTAGAGTCTTCTGTCTCATGAGCAGCCATATTAGGATCTTTATGTCCCGTAGAAGAGATCATTTTGCTCCTTTTAGCCCCGGAAATATAGCTTTTCTTTCCAGGTTACCGGCCCCGCCACGGGGAGGCAGGAGCAGTGCCACAAGGGTAACCAAGCGGCTGAGTTAGTTTGGTTAGTAAGATAACAAGAAACAGAAAGGTGAATTTCCTTCCTGGAACTCTGCCTACTTTTTGTAGTGCAAAAGTTTCTCAATACAAATAAATGAAGAAAATTGTGTTTAAAACCTAAAGAAAACTATTTGCTTTGCACACAATATATAGATCGCTTGGAAATCGCTTGGCTACACTAATAATCGATTGGCACCCGGGGCCACAAGAGATAATGAAGTCATCAGCAAACATATATGATTCTACTGTTTTTAGTATGTTTCTTGTCATATTTGTAATTCTTGTAGCGAATAATGTTGCACATAGGATGGATCCATGCGATACACCCTCTTGGTTTTCGAATGATTTAGATACTGTTCATATATCTGACTTGAAATGTTGTGTAGTGAAGGAAGTTTGTATAAATTGGGCTAACTGTCCCGCAAACCAAAAGAACGAAGGTCCTGGAGGACGCCACATCGCCAAGTGGTATCGAAGGCTTTCTCAATATTGAGATTAACCATTACCAAATGTTGTTTCCTTACAAAAACATTGCGGATGTTTGCTTCTGCTTTGATCATCACGTCTAAGGTTGAGCGATTCTTTCGAAACCCATACTGGTTTCGGTTGAGCAGATTATTAGTTTCTAGAAACCACGTTAGCCGCTTGCGAATTACTTTTTCAAAGACTTTTCCTAAACAGCTCAGTGAAATTGGCCTGTAATTATGTGGTTTGGTATGATCCTTACCTGTCTTTGAAAATGCTAGTACAATTGAGTGGCGCCAAGACTGCGGATAAGCATTTTCTAAAAATATTCTGTTGTAGAAATCCAACAGGAAATTTGTTGCTTTGTTATTTAGTTTTTTTAACATTATAAAGCATACTCCATCCGGACAGCAGCGGTACTGGATGTTTTATTCAGAGACTCTAAAAGTTCCGTTAAAGTGAATGTCTGATTGCATGGGTGCTATGCCAGAGTAGAGAAGTTTATTTTATGTTGTTCTGCAGATGTCTTAATTTTCTGAAAGGTTCGGCTGTAAGTGGACACTGCTGAAATACTGGCAAATGATTCGGCTAATGCATTTGCTATTTCTGTTGGTGCAGACAATTCCTGCTCTTTCCAGTTTAGAATTGAAGCTGGGAACTACACATGTTCACCATTAAGTGCTTGGATTTTCTTCCAGATGAGTCTGTTATCCGTGCCTTTGTTAATTGTGGAAGTAAAACTTATCCAGGCGTCTTT
The DNA here is from genome assembly GCF_048544385.1 of Mastigoproctus giganteus. Taxonomy (NCBI): domain Eukaryota; kingdom Metazoa; phylum Arthropoda; class Arachnida; order Uropygi; family Thelyphonidae; genus Mastigoproctus; species Mastigoproctus giganteus. The sequence continues at coordinate 150,480,974 of NC_143586.1, read as the reverse complement.
CTTTGCTTTTCTTCTTATTTGTCGGAACTTGGTCTTGAGTCTTTTAAAGTTAATGATATTAATAGTTGTGGGGAATTTTCGAAACAGATTCAGGCTATATTTTTTGTCTGTTTAGCATGTATGCATTCCTGATTCCACCAATAATTGCCATGTTTGCTGTTGTTGTTGTTCGATTTAACGACACAAGGGCTACTACGGCCAAATTGTGTCTCTTCATCGTTATTGACAAAAGCGTATTGTTAGAGAGATTAAATTATATGCTTCTGTACAAACCAATATGTTTTAGATATAATAAAAAAGTTCTTCAATATTTGCTTCATTTCCTAAGATGCGAGAAAAATCAGGTGATATATTCAATGTAGAGAGTGACTGAAAAGTGTTTGATCGGGTTGTTGAATGTAAGGGACAATCAACCAGGAAATGACGGACTGTAAGTTGCGTCTGACAGGATGAGCACTGCGGTGGGCTTTCCCCCAATAATAGGAGGAGATGAGTATGGTAAGTGTGTCCAATTCTGAGTCTTGCCAGTACCACTTCCTCTCGTCTATTTCTTCGGAAGCCAGACAGCCACAGCTTTATATCTTCTTTTACTTGATAAAGTTTTTATTGTTAGTGTCACTTTTCCAGGTCTGTGACCATTTATCATAGCAGGCTTTGCGTATGACCGACTTAAAATCAGAGAAAGGAACCTGAGGATGTTGTGAGAGAGCGGGTTGGGGATGTTTAGTGGCAAAGTCAGCACTTTATTTCCCGGAATGCCTGAATGGCCAGGGATCCAGCAAAAACTGATTGGACACACTGCAAGCGAATAGCTGGGAATGAATCTGTTTCAATGCAGGGTGAGAAATGGAGGAATTCTTCCTTAGGGCAGAGACAGCACTAAGAGAATCTGTGTAAATTATGGCAGATGAGATGGAAAGCTCAATTATCTTACTAAGCGCTAACTTAATGGCATATAATTCGGCTGTGAAGACGCTGCAAGCAAGCGGTAGTGTGGCTGAACTTGTAAACAAAGGAAAAACTGCCGCAGCACCTACCATACTCTCAGTTTTTGAACCATCCGTATAAATTTTACAGGCATGGTTGTTCATAGCATGAGCTGAATGTAACTGTCTGATATTGCAGGAAGGTATATTTTCCCCCACTGGAGGAAGTATGTATCTTGAAAAACAGACACATATGTCCAAGGAGCAACAGGTGTAGTTGTGTCTTGGAAAATTTCATTTAAATTGATATTCCAAGTCTGAACAAGCTCTTTGATCCTGAGAGAGGCGGGTCTATTTTCATTTGGTTTGCTCTCATAGAAGGCATCCCAACGAGTATCATAGAGATACTCCCAAGTTGGGTGCGATGGTAGACTCTGGATCTTAGCAGCGTAGTGAAGCTTTGTTTGGTTTGTTTTTATTGGCGAATTAGCTACTGAGGCTATACTGCGCGCGTAGTGAAGCAGTAGTGTTTTTCTACGCAGGTGTAATGGGGGATCATGCGCTTCAATATATAGACTCTGGATCGGAGAAGTCCTGAAAGCTCCCAGCGCAGTTCTCAGAGCACTGTGATGGATCATATTTAGCCTTTTTAAAGTAGTGCTCCTGGCAGAGTCATACACTGGACAACCATAATCTAGTCGTGAACGGATTAAACTTCTATAGAGATGCAGCAAAGTACACCGATCAGCTCCCCATGACACAGATGAGACAGAACGAAGTATATTCAAATGCTTTAAACAAGAAGTTCTCAAATAAGTGATGTGAGCTTGGAAATTTAGTTTGCGGTCTAATAGTAGTCCAAGAAATTTAACGGTATTAACAAGCGGCATTGGAGTATTGTTTATTTGCAGTTGAGGTTCGGGATGGAGAGTTCGCTTCTTGCAAAAGTGAGTGACAGTGCATTTCTATTCTGACAGTCTGTAACCATTCAGTGAAGTCTAGGATTCTATTTTGGTTATGGCAAGTTGTAGCTGCCGTTCAATGGTATTCATACTTTGAGATTGACAGGAAATGGTAAGGTCATCTGCATACATATAAGTTTGAACAGTTTTTGGGATATCTCGTGTCATACTACTAACTCTGATTGAAAACAGTGTTGGACTGAGTATTGATCCCTGTGGGACTCCCTCTTCCTGAATGTGAGATGTAGAGAGGATGTTTTTGTATCGGACTTGAAAAGAGCGCAATTGCAGGAAATTTTGAATTATTTCCAGCAAATGGCCCTAAAGCCCCAGATGGTAAAGGTCCCTAATAATACCATGGCGCCATGTTGTATCAAATGTCTTTTCAAGATCTAAATTGACCATGACTAGATGTTGTTTCATGACAAAGGCATTGCGGATATGAGATTCGGCTTTGATAAGCACGTCCAGTGTTGATCTGTTTTTCCGAAAGCCATATTGTTGTTCTGGAAGGAGATTCTCTGATTCCAGGATGTAGGTGAGTCTAGTATGAACCATCCTTTCGAAAATTTTTCCCATGCAGCTCGTAAGAGATATTGGCCTGTAATTTAACACAGAACGGATCTTTTCCTGGTTTTGGTAAGGCGATAACCAACGAATGACGCCATGAAGAAGGAAAGGCATTTCTAGAGAGGATCCGATTATAAAAAATTAATAGGGTTCTCAAGTCTTCTCCAAGTAAATGCTTTAGCATAATGTAGTGAACTCCATCTGGACCTGCAGCGCTATTGGAAGATCTGTTTAATGATTCTTGCAGTTCTATTAATGTAAATGGTTGGTTGTACGACAGTGAACGGCGCGTGAAGAAGTTGATTTTATACCGTTCTGCACCTGCTTTGATGTTCTGAAAGGTGGACGCATAGGTGGCAGAAGCTAAGATTTTTGCAAATGATTCTGCTAATGCATTTGCAACTTCTTCAGGAGTAGAAATGTCTTTCCCTCTCCAATGAAGTATAGGAGAGGGCAGCCGATAAAATTTACCATTTAATGCCTGTATTCTTTTCCAGATGACCCGTGTATCCGTGTCTTTGGTAATGGTTGAGGCAAAAGCAATCCATGAATCCCGTTTCGCTTTCCGCCTAACTTGTCTAGCTTTCGCTTTGAGTCTTTTATAAGAAATTAGGTTACTAGTGGTGGGATACTTGCGGAAATTATTCCAAGCACGGTTTTTTCCCTGTTTGGCAATTAAGCAATCTGTATTCCACCAGTTATTTCTGTGTATGTGATAAGGCGTGGATTTTGGAATGGAAGCATTAGCTGCAGTGAGAATCTGATTGGTTATATAAGTATTTACCTCATCAATATGTTGTCTTTGAACATAACATCTGTCTAAGAGTATTTGGACAGAATATCCTTCCCAATTTGCCTTTTTAAACTGCCAGTTGGATCGTTGAACAGGATTCGGAGTTACTCTTGTTTGTAGTGAGCAAATAATTGGAAAGTGATCACTGTTAAAGGGATCAGTTAATACCGACCATGTCATGATTGGAAAGATAGAGGGTGAACAAATTGACAAGTCTATTGCAGAAACAGATCCTGTTGCTAGGTGTATGTAAGTAGGAGATCCAGAATTTAATAAATTAAGATCATTATTGTTCATGAATTCCTCCACCAATTTGCCTCTTCTATCCATTGTAGCAGACCCCCACAATGGATGATGTCCATTAAAGTCACCAAAGAGTCAAATTGGAGTTGGGAGTTGTGAAATCAGGCTGTCAAGTTCTGAATGCGGAAGTGGTAGAGATGGTGAAATGTAGATGGAAACAATGGTAACTGAAATACCAACTGCAATACGAGCTGAGACAACTTCCAGAGTGGTTCTCAATTGGATCGGCCTGGATGGAATGTCAGAGTTAACAAGAATAGCTACTCCGCCACGAGCAGCAGGGTTTGAACTCCTATCTCGTCTGTATATCACATAATTTGAGAATTTTGGTGAAATTTGGGGTGACAAGAAAGTTTCCTAGGCATACACCTATGGGATTGAATTGAGCTAGTAAATCCCTTAAGTCATCAGAATGACTACTTAGTCCTCTGCAGTTCCATTGTATGATGTTATATATTATTTAGATTTAGCTGAGGATGATTCGTCTGACTGTTTTTTGTTCGCGGGACATTTTTTCCGGTATTTTTTTGGGAATGTGGGGCGTCCAATATCCATGGTGTCATCTGCATGGAGTTCTAGAATGGGCTCCTCATTACTTAGCAGCTCATCTACATCCATATTATTGGTAGGCGCTTCCATTTTTTTTGAGACTGAGTGAGATTTTAATTGTTCTTTTTCAATCGAGACCAATGGGGTATGAGTAGGGATACTGATTGGAGTATTTGTGGCTTCGCCAGTTTTTTTTTGGAGGATTATGAGGATTATCTTTTTTAGAGGTTGAAAGTGTAAATTTAAGCCAATTCGCTAGAGAGGTGTTAGGCGGAACTGATACGTCCGTTTGAGCTGCAGTAGAAACAAAGTTTCTAGTTCGAGCTGCATAAAAACGACCACTAGGCATGGTCGACATAACTTGTCTACGTGCCTCAGGAAACGTGACTTTATTTTCAATTTTGTATTTTCTTTCCTGTTATCCATAGCTCACAAGTTTTGGAAAAGGCTGGATGGCTTCCTTTGCAGTTTGGACAAACAGGAGTTTTGACTGAACAATCCGCTTGGGTGTGATGTTTAGAGCCACAGATGGGACATGTGGCTTCCCCGCGACAAGCCTGCTGGGAATGGCCGTATTTCTGACATTTAAAGCAACGAACAGGATTCGGGATGTATGGTCGAATCCGGCAGTTTAAATAACCAGCTTTAATAGAGGATGGTAAGTCTGGAGTGCTAAATGTCAGAATGATGGATCTTGTTGGAGTAAGATTTCCATCTTTTTTCGTCATGATCCGTTTTACATTTACTACTTTCAGACTGCTGAGTTATCTAGGAAATAAACTCATACACCGACCATTGAACAAAATTTACTGTAACTAAAATTTTTACAAATAGTATAAAAATATAATATAAAACAAATTATTTACAATAAACTAATGACTGTACATTACGGAATACTAAAAACTGTAATAAAAGATCGTTTACAATAAAATAAGCTAAAATATAAAATTAAAAGCGCTAAAAACCTGAAGCTTTCGAGAGCGTCAGCTCTCTTCTTCAACAGTAATATAACCTTCTGCAACATCTCCTTAAATAGCAGGTTCACGGTACTTCCACACGTGGTATTTCTCCATGTGGTTCAATCGGCACATGGTCAGAACCGGAAGCGGAAATGTCTCGGGAACGTGGCAAAGAAAATCGTTCATCCGAATTTAATAGAATTGTTTCAAAAATAGGATGAATACGCATGCCTCTATCTCTATTCATGGTATTCTTACTGGATGAACCAATCCGTAAACTCTCGAGCCATTTACGCTCCCAGTATCCGTGTGCATGATCCAAAATAATAGCGTCCTCCGGGGAGATTTGATGCTGCTTCTCCCAAAAATGCTCGGCCACGGCAGACTTACTGTAATCAGCGGTTCTTATGGCATTTAAATGTTCCCCCAGGCGATCCCTAAGCTGTCGTTTTGTTTCCCCCACATAACACTCCCCACAATCCGGGCATTCTATTCTATAAATAACTCCACTACTGAGATCTTTTGGTATACGGTCTTTGACCTGAGACACAGCTGTGCACAGCCTCCGCCCAGAAAGCTGTACACAGCGTGTCTTATAACCCCGTAAAATTCTTGCCAGATGCTCAGTAAGGCCCGGATAGTAGGGGATGTATGCGGTGGCTACCGGGACGAACGACTCCCTACGCTCGGACACCCCTCTACTATATCTATCCAGGATCCTCTGGGGGTATCCGCACTTTCTAAGTTCTGCCGTGACACGATTAATTTCTTTCTCTTTATCCTCAGAAGTGGTACAGTGTGATCTTACTCTGTCAAATAAAGCTTTTGCTACACTATTCTTGTATTGTCCAGCTTGTGCTGAATTATAGTGGGTGTATTGACCTCTACACATGGCTTTTTTAAAAACTGACGTCTTAAGCCTAGAACCCACCCTAGAGACCAATACATCCAAAAACGACAGAGTACCGCCAGTTTCCACCTCTGAGGTGAATTGTATAAATTGGGAGAAGCTATTAAGCCAGCAAACGGCATCATCCTCCCTCCCCTTCTGGACCAGGGCAAAAGTATCGTCAACGTATCTTCTCCAATTCCTGATAGGAAACGAACACCCACTAAAAACCCTACTTTCCAACTCCTCCATGGCCAAGTTGGCCACGGTGGCACTAATGGGTGAACCCATAGCCGTACCGCGAACCTGCTTATACATAGTTCCTTGAAATAACATGGTAGTGCTAGCTAGACATAATTCTACCCCGGTACAAATTTTAGTTACAGTAAATTTTGTTCAATGGTCGGTATATGAGTTTATTTCCTAGATATGAGTTTTCCCAACTTCAGAGGCCTCTTTCAGGATATTGACTGCTGAGTTCTTGGAGTAGTTCTTCTTCGGAGACTGTAATTAGGTTCCGCTCGGTGATGACACCTTTTGATGAATTTAGTGTTTTGTGTGGAGTAATTCCTACTGTCAACCCACCAAATGTTGTTGTTTTTAACAGCCGCTCAGAATGTTTAGAGGTGGCTGTTTCTATCAGGTCTCCGGATTGCAGTCTTTTAACCATTTTTGGTGATCCAGCAATTGACTCCAAGATTTTCTGAATTAAGAATGGTGACAACTTACCCACAGGTTGGGCAGATAGGGAATGAATCACCAGGAAGTTTGGGCAATCGTCATGACATTTTGCTTCTCTTCGCAGTCTTTTAGGTTGACTTGAGTCATGGTCAGGGTTAGAATCTTCCGCTCTTGAGCTCAAAGGCTCTAAGTTTGGATAATGATTTTTATCCATGATCGCTCCTTTTTGCCCTGGGGGTTTGCCTTTACCACCCAGGTTACCGGCTCCGCCACGAGGAGGCAGGAGCAGTGCCGATTGGTGGCCAAGTGTAGAGTTAGTAAGTTAGTTCGGCTAGCTAAATTAAAGAAAAAGGTACTTGCCTTCTTCTGGGCTCTCTTCTTAGTGTTTTTAAGTAAGTAGAGCTACTTAACAGAAAATTTTAATTCTAAGAGAAAAACAAGGAAAACTCTGTCACTTGGAGGTAAAACGATTTATACACACGCAAGAATCGCTTGGCCACGGAAACGCTTGGCACCCGGGGCCCAGACCCTGGTGCACTATTAGCTGACCTATTTAAGGAGCTCTCTAATTGGAGTAATGTAAAATGTCGATTATATGGAAGAGATGCAGTTGTATTGAAGGTAAGCTTATACTTTTTTGCATTGGCTTTTATCTGTTTAAAGGCTGACTCATATGCGGATGTGGCAGAGATTTCAGAAAAGAATTCGGCTAGGGCGTTTGCAATTTCTATTGGAGAGGAGTAACCTTTACTTTTCCAACTTATAATAGGTGTTGATTCCGGGTGGGATTTACCATTCAGCTTTTGATTTTGTTCCAGATTTTTCTGATCTGTATTTTTATTAATGGTGGAAGCAAACCTGATCCAAGAATATTTTTTCGCTTTTTTTCTGCACGTAACGTGTCTTAGGTTAACGTTTCTTAAAATTTATCAGGTTGTCAGTTGTTGGGTTCTTGCGAAATAGATTCCATGCTTTATTCTGTTCTTTTTCTGGCATCACGCCATACATCATTCCACCAGACATTGGCATGTCTATGAGGACCAACTTTGGTTTTGGGTATAGAGCAAGTTGCAGCTGTTTTTATCTGTGCAGTAATGTGGTCAGTAACATCATCTATAGGCTGGCTTTTGATGACTTGATCATCAAAGGGAATTGCATTGGTGAACTTGTTCCAATCTGCCTTGTTAAATTTCCATTTTATGTGGCTGATTATATGTGAGGTTCTATTTGTTTGCAATTGATCGGATAATGATCACTATCCAGTGGGTTACCTAAAACTAACCACTGAATAAGTGGGAACAGTTTTGGAGAACATATTGATAGATCTATGGCAGTAGATACTCCGGTGGGAAAGTGAATATAAGTGTTAGCATCAGAATTTAATAATGTGAGATTCTGATTATCAAGAACTGTTTCAATGAGTTTAACTCGTTTGTCTATCTTGGGAGATCCCCACATAGGATGGTGCCCATTTAAATCTAGCAGAATGAAAGGAGATGGAAGCTGCTTTATAAGGCAAAGCTCTTTTACAGTAAATTCTTTGTTTGCGGAGAGGTACACAGAGACTACGGTTAGCATAAAACTCAAAACAATGCGTACCGCTACAGCCTCTAATGTGGTCTGTAGAGGGATCTGTTTGGTAGGAACCTTGTTGTCAATAAGTATGGTTACGCCTCCTCTTGTTAAGTTAGTACTGCTTCTGTCTTGTTGGTAGATACTATAGTTTTTAATCACTGGAGTCACCTGTGGAGTTACATTGGTTTTTGGTTTCTTGCAGACAGATGATAACTGGACTATGCTGTTTGATTAGATCATAAATATCAAAAATATTGCTTCGTAGCCCTATACAGTTCCATTGTATAATGTTCTGCATTATTTAGTTTTAGAGGTTGTAGATGGTTCTGTCTGTTTTTTGTATCCAGCCTGTTTGAGTCCATCAAGTTTCATTCTTTCTTTTTTCTGGAAGGCAGGGCGCCCAATGTCCATGTCGTCTTCTGTGTGTAAATCTAAAATGGCCTCTTCTTGCAGGGTACCAGAAATAATCTATATCCATATTTCCTGAGCATGGTTGGTCTGCAGTGTTTGACGCTGATGCTTTCAATTTTGTAGTTTCTGGCATAGTATCAGTTGCCGTTGGTGGGACTGTTAGTGGAGTATTGCTAGCGCAAGTTACTTTACATTCTTATGTAGAGGGTGGTTGTGGGGACGAAAGCACTGATGGACGCAATCGGCAATTGAAATGGATGGGAATACTGTGACTGCTGTTTGTGTACCAGTTGATTGATATTTTTTGGTTGCTGCAGCATAGGTAACTTTTGGCATGTTGAGCAGAACTTGCTTCCTAGCTTCTTGGTAGGTGATCTTTTTTTCAACTTTGTATATTTGGTTGATATGGGGGTTTGATGGCGCATAAGCTACTTTGGCTATAATGGGCCTATTCATTTATTATAAAAAGAAATGAGAAAGTTTCATAAATTCAGAATTGATTAAAACGTCCAGTTTGCTTTAAGAAGCTGAAAAATTCGGAAATATATGCATCATCTCCAATGAGATTATCTGAAGCCTACCAAGATTAACCAGTGATAGCAAGGTTGAAGTTCTGTCTTGTTCATAGTAAGGACAGTCAATGAGAATGTGCTTAATACTCAGATTTATATTACAAAGTGGACACTGTGGTGGATCGTTCCCTATGAGTAAATAAAGGTGGGTCAACTAAGTATGACTTTCTTACCCTTGAAAGGATTACTTCTTCTCGTATTGATGTGCGGACACTGGAGCGCCAAATTTTTGGATCATGTTTAAATTGAAAAAGTTTATTATTAATTTGAGAGTGCCATATTGCTGTCCATTTTGACAGGCATGCAGCCTGAATGGTTAATGCATAGTCTGATGGCGGAACAATGATATTAGTTAAGTCTAAGGTAGTTGGATTTTTTGCAGCTTTATCAGCCAGTTCATTGCCCAAAATGCCAGAATGGAAACATGCCAAATTTACATCAGTTCAAGAAGACGAAGACCAACTGGCTTTACTATGCTTGGTTTATTTCTGAAAAGGTTTTCTAATGGTGGATTGAACAAGTATGACTGAGTCGGATGCATGGCACAGCTTTGTATCTTGACAGCATAATTCAATAACAGTGTTTTTCCACGTAAAGTTAGTGGGGGTTCATGGGCATCAATGTAGAGACTATGTGCGTGTGACGTTCTGAAAGCACCGAGTGAAAGTCTCAAAGCAATGTGTTGAACTGGATTAAGCCAGCGCAATGCACTCAATCTGGCTGAGTCATAGATGGGAGCTCCATAATCAAGACGGGATCTGATTAATGCCCGATATAGCCGAAGCAGAGATGTACGATCTGCGCCCCATGTTTGGGAGGATAAAGCCCTGAGTATATTTAACTTTTTTAGACAGGAAATACGTACATTTTTAATATGGTCTATAAAATTTAACTTGTTATCAAGGGTTAATCCTAGAAATATGATGCTATTAGTGACTGGGATGGAGATATAAATTGAAGTTCAGGATCCGGATGAAGTCTGCGCTGTCTACAAAAATGGATGGCAACTGTTTTCTGCTGCGAGAGTCGATAGCCATTGAGGCTGGCCCACTGTTGTATTTTATTAAGTGATATCTGTAGCTGCCGTTCAATAGACTTCATGTTTTGGGAATGGCAGGAGATGGAAAGATCATCTGCATAAAGGTAGGTCTCAACTGTATTTGGAAGCTGATTGGTGATGGAATCTATTCGAAGAGCAAACAAAGTGGCACTCAGTACTGATCCCTGTTGCACACCTTCTTCCTGTATGAACGTTTTGGAGAGGGCATGTTGGTACTGAACTTGAAACGATCTAGTACGTAGGAAGTTCTGAAAAAATATAGGAAGGTTGCCTCGCAGACCAAGAGAGTAAAGATCACTAAGTATGCCATGCCGCCAGGTGGTGTCAAAAGCCTTCTCGATATCTATTGAAACCATTACAAAGACGCTCATGTTTAACAAAGGCATTTCGAATGGCGAATTCAGCCTTAACCATAAGTTCTAAGCATACCTATTTTTACGAAAGCCATATTGGCTATGGCTCATTAAATGTTGTAACTCAATGATCCAAAAGAGTCTTCTGTGGACGATTTTTTCAAGGATTTTGCTCAGACAGCTTGAGAGAGATATCGGTCTATAGCTATAGGGGTTAGTTGAATCTTTCCCAGGTTTTAGGAATGCCAAAACAGAGTGACGCCAAGAAGCTGGAAAAACATTTTCTAAAAATAAAAGATTGTAAAAAAAAACCAGGAGCAGGCGTAAAGCTTTGTCATCGAGATGTTGTAGCATGACATAATAAATCCCATCTGGGCCGGCAGCACCATTGTGGGCTGTTCTAATGGCATGCAAATGTTCAGAGTATTGCGGAGGTTTGTTATATGGAAGACGACGGGCGGTTTGAAAGTTTATGGCACGCTTTTCTTTAGGGTTTTTAATTCGTTGGAATGATGTATAAAATGCTGATGCTGCTGATATTTCAGCTAAAGTATTGCCCAAAGCATTAGCAATATCTAAGGAACTGGATAGGTCTTGCTCTTTCCAGGAGAGGATTGGAGAAAGTATGGTAGGAAACTTACCAGATACTATCTAATTTTTTTTCCATATAATTTTGGGATCAGTGTTTCAGTTAAAGGTCGATGCAAAACGGGTCCAGGATTCTTTCTTGGCTTGCCTTTGTAAAACGTGCTTTTGCCTTTAGCTTCTTGTAATTAATGAAGTTGTTTGTGGTTGGACCTTGCCGAAATAAATTCCAGGCTTTGATTTTTCTTTTGTGCATTCGTCATTCCACCAGTAATTATAATGCTTGAGACCAGGGGGGGTTTGATAATGGTATTGTGTCCTTGGCCACTTTTAGGAGATGTGATGTAATCTGTTACATTATCAATATTCTGGAGCTGGATGTTTTCCTCGTCAAGAGAGATTGATGATCGAAATTTTGCCCAGTTTCCACGAACAAATTTCCATTTCCTGCGGAGTTTGTTTGAAGGAATCTGTGATATTAAAACATTGCATATGATTGGAAGGTTGTCACCGCCCATAGGATCATTTAAAACGTACCACTCTATGGTTGGAAAGAGTATTGGAGAACAAATTGAGAGATCTATTGCCGAGGTGTGTCCAGTTGGGAGTTGTATGTGAGTGTGCGCACCAGTATTGAGTAAGTTGAGGTTCTGTGACTCTAGAAAGCTTTCAACGAGTCGACCACGTGTGTCTAGTTTAGGATCGCCCCATAAGGGGTGGTGCCCGTTAAAATCCCCTAATATACAGAGAGGTAGAGATATCAGTATGAGGATCTTTTAAACAGTATAGTTTGGTGGTAGGTATATTGAGACAAGTGTTTTTGAAATACGGAGAGCTATATGAACAGCAACAGCTTCTATTTCAGTTTGAAGTCGAATATGTTTTGTTGGGATCTTTAAATTTATCAGGATTGCTACACCGCCATGGGCAGCATTTGCTGTATTACGATCTCTTCGATAAAGACAATAGTTCTTTATTGAAGGAGAAATTTGCGAGGTTAGGTAAGTTTCCTGGAGACAAAGGGTAACTGGAGAATATCGGTTAATTAGATCAAGGATATCATCTGTGTTGCAACGAAAGCCTCAGCAGTTCCCATTGTAAAATACAAGGCATTATTTGTGTTTGATTGATGGAGCTGTATCTGACTGCTTTTTGAAAGTTATTGGCTTATGACATTCTAATTTAGATTTATCTTTTTTGGAGAAAACTGGCCGACCTGTGTCCATTTCTTCTTCTGCATGGATTTCTAGAAGGGGATCTTCCTGTATGGATGTGCCATCTGTGTCCATGGTTGTGTCCTGAAAATTTTTCACTACATTTGCGTTTGAACTATGAGATGTGGTATCTATGACTCTAGTAGGAGATGACGCTGGTATTATCAGAGGAGTATTATTTGCCTGCTCAGAGAACTTGGATTGTTGCTTAGATAGAACATTTCTAGCCCAATCAGAAATCTATTTGTTAGTGGGAACTGTTACATCAGTTTGAGTGGAGACTGTCTCATATTTTTTTTACAGCATTAGCATAGGTCATAATTTTGGTTATAGTAGGAGCAACTAATTTTCTCGCTTCTGGGTAACTTACTTTGTTCTCAACCTTGTATTTTACTATTTTTTTTCTCGGTTTTCCACTTTTCACATGTCTTAGAATATGCAGGATGCTCACCTTTGCAATTTGGGCAGGTCATTTTTGTAGCTGTACAGTTACTTTGTATGTGATCTGAGGATCCACAATTGGGGGAGATAGGAACTCCTCTGCATACAGTTTGTGAATGACCATAATTTTGGCATTTGTAACACCTTAAAGGGTTTGGAATGTAAGGGCGGATGCGGCAAAGTAAATAACCTGCTTTTACAGAGGAGGGTAAATTGGGTGTATTGAAGGTGAGAATAATATTTCTTGTGGGCGTAAGTTGATTTTCTTTTTTTATTCGTCTTGCTTCAATTACGCGTTGTCCCTGCAGCTCTTGGGTTATTTCTTCCTCGGTGACGTTCAATAAGTCCCAACTGGATATCACACCCTAAGATGAATTTAGGGTTGTGTGTGGAAATATTTTAACTGGAATGCCAGCAAAGCTTGTAAGTTGTAACAGCTTCTCGAAATGTCTGTGGTTGGTGGTTTCTACTAGTAAGTCTCCTCACCGTCTTGGGAGATGTTTTTGTATGACAAACGGAGACAATTTATTCATGGGCTGACTAGTAAGAGAGTGGATGATTAAGAACGATGGGCAAGGTTGCTCCATCCGATCAGTCTTTTGTCTCTTTGGATTATCGTTCTCAATATTCTGATGGTCTGTGTTTGCCATGTTTGTTCCTTTTAGCACTTGGCAAGTGGACTTAACTGTCAAGATTTCCGCCCCCCCCACGGGGAGGCAGGAGCAGTGCCGCTAGGAGGCGAGGCGGTTAAAGTGTTAGTTAGTTAGTGACCTAGAAATATGGATAAAAAAGAAAGGTGGCCTTTCTTTCTTTCTTTCTTTCTTTCTTTCTAACTTGTGGCTTTTCAAATGTAGAACGGTTTTAAAAAAATAAGGCTTTAGAAAAATGAACGAACTTAAAAATAACTTTAATCGCCTTTGAAGAGCACTTTATAAATCTCAAAAATATCGCTTGGCACCCGGGGGCCTTGTATTTTTGGACGTTTTTTCCTAACCTCCAGAGTTCACATGCTTTTGCATATGCTGGCCTTTACAATGTGGGCATTGTGGCCTTTCTGCAGTGCAGTCCGTTTGTGAATGGGCTTTGGAGCCGCAGTTCGGGCAGATGGAGTCTCCTCGACATACTGTTTGCGAGTGTCCAAATTTGACATTTGAAATATCTGATTGGATTGGAAATGTAGGGACGTACTCGGCAGTTAAGGTATCCGGCTTTCACACATGATGGTATTGGTGTACTAAACGTTAGAATAATGTTCCTAGTGGGAACAAGTTCACCATCTTTTTTTAACATTATCGTTTAGCTTGAACGACTTTTTGCTTTTGTCATCTTCTATCTCATCTTCAGATCCCACTCTACTATTATTCCTTAGGAGCTATTTAAAGTGGCATGAGGTGGTGACCTGTACAGGTATTCCGCCAAAAGTTGATAATTTCCGTAGAGACTGAGAATGCTGATGTTTAGTTGTTTCAACTAGCAGATCTCCAGATCGGAGTCTTTTCACCATTTTCGGTGAACCAGCCACACTTTCTACACATTTCTGAAATAGAAATGGTGAAAGGGAACTCACAGGTTTGGATGAAAGAGAATGTAATAGGAGGAATGTTGGATATTCCTGTTCATTCTCATTTTTGCGTAGTCTCTTATTTTGGGATGCGTCACGTTCGGCTTCATTTATGTCATAACATGAGCGTCTGGGCTCAAGTGCTGGGTAATTGTCGCAATCCATGGTTGCTCCTTTTAGCCCCGGAGGATAAATTTTATCCCAGGTTACCGGCCCCGCCACGTGGAGGCAGGAGCGGTGCCACCAGTGACCAGGCGAGAAGAGATTAGTGGTTAGTCTGTTATATAGGTTAGTTCTATATACAGGAAGAAGAAAGGTATCTTTCCTTTCTTTAGGCTTACTTCTTTATTGAGAACAGCAGAAAAAAAAGAAATAACTTAGTAAACAAAGACTTGAAAATTCTCTGAAAACAGCTAATTCTAGAGAAGGCGCTTTGAGATTCGCTTTTAGACTCGCTTGGCACTCGGGGCCGGTTGGTATGGTAACTGGTGTATTACTAGCTTGTTCTGCTGTTTGTTGCGAAGGTGACTGTTCCGGATTAGAGAGTAATGATTTAGGTTTCGGTTTAAAATTTTTATGGCGCATTAGCAGCAGTGGCTATTATGGCGCCAAGAAAAAAGGTAAAAATAGATTCTGGTAACAGTAAAAGAGGTTACCTGGTCAAAAGTTTACGTCTAAGTTTAAAGATGGTATATATTTTAAAAACATAAAAGGCTTATTTTATATACATGCATATAAATTGGTAAGCTGTAAAAACTTAAAAAGAGCTGACACCTTGTCATTGTCGAATAAAATCTGACTGAGTGTATAGGGTTCAGTCAGATGGTTAAAAGCGATAAAGCGCATTTTATTAAAATCTGGGCACTCGATTAAAATATGTTTCAGGGATAAAACCGTATCACAGGACTCACACATAGGAGGGTCATCAGCCCTCAGCAAGAAATAATGTGTCAGATGACTGTGTCCTATGCGGGTCCGTGCTAGAACAACTTCCTCCTTACGATTCCTGCGCAGACTAGACTGCCACGGTTCAATTGCACGCTTTATACGATATAATTTGTTTGTAGTCTGTCTATTCCACGAACTTGCCACAAGGCGTGAATCTTTTTGTGTATTACTTGCCTGTAGTCTGTATAGGGGACTGACAGGCAACAATTATTAGAGTGGATTGCAGATTTTGCTGCGGTATCGGCCAAATCATTTCCCCTAATCCCAATGTGGCTGGGAATCCAGCAGAAGCGGATATCGTATCCACGTTCATGGAGAAAGTGAATCTTCTGCTGAACTTGAGACAGAACTGGGTGAGGATTATATCTGACAGATAATAAAGCCTGTAAGACGCTCAAAGCATTCGAATATAAAAAGAACCGTTGGTGTTGGCATTTTCTAATGTGATCCAAGGCTAACTCTATAGCGCGCAGCCCTGCAATAGAGAGTAATGAACATTCCCAATTAGCAATAGACACATTCGGAGAAACTGCTACATCAGTTTGAATCCCCACTGACTGGAAATGTCGGGCGGCTGTGGCATGTATACGTACGCTTTGTCTCTGTTTTCATTATTTGTCTTCTCGCCTCTGGGTATGTCACTTTGTTTTCTACTTTATATTTTTGATTTTTTTTCCCTTGCTTCCCTAGTTCACATATTTTTGAGAAAGCTGGGTGGTTACGCTTACAATTTGGGTAATGCGGAGTGGTAATGGTGAAATCAGATTGGTTATGCTCTTTTGACCCACATTTGGGGCATATTGCCTCACCTTGACATGTAGTCTGGGAGTGTTCGTATTTTTGGCTTTCAGCACCTGATGGAATTTGTGATATATGGTAGGACACGGCAATGCAGATAGCCTGCTTTCACAGGTGTTGGTAAGCTAGGAGCGTTAAAAGTGAAAATTATGCTCCTTGTTGGAACAAGATTACAATCTTTTCGGGTCATAATTCTCCTTGCATGGATGCATGAAGCTCTTTGACAATTTTTTCCTCTGACAGTTAATAAATCCCATTCTGTTATCACTCCCTTAGAGGAGTTTAGAGTGGCTTGGGGAGTAACTTTTATTGATTGCCCTGCAAATGTTGTGAGCTCTAATAGCTTCTAAGAATGTTGAGGTTGGGTAGTCTCAACCAAAAGATTACCAGACTGGAGTCGCCTAACTGTTTTAGGTGAACCTGCTGCAGTCTCAAAGCACTTTTGCACAAGGATGTGCAATATCTCGAAAACGATTCACTTTTAGGACCCATATTTACTAGGCTTTCACATAGTCTGTACAGTTCACCTTTAAATTATCGACCATCACTTTTGGAACACCCTGTATAGATAATACATCTCTACCCGTTGCAGATTCATTGATGGTCAATGAATGATGGTTAATGATGGTCTATGCTTTTGCTATTTTCTGGGTTTGAATTTTCGATGAGGAATCTGTGTTTAACCATAACTTGCTTCTTTCTATGGTCAGTTTTGCCGTAGAATGACAAGTCTATTTTGGTGGACATAAAAAAAATTGTTTCGCGAAGAAACATGCAATCCTCTCAAGGGACTAACTCGTTCACAATATGGAAACAGCCCATGTTCCACACCATGTTGAAATGCTCCGAGTACGACCCAGAACGGTTCAGTCTTCTAAGAACTTTTTAAAATCTTATTTTAAAATTACAGTTATTAGTCTCTTTATAAACATAATTTGACAATGTTCATGCGGAACTTTTGTAGTTATACTTCGGACTAGTTTGGAAAGATGTTTATGTGTTAAGAGTTGTCCATAAATAATTCTTTTTATGGTGGCTTTCCTTGGCAAAGCGTAGTGTGATACAATTGGCTCTATGGGCTCCTTATTTGAGTATTGCTCCTTTCTTCATAAACTAAATCAGTTTATATGAAAAATTAAAAGATGAGAAATCTGTGGTGTACGTTCTTGTGTTTCTGAGGTGCGTTAATCATAACTGGCCAAAGATAATACTCTACTAATAAAAAGAATGATGACTAACCTGACTGTCCAAGCCAAGAGTAAGTAACATTATGAAGAAAAGGAATGCCCATAGTGGTGCTACAGGAAGTCTCGCTACAACTTCTGGATACACGATGAAGGCTAATCCAGCTCCTTGGTCCACGACGTTTGCTACTTCCACTTTCAGTTCCTTGGCGAGGTAACCGATGACGGAGAAAATAACAAACCCAGCGAATATACTGGTGAGGATGTTACTGATAGACACGATAACTGCGTCTCTAGAATTGTATAAGAAATGTTATTTAAAACTCTGCTATAGGGAGAATGAAATTTAATGTAACAAACGTATCATAACTATTAAAGTAACGTGTGAAACTAATGAACATTGATGTATTACTCATCAATAAAGAACAGAGAAATATTGTCAACTTTGTTTACATATTCAAATAAAAGAGATTGTAAAAGAGTTTTAGCATTTTGGAAAGCAGAAATGCGCAATTTGCATTAATCTTTATAGCACCCTCCCCTCCCCCAAAAAGAAAATAACTCCCTGAAAATCTTAAAGCAAATAATAAATGAAATTACAACTCAAGACTGCCAAGCCCTTCTTTTACTCAGTAATATTAAAAATATAATTTTTTTAAAGTAGGGATTGAAATCATGACGTCAATAAATATTCCATTATATCGAACCTATTCTGGTAAACCCCCTATTCCATTTTATTACAATTAAGGTATCACATTTTAAGTGTTACTAACAGAGTGAAATATTAGAAGGGGAAATATGTCAAATTCTAAACCTTATCAATTTATAATAGTTTTACTTACTTGTAACAGTTGTTATGAAACTTATTATAGGACGCTAAAGTTATGAGACCTCCCCAGGCTGGACTTAGGGCGAAAAATATCTGCACTGCAGCATCACCCCATACCTGAAACAGAACGTATGCTGTATGACGATAACAAAACGGTCATAATACACTCTGTGACACTGAAATTGTAGCACTATGAAGGAACAGGAATACAGAGAGGATTCTTAGAGTGATGATAACCAAATAGTTGAGGAACACATGATAAAAGTGGCAGGCGTTGTCTAGGTGAACACATTTAATGACACAAATGATGCTAACAATGGAGAGATCAGTATGATTGAAATCTATCACAGTGTGGACATTGAGCTAAGTGTCGAATAGCTAAGTGTCGAATTTCTCCCACGTCCCATGGTTCGGAGAACATCCGTGGTCTGAGCTGGCTGCGGTTGGCTCTGTAGATGTCCAGTCAAGGCGTGCAAGTGTTTGATGGGGGAGAAATTCGGGGAGCTGGATGGCCAAGGAAGTATATGTCTTGGCCAGCCAGCAAAGATAGCAGGACAACTACTCAAAGGAAGCCCATGCAGTATGTGTTATATCAGCCGAAGCTTCTATCCTATTGGTTCCATAATTTAATCATTTGTACATCTCGGTGCAACTCATCCGCCTGCTGATTTGCACACACTTCAAATCATTCCTTCTGGATGCTGCAATTTCAATGTCACAGAATGTACAAGGAAACTTTGAGTAATAAAAAGAACACTCGATTAAAATTATCCTTATGAAACTCAGTGCTGTATTTATATCTGTTATTAACTAGCCATAGTCCAGGTGTGAGGTGACAGAACAGCTGGTGAATAAATTCTGGCTAACCAACAACTGTTTCACAAGTATCACCTTAGAAAACAATATCAACATAATGCAACAAAATGTTAGTACCCATTTCTTTTGTTGCTTTATTCACTCATGTTGCTAATGCATAAGTCGTTATTTTTTTAGGTTCTTGCTGCAAGTCATGACACAAGAACAGCCACTACATTTTATTTATTTCTTTTGACGTTGAAAACATCTTTAGTGGGGTTAGTTGAATTTGTGCGTTACGAAAATTTCGCACAAAGAGTCATGGGATACAAAATGAGTTCGAACTACAGCCGCTTGGTCGGTGAGCACCAGCTACCGTTAGAAACATGGACTCATCCTTCTAGGTGTCAACAAGGCAGCATAATGATGATGTGGAGAGTGTTTCATGATGCATTTTGTGCCCCTTGATACCAGTGAATCAACAATTGGACGTTACAGATAACTAATACAATATAAATATACATAAATAAATAAATAAATATATATAAAAATATGTACCAGGTACGTATTCCAGCAGGCGTAACCAATGATCCAAATTGAAGATGCGCTTAGAATATAATTGTAATATAATTGTTAACCACAATAATATTTAACAATAGGTATATATGTTGTAATGGTATAAAAGTGTATAATATAAGAAAGAGAAATTAGAGGAGGAAATCCCAAGATTTCCCAATCCATGTCTAAAATCGCCGCACAACGTATAAGAGAATAACGAGAACCAAACAAAAATTTATAAAACGTTGATGTTGAAATATCCCAAACATTCCAATATAAATGATAACAAAGCCTATAAAGAATTAAAAATTGATGATAATCCATTTGAATATACTTGTGATGGATGTGACCGATTATGGCTTAAAATGGATTGAATAGAATCCTTGTTGAAATAGTTCAATAAGACTTTCCTATGAAGGTTGTAAAACATTCAATGCGTGTAATACTTCCCACAGGAGCATCCTGAGTATCCTACTCATTTACCTCAGTTAGATGTGGTGACAGCGTGTTTGATTTTACCACCACTACCATTTATGCAGATTCATCGTTTGTGGTACGAAAACGGACAAAATGGTTATCGGACGAGTTATAAACGTACCCGTTTATGCAGATGCAATAGTTGATCAATTACCTAGAGAATTAGATAATGATTATGCCATAAATGCACACATTTAAACAAAACTTATACATATATCTTCGTATCTGGAAGGGTGTGACCCAAAAAAAAAAAAAAAAAAGACTGTTAAGGCATGGCTGTGATATTTGATAAATTCATCTTTGTATAAATGTTATGGTATTAAGGTGACAGATGGTTTTCTCAATGACAAAAATGTAGAAAGAAATTCAACGCAACCAGGAGATGAGATATTGGAACCAGTTTAAAGTGAATACGAACAATGATTGCTGTTGTTTATACAATAGCAAACATTGGTAGATAGATATTTTACGATTGTTTCAAAACAGTAGCGTATTTTTATTTATTACAACCATCATGGTGTCTTGTGGGTGCTTATTCAAGCATTAGGCTGGCGCAGTGGGGATACCGTCCTTCCGTGTTTCAAGAAAGACAATAACCGCTGGGTATCATGTCGGTATTCTTCCCTAGGTGATTGTAGGCCCCTGCTTGTCTATTCCAGCTTGTCTATTCCTTTAACGTGGTACAATAGTGCTGGATTTCAAAAACAAAGATATTCTTTGCATTTTGGAAAAAAAACTCCATACACTGGTGACCCGAACACTCATAATTAAATTACTTTACAGACAATGTCAGAAAATATTAATTACACACTTAATCACAACTTTTGGGTAAGAAAGTGAAAGGCAAAAAGTTCCAATGCGCAAATTAGTCTTTATTAAAAATATCGACAACATTTGAAAGAAATAATTCAAATGACTGATGGCAACAGTATAGAAAAAGAAAGCGCTTTATAAGCTGTTTTAACTAGACCATGAAAAATGAAGGAATACCTGAGCATTTCCTAGGAGACTCCAGTTCGGTGTGACATAAAAGAGAATACCCTCTTTGGCCCCTGGTAATGTCACTCCCCGAAAAAACAATATCACCAGAACCACGTAGGGAAAAAGTGCAGTGAAGTAAACAACCTAAAAATAAACAAATTATTTAATTATCTTCATTTTAATTTTTCATTCAAAGTACTACAATTTCTGTTTTATTTTATAAACATCAACATTGCTGATATATTTCCCTACAACCGCTTAATAGACTAATCAGATACATTAGCAATTATAAAAAAATGAAATGAGTCTTGTTTTCAAAAAGCAAAAAAGTTAATTTAATATTAACAAAAAAAAAAAAACAGTTGCTTCTACTGCTTAGTTTATATCAATGCGTGTGAAACCATTAAAACAGATACTGTAGCCCTTACCTTCCCTGATGACTGCACCCCTTTACAGAGACATAGGAAGACAACGATCCAAGCAAGGAGAAGGCAAAGTGCAAGGGACCACCTAATCTGGCCTGTTTCTTCAATCCCAGATGATTGGCCAAGGACATAATATCTAAATTTTAACAATACTAATTTTTACTTTCAAAAGGCTCAAGGAATATTAAATGGATAACTTAATATTATAAAGTTATAATTATATTATAAAATATAATATTTCATATTTTTATAAATGGAGTTACAAAAAATTAGATTCGGGACATAGCTGATAAAACACATATAATTTTCAGATTATAGGAGTGTTATTCAATATTAAGAGAGATGTCAGCACGAAGCTGGACGATACCCGTTGTGAAGTTCATTTTATATTGGTAGCTGTCTGGTGCAGTCATAAATGTAAGATAGCTTTCTGTCACACTAACATGTAGAGATCAAAGATTAAATAAATTTACAGGCTGAAATTCAATTCTGAATATTAGCTCAAAGGTCTCTCAGTACGATTTATTCCATGACCTGCAAGATATTAGAGTTTCTACCAGGTAAAGGTCAATAAACAAGCAGATAATATTTCTCCCCATTAGGAAGAGGTGTGATAACCTTGCAACAGTATTTTCAATCTTTGTTAATGACACTACGCACATTTTCCGTCTCCAGTGTGGAGATGGAGTAGACGTTGACCTTGACTGTAATCATAATAAGGATGTCATATGGTTACTAGCAGAATCAAGATTTACTCGACATCCTACCTAAGAAATAATTTCTCAGGTAGCATTATACAGCGATAATTATCACTATACTGTATAAGCATAGAGCGACTATTCGCCTACAGTTATGAACCATAACATAGCAATTTTTTCGAGGAGTTGGATGGATGGAATTTTTTCGAGGACTAATATTGCTCAACTATCATTTGGCATTACATGCCCTCTAGAGTAAATATATGACAATTTAACTATTAATCAACCATTCGCATCACCCAACTAAACCTTATTATTCTTCATTGGTCGGTAAAGGTTTTTAATTTAGATTTTAATTTTAAGTGTGTATGGGGGGGGGGGTATGGTTGTTTATTGGCACATTATTTGGCATGTCTATAGTGCGCCTATTCGTAGGAATATTAGTAAATAATGAAGAATGAAGCCAGTTCAATTTCATTTCAGTTCTGAAACCTATTCATGAAATATTATACACTCCAATTTGTTCAAAAAGCAGAAGAGTTCATTAATATTTGCCTCCTCTCCAATGATATGATATAATGACAACTGTTCTCGAAGATTAGCCAGATTTTGAAGTATTGAAGTTCGATGTTTTTGATAGTGTGGACAGCCAATCAAAATATGTTTAACTGTTAGATGTTCTAAGCAGTGTGGACACTGAGGAGGATCATCATCCATTAGTAGGTGGAGATGAGTCAGATGGGTATGCCCTATTCTCATCCGTGCGAGTACCACTTCTTCCTGCCGCACAGTCTGATTGCTCGAGTGCCAGAACTTTGGGTCTTGTTTCAACTGGAAAAGTTTGTTATTTGTTTGGTTATGCCATACAGCTCTGTCCATTGTGCATGGCATGCTGTTTGAATTTAGATATTATAATCAGGCGCTGGAATAGGGACAGAGAATAGGTCTAAAGTTGATGGATTTTTGGCAGATATATCAGCCAGTTCATTTCCTTTTATGCCTGAATATGCTGGAATCCAGCAAAACTTCACTAGTTGTTGATGACGATCAATTTACAATAGCAAACTCCTGATTTTCATTGAAATATGGTGATTCTTTTAAAGGGATTCTGCATTGCTCTAATTGAGCTGAGATAGTCAGTGTAAACTATATATTTTGTAGATGGGTGTACAGTTAAATTTTATAGAGCTAATTGTATTGCATATAGTTCTACTGAAAAGTTGCTATACTCAGTTGGAAGAGAAGCTGATATGATAGCAGAGGTAAACACTGCTGCTGCTGCTCCAGCAGTTGAAAGAGATTTGGACCCATCCGTATATACCGGCAAGAAGTCAGCACAGCTTTGAATATGGCTAGCATGCAGTTGTTGCACATTTAGTGCCAGTAGACGATTATTTCCCCATTGTAGAAAATAAGTATCACAGGTCAGTAGAGACGGGGTCCACGGTGGACGAGAGTAATTCTTTATCTGTTACCTATTGTGGAGAGGAACATTCCAATTCTGTGATATTTCAAGGAGCCGTAGGCCACTGGTCGTATTTCACTTGGTTTATTTCTGTAGAGATTAAGTATGAAAAGTTAGAGTTATGATCAAAACTCTGAATATTCTGATTTTTAATTATCCATGATCTGAAAGGGAAAAATTTCTTTAGACTCGATGAATCAATAACATTGGCATTTGAATTGCAATTTGTGTTCTGTTGATCTATACATGTTTGTTTTAAAATGTGCTAGTTCATGAAATAAGACAATTAAATAATAAATTGCTATGAATTATCGGAATAACAATATAAACTGTTAAATATCTTTATAAAATGCATTCCCTATAATGTAATGGAAACAATTTTCTGAGATAAACAAGCATTTTTAATTTAAGGTCACCATAAAATTACTGCAATGTATTGAAGGTGTAAAAATACTAAAACAATGAATTATACATAAAACTGCAACTTACACAAAATATTCATCGGCTGGAGGTTTCTTATGCATGGTTTTTACTAAATAGGTGAGGTTCAGGGAGACGGAAGCATTGTGATCAAAGCAAGTCTGATTATAATACACTCCATTTTTCTGAGCACACTCGTCAGCATCTTGATAGGAATAGCACGCTAATTAAAAAGAAATGATTTAATGACTACATTATTTAACATGAGGATTAATGGGTGGTTTATTTAAAAAAAAAACAAGGTATTAACTAAATACTCATAAGTTATGTCAACAAAATAATCTGCATGCTGGGCTTTAACGTTTTAGTGCTGGAAAATTCCGAAATACCACTCCAGTAAGAAAACATCAGCAGCATTAACTATACGTATTTCCTATTTATGGAGCTGAAGTATCCTCTTGTAAACGTTAAAGGCAAAACGTTTTGAAAATAGCAAGATCAACACTACTCCATAAATACGTTTTCAGCGTTTCTGGCAAAGTGGGGGAGTTAAGAGAATGACTGATTATTCAGCTAAAAAATAGCTTATTTAAAGCTCGGTGGGAGTCAAAGACCGGTCACCTTTCTCCTTATGGGGTGACAAAACATGAACCTTCGTGATCATATGGCAGTTTACTCCTTTGAGCGATATAAAGTGCCACTCGGGTATAAAATAACCAGACCAAAGCTTCACACAAAGTATTGCTTAGCATTTTCTTAATGGTCACGAAGTCGACTGCCAATTTTTCTTCTTATATCGACTAGTGCTGAAACAAATTCTGTATACCCCAGTGATACGATATAATGAGCGGGATTTACAAAGAAATCGTACGGTCTTCCAAAAATTGGTTTCTTTTGCTGAATTATTTCACCTCTGATCTGGTACTGCATCTTAAATAAATTTAAAATTCCAAAAAAATGAAAAAGAAAATTATTTTGGCATTTCCTTATTTACACTAACGATAAACTATTAATATGAAAGTGGCGTTAAGATCAATATATTTCTTAACTTATAAACAAGCAAGTTTTGATGATTGGTTGATTTGATTTTTAATGGAACATTGGCAGCAAAGGCCATATGCTCCAAGACAGTTTTGATGAAGACAATCATTATTGCTGATCAGTAAGAGTAAATAAAATAATCATTTGGAGATCCTATTAATAAAACAGGTTACCTGGAGTACTCCATTCTGGATCACATTTCTCCCATGGTAACCTTTTACTCCAAGAAGCACACATGTAAAAAAATGTCCAGGCAATGATCATATTGTAGTAGAGCATTACAATACCTGACACTAGCACCATCCCATAGCCAAGTCCTACAATAAGAGGGATAAATAAATATTCAATTACACTCTGGAATTAACAAGATATTCGTGAATTTAATATAGTGTTTAGTAAAGGAATAAATAAAGGAAAGTGTTTGTCATTCTGAATTTTTAAAGAACACTAAAGATATTTTCAAAATAATCATATAACAGGAATTTTTTTTTCATTCTTTTAAACATAATTAATTGATCACTGTACATAGTGTAACATTTTTACGTACTTATAAGAAAGGTTGGGCACAGCTATTAGTAACACATTTATAACATTTGAGTACAAAAAGATTGAGAATACTCTGCCAGCGGACCTTTTGCCCAGTTGCAGTTAGGCAACGACTATTAAAATGATGTGGAAATTTTAAAACAAAAAGCAACAAAAATATGAAAAAGATACTTCCTCTTTGAAAAGTAATCATGAAATATTAGAAACATATTTACTGAAATAATCAGATATCAAAAACTAAAACTGAAATTCTTCTCAGCAGAACACTGATTGTCAAAACTTCTTGCAGTGGAAAGTAGTTTGTCAATCTGGGGGAAAGCGATTATATCAACCCCGAGAGTCGTTAATTTAAGGCCAAAACGGAATCTGGTTCCTCATTTAATCGATGGGATTAGAATTCCAAGCTGGGATGAAGTCCTCGTAATATAGTCTTATCTTACTTACTAAGACAAGGGAAAAGGAATTTAAAGAAAAACGTCCCGTGTTTAGCACAAGAGGCAGTAATGAAAAAACACAAAAGAATAGTATACTTCACAAACCTGCTAGTCCCTATTATTAAAATAATAAGAGTGACTATAAGCACATAATATTCCAACACTACTGGAAATGCTCACCTCACAGTATTTCATGTTGTTTGTTCTCTTCTTCCAGTCATATAGTTCCCTGAGGAGCTGTTGTGGCCACCAACAAATTCCTCCAACTGCATCGATCAGGTGCTATACGAGCGGCATAGCAAAGTGTCATGCCCAAAAGTTCATCCTTCCACTAGGTGGAAGGATGAACTTTTGGGCATGACACTTTTCACTGATTCATCCTTCCTTCCACCTAGTGGAAGGATGAATCAGTGAAAATACTCCCGGCAACAGTAGAATCAACCAACACTTCATTTTTATAAAGGAAGTGTTTGGCTGTGAGTATTCTGGATGAGGTACATTCTACTGCTGGATGAGAATTTATATACATATATAAATTCTCATCCAGCAGTAGAATGTACCTCATAGAACTCTACCTGAAAGAACTACCAGAAATAGGACACTACTTGCAAGAACTTTGAATTTATCACACAAAAATGAGAATCAACCACAAATGACAGTACACCTTTCAGTGACTTTTGGGCTTGACGAATCTTTTGAAGAATACCTTCGCTAAATCATGAATAGTATTTTGTTTCCTGTTGCTCATTTTAAAAATTTGACTTCTTGTTATTTTAATGTCACTGTTCGTCCCTCCCCTTCCCAAAAAAATTATTCAGATAAATGCAAATACAAGTGAATACTATTCGAAAATCGATTCTGCTGCATTATCTTCGGGTGCGTTATAGCATAGCTTTAAAACTTAGTGAATGTAGTCTTTAACATGCAAGACTTAATCTCTTTAACATCAGTACTTAGTGTATTGATTGCGATGCTGTCTAAATATACCATACCGTTTCGTACATGTCTACTCCAAGTTTCTTGAGAGCAGACCTATGTAATTAATGGACAGCAGGGAGGGATTTAAAATCCCCTTACTTCTCTTACGCTTATTGTTTAAATATGCAATTAAAGGTGAACCCAACATCGCTGTGTCTAAAGCACTGCAAATCTATTACATTGTTTGCAAAATTAAAATAATAATCATCATTACTTCTGTTTGTTGCTTTGCAGGTGGTTTCTGATATTTAAAAATTCGTAAAATATTTCATTTACTAATTACAAATATGGTTAGTGTCCTGCATATAAAATTTGACAGTAGTTATTTAATCCTTTCCCTTATGTAAACTGTTTCTTCCTTCTATAGCTTTCCTGACGGTAATAGACACTTCTTTTTAAAGGTGTATATAGGAGAGTTGAGAAAATAATACAAATACTTGCGATAAAAGTTACAGGTATACACTGATATGGTCAGGCCACCATTTGCTTTTGAAAACAGCCGGTATTCCACGTGGAATAGATCCAGAAATCTTGACCTGTCTTAAGAGGAATAGTGGACTTCTTCAAGGAGGAAGGTTTGACGCTCGTTGAGTGATGAACGTGAAGAAAATTTCCTTCTCACCTTCCCCTCCAATGACTCAATAACGTTTAAATCTGATGACTGTTGTACAAATTGGAGCAGAATGGTATTAAGGGTAAGTTGCTACAATGGATAAAAGGACGGTTAAGTGGGAGAAGACAGAGGGTGGTAATCAATGGGTACTGCTCTTCTTGGACTAATGTTATTAGTGGAATCCCACAGGGTTCGGTGTTGGGTCCACTGTTGTTTTGTATATTTATCAATGATATTGATGAAGGTATATCAGGCTTAGTGTCGAAGTTTGCAGATGATACAAAGGTTGGCAGGGTTGTTAATGACAGTAATGGCAGTGTGCTACTGCAACAGGATCTAGATAATTTGGGCAGATGGGCTAAGAAGTGGCAACTGAAGTTTAACCTTGACAAATGCAAAGTACTGCATATGGGTAGAAGTAACCCCAGAGAAACGTACCAACTGTGTGGTACTACACTTAAGGTGGTAGAAAATGAAAAAGACCTGGGAGTAATTGTGCAGTCAGATATGAAGTTTTCTGAGAAATGCAGACAGGCTGCTAGGGCAGGTCATGGGGTTTTGTCAATGATATATAGGAATTTTGCTAGCAGGGAAAAGGAGGTGATTATCCCTCTGTATAAGGCAATGGTCAGGCCACGCCTTGAGTATTGCGTACATGTCTGGAGGCCTCATTTTAGGAAGGATGTAGATTTACTTGAGCGTGTACAGAGAATGGCAACAAGATTGGTGAGGGGAATTAAGGGATCCTCTTATCAAGAGAGGCTTAAGTTCTGAAAATTACAGTGGCTGGAGACTAGGCACATGCGGGGTGATCTGATTGAGGTGTATAAGGCCTTGAATGGGTTCAGCACGCTGAATTCTGATGGGATCCTTCCACTTGTTCGGATTACGAACCTAAGGGGGCATAAATTCAAATTAAGAAAAGACAGATGTAGAATAGATGTGCGGAAATTTGCCTTTAGCCAGCGGGTGGTTAATTGCTGGAACAAACTTCCATCTGTCGTTGTGGAAGTTGATAGTGAATAAATTTAAGGAGGAACTGGACAGGCATTTGGAGGGAATGGTGTGATTTTTTTTTTTTTTTTTTGGCTGATGCTGCATAAGCTCATACATTTGCTTTCTTGCATCACATGCCACTACTACTATTGTGCGTGCAGGCCATGGAAGACGCTTAGACTTAGTTATATGCTGCTCAAATCAAGATTGGACGCATCTGACTGTGCGTATTGGAGCATTATCATCTTGAAGCACGAAATCGTTTGAGGGAAACAGTGTTTGCACTATTAGATGAACCTGGTCGCTCACTCAGAATATCATGGTAATCAGCGGCAGTAAGTAATCTGCTCTGAACGGGCGAATCACTTAATAGCACTGATTGCTCACTGCCATTAATTACCACAGAACCTAAAGGATACCAACGCGTTGCTGCCCAAATCTTTGTTAATTCACTAAACGTAAACTCTCCCTGATGTTGGAAAAATCGTGAATAATCATTCGTTGTCCAGCTTTTCTGCTTTGGCAGTAGCGGCTCTACCATAAATTTCAGCTTCTCGTGTTCTCGGGAAACTGTTTTTCTAGAAACTGGATTGCCGAGACTCATTAATTTTTGCAGGTTTTTTTTTTAGGCAATTCTTTCGATCTGCTTCGGTTTTCTGCCACAGTTGTTCATATTAGATTTTGTCTTTTTAAACTTGTTGAATGCACATATCGCTCTCGATACAGTTGCTGTGAATACATTAACCAAATCAGCAGTTTTATTCATCGATGCCCCTACTAGACGTGCACCAACAGTCTGAGCTCTTTGTAATTCAAACAGGTCTGTCATTTCCTTTATGTAAATTTTTATATCTCTAAATAAAGATCAGCTTTTATCGTCTTTCCTTCATCACAGTACTACGTGCAAAAAACAAAAAAAAATCATAACTGCACTTTGATAAATACGTCACGCAGCGATTACAGAAGCTGCTACATTCATATCAGATGTTTCCATTATTTTGTCCACTCCGTGGAACTTTATTTCTCTTCATACATTGCATGTAAAGATTATTGAACTACAGATACTCAAAAATAGATACCCGTAAACTGGAAAGAAAGAATTGCTGGTGAAAGGATTTTAAAGTTTATCCTACAGTTATAAAACAACCCATGTGCATTAGAGTGAGAAAGGCAGGGAGGTGTTTTCACAGGATGAGAAGTACCTGGCAGAAACAGAGAAAATACCGAAAAACGCCTGATAATTACCCAAACTCAACCACCCACCCAGACCTGAGTTAACATTGCACCATTCTTGCTATGTTAATAATAATAATATATATATATATCCCATGTTTAGATCCCATGGTGGCAGTTCAGCGAATAAGGTTATGCCAATTATTGACCAACATAAGGTGGTTCAGTAGCATCATTCAACATAAAAACAGAAATACAGTCACTGGCCAAAAAATTAGTTGGTGTCAACAGATAATCAAACATACAGTCTGCAAATATAAGTTGCCACGTGGAACAATTACCAATTCCTTGGTATCAGATAAATTCCTTATGCTTTCTGGGGCTTCTTAGTCCATCCGATCATGGGAAAGACAAGGAATGATTCCAATTTTCAAAAAGGTATTATTGTTGCAATGTTACATTTTTACTCAGATTTTGATATATTCTTTCAAGATGATAACGCAACTATCCAAATGCAAAAAATATATCTGAATGATTGGAAGAACATTCCCAAGATTTACGACGTCTACTCTGGCCGACCAATTTTACAGATTTGAACCCAGTTAGGAATTCTAGGATATGTTGGGAAGGGCATTTTGACTTCGCAGTACTCTAACGACAGCAGTGTAGCTAGAAGCTGCCAAATATCCTGATGGAAGTATGGTCAAATCTGGCTCTACACTCTCTAAGACATTTAGTGGAACCCATTCCACGACAGGTATGGGTTGTAATTCGAGAAAAAGTCACCAAATTAATTACCTCCTGAAGTTTGACAATAGTTTCTCCGAACACCAAAGAAACCGAAAATTTCAAAACCAATATAAAAGCACGCCAATGTCACTGTGACTCTGATCAAAATCGATATAACTTCGAGATTAATGGATTGAAAATAGTTTTCGTTATCAGTAAGTGAATCCTCTATTTGCAATTTTAAAAATCAAGAAATTAAAAATGTTACCTGGGCACACATAAGCAGAAACATTACAAATATTTTCAGGCGAAAAACATTTAATCTAACAGCATCAAAATATGCTAAAACTGGGTCTCATTATCACATTGTGCAGTAATATGCAATTTATTTTTCTCGAATGACTGTTAATCTGAAAAGGTTGTGTGGGTTGATTCTAAACAGCTGTGATGACTTTTTTTAAACGATGCCATTTCCCACAATTTTACAACTGAAACTTTTTCTGTTTGGTGTGTTCATTTCAAAAAGAGATTACTAAGATAACCTAAAAGAAGAAATCGCAATGCAAAGGTACGCAACCCCTCCCGATGCTCGAATCCGCATGATGCTATTATGTACGATAAATCTCTTGTAAATCACTAATAAAGTTTTTAACTATGATAATAAAGAGAAATTGTTTCTAAAATAATTAAAATGGCGTTTATCATATTAATACGAAATTAGCCATAAGAATTTTAGTCTTAATCTGTTTTACTACTAAATTTTCTTTTGCTGAAGCTTATTTTAATCCCAGGATGTACTTCAAGTGTTTGGAATTGAAAACAAATATCTCGAAAGCGCAGTTTAAAAATCAATAATTATAAAATTCTGTTTGTGTCGCAACCTCATATTTTCAATTATTCCTTATGAGGAAATCAATTGCTTATGAGGAGTTTTCGCTTTACGTGATCCTTTTCACGAATGTATACATCCCATCAAGCAATGGCAAAATTGTAGGCAGTTAAAATATGATAGCAAATGATACGAAAGTAATCAACAAGTTTAACAGAGTGAATATGATGAAGAGTCAGCATACTTTAAACTGTGGCATATTTAAGAACTTTGGAAATTACCTCTATGGTGCTTATATGTATAAGAACAACTAATTAAGTATCTCAATTAAGCATATTAAGTAATAATGTAAGTATTCGTAGATGAATCATAATAAATGAATTTCTAAAACTAATTACACCATAGGAAACTTCTTTTTATCAAAAATATTGAAT
The DNA here is from genome assembly GCF_048544385.1 of Mastigoproctus giganteus. Taxonomy (NCBI): domain Eukaryota; kingdom Metazoa; phylum Arthropoda; class Arachnida; order Uropygi; family Thelyphonidae; genus Mastigoproctus; species Mastigoproctus giganteus. The sequence continues at coordinate 150,449,219 of NC_143586.1, read as the reverse complement.
TCAATACAGCGTTCATTGAGATAGAAGAAACTTTGACATATTTTAAAAGTTAAGACACTTCGGTTATGTATAAAGGCATCTCAAAAACATGTGAAAATATTCTGGGACGCATTCTAAGGTCCAAAATAAGAAAAAGAGACTTAAACCTTTTAGAATTGGACACTTCATTTTCTGTAACCTTTCAGGAATTGACATATGTGCAATTCTGAAAGGCTACAGAAATGTGGCTGGGGTGGAATTTCTAATGGTAAAAATAGTAAAAATAAAAACAAATAAAAAATAGACGTGTGCCTAGAATGCTTATATTGACGCTAGGTACATCTGCTTATCTAGTTTTTGATCTTTTTATTATTTTTTACCATTCTAAACTTCATGGACATTTTTTTTAAAATTCAAACAGCCATAGCTCTAATCACTCAGAATAAGACATTTTTTCTTATTCTGGATCTTAGAATTAGTCGCACAATTCTTTTTTACATTCTTTTCAAATGCCTTGTATATATAAAACAACACTTCCTCAACTTCTTTTCAATCTTTTATGGTATACCAACTGCATTTTATTTTATAAAGAATTAAAGGAAGGACAGAATGCTAAAATTAATAAAAACCACATATAAAATTCTATTATTGGTGTGAATAAATATAGACGTGTATATTTTATTTTCGAAAAACAAATGGGTCTAGATAATGACGTATTTGGCAAGATGCTTAATGCTATAATTTTATTCCTAGACTGTTTTGGTAAAGTTACTTCCAATTATTTTAAGTTTACTTCTTATTTCTTTACAATCGTTATTTAGATATGACATGCAATAAAAGAGAAATCTGTGGGACGGTTCAACTACTCTTTTAAAGTGAACAGAGTCAGCTGCCACTGACCATTCTTGGGACAACTAAGAATCATCTTGGAACGATCTAGAGCCAAGAAAACATTTGAAATTAAAACTGTTACAAATGTGAGATTCAAATGGATATGAGGAATTTTGTTTAATATTTAAAAACTTTACAGTTTGATAATAACGAGATTAGATTTTCAGTATGCAGTATTTCGGCAACAAGGAGGAAAGAGGTAAATGTAAAAATAGAAAATGCTTGAATCGTAAACCTTGAAGTCTACATAATACTCAACATACTCTTGCGTATCCTTTCTATAATTCGAACCTAAAAGGGCATAAATATTAAAAGGAAGTGACGAATTAGAATTATATCTGAATTAATGTGTGAAAGGGGCCCTCATTTTACCAGCTGTTAGTGGCGTACATAAATTAAATATGTTTTCCTTTTGGAATATTTAAAATGAAATCAAGCTTCAAAAGTGTGAATTCATCCAGGTCTTTTGGAGCGCGAGGTTCTTAAGCATAGACTCAATTAGCATGCCAGTGTATGGTATGGTGTTCATAATTTAAATCTATCTTTAGGAGGGAAAGGAAGGGTTTACGGGAAAGCATTTCCAAACCGCGAGAAAGAAAATAGTTGTATCCTTAGGGGATGGGCAGAAGGTCTAGGACAAATTAAGTATCTTTAGCCAAACACTGCGTGATTCACACCTGAGACCAATAGTTCTATAAAGTTCTGCTAGGTGGCGCTTTACCCTGTAGAAGTGGGCAGAAGCGCTCGAAGATGGCTATGGGACCGAGGTTAGCAAACTGCCCAAAAGCAAGTTCCATGAACATAAGAGGCAATCCTGCCAGGACCATCATGCAAATGAAGGGTATCAGGAAGGCACCTGAAAGTAAACAAAAACAGTTTTGAAATTACTTACTGAAAAAAAAAAAAAAAAACTTTATATTTAAAACAAATATAACAACTTTATATTTGAAAACAGAAGTTTTAATTATTCTAAGCTTAATTTCTGATCCTGGCTCACTTTACACTAAGCTGCGCTGAGGTTGAAAGAAATGATTTTCGAAGCGCTTATGAATATACACCAAAACTTGTTGAGACGATCTTATCTCCTTTGTAGACGGTGCTGCTTCCAAAGGTTGTTGGGTTTTGTGAACTAAAATGCAAAATAAGATAAATATGATGTTGGTCCTCCACGTGTAGCTAAAACAGTTCGTACCCAGCGAGGCAGAGACGCTACAAGATTTCTAAATGTGTCGTGTGGTATCTGGTACCAACACGTAACCAGAAGATCCTTTAACTCCTGTAAGGTCCGTGGTTCAGACGCCGCAGATGACAGTTGCTGTTCCTACACAAACCACAGATGCTCGATGACTACCTTTTTCCACTCACTGAAGGTCCGATTTCTATGCTCGCGTGCCCATTGTAGGTGCTGTCGTCAGTGAACCGTGTTTGGCATGGGCATTCGGAGCGGCCTGCGGCTATGCAGCCACATTTTCAGCAGGGTTCAATGTATTGTGTGTTGTGACACATTACTCCCTTCTCCAGCATTCCAATTTTACCGACGAGTCACAACACGTCGCCCTTCTGTTACCCCGTACTATCCGGAAGAGCCTTCGCTCACCTCGAGGATCGATGAGCCGTGGTCAACCAAAGCCTCGCTGGCGGTCATGGGTTTTCCCTCCAAGGACTACTTTCGGTAGATACTAATCAGGGCTGACCGTGAGCAGCCCACCAGCCGTGCCGTTTCGGATATACTCTGACCCAGTCGTCAGGCCATTACAACTTGGCCTTTGTCAAACTGCCTTTCCCATATGAAGAAGCGCAACACTGATTAACGGAGCTCAATATCAGGTGTTTTTTATACAGTGTCTCAACCCCCGCACGCGCCGTAGTTCACCTGCAGTTGCTTTGATTTGCATTACGACTCGCTAGTCATAATATTTTGGCCTGATGAAATGGTGCCTCAGGCGCCATTTCATCAGGAACCAGAATGCACCAGCATAGGAAAAAATCCAAAGGACGTAGCATTTAAATGATCTCTAAACCCTACGCTTGGCTAGGATGAGAGGATATGGTTCAGTGCTATGTCAATAGAAGTAAAAAAAATAATAATAAAAACCTATTTATACTCGGCACGACCAAGCGGATTCAGAACAGTTTACTGCTAATCATTGTATTTAATATTAACCGTGTTCGGATGTCATGGTGGATACAAACGTGTGTGCTGTTGCATTCCAGTGTTGAAGATAAAAGACTGAAGATAAAATAATGGATTGAAAGGACATCTATGATTATCCTCCACTAGCGTTCCCTTGAAGAATATGTAATCATAAACGCTTTCAGCATGCCCAACAATTTACAGGAAATTAATTAATTATCCAAGCCTTTAATAACCGATAGAAAACCTATATGTGATGTTCAGCAAATTATAAGAAAATTGGGCAAAAACAACCGAATTCTTTCAATCTCAAGGCAGCGTGATGTATGCAAGAGATTTTTTAATTCCTACTTATTTTGTATCTTCCACTTTAATAAAATTAAATAAAATTCATTAAATAAAAATAAGTAAAAGTTTTGGATTTTAACAACACTGCAGATTTTTTCCTTATATGGAAACAGAAAAATGTCTTAAGACATCCTAAAATTACTCATAACTAATAACAACTAGTTTATTGAAAAAATATTTTTACATGAAAATTAATTAATAAAATAATGATGGTTAAATTAGATTCATTGGTAAATCAGGCCAATTTTCTTTGACCCAATCAATTCTAATACAGTATATTTAAATCAGTATAGTTGTTTCCCAATTCCTTGGCCCAACGATATGGAATTCGGTCGTTTGGCCAAGAAGATCACCAGGCCTAAGACTTTCTCTGCTTGGAATAACTCATCACATCAGAAAACTGGATAAAATTAACCTGCACGGAATATTCCTTGCAATAAGCACAGTTAGTACCCATGCACCGTCTCTTGAAAAATTTAATTCTAATTCTCTGAGTCACAAAATATTTTCTATATCTTTTCCTTCCACTAAGCTAGTCCAACTCAATAGGAAGATTCCTTCAACAGAAAGTCTGAATTAACTGAATCCAAGCAAGTAAGAAAACACTTAAAATATTGCAAATTAAAGGGTTGTAGAAACAATTGATGCAATGTGTTCTAAAATTTCATTAGAAATAAAATTTTACAAAAGGAATTATTGATTAATTCGTTTTCTGGTTTAACAATTCGTAAAATATTTCTATTGTCAATGATAATCTGTGATATTATGCTTCATTTACATGCGCACGATCGCTTATAATTATTTACGAAAACAATTGAGCAGACTTATGTATTCATTTCAATTAAGGTATACCATGTTACCTCCTCCGTTGCTGTAACAAAGATATGGAAACCTCCAGACGTTCCCGAGTCCCACGGAGTAACCGAGAAGTGACAAGATAAAGTCGAACCTTCCTGTCCAATTTCCCCTCTCCACCGCCTCCACATCCATCCAGCTGGCCCGATCCTCATCATCCACGGTTTTCGGTGACAAGGGAACTTGACTGCTAACGCGAGGAAAGTCTTTGTCCACATCATTCTGAAATAATACACACTAAATATTAAATTATGAACGCTATATCAGCATAGACAGTATTTGAAATATGAATATCAATGAATTTAATTGCTTTATACTGCTTTTTAAAAGCTGTTTAATCAAGAGTAGCATCCCAGTTAAAGAATTTTTTGAAGGCGCTTGCTATATTTTAAAAATAGTTTATTGTACATTTTATAGATTTTTTTTATGAAAGGAGAGGACTGAAATTATAAAGTGGCATTACAAAATATTAAAAGCTGCAAAAGTTGCACGCCAGTTCAAGAAATGTTTGAACAATACCAGCCATAAAAAAGACCATAAAGCAAATTGTGAAAGTTGGATCAGAACACAATCTAAAGAGCGCAATATACAAATTTATTAGACCTTGTATCTGAAAGGCATCCGTCAATTTGGAGCTTGTAAGAGAGGATATGGGAAGAACCCTAAAATATCTTAAAGAAAGCGAAGTTTGTAATTTAAAATACCTCGATATTAAAATAAACTAAGATATATAAAAAAATAGTTCCATTCATTATTTTTCTGATTTTTAAACAAGGACACTGGGAATGATATATCTCCGCAAAGTTGTCAGTGTTACATACTCGTTATATTTCGAATAGAGCTAACATGTTACAAAGAAAACCTTGTGGGGATGGGAAGTATCCCCTTCAATGGCCTTGTTATAAATCGGAAAAGTAAATGAACCAGGAAATCATCACTACTTCCTTTTACACACCCTTAACAAAAATCTTTCGGAAAAAGGAAATATATTCTTCCTTGGTTAAATATCGTACAAAGTGATGACTGGACAGTTTCACTTTTTCAATTTTTAAACAACGGCGTGGATGGTTCTCTCCTATTCCCAAAAATCTGAATGGGTAATATATTCAAAGATCCTAAGATACAGCACTTCAATCAGTCACCAAATACGGAGGATGCGGAAAGGTCAGGCAATGACCACCGCATATCCCCGGAGCAATATGGTCTTAGTTGCTAATGCTCCTAAAAACCAAATAACAAATAAACAAACTTCAACCAGATAACGAGAATTTCATAATTTAATCGATTCGCTTTGGTAAAATTTCGAATTTCGAGCGTTTCCCAACTCAAATTGGTAAATTGTAGGATTTACTAACTCGATTTTTTGGGATTTTACAGTAACGCATATTCTTCAGTCAGTTGCCCTCAAGGTAGTACAGTTGGTATAATCAGAGTCCTTCCCCACATGGGGGAAAAAGACCTGAATTCAAATCCAATTAATGGCGCGAGGAGTCTTTATAGGCGAGGCAGCACGGTTTTTCACCCAGAACCTTGAGTTTTTTCGTACGATAAACAGCCAAATCGACCACATGTACTTCACAGACACAATATAGCTGTTGTAGTAGGGTTTTAGACGCATCATCAACTTTGACCATGTTGTGTCTGTGCTATGCACTGCAACAGCAACTACGGTCGGTTTATATGGGGTTTTTTTGGATGAAAAACCCAAGTTTCAGGAAAGAAAACCATGCTACCCTCTCCCCAAAGAGAGTAACTCGGCAGCAGTGTGAAATATATAAAAGTTCAGATTACTGACAAGATTCGAGCCCAGTCCTTTCTCTCGTGATTTAAAGATGTTTTCAGTATTCAAGAGGAATTTTTCAAGCTTATCACCAAGTGATAAGCTCGAAAAATAACATTTCACCGATTCAAGAGAAATCAAATTTTGAGATTTAATTAATTATATTTAAAGAAATTGTAAAATAAATTTGAGTTTATCATCACACGAAAAAGTATTTAAGGATCCAAAGAGATAAGAACAACAAAACAATTGACGAAATTTTTTTATTCTTTATCTTTGTATGAAGGACATAATTTACAAGCTTGTGTCGATTAAGTTTATAATATGTCTTCAAAGTTTAGAAAGTGGAGAGTGAAAGCCGCGCTCAAAACCCGAATGGCAGTTGGACTATTTGTTTATCCATACTAAGAACAAGAAACATCAGTGCTTAGTTTGCTTCTGATTGTTAGCAGTTTTGAAAGAATATATCATCAAAATACTTTACGACAAATCACCACCAAAACTACGCGAAAAAATCCGGAGAGTCACGGACAATCGTTGTCAAACAGCTGAAAAATCAGCTTACACAACAAAAAAGCATATTCAGCATCGTAAAAAAATACACGAATCATCAGTTTTGACTTCCTATATAGTTAGTTTTGAGTTCGCTAAGGCCAAGAAAATATTCAAGGACTGTGAATTCAAACAGTGTGCTGTTTAAATGACAGAGTCGTTCAGTGAAGAAAAGGTAGTCAGAGAATTTCAGTCTGCAGCCCTTTCGAAACCAACTGTTACTAGGAGAAAAGTTGGTTTCAGTAAACATTTGTCTGACAACCTGAAAGCTGTTTTTAGAGAATGTCGGTATTTTTCAATAACTTTTGATGAAAGTACAGACATAACAGTTGACTGTTGTAGTCACTGTTGATGCTTAGGACTTGTGGGGGGCGGGGTAACGTTTATTACTTATGGGGTTTTTTTTTTTTTTGTATCTTTTCCTTTTGTATTAATGTATATCCCCGTAGTCCAATCCTCCCACTTTAGCATCTGACTTGTTTGTTCTCAGAAGATTACCTGACTCGAAGGGGACCTTAATTATTTTAAGTATTTCTCCACAGGATTGGCTGAGTTTCGGAATGACAGACTCCAACACATGAATGAAAAATAAAACAATGTTTATTAACATATCATACAGAAACTAATAATAGTGACTTGTTATTTCATTAACCTTTATATGTGTAAATATTTTGTTCAAACTCCAATGTTTTATCATCAGATATCCTATTCTAATACACATTATTATTCATTATGCAATGGTGTCTCTTCGTGTTCTTTACAGGGACTTGGATAGGTCGTGGTATTCACTTCACATAGATTCTTCCAACTCTTCTTCTGAACAGTCTATATAATACACCAACAACTACCAGCCAATGAACTGGCTCACAAAAACCTTCAGAGTTCGTGTCTCAATTTGTAAGAAAATTTCATTTATTCAATTAGACACCTTTACTGCAATCAGGTTAACAGGAAATATTAATCAATTCAATTTAACATTACCCTTCAGGACCGTTAATCCCCTATACCTTTATATATATCACTTTTAATTAGCCCCTACTCAAATCAGAAATACTCTCCACAAATCAACTCATTATAAATCAAAATTCCAACCTTTAACTTCATATATAATATAAAAACCTTTCCCAACTTTAAACAATTCTCAGTTATCTATTATACCCTCTCCTTCCATCAAGCATTTATATGAGGGGCTTCATTTCAAATTTAGGCTACGTCTGTTTTAAATACATTACACCTTTATACATATATTCATTGCTTAAATCTCCCTCCTTAACTATATATATACTTATTTCTCCTAAAGTCCTCTCCTTAATAAATTAGGTACACCTATTTCGGTAAACTCTATAGCACTTACATGTTTGGCCTGGAACTTTCCTCTCTGCTCGGCTTCCTTTCATATCGGTCATTCAGGTACTGGAATGCGGGGGCGCTCATTTGGGGATCTCGGTGATTTATGGTGTCTCCCTACCGGATACTGCGTGGCTGGAATCAATCAGGGTCGTATATTCTTTACCGGTCAGCATTTCTTCTTCCGTGGATAGAGGAGTTGTCTAGTAGGTCAATGGTTCGACCACTCATTCGACTGGCTTTGCCTACATAATTTTCAGGATGTGATTCTTCCTTGCTACGGCTTCCATGCTTACAGGTGAACATTCCTACGGGCTGTCGGGATACGCAGAATTTCTATCATTGCTTCCATCTACCTCAGGGCTGCAGCTATCACCCAAATTAGACTACTGCTCTGCTTTGTATCGTTCTCCAACTCATTCAAATCATTCTCCAGACCGCTTCGAGAACTTCTTCCGACTCCTCCGAAAACTTCTTCCGAATGCCACGAAAGCTTCTCACTGAATGCCACGAAAGCTTCTCACTGAATGCCACGAAAGCTTCTCTCTGAATGCCCCGAAAACTTCTTCCTAATCTCCCTCTCAAAATTCCCTCCACTTTCTTCCTGGCCAATAGGAGATCTGCGCATCCCTTTTCCTGTGCTCTCATTTGTCTCCTCTCATCTTCCGTGGGCGGGTCTTCTTCCCAACTTCCGTGGCCTAGAATATACGAGAACCATCTAGAACGAGAGGCGGAAGTTCAGGTTAACTGAGAAACGTCACAGCTCTTCCCGTGACCTCACGCGCGCACACCTGGTGACGTCGCCCACCTCTAATGGCGTTTCACCGTGAAATTTCTAAGAGAGCCAACTTAAGTGCTCTTGGCCCTTACTATGGTGCATCTGCCTCTGTCTTAATGGGGATTTGTCACGGTTATTTACTTTTACTGACTCGTCAAAGAATTTCCATACAAACAAACTACAACTAAACAGGGAGTGACTGGAAGGTATTTTTGAATTCCAGAGCTTCTTAACCCATGTTGTTTTTATCAGAAAACCACTATTCGTATCACAGTTAAATTCACATAATATTTAACAAATTTTATTAATTAATGTAAGGACGGGTCCTTACATAGCATTCCTCTTCCCCTAAAAAATTTATATTCCATATGTAAATTTTTTTCTTTCTTTCTGTCCTCAGACGGATTTTCCTTTATCCCAGATCCACTTAATCGACAGCCAATCTCCTCTAATTGCCTTTTTATATTTTCTAATTACACTTATATACCAGACATTACTTAAACTTATATTAAGCTTCATTAACTACTCCCATCCCATATTTTCGTCGAATACTGCTCCTAGATACATTTGCTGCATCCTGTTTATTTCCTTCAGTTTGTGTGCCTTCTCCTCACTGGAAGCTTCAGTTCTGTAATTTCCTAATCCTTCGATTCCTTTAATTTCTGTTGCTCCATTTAATTTGCGATCCTTCTCATCACAGCCATTCTCTCCCCCTTCATGTGTTTTCTCTCCCGAATGTAAACCGACCCTTTCTCTCGTTTCCAAAATTCCTACGTGTAACACCCTCCCCTTCTCTTGGCACCTTCCCTCATTATTCCTATTTGTTTTGGTGTTCATATTTAATTCCCATTTGTTTTGTGTAACCAGAACTTTATTATCTGTGCTTGCCTTACACCCTTCTAATTCTTTCCCACTAGCTTCCTTTGAAGTTTCCCCTTTCTCTGGCTCATACTGGGCTCTGCCGCCTGCCTTTCGCCTCCTGTCTACCTTTGGACTCGCCTGGGTATTACTGCCGAAGGTAATGCGGCCATTTCTCACATCTATCTTGGCTCTTAACTTCCTTAGGAGGTCCGTGCCTAGTATTGCGTCGTGTCGACGACTGTTTATTCTGTTTGCCACAAAATATGAATGGGCCACCAAGTTATCACACCCCTGTATTCTTACCTTGTCTCTGACAATGTAATCGGTGTGAATTTCTCCAGCACCTACCCCCTCCACAAGAAAATCGCGGCAACATCTTATATCTCCCTTACTCGGCCTTTTGCAGTATTTAATGAGGTAGTCCCACATTAAAATAGACCTCGAGGCTCCTGTGTCCACCAGAAACTTACCTGGTACCCCTCCTAAGCTGCCTCTCACATATAACAGGTCGTTTCTACTGCCCTTAGCACTTACCGCACCTAAAGATATGGCCTTTCCTTTGGCGGTGTTTAAGTGTAATGATGGCCTCCCGCAGCGGGCATGTCTAAAAGATCCATGTCTCTTGACTACGGCATTGTTGATGCGCTCTTGTTCATTCCGATACCCCCCTTGTTTTGCGCAATGCCTTTCCTCCCTGTGCTTGTCCATGTTTCTGGGGTTTTTTACGTGTGGGTACCTGTCTCGTTCCCAATACTCTTCTCTTTCCCAGCTTTCTTTAGCACCCTGTTTCACTTTGCAGTAGCGGGTCCAATGGTCTGAGTCCTGGCACTTATAACACCATTTACGACCGCTATCCTTGTCTCCCCCCTCGTATGTTCGTGAAACTGTACCCAATCTTTGTTTCACTTCCGTTTGTTGCTGATTTTCTCTAGCATCATTGCTTAAAGAGAGCCTTTCCATCATCCACTCCATCTTTCTTTCGATGCTATTTAAATGTTTAGCTAACCCTTCGATTTCGCTTCTCCCAAAATTTTCGCAGTCCTCGCCGCGTTTCCTACCCTTTCTTGGCATTTTTTTATTTTATATCTATTAATCTCTAGCTATCAACTTTAACTAATCAATATGTCTGCCGATTAATCTTTCTACAATTCTTTAACTATATTAGATAATCCAATTCAATCTATCATTAACATTTACCTGATTGGTCAATAATCAATTAGTAAAAGTTCAACACCCAATAATTATAAAACTCCTTAAGTTTTACCTATCTATCCTTGAAGTTTCCCTGTTCGGTCTCACTAATTAATTCAATTGTACATAAATAATAATTTCCAGTTCAACACTAAATCAATACTTGCCTCTAAAATCCACCATTATTTACTTGTTCAATCTAAATTCATTCAACAATAATCAACTCAGTAATACATATATAATTCTAACTTACGCTTTCTGGCTCGCCAGCTGAATTTTTTCTATCAGTTTCAGCAACTGGATTACATATATATACATGTATATCTATTTTCCTGTCGTTCTGAACTCAGCCTTCCGTTGTGCAGAATTATCCTGGCTTTCGCTCGCCAATTGTGGGGGGCGGGGTAACGTTTATTACTTATGGGGTTTTTTTTTTTTTTTGTATCTTTTCCTTTTGTATTAATGTATATCCCCGTAGTCCAATCCTCCCACTTTAGCATCTGACTTGTTTGTTCTCAGAAGATTACCTGACTCGAAGGGGACCTTAATTATTTTAAGTATTTCTCCACAGGATTGGCTGAGTTTCGGAATGACAGACTCCAACACATGAATGAAAAATAAAACAATGTTTATTAACATATCATACAGAAACTAATAATAGTGACTTGTTATTTCATTAACCTTTATATGTGTAAATATTTTGTTCAAACTCCAATGTTTTATCATCAGATATCCTATTCTAATACACATTATTATTCATTATGCAATGGTGTCTCTTCGTGTTCTTTACAGGGACTTGGATAGGTCGTGGTATTCACTTCACATAGATTCTTCCAACTCTTCTTCTGAACAGTCTATATAATACACCAACAACTACCAGCCAATGAACTGGCTCACAAAAACCTTCAGAGTTCGTGTCTCAATTTGTAAGAAAATTTCATTTATTCAATTAGACACCTTTACTGCAATCAGGTTAACAGGAAATATTAATCAATTCAATTTAACATTACCCTTCAGGACCGTTAATCCCCTATACCTTTATATATATCACTTTTAATTAGCCCCTACTCAAATCAGAAATACTCTCCACAAATCAACTCATTATAAATCAAAATTCCAACCTTTAACTTCATATATAATATAAAAACCTTTCCCAACTTTAAACAATTCTCAGTTATCTATTATACCCTCTCCTTCCATCAAGCATTTATATGAGGGGCTTCATTTCAAATTTAGGCTACGTCTGTTTTAAATACATTACACCTTTATACATATATTCATTGCTTAAATCTCCCTCCTTAACTATATATATACTTATTTCTCCTAAAGTCCTCTCCTTAATAAATTAGGTACACCTATTTCGGTAAACTCTATAGCACTTACATGTTTGGCCTGGAACTTTCCTCTCTGCTCGGCTTCCTTTCATATCGGTCATTCAGGTACTGGAATGCGGGGGCGCTCATTTGGGGATCTCGGTGATTTATGGTGTCTCCCTACCGGATACTGCGTGGCTGGAATCAATCAGGGTCGTATATTCTTTACCGGTCAGCATTTCTTCTTCCGTGGATAGAGGAGTTGTCTAGTAGGTCAATGGTTCGACCACTCATTCGACTGGCTTTGCCTACATAATTTTCAGGATGTGATTCTTCCTTGCTACGGCTTCCATGCTTACAGGTGAACATTCCTACGGGCTGTCGGGATACGCAGAATTTCTATCATTGCTTCCATCTACCTCAGGGCTGCAGCTATCACCCAAATTAGACTACTGCTCTGCTTTGTATCGTTCTCCAACTCATTCAAATCATTCTCCAGACCGCTTCGAGAACTTCTTCCGACTCCTCCGAAAACTTCTTCCGAATGCCACGAAAGCTTCTCACTGAATGCCACGAAAGCTTCTCACTGAATGCCACGAAAGCTTCTCTCTGAATGCCCCGAAAACTTCTTCCTAATCTCCCTCTCAAAATTCCCTCCACTTTCTTCCTGGCCAATAGGAGATCTGCGCATCCCTTTTCCTGTGCTCTCATTTGTCTCCTCTCATCTTCCGTGGGCGGGTCTTCTTCCCAACTTCCGTGGCCTAGAATATACGAGAACCATCTAGAACGAGAGGCGGAAGTTCAGGTTAACTGAGAAACGTCACAGCTCTTCCCGTGACCTCACGCGCGCACACCTGGTGACGTCGCCCACCTCTAATGGCGTTTCACCGTGAAATTTCTAAGAGAGCCAACTTAAGTGCTCTTGGCCCTTACTATGGTGCATCTGCCTCTGTCTTAATGGGGATTTGTCACGGTTATTTACTTTTACTGACTCGTCAAAGAATTTCCATACAAACAAACTACAACTAAACAGGGAGTGACTGGAAGGTATTTTTGAATTCCAGAGCTTCTTAACCCATGTTGTTTTTATCAGAAAACCACTATTCGTATCACAGTTAAATTCACATAATATTTAACAAATTTTATTAATTAATGTAAGGACGGGTCCTTACAGACTATTACTGGTTTAATTGGACTTTTAAGACAAAACAAAGTTAATGTGCCTGGCTTACATTATATTATTCTTCAAGAGGCCCTGTATGCTAAATCTATTAAACTATGTAACTATGGATTGTTGTTTGGTTGATGTTGGGCGAATCAGAAACTTAGATCATATTGCGCCGTATATAATATGCCTGTAAATTGCGTGTGTTCTGTGGTCGATTTGCTGTTTGCTGGATGGAAACCCTAGTTTCCAGGGGGGGGAAAGCTAGGTTACATCGCCTGAGACCGACTTATTCAGCCATGTTGTGAAAAATAGAAATATGCATAGATGACCCATTAATTCATATTTATACTCAATTCAAATTTAATATTAAATTCGTAAATTGTATGAAAAGCTGAAAGCGGCCGTTTGATAGGAGAACATAATTCCCATTACTTTTCAACGCTCCAAAAGCCACACTCCTTTCATATAATCAGATTCATCTTTTATCCCTTTCAAATAGTAAATTAGGTAAGTACATCGTATGGGCGATTACTCCCCGTAATTACCCATCTGATACTCTTACCTAAATGAAACGAACTCCTGTAACCAACTCAATATTATGGTCGTTTCCATTGCATCCTTCCGATGTATGTTTTAGTTAGCTTTACTGCTTGTGAGATGACAAACCAAGTTTCCAGGAAACATTCCTTCCAACCTGGCCGGAAGTACTCTGCTTTGTTGGGCAATGGAAACTGAATCCAAGCGTTTCCTCACGGGTTTGAATACCAGCGACAGTAGTGACTCTGCCCATCCAAATGGCGAGAATATATCACTCGGAGAACAAAGTTCCAGCATTTTCCACGGCTTCTCTGGATTGAGTCAACGAAATTAAGATTTTGATGCCATCAAAGCAGTGTCTACAAGAGAGGTGTGGACCAAATATCCAAACCACTGATGGATATTTCAGAAGCGCACGTTGAACTAATATTCTCTGTTCCATAAATTCACCGAATATAAATATAAAAATAGCATGCGAGTTATAAAGCAAACTTATTTTTTATTAAAACTGTTGTGTTACAAATATATTCGATCTAACCGTGTTTAGGAAAATCAAATAATGTTTCATGAAGCATCCGCATTTGGAAGTGAAGTGATTAATTGCTAATGACCAGCAGTAATAAATCATCAGATACTTAAAAAATTTTGACCTTTAGGAGAAAATACGTCTGTATAAGCCTGAAAGTATTAACTGAATGCACCAGAAATAGAATGTCTGTTTCGAATTCTGTATTATCATTAGGGTAGTCAAAACATTATTCAGATAACGAAAATTTTGTCTCACATTATCTAGGTTACTAGAAGAGATTTCACACGCAGCTGTTATGCAATGCTTAACTACGCTACCTAAAATATTAATGATTCGAATTAACGAGCATTAGGGATTCATATGGTAGACTTTTCACTTCATTAATTAGAGGTTTTAAGCTTGATAGCAGGGGTGGATTATTGATTAGCGTTGTCTGACCATAATTCAAGATCCATTATGTTGATATAAGCATAATGGATCTTGAAGTAAAAGATTTAATGACAAAGGCTACAGAGGCCAAGTTGTGTCTGCCCACAGGTCATTCACATGGAGATCGCTATAAGTGTTAACTAGTTATTTTAGTAAAGGGCTATAGAATTCAGTTAGAGAAAGAGTTCTAGGATCGTATTATCCCAAAGAAAATGAACGAAGTCTGTGAATCCTGTATACTAAGAGGCGACCGGAAAGCAGTAAATGATTCACTACAAGTTAGGCAGTGGAAGATGCATTGAAAACGGACTTTTCTCAAAAGCAGAAAGAAGTGTGTGCTAAATTTTTAGTCCTGTCAATATCCCCTCCTCTGGACTGCTTCGTAGAAAGCCAAACAACCATACTTTGAATTTATTTTTAATTTTCTGTTTGGAAATTGTGATTCCAGAACAAGCTATTGAAAATGCAAGATTGGTGGGACGAGTTTTTCAGTAGCCCATGCATTTCGCTGAATACATTCATTTTGCTGGTCATGGGATCCAGCAAAATGTAATTCACTAATTACTCATCACAGGAATTTAAATCAGAGTGAGTACAGGATGGTAAGAAAAGAAATTTCGCCTTATGACAATCTGCGTATGTGTGTGGGGGGGGGAATCAAGTAAATTGGGGAAGGCGAGATTGAAAGATTAGCAATTTGATAGAGAGCTAGCCTTACATAGTACAGCACAGCTACACATTGGTATAATCACTGACCTCTTCAAAATATTTAGAAATGACCAGACTTCGAATCCCATCAATGATGCAAAGAATTTTAATGGGCCTTTTTCACAAGGTGGTTGCGTTAGTCGGTCTCAAGAAAGGGCAACATGGGTTTTCCTCCCGGAACTCGAGTTTTTCGTACAGAAAACAGCAAATCGACCACAGAACACCAGAAATTTACAGGCATATTATATACGGCGCAATATGGTCTAAGTTGCTGATTCGCCTTACATCAACAAACCAGAAAACCCTAAAACAATCAACCACCTAACCAGAAAACCGTATAACAACCAACAATTCAAACTGTTATCCATATTTTTGGATCCCAGTACTACGTTATGTTAATGTATTCGTTAACAGTATGTTAATGAATACATTAACATAGTCTTCAGCGAAGGCTATGGATTAGGTTGCCATCGCGAACGACTTTATCTTCCTTTGAAAAACCCAACAGAGAGATAACAGCAAAACCTGCCAGCTATGCACTTCAACAATTGCAAAAAGGGGCTCCAAACCGTAAACTTAAGATATCTGTAGAAAAAAACTGACTCTCCTTTTCAGAGGTACCTTTGATCCCAGAAGACCACCTCTAATAAAAATATCCGGTAATTCAATAAAAATGACTCAAGAACAAACATATGTAATAATGGCGTTTGACACCAAACGGTCATTTTTTTTCAATATTTCAACTACATCTCTCTAAGAGGATACGGAACTATGTAGGTTTTAATACCCCAATCAGCAGGTCTGATTGGGGACTAAAAAAAAAAAAAGATAAATTTAATGTTGATCTATAACAGCAATATTCCTACCTATGGAGCTGGCACCCTGTTCTCCTGCACAACAATGGAAAAACAAACTCCACACAAAGAACAATATTATCCACTCTAACCAGAGCTTCTTGTACAGCTGGACCTAGAGATTATGCACAGAGGAGTAAATCATTACCTAAAACGACAAATAAGAACTAATTTTATGGAAGTCCTCCTAAGTTTAACAAACGATCCCAAAAAAGAACAAATAAGCCATCGGCAAAAAAAAAAAAAAAAACTCTTCATCAGAAGTGGCAAACTGATTGGGTTCAAACCGCATAGGGGAGGTGACTAAAAGACTTCTACCAAAGGTAGCTTTAGTCGGCCCTTTAATGGCATGTTCCCGGCCTATACATCAATTTCTTCTTAATAGGACATGGATCCTCCAAGGATTCTCCACAGGTTTCGGTTGTCAGACTGTTATGCTCGTGCGGTGCCAATGAAGGTGGGGCACGTATACCATATGATTTCTCAAACTATACAATGAAAAAACCCAATTAATTAGTAAAATCGGCCCACTATCAAAAGACCATGAACATCATTTTATAATAAAACAAATATATTAGAAGGTCCTGGTTGAATATGACTAGACAGTTTTTTTCAATAAGCGGTACTAATCAACGACTAACGCAACCTCAAAATACAACTACAAAATAATTATATAATCCTAAAGGCACTATCCCAGGCTCAAGGAGGGCTAATTGCACCCGACGCAAGGAGTGTACCGATCTCATAATAAAACTTGGTGCATTAAAAGAAGAATTTGGGTCCCCGAAGAAACGGGTGCTTTCTTGCCCTAGAAACAAATGTAACTGGGAGCTTGTCAGGAACTGAAGTATCTCGTGACCAGCCAAGTGACGTATCCCCCGGATTCGGATCCCAGAACAGAATATTCGAGTACATACTGCGCTGGTTGAAGTAGGTTTATTTTATTTTTGGGGGGGGGGGAGCTTCTGTTGTCCGGGAAACGGGTAATATATTTTGTAATAAAGATAAATGGACCTGAACCAGAGTGTGTTTGCCGGGAGAAACAACTGATAAAGTAACAGACTATCAGATTTTAATAAGGGGTGGTGGTAAAGAGAATTGTTATTCATGTGGGGACTAACGATATAAACGAGCACGACCTAATCATATGTTGGATAAATATAGGCTATGCTTTAAAAATGCCGCGAGCTATGACCGAATCTGCAATTCTACCAGATATAATAGAAGCGATTATAGGCTGAACGCCGTGTGTCTTAACTTGAGATCTGAGGTACTCTGCAAGGCTCTAATCACCGTAGTCCGCACTTGTAGGTACAAGGGATTTATTTTGTGGAGATGGTATTCACTTGAACAAAGTCGGTGCAAGAATTTCCAGTATCACTGATGATACCTCATGAGTACAGGATAACTACTAGTTAGAGAGAGAACGATAATATAGACATGCGTTTGTGATGATAAGGATCAAAGTAATGTTTGCACACATCTCTAGAATTCGATGTTGCCAAGATTTTCTGACGGTGGCAACATTTCAAATGAACGAGAAGGTAAAGCTAGGATAACAAGCAGACATAACTTCAAGGAGTGTGTCAGGGTTGCAAACAATATGAGAATACTTGTCTTCACCGCTATAGTAAATTCAAAGTTGCCAACAAAATGGGTGAATGAGAACTCCTGGTAAGGAAAACTAATTCTGTCGTAATAGGGCTAAACGAAACGTGGTTCCACCTGGAATTTGGGAAAGAGGCGTTCCATTATGTAATGTGTTTAGGAAAGATAGAGAAGACAGTAGGGGTGGTGGGGTCATGCTTCTTATCAAAAGCAGCCTGAGCGTGGAAAGAGCTTTCGCCGAGTCAGAAGCTGCCTCTACCTGCTTTGAATCCGTGTGGTGTGAGTTAATTGGAAGCAAAGGCATAAAGAAAGTGGGAGTAATCTACAGACCAAAAATTGTGAAGAGTATAGCGAGAGTCTCTCCAAGCAGATGAAATGGGAAGAAAGCGTTAATTTCTTTTTAAGGGTAACTTCCGTCTGTCTCTGTTAAATTGCAATAAGTGGAGGGGAAATTCTCCATAATAAAGAACTTTTTAGAATAAACTAGAAGATTATTATTTGTACCAGTATTTGGGAAAAATACCAGGATTACCAATATTCTTTACCTCATCATTAGTCACGAATTAAATGACGTCATAGGAATTAAAATAAAGGAACCATTGGCAAGTAGTGGTTACGCAGTGGTCAGTTGCAAGAATAAGAAAGATGTTGAGTAGTTAAAAAGGTAACGGCGTGGGTTTATTTTCAGAAGAGGGGAAATACGGCAGTTTAAGGTACTACATGGCATATATGAACTGGGTGGACTGCAAAAGGAAAGCGAATACATTAGAATCATGGAGCACCTTTAAAGCCATAATCACCGAAGCCACGAATGCGTATATACCATGAAGAAAAATACCGCACGAGGGGAACACCGGGATGGATGAATATGGTGCTGGCCAGTCTAATACAGCAGAAAACGACAGCATGGGAAAACTTCACAGCAATGAATAGTACTGAAACCTACGACAACTACAAGTTGAACTAAAATAGTACCACAGATAAGGTTAGGGAGGCGAAGGCTGAGCATGAGAAGGCACTGGCTAAGAGAGCAAAGAATGGGAACAAGGAATTGGACCATGCTCTTCAATATAAAGACCTTGGATTGCAAGAGCCCTGAAAGCTCCAAGTGAACTCCTCGACGCACTGTTCTGAATGACATATAGCCGTTGTAAAGTAGAGCATATACTGGGCAACTATAATCGAGGTGTGAACGGATAAGAGTTCGGGAAAAATGCATTAATATTCATGAGCCGAATAGAGAGCCCGTCACTTGCTAAAATGAGTGGTAGTGCATTTCTTTTCTGATAGTTGATAGCTGTTCCGTGAGGTCCACTATTCTATTGTCTTTATGTCAAGTAGAAGCTGCTGTTCGATGGTGTTAATACTCGGACTGACAGGAAATAAGGTCATTGCATCATGTCAGCCTCAACAGTTTTTGGGATATCTCGTGTCATGTTGCTAATTCGGATTGTGAATAGTGTTGAACTAAGTGTCGATCCCTGTGGGACTCCATCCTGAATGTCAGATGTAGAGAGTATGTTTTTATATCGGACATGAAAAGAATACAGACGCAGGAAATTTTGAATTATTTCAGGTAGGTGACACCTTAGCCCTAGATGGTAAATATCCGTAATAGTACCATGGCGCCAGGTAGTGTCAAATTTCTTTTCAATATGTAAGTTGACCATGATCACATGTTTTTTCGTGACAGAGGCATTACAAATATGAGATTGAAATTCGTGACAGAGGCATTACAAATATGAGATTGAAATTCAATAAGGACGTCTAAGGTTGCTGTTCTTATGAATCTGGCAGAAGAACCTGCGACTCGAGGATCCAAATGAACAACCCTTTCGAAAATTTTACCCACGCTACTCTTAAGAGATATTTACCTGTAATTTTGAAGGAAGGATTGTTTCCCTAGGTTGTGGTAAGGCGTTAATGAAAGAACGGCGCCAGGAAGAAGGATAGTTTATTTTCAAATCCGCTTCAAGTAAATTTTCAGCATGACGTAATGAACAACATCTGACCTGCGGCACCATTAGAGGATCTGTTTAATTAACCTTTAAGTTCTATTAATGATGGTAAGGGTTGATTGTATGGGAGTGAGCGGTACGTGAAGAAGTTGACTTTATACCGTTCTGCACCTGCTTTGATATTTCGAAAGGAGGACGCATAGAATGCGGAAGTAGAGGGTTTTTTTTTTTTTTATCATGCGGTCCCTCCCTGCCAAAATTGGGCAACCTCAATAATAGCATTACAAATAATAGCATACATACATTACAAATGCAGTTCATAGTATTGTATAGTGAATGAAGTACATCCATTCGAAGTAGACAACAGGGTCCAAAGTCCATCCGCACAAGAACCCTCCGAGATGCCTTTGTCAATGAAACGATTTGGACGTCATTGCCCACACAGCGTAAGCTCTCACCTATGATCAAAACGGTGCCGCACATCCTGCGCCTACCCTGTTGAAACATTAAATTGTAGAAATCGATTCTGCTAGTGCATTAGCAACTCCCTCAGGAGTAGACACGTATTTCCATTTCCAGTGAAATATTGGAGAGGGAAGCCGAACGCATTTGCTATTTATCGCCTGTATTCTTTTCCAGATGAGCCGTATCGGCGTCCTTTGTGATGGTTGAGGCAAAAGCAATCCACGAATCGCGTTTTTCTGTCCGTCTAATTTGTCTTGCTTTAGCTTTAAGTCTTTTATAAGCAATTAGGTTATTAGTGTTACTATGCTTTCGGAAATTATTCCAAGCGTGCTTTTTTTCCTATTTGGCATTAAAGCAATCTGGATTCCACTAGTGATTTCGATGAGTGCGATATGTCATGGAAGCATTAGCAGCAATCAGAATGTAACGGTTTATTAAGCAGTAACATCATTAATAGGATTTTGTTGAACATAAAGTCTATCTAAATGTATTTGGGCAAAATAGTAAGCCCTCGTGGGTAACATAGTTGGTAGGATCACTATCATCCCCACACAGGGTGGAAAAGGACAGAGTTCGAGTCCCGTTGAGGAATGGGCCTTTTTGAGCCTTTTTCACAACGTGGCTGAGTTACTCGGTCTCAGAAGAGGGTAGCATGGTTTGTGCTTCAGGAAACTCGGGGTTTTTCGTCCAGCAAACAAAAAATCGACACAGAACACAAAATTTACAGAAAATATGCACGTAGTAATATGTGCCTTAGTCGCTAATGCTCCTAAAACCTTACTATAACAACAACAAATAAAGAGAGAGACAGTAGAAGTGAAATAGAATTGGGGTTATATAGAGCACTTGGCCAAGGATACGATTATCACCAGTTGATATATGATCTACTATATGACGACTGGTTGTTGTAGGGTTTTAGGCACATCAGCAATTTAGGCTATATTCCACTTGTATTGCGTGTGTTCTGTAATTGCGTGTGTTCAGTGGTTGGTTTCCTGGACGAAAAACCTCTACTCTCTGGGAGAAAACACAAAGCTATTGCCCTCACCTGAGATCGATTAACTGAAAAAGACCCATAAAAATCCGTCGTCATATATGGGATTCGATCGAGGGTCTTTTCCATCTGGCGTAGTGAGGACAGCTGTTATACCAAATACTACCCATGAAGGCCTATAAGACGGAACAAGATACTCAAGAAAGACTAGTTATCATATAATATTCAATTGTTTTCGATTAGTACCAAAGACAACAAAGTCTGAGTCTCGAAGACTATCTTTGTCTATTTTTGTCAGGAAAAATCCCAAAAAATCTCTACGCTACTACCTGTCATCAATTAAGAAAGCACTGCTTCTAAAGGCTTTAGTAACTTCCTCTACCATACTGGGCGGAAAAGACCTGAGTTCGAGTCCCATCAATGAAGTGAGGAACTGCCGTGGGCCTTTTTCACAAGGTGGCTGAAATCTCTACGCTACTACACTCGTCTGAGACCAACTCAAGGTGGCTGAGTTGGTCTCAGACGAGTGTAGCATGGTTTTTTATCCTGAAACTCTGGCTTTTCGTCCAGCAAACAGAAAATCGACCTCAGAAAACAATTTGCAGACAGATATACGGAGCAATATCACCTTAGTCGCTGATGTCCCTAAAATCCTAATACAACAACAACTTCCTCTCATCACCAACGAACTTGAACCCAGTCTATTTCTATAACGTGTAGCAATTAATCTGAAGAAGTATCAGATTTCACTGAAACTAAAAATAACTAATTTATGAAACGTACTGTATAATTTTCTAAAGTTATCGTATGTTTGTTTAAATTCCCTTGTCATTGGTCAATATATTTATAAAACATTATTTGAACGTCAGGAATTTCAAGAAAACACCTGAGTGAAGTCACCATTTGGGTTTAACAGAATTTATCAGCAAAACGCAAAGCATTCTGTAAGATAACGATAGTACTAGCAAACCATGGGATCAATTAAAGGTTTATGGCAAGAACAGCCATGAAGTGCATGAATATGTGTGCGTTGTGTTAAACTTGAATCAAATTACGCATACTGTAAAAGGAACTACTTGAAACCAGCATTCCTCTTATGATAACTGGTTAATGCCACATTGGACAGCGACTCGTGCATAAAAACTGTAATTACCTGCGCAAGGGCAAACTAGTGCCATCGTGATCCATTCTTGAAATGCAGCTTTGTGATTTATTACTAATAACTCCACGAAATAACCTGGCTTATCTCACAGTCCGATGTAATAAAGATAAGTCTTAATGAATGCTGCGGTCTGCCAGTACGTTCATTAACGCATCGTGGTCTTTAAAACTTCCCACAAGCGTCGCACGGAAGATAACCTTACCTGTTCAAAGGTAGAAGTAATTTACTCTTTCATTAAAGGATAATGTTTTCCTTTTCAAGAATTCTTCTTAAGTAACGTTTCAGTCCAAAGGACAGTTTCTAGAATTTAGATTAAGTTACTTTTGGATTTGGAGTTATTGACATGGATGAGATCATTAGTAGTCTTTAAAAGCATTTGTTCCATTTCCGCGTTTTTGTTTATTTGGGTTAAATATAATATTCGGTATCCTAGTTACTGAAAGTAAAGTCTCCCACACGAAAAAAAACTAAAAAAGAAAAAAAACAGGAATTTAATTTAAATCTATAGACGATACTGAATTAGGCCTATATGAATATTCAGTAAACTTCTCAAAATCTGACACCTGCGAATGTCATCCAGGGTACTTCCTGGATAATATTCCACCTGCCACCAGTATCAACGGATCCAGTCCGTGCCAAACAAGCATTCCCCATAACATGATACCACCTCCATATGCTTGGGTTGTCTTAACGAGGCAAGCAGTAGCCGACCGGGCTAGCCGAGTGGGTAAAGTATCTGCCCGGCAACCCAAAGGTCGCGGGTTCGATTCTCGCCTCGGGCTTGGATCAAAGTACTGCAAAAACCTTGGGAGGTGCAATATGGCCACAGAAGCCGATGCGCCAACAACTACCAAATCAAAAAAAAAAGCAAGCAGGATCCATCGCTTTGTGAGATTCTCGCCACACTTACCATCAATGCAAACAAAGTGTATTCATCCGACCACATGACTTTCTTCCATTGTTCCACTGTCCAATAACGACACTCTCGGCACCATTGCAAGGTCTGCTTTCTGTTTTTCTCTGAAAAAAGTAACTTCCAAGTGGGCAGGCGACTACCAATACCCTTCAGTTCTCCGCGCAGAGGACGGGTTGAAACAGGGAAGTCTAGGGATTTGTCAATTCAGTTGTTATTTGCTGCACACTGGACGTATTTTACCTTACAGTACTCTTTGGAGTACAACGGCTTTGCTCTTGAAGTATTGTTTTTCTGTCACATTTACGCCTTGGAGCTGTGGAAAAACCGATTGCCCTTAAGGAACCAATAACGCACAGCAATTAATCTTTTGTTCCTTGAATCGTGGCTCCTGTTAAACGTACACCTACAATAGGTCACGCATTTGTCCCATCCTGGCTTTGGATTTACTAGTCGAACAACCCTTGCAGACTTTATACTCAACGAGGCAACACAATATGACCCTAGTCACAGTTTTCTTTGCATTTATTTTGTCTCTGAGTGCCCCAATACAAAAGTTCATATTATATATGTATATATATAATTTACTGAACAGACATGTATTTTTATATTGCGCCTGCATCATCATGCATGGCATATTCAAATTCGGTTTATTATTTTAAGGGCACTGAAGCTTGCAGCTCATATTCGTATCGCGTATGTCTGTAGAAGTTCGTCGGCTATAGTGGATTTCTTGCTTTCCTCATGTCCTATTTAATAAGACTGGTAGGCATGAAGTATGTTCTCTCCGTTCGACTAGGCTATCTGAGACATTTCTGTTAATTGCTCTTCCCCTCGTCCGTAGAAATTCCGTGGAGGCGAGATTCACAACACCCATCCTACTCACGAGCACCACTGAAGACAGCTTGAGGTCTCTTTCACTCTGTTCCATTTAAGGCATATCTCTATCCTGGAGACTTCGTACACAAGACTTGCCTGGTTTGCTTTTCAAAAACCTGCCTGCTGAATTCTTGCAAACTTGCAGAAAGGCAAACCTACCAAGAGACTAAGAAAAATAGGGTGGACAAAATAAATTCATGCTTCTTGCTAAGAAGACCAGACGCGCGCCCGCTCTCTCTCTCTCTCTCTCTCTCTCTCTCTCTCTCTCTCTCTCTCTGGCAATGCAGGAGGTGTGCTAGAAATTAAGTTTTTATTTATTTAACAATGTATACATTCACAGAGGATGATTCTAAAACAATATAATTGACATCAAAATTAAAAGATCGATTAAAATTTGTACGTCATTTCAACGATCATGAAATGATGAATTTCATTATTTCAGCAAAGTGATTACATTAAAATTCTTAAGTCTTAGGTTTCAGGTTCAAGAAAGATGTCTACATTTAGTTTATTTACAGTAGTTCGTAAACTTATAAGTGGGCTTTTTCACCAAATTCTGTCTAATATTTCTCTAAGAATAGATTAAAGTGTATGTTGTTTGTTGTTTGTTTGTTATTTGGTTTTTAGGAGCATTAGCAACTAAGGCCATATTGCTCCGGCATATGCGGTGGTCATTCTCTGACCTTTCCGCATCCTCCGTATTTGGTGGTGACGGGCTCGAACCCCGGTCTAATCAAGAAGCGTGTGCTACGCACTGCTGCTCCTTCCCACCTGGCTACGGAGGCGCCTGATTAAAGTGTAGAAAACTTTTTTTTTGTGGGAATTAAGTGATCAGTGTTCATCTAAATATTAAATGATTAGTACGATTTTCATAAAGAACCAATAAATATTTTCTTTAAGAAACGGATTTCAGAATTATAAAATCCTTATCTGGCTGTACGTTAAATTAAACAAAAATAAAACCCGTGCCCGCATGTCAAAACAGTAGTTGTTCGATTACTAGACTTCCATTTGAAAGTGTTGTTAAAGCACACCAGGGCTGCAATCATAAGTTTTATTTCGCAATAGCATATTTAAATATAAATTACAGAATAACGGTATTAAATCTGCAGAAAGTGTGCAATGTCGAAACAAGCTTGCTCAACTCATCAATCTAAAACTCACTTTACTGTTGTTTTATTACTCTTAGAAGCATGAAATACATTCTTTTTCTTTTTGAAAAACGAATTAAATTTTGTGTTACTTAGAATTTAGAGTGTTTCAGAATTTGTTTTACTTAAAATTTGTAATAAAAAGTTTAAGAAATAAAAATGCATTTTTATTTTGAAATATTCTCACAGTTTGTGTCCTACAAGGAGTGGACTCAGTTGAAAATGCTGAATGGAAGATCAATTTCCCTAACCATCTAAACAGCTGGTCATCGTTCTATGTCATATACTATTCATGCCAGATTCAGGTGCTAAAATCAGACATAAAATTCGCTAAATATCTTCCTTGGAAAGCAGCCAAGCAATTAATCCTCGGATGAAGGAATCCCGGAAAATAATTTACATTAAAAAATAAATAAAATGGATGTATTGAAACATTGCCAAACTCAAGATGGAAGCCGACCAAAATTTAAAAAATATGGCAGAGAAAAGAAATTATGTCCTCGATGGAAAAAACTTCCTTAGAACATTTGAATGGTTTTCTTAGTATTTATGCTTTCATTTGCTAAATTAGTCCACTCTTTTTACGATAACTCCCAATTTTATGTTTCTGATTACAAGCTAATCTTCGTAAGTACATTGACTAAATTAACTTTTCTTTTGTTTCTTTAATGGAACAAAGTATTTTTTTATAAAATCAACGGTGCTGAATGCAAGATTAGTGTTTGAAGCTTCATAAGTACACGATGTTTGAAAAATATCCCTTCTTATAATACGCACATATTTTACAAAGGCACAATAAAATCTCACTAGCCACAACTTAAGTCCATGAATGGTATAGTAGAACCTCCAATAATAGGCACTCTAGATATTTCAGCGTACATCTCATAAGGGTCCATTAAATGAAACCAGCATCTGACCCGCATTGTTTGTACCTGCAACCCGACCGGTTACCAGAAAAAAATTTTTTAATAATAGCATTAGTATTTTTTACTGTTGATGGCCTCAATTAGGCCATCAACAGTAAAATGGCCCCGAATAGAAGTTGGTTGGCTGCAGTTGCCCTTCAAGTAGAGCACAACTTCATATAAGCTGGACTTTGGTTGTTGAGGTTTAGGCGCATCGGCAACTTAGGCCATATTGCGCCGTATGTAATATGTCTGTAAATTGCGTGTGTTATTTGGTCGATTTGCTGTTTGCTGGACTAAAAATTCTGAGTTTCTGGGAGAAAAATTCTGAGTTTCTGGGAGAAAAATTCGTATTAGCAATGTCTGAAACCGACCGACACACCCACTTTGCAAAAATACTCATAAAAATCTTCGCGTAATTAGCGGGATTCGGACTGAGGTCTTTTCCATCTGGTGTGGGGAGGAAAACTATGCTACTCACGGGGGTCATATAACCTGGAGGATGATCGAAATAATGATCACCTATTGATGATTTCATGAGTTTTACCAACAGTTTCAGTATGCAGCTTATGGAAATTGTCAGCAATCTTGGAGTGCTTCTCTATTAGTTACAGGTTTGACAAAGTACAAAATAAAGTCACAGAAATTTTTTTTGTACATTTTTTTCAGGATCTGCTTAAAAATGAGCAGAACATTGTCAGCTAAATATAAGGGGCGATTTTAAGGCAAAGACTGGAAAAATGTTGGGTCCTCACTTATTGGTTAGACTATTTGTTTATTGCCGTGATTATTTGTACCTTTATCAACGTGGTTTCCTGCTTCATTCTTATTCAGTGACCAACAATTCTATAAAAGGAATTGATGGAAGGATTGAGATATCCACCATCCCTGAAATAGGAGAGTGGATATCTCAATACATATTCGCAATTGTAGTTTTGGTAGGATATAATCCTCTGAATGCATTGCGACCTATTTAGTCTTACGCTCCTTAAATGAACCTTTTTATTAGACGGGTGGTCAACTAGATTTTCGCCGAAAAAAATACCTTGGTTTCTTCATTAAATCAGAAGTGCATCTTCTAGGTGAAGGTCTGAATTTCATCGGTGCTCCATACGTAGCTATAACCTAAAATGACTGGGTTTCGTCCTGTATAAGACTAACTCAGCTACCTTATTCAGCTGTCATCTCACAATGTGCATAGAAGCAGTCATAAGGAGGTCACTCTATCCACACAGCATAAAAGAGCAGAGCTAAGTACTGTACATGGTGTGCATTTTAAAAGTAAGCCCACTTTATTTGTATTAAGTGCAACACCCCCAAGTAACAATCGTTAGTGTAATTGTGTGAGGATTCTAGTGGAGGATGTTAAGCAATTGAAAACATCATTTTGCCTTTCAAGTATTCACTTTGTCACAACGCGGTTTCAAGTCGCAAGCGTCCAATATTGGTAAATAACTTTATGCCGTATTCCATAAAGCTAAGCGTTTTTTCGTGGAACCTTTCTTGGAAACGAAGTTTTAACTTGAATATCAACAAAGATTTTGTTGAAAACTTCCCTAACGATAACCGTCCGTGCAAAGCTGCAATTTTAAAGATAATAAGAAAGTTTTGCGAGTGTAGATCAGTTGGGAAGAATGCACATGAAAGAAATTCTCTTACGTAACGCTTTAGACGACATTAGAGAAACAATTTTGAAATCTCCAAACAAATCTCTATGGAAACTCGACATTGAAAAGGAGATACCACTTGGTTCAGCTAATTTTGCTGTAAGAAGACAAACTATTTCCACAGTATTCATGAGCTTGAAGTTCAAGATAATATTAAAAGATTACGGTGCTGTCACTGCCCAAGCCATGTTTATAAACTTATTTGTTAATATTAACAAATTTATGCTGATAATTAATTGTATTTTCCTTTGATCGTTTTTGAATATACTTTTAAAATGAATACCCTGTATATAGCCATAGCCACTTACTATTATCACAATGTTCGTTCTTTACTTATCCAGAGTTTTATTTATTTCAACTAACCACTGTACAGATTCATTGGTTGTAGGATATATACCAAATTATACATTGCAGACAGTACAGCATTTCTTCATAGCTTTATACATTCAACAGAACCAGGATTTGTCTTGTCATCCATTTAGATTATTCCTAAGGTTATGCCGTTTCATTGTTTGCTTATTTTAAACAACGTTCATCCCTAGATGGCGACGACTTTATAAACCTTCACGCGATGACTGGTACATGAAACTCTGTCTTAATAAACTAATATCGATAACTCTCAATTACGTGTCACAGCTTTGTTTGGATTAGAGCACTGAATACAATAAATAATAGGGTCTGATGATATATTAAGGAGTCCTTATGTGCTGCGATGTAATGCCTAGTTCGTAGATATAGCTTAGCTTAATAGGGTCTTTAAATAGGGTCTTTAAAGGATTAAAACTAATTTCTCTAATGAGATATAAAGATGCCCTTTCTATGAACGATATTTGTATTTTTACCTTACAAACCTTGAAGACCAATGATTTTATTTCAAATAAAACGTAGGAGGAAAATAGGCCACAATTCAAAACCTGGCTTCTTGCCAAACTGTTGTCAAAATAACCTCCAGTTGTCGAATACGTGAATTCGATTGCTCAGAAAATGCATTTACTCCTCTGGGTGCAAGGAGTGTAAATAAAAATGAGTGCGTTATTGACTAGTCTGAACGGTGACACCATTTCTCAGTTCAGAAGCAAAGCTCTATTCTGTTTTCTAAATATAGAATACCTCAAAGAAGTTGCAGTTCCAATATCAATAAAGAGATTTATCTCGATAAAAATCTGATTATTCCAAGAAACTGTTTTAAATTACAGTACTTTTGAATTAATATTTTCCTAAAATATGGTTATCTCGTAGTTTATGACAGGCATGCAACGTCCTCAAATTTCTACGTAGTTCTTTCAATACGTAGATTTTAATGCTCCAAAGCTACATTGCGTTGAATCTTGAAAGATTCAAGTTTAGAGCAAGGTCATTATTATAATAGACAAAAGAAACACGATGAATATATGAGAACGAATTTCCTAAATAACATGCTCCAACACGAAAGAATTTGCTGTACGTGAGGACAAATTCACTCACATGACCGAGATAGCAGATGTCTATAAATGTCCAGCAACAACCATTCTGACCGAAGTATAGGGAGATAAATCTTAAATTTTAATGACTAGTGATTTAGCTTTCTTGGCGCATTATAGCTATGCGGCAGAAGAATGCGACCTTCTCTCGAAGGAATTCCTATCAATACGACTTTGCTCTCATTTTTAAAAAGGTATCGATTTTCAGTATAAAAGAAAGTTGAAAGGATAGTTTTAAATGTAATTTTGCAACAGAAAAATAAAAGATAAACGAAGCGCAAGAAGATTTCAATCCATAAATCGCATTCTGCTCTCTCGGGGTGACATTACATCCAAACTGAAGAAAATAACCGAAAAACAAAAAGGTAAAATTAAATAACTGTCAATGTTTGGTTTGACCAACTAATGCATTTGACCAACTAATGCATTTGATTCATGGATCTATAAATGGCAGATGAAGATTGTTGTAGGCTGGGCGTTGAAAGGGATGGGGCGGGTGGGATGTTGTTGTGTTTAACGACACATAGGCTGCTAGGGCTATACTGTGTCTTTCTAATGGTGAATATAAAATATTAGCTTAATTGTGATAACTATATTTTATGATATATTCCTATACGATTTAGGAAAGTAAATAGTTCTTTTTCATTAGAATCATCTCCCAGAATCTGCAATAAATTTATTGATGACTGTGTATTAGTAATTTATTTAAAGATGTCTAAGCGGATATTTTGAAAGTGGGGACAGTCCACTAACAAATGGCGAATGGTCAGTTGGACTTGACATGATGTACATTGGGGAGCTCTGTCATTAGTTAATAGATGCAAGTGAGTGAGATGAGTGTGCCCAATCCTTAGCCTTCCTAAAATTATTTCATCTCGCCTGTTTTTTCGGAAGCTGGAGTGCCACAGCTTTGGTTCCGGTTTTATTTCCTGGATAACCTTTCCAAATTAATGACCAGCTATTATAACATTCTTTAAGTAAAAGTCTGCGAAATAGTGGTTTCTGGTTGTTTGGCTGCATGATCTGCTCTTTCATTGCCGGCTATTCCAGAATGTCCTGGGATCCAGCAGAATGTCACAATTTGGTTCATTTCCTACAGGCAAGTTACTTAGAATGAATCTGTTTTATTACAGGGTGAGAGGAGTTGTTACCACTTTATTACAGCAGTGACAGCACTGAGTGAGTCGGTGTATATTAAAGTAGTCAAAATTAAAAAAATTCAGTTATCCGCTCAAGAGCTAAATTAATAGCATAAAGCTCAGCAGAAAAGATACTACATTCTGTTGGTAATGAAACAGAAATGGTGAATGAAGGGAAGATTGCTGCAGCACCTACTTGGGTCTCAGTTTTTGATTCATCTGTATAGATTTTATAGTCCTCTGAGTTACAAGAGTGAGTTTCATGTAATTGAGCGATATTGGAGGGGGAGGACAAGGTCCACTTACCCCACTGTTGAAAATAGTCTTCGTAATAAACAGAAATAATTGTCCAAGGCGGATCAGGAGGTGTCATGTCCTGAAATATATTGCTGGCGTCTATAATCCATGCTTGAGTGAGTTCTTTAAGTCTAAGTGCAGCAGGTCGGTTTTCATTTGGCTTACTGTTGTAAAATGACTCCCATTCGGTATTATACAGACATTTCGACTAGGGTGGGAGGGAAGACTGCGAATTTTTGCGGCATACATCAAAAGTAATGTTTTCCTCCGAAGATGTAAAGGTGGTTCATGAGCTTCGATATAAAGGCTCTGAACTGGGGAGGTTCTGAAAGCCCCTAGAGAAACTCTCAGCGCACTGTGCTGGATCGTATTCAATCACTCTAAAGTAGTTCTTCTCGCAGAGTCATACACTGGAGAGCCATAGTCTAAGCGGGATCTGGTGATAGCTCGATAAAGATGGATCAGGGTATGTCGATCAGCACCCCATTACATAGATGATACACACCGGAGAATATTCAACTTTTTCAAACAGATAGTTCTAAGATAAGCCACATGTGGTTGAAAGTTCAGTTTCTTATCCGGTACGAGACCAAGAACACGGACAGTGTGAACAAGAGGAATTGAAATGTTATTGATCTTTAGCTCAGGATCGCGATGTAGTGAGCGTAATTTGAAAAAATGAGTAGTGGTGGATTTCTGCTGAGCTAGGCGGTATCCATTACGTAAGGTCCACGATTCTATTCAGGAAAGAGCAATTTGTAACTGTCTTTCAACAGTATTCATACTTTGTGACTGGCAGGATATGGTGAGGTCATCTGCAAACCTGTATATTTGGATGGTTTTTGGAAGTTCTTTCAATACGTTGTTGACCCGAATTGCAAATAGGGTAGCACTCAGTATGGAACCCTGTGGAACACCCTCTTCTTGAATGTGAGTTGCTGATAGCACGTTTTGATATCGGACTTAAAAGGTGCGTAACCTTAAAAAGTTCTGGATGAATTGTGGAAGGTAGCCTCTCAGCCCCAACTGATGTATATAATTAATAATACCATGACGCCAAGTGGTATCAAATGCTTTCTGAATATCTAGGTTCACCATCACCAGATGTTGTCTCATGACAAAAGCGTTACGTATGTTAGATTCAATTTTGAGTAGTAAATCTAGGGTAGATCTGTTTTACGGAAGCCATATTGGTGATCGGAAAGAACGTTTTGGGAGTCTGGAACCCAGATGAGCCTCTTATGTACCATCCTTTCAAAGATTTTGCCCAAACAGCTTGTAAACGATTTTGGTCTGTAATTATCAATGGTTTTAGAATAGCACAAATATAGGAATGACGCCATGAGAGAGGATATGTATTTTCTGAGAAGATCCGGTTATAAAACAGTAATAGTATGTAGAGATCGGCTTCACATAGATGTTTCAGCATACTGTAGTGAACGCCGTCTAGTCCTGCTGCACTATTTGGAGACTTACTCAAGGATTCTTTGAGTTCAGTTATATAAAAGGGTTGATTATACGGAAGTGAGAGTCTATTTGAAAAATTAAATTTATGACGTTCCTCAACAGTTTTAATGCGTTGAAAAGAGGTGACATAAGAAGAGGAGGCAGAAATGTTATAGAAAGATTTTGCTAAATCATTTGCAATGTCAGTAGAAGAGGAAAGGGTCCTGCCCATTCCATTGTATTATCGGGGATTGCTGCGGAGGAAATTTTCCATTGAGAGCTTGTATTTTTTCCATATAATTCAAGTGTCAGTATTTTTGTTAATAGTTGATGCAAAGTTAATCCCGGAGTCAAGTTTTGTTTTCTTCCTAATTTGCCTTGCTTTTGCTCTGAGGTTTTTGTATAAAATTATATTGGCAGTAGTCGGGCATTTGCGGAACTGGTTCCAAGCACTATTTTTTTCTACTTTCGCTTTAGAGCAATTCGCATTCCACCACTGGTTTTTGTGTACACGCTTGCATTGTCTGATTTTGGGATGGAAATTTCTGCTGCAGATAAGATTTGACTGGTAATGTGGTCAGTTACGTCATCAATATGTTGTGTTGAACATATTGTGTGTCGAGGAGGACACAAGTTGAGTAGTTTACCCAGTCTGCTTATAAAATTTCCAAGAAGTACGGCTTTTAGGACATGATACCACCTGGGTTTCAATTGAACTGATAATAGAAAAATTGTCACTGTGGAATGGATCATTCAGCACTAACCATTCCATGCTTGCAAAAAGAGATGCTGAACAGATGGATAAGTCTATGGCTGAGTTAGTACCTGTAGGTAGTTGTATTGAGTTGGAGAGCCAGAATTCAGCAGAGTCCGGTTATGGTTATTCAGGAAAGTTTCAATTAATCGGCCTCTCCTATCCATGGTGGAAAATCCCCACAATGGATGGTGGCCGTTGAACTCACCGAATATACAGACAGGAGGCGGCAGGTGTGCGATTAGATTGTCAAATACAGTCTGGGAGCAAGGATAATTGGGCGAGATATAAATGGATGCAAGCGTTAATGATATTCCCATTGCCATCCGAACTGCTACAACTTCTAAGGAGGTTTGTAGCTGGAGATGTCTTGACAGTATAGTAGACTTTACAAGAACAGCTACCCATCCACGAGCAGGACCATCAGAATCTCTGTCTCGTCTAGACATGGTGTAATTTTTGAATCTGAGAGAGACTTTTGGTGATAGAAATGTTTCCTGTAACCATACATCTACTGCATTTGTTTGAAAACCTAAATCACTCAGGTCATCCAAATTACTGCGTAATCATCTACAGTTCCATTGCATTAATTTATTCATTGTTTGGGTTTGATTGAGGAAGATTGATCTGACTGTTTTTTTCTGAGAAGGCTTCAGTCTGCTTTGTTTTGATTTGTCATTCCTTGAAAAGACTGGACGCCTGTTTCTATGGTATCATTAGCATATAATTCTAAAACTGATTCTTTATCCTCTGGTTGAATATCAATTTCCATTTTCCTATTGCATTGTTTCACTTTTTCTTGGTCTTCAACATTTGTTGATTTTGCTGTTTCGGGCAATGATGAGATGTCATCATTTGGGATACTAATTGGCGTATTGCTGGTCTCATTGACTGTAAGTTTCTTTTTTGGACGTTAGCGCAGTTTTGCCCCAGGTGGAAAAAGAACTGCTTGGTTCTATGGAGACATCTGTTTGTGTTGCAACTGAGCGGCTACTTCTGGTTACTGATGCATATAATCTGCTAGGCATGGTTAACAGCACTGCTTTCTTGCTTCAGGATATGTGACTTTATGCTCCACTTTATATTTCTGGATTTTTTTCCTGTTTTCCAGAGGTCACATACTTTAGAAAATGCAGGTTGGCTTCCGAAAGGGCAAGTAGGAGAGGAAGCTGTACACTCTTCTTGGGAATGCTCCTTGGAGCCACAAATAGGACACACAGCATCACCTCGGCATGCAGTGCTCTAGTACTATTTCTTCTTCAGAGACAGTAAGTCCCATTCACTGATAACGCCTTTAGACATGTTCAGGGTGTTATGGGGCGTAACTGACATTGAAACATTGTTGAATGTTGTTAAAAATTTAATTTAATTTTCTAAATGAGATGTTTTTGAAGTTTAGATTAAAAGGTCTCCAGATTGGAGCCGCTTCACCATTTTAGGGGGTCCAACAACAGATTCTAAACATTTCTGTATCAGAAAAGGCGATAGCTTGCCGACAGGTTGTGTGGACAGTGAGTGCATTATAAGAAATGCTGGCGTATCTGAAATCTGTTTTTCCGTCCGAAGTCTCTTCGGACGATTCGACTCATTTCCGAGACAGAGTTAACAACTTTGCCGTCTGTGGGCTCCAGAGATGGATATTCATTGCAATCCATCGTTGCTCCTTTTAGCCCTGGAAGAGGGGAATACTTCTCCCAGATTACCGGCCCCGCCACGTGGAGGCAGAAGCAGTACCAACCAGTGACCAAGCGATCCGCACAAGAGGAGAGCAGTACGCTGCTAGAGGGGGTTAGCAGTAACATTGTTTAGCGAGGGAAGCAGTGACGTTGCGAAAGTTGGAGGGTTTATGAAAAGCACTAGTACTCGCCCTAGAAAAAAACGCTAGAAAATTGCACTAGAAAGATCGCTTGGCACTCGGGGCCGAGCGTGTGGGAAAATTTAATTCAGAAACAAAAAAGTGATAATGAAAGTAAAATTGAATGGTGAAGGAAGGATGAAAGAATGCTTCTGGGGTAGGCAGAAGATGAGTTAAAACTGCAAAATGAAGAGGTAAGACTTCGGTTTAAAAAAGGTTTAAAAGACATTTAATTGATTTCTAATTGATCCATTTTCTTGTTTGAAAAAGAAACCAGAACCAAACTATACTATTTCAAGAGGATTTGTATTGACTCAAAGCATGGTCTGAAAAATGGCAGCTAAAGTTTGATGCTACCAAACGCAAAGTATTGCACTTGTTGAACAGAAAGTCAGAAGTTGGACATTCAGGCTAAATGAAACTATCTGCAAGGTTGGGCCGTGTAGCTGAAACTGTGAGGAGAAGATGTCCCTACTCTTTGGACAGTTTTTAAGCGAATCTAATGAAGACTGAGGCTTATAGCTTTGCAAGTTGTGGCACTGAACTTTTGATGATGAGCAGCTTATCAATAACACTTCTACGAGTATGCCTTTGTTCTATCTGCCACCATAACATCAGTCAGTTTTACTCTGAATTTCAATTCATCAAAATATTAACTGCAACTGTGACGACGTTAAGTGTCTTGGTCAAAATTATAGATGCTATGTAATGAATAAACGAAGGTAACCTAACTTTAGTTAATCCTGCAACCCTATGTTTTCCCTATACATGTACAGTATGCAATGAGTTCATAAATAAAATGTTACAAGTTACCGAGATCATGTGATGAGAGATCTTCCTAAAAGGTATTCTTTAAGTTCTCATAAAGCATCGTTAAGACGAATGTGACTGGCAATTCTTGTAGGGAGTCGATCGTGGAATTCGCTGCGTCACGTGTCTAATTAGTACATCTATAAACGCTGACACAATAAATTGCAGAATACATTTAAATATCACAACGTTTTATGAATCGTATCTTTCACATCTTATGATCTATAATATGGATCATCATTTCATATGATCTTTATTATAGATCATAGCACATATTTTACACAAAGCTCTTTTTGGGCTTTTTTGATGTGTTTAATGTAGTCCCCTTTTTTTAAACTAAATATAAAGGTCCACAGAACTAACATTTATTTTTCCATCATCTTCTTTAATACTCATAGTTGCCTGTAGCTAAAATAGAGACAACAGATAGCATTATTGATGCAGGTTTCATCATTCTTTTCATTCCCTTGTTTTTTTTCCCTTTCCGTTCGTTTTTTAATCGATTTAATTGGGATGTTAGATGGGATGTTAGATGACTCGATTTCTTTTAATTTGTTCTTTTGTAGGAGTCAATCTAAGTGACAAAGGGTAAAACAGCCAGAATGCAGTTTTATTCCATTTTTTTCATCTGATCTGTTTCAGTCTAATATGCCAGGTTTTGTATATTCTTTTCTAAACGAAGGACGCCTCAAAATTTTCGAATTCTAACTTACTTCTAGTGAACATGATCATGCAGTATTTTTTCAGCAGGAGGTAGCTCTTCTTGCACGCCACTGAACAAAATCTGTTTAACAGATTCAATACGTTTTCTTTCTTTTTTTGAGGGGGACGCAATTTTGTGAACTAAAGAGCAGAAAAAAATTTTGAAATTGGAAGAAAAAGAATTACGGGTGGGGATAAAATACCTGTCTTTGAAAGGAATGTCCTCACAAGAGGTTCATGCTGATATAGTGCAGACATTGGGGGATACGTCTCCTATATATTCCACAGCTGTGAGATGGCACAGAGAATTCTGTTGTGGCAGAGAATCGTGCGATGATGTAGTCCTTCTGGGCGACCTTCCACATCTAGCACTGAGGAAAACATCAACCACGTGTATGACCAAGTGATGCAAGACAGGTGTGCATGACCTAGTGATGCAAGGATGACTGTTAGATGCATAGCTGAGTAGATAGAGCGCAGCTGTCTGTAGGCATTTCAGTCGGCAGCGTGAATTCAATCTATGAAGATGAAAAAAGGTTAGTGCTCGATGGGTCACACGAATGTTGACAATGAGCATAAGGCATGCCGCAAACGACTGTGCATCACGAACGTGAATGCGCTTCGTGAGGATCCATGAAATTTCTGGTCCCGGATTGTTACAATGGATGAAACATGTGTTCCATCACTTTTACCCAAAGCCTAAAAATCAGTCTAATGTGAAAGTATCCATCCTCCTACTAAGAATTTGTGTGTTGCTCCATCAGCCATCAAGGTATTGTGATCAGTTTTTTTTTTTGGGATACAGCAGATATCATCATGATTGACTACCTGGAAAATGACACCACTCTCACTCATGCACACTATGGCAACCTCATAAGGAAATTTCATGAAGACATCAAAAAAAGGGCATGGAAAACTGCAAAAAAGTGTCTTGCTCCTTCGCGATAATTCACCCAGTCACGCTTCCCAAATGGATATGATCGCCACACAGACCGAAGAATTTCAGTTGCTTTAGCACGCACCCTATTCTCCAAGTCTTTCCCCAGTGATTTTTATTTGGTTTTCAAGTTGAAGGATAACATCCATGAGAAGAGATATGTCTCTGACTCTGAGGAGGTCGCAGATGTGGGTGAATGGTTGGAAGACAGTTCCTCCTCCCAATGAGATCACTGTACTAAAGCATTGGTTGGAGAAGTGCATTTGCAGCGTCAGAAGACACTATAGAAAGCAAATGTGGAATCGTAATGGTATGGCTCTCCTGGATGTGTTAGAATTAGTTGTTGTTTTTTTTATCACCCTCGAATTTAATTAATTATTATTATTTTTTTTCATTTTATGAAAACCCAAATATTTAAGGTATTAGAATCTATAATGTTTCGCCCCATGAATGAGTTGAAGGCTGAGAAGACAGAAGATACTTGTTGGCAGTACACCTGAATTTCTGTAGATTGCAATTTTCGAGAAATATGTGCGAAGGAAGATTGTTTCAGAGAGGAGAAAGAATAAATAAAGAAATATTGGTTCTGTGAGTATGGACTTTAAGAGCGAATGGATACTGGCTGACAGAAGCACAGTGCACATTGGCTACTAAGGCCTATTGCGACAGTTCAGATGATAGAAGCGGTCAAATTTTTGGATTATCAGTTGCTGGAGTGTACACAGTTCCTCTGGTTTGCCCAAAGAACTCGCTCGTTATTGAAGTGGGTACCTTCAATGAAAAAATGGTTTCACCGTTAGAACAGTATCGCAATTTAAACATAGTGAGGCTCCACTGCTCGTAATAGGCGGGAATGAGTCAGATTTGTACGACCATTCCGGAGTCGGATGAGAAATACTTCTCCGAATATTTTACATGACATGCGCTAGGCTGCCACGGATCGATTGTTGGCCTAATTTAGTGTCGTTGGAAATTTACTCATTACAGGTTGATCGCCACTGTGAAAAGGCAGCTCTCTCGGACTGTACATTCGTAATCTGTGCATGGAATGGCAAAGTCTAAATTAATGCAAAGTGGCGATTTTGCTGCTTGATCGGACAAATCGTTCCTTTTGATCCCAAATGGCCTGCGATTCAACAGAAACGTACATGATTCTTTTTTGACGAAAGACAAAAAGGTAAACGGCATCTAGAAAAACAATTGGAGTAAGCAAGTTTCCCCCTACTTAGTAACTAAGGAGATTGTATAAAGCAGCTTTTATGTTTGGTCATGAGATATTCTGGAGGACATTGTACTGCTTCTGCATATTATTCAGCTGTGCATACACTGTTGCATTCTAAGGGAATCTCTACTGGATAGAATCATATGTAGAGAGACTGCTGTTTCTCCCGTTAGAGTTTCGGATTCAGCTATTAGTATAAACTGATGTCTCTTGATTTTTTAAGGAGTCCTTATGTGCTGTAATGTAATAACTAGATCGTAGGTATAGCTTAGCTTCATTTTCAGCACTCACCTCATAGTAATCCGCTTAGCTGGTGGAGAGTTTTACTACATATATAGTGGTTATAGGATTCTAATAACTTACGGGGATTATGGGTTTAAAACTAAGTTATGGGCTATAAATTTTTTTCTAAGAAAGGAAAGTGCACCTTCCATTCTATGGTTGCTTAATTAAAATAAATTAAATGAAGAAAGATGAAAACTAATAGCCGCGCACGAGCGACTTTCGAAATCGTCCTCAGTTAGCTATAGTGGGGTGGGGGAAAGAGAGCGCGCTTGTGTTATATACGGGTTGGGTTCCCAAAATGCATTTTAGTGCAAGTGGAAACTTAATACGTGCTAAATTCCAAATGGGGGAGAAATTGGCGGGAATCTTTTTGTTTAACACGTTGAGTGACGTATGGCGCTTAAACCATTCGATGACGAGGGCTTCGTTTTTAAGGATTTTTTGGAGCTAGAATTTAATTTAACTACTGTGATGGCTGAATCGATGAGTGGGTTGTGATTTTGAGATTGGACGTGTTGTGTTAGTTCTGTACTTGCTGAATTAGTTTTGAATCTATTAAAGTGGTAGTATTCACGCGTGTTGGAAATTTTTGATGTCCCGAATTTTGCTGTTCATAGGCAGTACAACAGCAAAATTCGGGACATCAAAAATTTCCAACAAGCGTGCATACTACCACTTTAATAGCTTCAAACCAATTCAGCAAGTACAGAACTAACTCAACACGTCAAATCTCAAAATCACAACCCACTCATCGATTCAGCCATCACAGTAGTTAAATTAAATTCCAGCTACAAAAATCCTTAAAAACGAAGCTCTCGTCATCGAATGGTTTAAGTGCCATACATCACTCAACGTGTTAAACAAAAAGATTCCCGCCAATTTCTCCCCCATTTGGAATTTAGCACGTATTAAGTTTCCACGTGCACTAAAATGCATTTTGGGAACCCAACCCGCATATAACACAAGCGCACTCTCTTTCCCCCACCCCACTATAGCTAACTGAGGACGAATTTCGAAAGTCGCTCGTGCGCGGCTATTAGCTTCTATTTTTCTTAATTTAATTTAATTTAATTAGGCAACAATAGAATGGAAGGTGCACTTCTTGGAAAAATTTTTATAGCCCATAACTTAGTTTTAAACCCATAATCCCTGTAAGTTGTTAGAATCCTATAACTACTATATATGTGGTAAAATCTCCACCAGCTAAGCGGATTACTATGAGGTGAGTGCTGAAAATTAAGCTAAGCTATACATACGATCTAGTATAAAGTGATGTATAATCGGTGAATCAGTAACTTAGTAAAAAAAACGAGTTAATGATGGATTTACAGCTCTAAATCCCCTCATAATTGTGTTATACTCTCTCTCAAAGAGAAGAGTAGGCATTTTCCCCTTTATAAAAAAATTAAATATCGTAAAATGGAGTGTAGATACACCAGGGTGGAGGAGAGGTCGTCGGCGTAAGGGTAATGAGGTCTATGGCCAGATTTTGTGCAATTAGATGTTCTCGTACTAGAATCCCCGAAAATTATGCAGATCGACCCAGTGGAGAATATGTAAAGATTGCCATGTTGGGTGATCTGGGAGAAATATAAGCTTAAATTCATATTGCAAGGCTACTTGTTGACGTCTGATGGACAGA
This sequence comes from Mastigoproctus giganteus, assembly GCF_048544385.1. NCBI lineage: Eukaryota > Metazoa > Arthropoda > Arachnida > Uropygi > Thelyphonidae > Mastigoproctus > Mastigoproctus giganteus. The sequence continues at coordinate 150,408,714 of NC_143586.1, read as the reverse complement.
GGTGGTTCATTGGCTTATACATAGAAAATGTGGATAGGAGATGTACGAAAAGCTACTGTGGCAATGCCCAATAGTGCCATGATGGACTAGGTGCAACCATTTAAGGGCGCTTTTCTCAGCCGAGCCATACATTTGAGCACTATAATCTAATTTGGATGAAAAAAAGAGTACGATATAATTGGAGCAGACTACAGTGATCTCTCTCCTCAAAAGGTTAATGACAGAACACGAAGAGCTTTGAGTTATTAATACAGTTTGGCAGATTTGGCAGATTCGCAGTTGGCAGATTTGCTTAAGAAAGGTGAACTACTTATCTAGTATTAGTTTTAAAAATTATGATCTGCAGTTTTACGGGGATGAGTTGTCCATCTAGTTTTAATTCCGGATAAAGACGAAGATTACTTTTATAGAAAAAAAAATGTACACATACAGTTTTCTGTGTTTAAAATGGGAAAACATTTTTAAGGCCCATGCACTTTTATTGTTGATATCAATCTACAATTTTCTTTCAGTTGTTCTTTGAATGTAGGGAAATACTAAAGTCGTCTATATAAGACATTTGACACTGGATGGCAAGGGTCTCGTGAGTGAATTTATTTTGATTAAAAATAATGTGGAGCTCAAGACCGATCCTTACGGAACTCAATCATCCTGGAAAAAGTTCGGATGAGAATCGTACTCCGGCTTGAAATGTTCGGTTTGAGAGGAAGTTTTTAATTAAGAGGCGGAGATGTCATTTAGGTCCAAACTAATACAGTTCCTGCAGGATTCCATATGGTCTTGCCGTATTATATGCTATTTCATTATTGAAGTACACAGATAATAAATGATGTGATTTGATAAAGGTATCTCACATACTGCCATATTCTTATTAAATGGTCTAATGCAGATCTGTTTCTTCTAAAGCCACACAACACAGTCTTGGTGAAATTTTCTCTTCTAGGTACCACAAAAACCTAGCAATGAGTAGCCTTTCCATGACTTTGCAGACAAATGGTCAGGGGTACGGAATGGTAGTTATATGTAATGATGCGATCTCTGCCATGTTTTGGGAACGACAGAACTATTGCTCGACACCAAGAATCAGAAAAAACATCTCCATAAATATTCGGTTATAGAGACCAAATAGGGAATCCACTGATATTGCCGTAAGGTGTCTCAACATCTCAGGAGCATCAGCGACTAAAGCCATATTGTTCCTTGTATACTGTCTGTAAATGACGTATGTTCTTTGGTCGATTTTCTGTTTTCTGGAGGAAAAACCCGAATTTCTGGAAGAAAAATAACCATGCTACCCTCGCCTCAGACCGAATAACATCCAAGTTGTGAAAAAGGCCATAAATATGACTAACGACAGGACTTGAACTCAGCTCTTTTACCCCAGTGTGGGGAGGATGGCGATCCTACCAACTGTGCTATAGGTTTTAATCGAGGACTTAAGTAATGAGTGACGGAGGGTGGGACAAACCAACGTCGTATTTATTAATAGGTTGGTTGGTTGTGTTAGGGTTTAATGGCGAATGGACTATGTTGGGCATAATGCGCCAGTTCGTATGGTATGATGTGTTTCACAGATGTTTACTTTGAATGTGTAAAGAAGTGGGAGTTGTTCCTTTTAGCCTGATTCATATTAATTGTTTAGCCTGTTGCTTTTGTTTACTTTCTTACAGGAAGTGGTATAAATTAATATCATTAAGGAAGGTGAAAACATCTGTAAAGTCATCTCTATCATTCAAGAGATCTGCTAGGGTAATGGTGCGACGTGTCATATAAACATCTTCGAAGGCTTGTTTGAGTTCTTTTGCATATTTAGGACAGTCTGTTAATATATGTTTTACTGTCTGGATACTATCACAAGTCTGGCATCGTGGTGGTTCTTCTGCTCGCAATAGGAAAGGATGCGTAAAATGGGTATGCCCAATCCGTAGTCTGGCCAGTACTGTTGCTTCTTTTCTCGACTTGTGTGCTAGAAACCCAGTTTTCAATTTTCTGCTTTATTTGGTACAGTTTGTAGATTCCAAGTTTCGTGCCATGGCATCCGGCATATACGTCGTATCACAGGTTTGTAATCAAAATAGGGGATTGGGATCTCTTCTCCAGTCTGCAGTATGGCTTCTGTTGCTGATCTGTCAGCTGCTTCATTTCCAGCAATCCCTGAATGTCCCGGGATCAACAGAAATGTATTTCCTGTTCATTTACGACGCAGTCAGTTAGTATTTGTGGTATGTGCCAGAGGTTGGTCTGTGCCTTTGCTTTGCATGGGTTGTAATGAACTCAAGGAATCTGTGTATATTACACTTCTTTTGTAACGCATACCTTGTTCATGAGTTAAAGCTATTTTTTGTGCGAATAATTGTGCGGTGTATACACTGCACTCTTTCGGTAGTTGTGTTAATGTAATATCCGGGAAAACAGCTGCTGCTGCTCCTATTAAAGTGACTGTTTTCGACACATCTGTATATATTGGGATATAGTTCTGAAAATTGAAGTCTATGCTCTGCATATAACTGTTGAAAGAATGTTGCAGGTATTGCATTTTTATTCGATTTCTGAGAGGAGAAGTCACATATTGGAATATGTAAATCCTATGGTGGAGGGATATGAATTGGCATGCGCACTATATTGTTTATATTAAGGTTATGTACTGCTAAAAATTCTTGCATTCTGATTCCCAGGGGTCGAATAAAAAATATCTGTCTGCTTCCCATGCTGTTGATTAAAGGATTTTAAGATGTTTTGTACAGTTTTTACGTAGCTGCCTGATGTGTTCCACGAAAATAAGTTTCTTATTAAAGTTTATCCAAGAATATTTGCTTTCGTTTGCGTTGGTATAATCTGGCCTTCTAGTTTTAATTCAGGGTCAGGATGGAGATTTCTTTTGCGGCAGAAATGTACACATTTTTTTTGTCTTTAAAGTCTGAATCCATTATCTACTGCCCACTTACTTATATTGTTCATTACAACTGCCTCTCTTTAATTCTCATGTTCTGTGACTGACTAGAGATACTAAAGTCATCGACATAAAGTGCATGTGAGGCTGAAGGAGGGAGCTCATTTGTGATCGAATTAATTTTTATGTCAAACAAAGTAGCACTCAAGACTGAGCCCTGTGGGACGCCTTCTTCTCTTTGGTATATTTTGGAGAAAGAAGTTCTTACTTTGACTTGGAAGGTTCTGTTCATGAGGAAGTTCTGGATAAATATAGGAAGTTTACCTCTGAGTCCAGCATGGTGTATGTCTCTTAGGATCCCATATCTCCAAGTGGTATCGTAAGCTTTTTCAATGTCAAAAAATACTGTAACCATATATGGTGTGATCTGATAAATGCATTTCTGATGTTGGCTTCCATCCTAACTAGGTTGTCTAGTGCAGACCTTTAACGTCTAAAACCGCATTGCGTAGACGGTTTGGGAAACGTTATGAAGTCTTTGGAATTGTAAGCTTGCCTACGTTTTTTATGGTTTCGGTGACATGTGCTAGTGCAACATCTATTGTTTCCTGCTGAATGATATTGGTATTGAAAACCGCTTTCCTCCTAAATGCTTCCCAATTAGCTTTTTCTATCTTCCAGCAGGGAGTCCTGCTGGTATGATATGGATATTCACTTACCAATGTGGATATTACTGGATAATGATCACTACCAAGAGGGATCCTCGAATACTTCCCAATTAAATGCTTTTTTTTTTTTTTTTTTTTTTTGATTTGGTAGTTGTTGGCACATCGGCTTCTGGGGCCATATTGCACCTCCCAAGGTTTTTTGCAGTACTTTGATCCAAGCCCGAGGCGGGAATCGAACCCGCGACCTTTGGGTTGCCGGGCAGGTACTTTACCCACTCGGCTAGCCCGGTCGGCCAATTAAATGCTGTGTTAAGTGTAGGAGTATACATGGTAAGGTCTATAGCTGTGGTGGTTCGAGTTAGAAAGTGTAAGTAAGTGTAGTTACCCCTATTAAGAAGTAAGAGGTTGTTATTATCCAGCAGTTGTTTAATGACGCGTCCTCTTCTGTTGTAGTCTGAGCATTCCCACAAAGAGTTATATCCATTCATATCTCCCATCAGACAGATTGGGGGAGGTAGTTGTTGCAGTAATGCATCTAGGTCTTCGTAAGAGACATCTTCTCCTGGTCGAATGTATAACGAATATGGTTAATAGGGACCCTACTATTGTACGATTTGCTACCGCCTCTAATAGGCTATTTATATGCACTTGTTGTGTTGGTATTCTGTCATTTACTAATATAGCAACTCCTGCATGTGTTATACCTTCAGTTATTCGGTCTCTTCTGTACATTGAATAGTTCCTGATATTTAGGGCATCTTGTTGTTTAAGGTACGTTTCTGGAGACAGATACCGATTCGTGTATACTGAGTGATCAGGTACTGGACGTCATCAAAATTAGTGCGTAATCCTCTACAGTTCCACTGAATAATTTCATCCATTATTTATATTCGTTCAGCCCCTCGAGCAGTTTTCGTTGGATGGTTGTCTTTTGTTTTTCTGTCCTTACTCTTTTGGGAAATACCGGTTTTCCTTCAGCATGGATTTCCAACACTTCGCCATCTAATTTTCCTGTTTTCTCAAATTCTATAAATCCGGAGCTAAGTTCATGATCCTTCATTACTCTTACACTGTTGCTAGGTTGAAGAATCTGAGGGGATTGAGATCGGTATGTTTACTGTTTTCTCATGTTTATCTTGCTGCTTTGTTTGGAGTAAGTGTTTGACTTGTGGAGAAACAGATTAATTTGGAGGAACTGAGATTTCAGTTTGACATTCCACTGATTTAAATTTAGTCGCTACTTGTGCGTATGTTGGTATACTCGTTATAGTTGGCTGAACCATTTTTCTTGCTTCTTGGTATGTAATATTGTGGTCTGTTTTGTATTTCTTTTTTCCATCTTTCACATGTTCTGGAGTAGGCAGGATGTTCTCTTTTACAATTTGAACACTTTGGGGTTAGAGCTATTTCAAATGCCAAAAAACTTTGGGTTTTTTGACATTTGAAACAGCGCAAGGGATTTGGGATATATGCTTTTACTTGGCAGTTCAAATATCCTGCTTTTACAGTAGATGGGATTTTTCGTGTGTTAAATGTCGGAATTAAGGTTTTGGTAGGTTTATATATTTCCATCTCTCCGAATAGAAATTCGTCTTACATTCGTATCTCTTTGATTTTGGAGTTCGTTGCTGATTTTCTCTTCAGTAACGTGTAAGAGATCCATTCGGAGATTACTCCCCGCGAAGAGTTTAAGGTGTTATGGGGGCGGTATGACCACTACTAGTATACCTCCAAAGTTCGATACATTCAGTAACTTTTCTGAATATCTAGTACTGGATGTTTCAACTAATAAATCCCCAGATCGGAGTCGCCTAACCGTTTATCGTGTTCTGGCTAGTCCTTCCAAGACTTTTTGGATAAAAAACGGGGATTTCCTTCCTAATGTCTCTTCTCCAGTGGAGTGAATGATTAAGAATACGGGCATTGGTTTTGAACTGTCTGTCCTTTACCTTTTGGCAGTATTTTCACGATCTTCAGCAATTCGATTTAGTGGGATCTTCTCTGAAGTCCCTTGGGAAGTAGTGACTTTACTACTCATGTTTTGCTCTTTTTAGCCCTGGGAGTGTACCTTCCAACTACCAGGTTTCCTGCTCTGCCACGAGGAGGCAAGAGCGGTGGCATTAAGTGACCAAGCGGCAGCTATAAATTAGTAGGTTTGGTGGTTAGTTTGAGAATAAGAGAAAAAAAGAAATGCGACTTTCCTTTCTGATAGTTCCTATGTCCTTTTAGTTATACCTGCTTATTAAGTACAGAAAATAAAGATCACCATAAATGTAATAAATTAAATATAATGGAGAAGCGCACTATAGAATCACTTTAAATAACTTCGCACTCGGGGCCGTATTAACAGGATTTCTAAATTTAGTTGTTCCACTGAACATATGGTACTCAACGAAATCGATTTTTCTTTTATTTTTAGGAAATAAAGATTACAGAAAAAGCATGATTTACGTCAGGAAGGAATATTTATATTCCTGTCCAAATTAAAAACGTTTCAGCCAGAAATTTTTCTTTGAAACTTGGTTGAAATCTCTGCTGAACCCACGATAAGTTGAAATATCAATGACTTTTGCCATCTCCCTGTCAGAAGCAAGTTCAGGATATGCTTTTGCAGAAGAGAAGTTTGGTTAAAGTTATAATTTGAAATATTCATGGGAACCTCTTAATAACACAGGCTCGAAACCGCGATTCACTTCCAAATTCATTTCCATCTTAGGCAACGACACTTCGGGGTCATTTGCATTAATATACGAGATAACTCCGTGATAGTGCTAACTTTAGAATGGAACCTGCACAATTTCTGGCAACAAACACCCAAATACCGTCTGCTGGCGCCTACCTACGGTAATCTCCTACGCGTCGCGTTTTATTTGCCCTCTCCGAAACATGCACGTCTCATCGATTACGAGGACGACAATGTCCGAGCCTGGATCGATAGAGACTGGCGAGAACGCTCTGGCAGAGAGCCAAGTTCGAATTACGCAGCAGATGCATCGGCATGGTTTCATCACTACCCTTCTCTATTCTAATACACCGTTACAACGTACCGTTCGCTTTACACGGTCTTCGCCACACCTTTCAGTCTCTCATCCTTGCCTACCCTACATTTAAAAATATAACGGGAATATAGTCCACAGAATTAGGTTATATTTCAAGGTACTGACCAACTTTGGAGCATGAAACAGAACGGTCAGAAACAGAACAGCGCAAAATAATGACCAAATTCTATATGGACTGAATATGTTGTTACCATTTATTAATTCTTCTAAGTGAAATAATTTGGGAAAAGTACGCAAGCGCAGCTTTGTTTTTCTAAAAACTGCACATTGAATCATCCTCGAGAATCTCCAATTTATAAAGTTATGGATAATTCTTCGCATATATAAATTCAAAGAATGGAAGGACAAACCAGATCCGACCATTATGTATTGGACAGTATTAGACACACCCCAGCTGACGTTGCAGATGAACTCAGTTACTTTGCATCTATATTTACAGAAGAAAAACCCTTTATGTCAAAGAGAAAGTATGGGAGTGAAGTCAAAAAATATCTAATTAATGATAATGAAATTTCACATGGTTATTTAATGAAATACTTTCGAGCCTACAGGCGAGTAAATCTCCTGGGGTTGATGCATATATTCTATAATTTTAAGGGAGTTCATTGAATCATTGAGGCTAATTATGAGAGCATCGCTGGACTCAGGAGGGATTAGGTTGGATTGGAAAAGTGCCACTGTATCTCTAATACATTAGGGCGATTCTAAGAGTGAAGTGGGAAATTACCGACCGGTCAGTCTAACTTCAGTAGTAGGGAAAATCATGGAGGCAATAATCAAAGATAGAATTCAGTATCATTTAGACAGGAAAGAAATTCTGAAGGATATATGGAATGGTTTTGCAAAGGATAAATCATCTTAAGCAAATCTGGTTAGCTATTTTGTCACGGTCCCTCCTGAGCTGGATTAGGGAATACTTTCGACATTGTTCATTTGGATTTCAGCAAAGAATTTGACTCAGTCTCACATGAATGGTTACTTTATAAACTAGAACATGTTGGAATCACAAGGAAAATCTCCTTAGATAGATAGCTTCAGGTCAGAAGGCAGAGGAGGATTATGATAAATGGTTATTCCTCAGACTGGGTTAATGTAAGAAGTGGAGTCTCCCCGAAGGATCAATATTGGGACCACTTTTTTTTGATTTTCTAAAATGACATCTATGAAGGGATAAAGGGCGTGATATTTAAATTTGCAGATGATGTAAAGATTGGCAAAGTAGTTAATGATCACCGCCAAGAAGAGTTCTTCAGTATGAGCTAGATAGACCTCAGGGTTTGTCAAAAAATTGGCAGCTATGCTTTAATTCAGCAAAATGGAAGGTCTTACACTTAGGGAACAATAACCCAAGATAATTTATACACTTGGTGGAGTTGAACTAAAGTCTGTAGTGGAATAAAGGGACTTGGGAGTTACGATACGGTCAGACATGAAATTCTCTGAGCATTGTAGACAGGTTGCAAGGAAGGCCCATGATGTCCTATCGATGATTTATCGAACATTTTCTAGTAGAGATAAGGACATCATAATCCCTTTATATAAAGCAATTTTAGACCACAGTTGGAATACTGTGTTCAAGCGGCGTGGAGACTGCACCTCAAAAAAGACATTGAGCTTCTTGAGAGGGTCCAGAGACGGATAACTACTCTGGTGAGATCGAAAAAAGGAAGTCCTTATCAGGAAATACTTCGGAAATGTGGGTTTCACAGCATGGAAACTAGACCTTGGAAACCTTAGAGGCGACTTGATTGAAGTGTTTAAGGCTCTGAGAGGCAATAGTAAAATGAATGAGGATGAAATTTTCACAGTTATAAATTACTCTAGAACTAGAGGCAATAAATTTAAGTTACTAGAAGAGATGTTTAGACTGAATTGCAGGAAGGTTCAACAGAAGGATCCTGCTCAGGTGGCTAACAAACTAAACGAGTATTTTGCATCTACATTCACATATGAGGAGTTATTCAGGAAGGGAAATGCCAGAGGTGAAGTAAACTCTGGCAGTGAGCTAGATGATTTTGTACTAACTGAGAGTAAAGTGGAGGAGATATTGTTGAGGGTAAACATAAAAAGGGCACCAGGGGTCGATGGAATCTGTCCAGTTATATTAAAGGAGGCAGCAAAGGAAGTAAACAAACCCTTGGCCATAATTATGAGAGCTTCTTTGGACTCAGGGGAGGTACACATAGACTGGAGATGTGCAAATGTGACCCAAATTTACAAAGGAGGATCAAAGGCTGACACAAGTAATTATAGACCTGTTAGTTTAACTTCTGTTCCAGGAAAATTAATGGAGGCACTGGTTAAAGAAGCACTGCAGGATCATCTAGACAAGAATTCAGTTATAGCTCAGACATAGCATGGTTTTGTTAAGGGAAAGTCTTGCCTGACCAATTTGATTGGATACTATGATGCAGTCACAAAAGAACTGGATGCAGGGAATAACTTTGATATTATATACTTGGATCTTAGAAAGGCTTTTGATACTGTTGCACATGGAAGACTGCTGCGCAAATTGGAGCAGTGTGGCATTGAAGGCAAATTTCTGCTATGGATAAAGGGATGGTTGAGGGGGAAAAGACAGAGAGTGGTAATCAATGGACACTGCTCATCGTGGACTAATGTTATTAGTGGAGTCCCTCAGAGTTCAGTGTTCGGTCCATTGTTGTTTTCTGTATTTATAAATGATATTGATGATGGTATATCCAGCTTAATGTCCAAGTTTGCAGACGATACAAAGGTTGGCAGGGTTGTTAAGGACACTACTGACGCTAGGCTGCTGCAACATGATCTGGAACGGTTGAGCAAATGGGCTGGGAGGTAGCAAATGAAGTTTAACATTGACAAATGTAAAGTACTACATATGGGAAACAGTAACCCCCGAGCAACTCTGTGCTACTACACTGACAGTGGTAGAGAATGAAAAGGACCTAGTTGTAATAGTGCAGACAGATATGAAGTTCTCTGAGCAGTGTAGACGGGCTGCAAGAGTAGCTCATGGTGTCTTTTCAATGATATACAGGAAGTTTTCTAGCAGGGATAAGGAGGTGATTATTCCCTTGTATAAGGCAATGGTCAGGCCACACCTTGAGTACTGTATACAGGTCTGGAGGCCTCATTTCAAGAAGGATGTAGAGATGCTGGAACGAGTACAGAGAAGGGCAACAAGATTAGTGAATGGAAGAAAGGGTTGCTTTTATGAAGAAAGGCTTAAATTTTGCAAATTACAGTGTCTGGAGACTAGGCACCTGCGATGTGATGTTGTTGTTGTTGTTTTTTGGTGCAAGGGCTGCTTAGGCCATATTGCACCTATCACCGTTATAAATGTTACATATGCATAGTGATTGTGATGGCATTACTCAAAAACGATCATATAATTCGATATTTTTTGTGAAATGAAAGAACTCCAGTAGATTAGCGTCGTTACCTATGATGTGGCAAAGTGTCAAAGGTTCTTTAAGGTTTGGCAGAAAGCTAAAAGAGACTTGGCGGGCAATGGTGTATAAAGTACACTCAATAAGAATATGCTTTATTGTGAGTGGACAGTTGCACTGTGTGCATTGTGGAGGATCATTACCTGTGAGGACCAACAATGGACCTGACCAGTGTTCCTAGCTGAGGAAAAATATGGCTATCAATGACAGAGAAGACCAACGAAGATAGAGAAACTCCAAGTTGCTGCCTCAACGGAGCCATATTGGCTCTATGCTCTGCACTCTCTTGTGCAGTGCAATTCTTTTACTCCCACTCCCGGCAGGGGAGGGAGGTGACGGCTTGCTGTCGCCTCTCTTCCCTGCCACACCATTTCTTCCCTCTGGTGGGGCATGGGCATGCCTCACTGAAAAATTGGGGGTCACCTACCCTATCGACCCTCTTCTTCCTATTTCACCCCCCAGCCTTCACTCTCCCCTCCCAGCACTTTTTCTTGCACAGCGTATAGCCCTACACGTCCAAATTTAAAATACACCAAAAATTTTCGCCCAACCTTTTAGGCACTTTAGAAACAGGCTTTCAGCGTCAAACCCCATATTAGTGCTTTAATGTAAGTGATTTAAAATCAACCGCGGTCGTTCCAATTTTATTTTAGGTCCTAGCCACTAAAATTCCAGGAAAGTAAGTGGCAGGACCTGCCAGAGTACAATTGACTCAATGGTAACACCCGGCTAGCCTCCACGTGGCGAGGTATGGGCAACGTCGGGTCCCATTAGGGGCCTGGCGGCCAATAAGCCGGATAAACAATGGGCACAACATATAACACTACTCATGACCCACACACTTCTAAATCTCTGGCTTTGACAGGGTACTGTCACCGATACATAGAACATTCGCGGAGATGGGAGAAATCCCAGGAGCCGCTAGACCCTCAATACCTCATACCTCATACCTGTGAGGAGATAAAGGTGGGTAAGGTGACTATGGCCAATTCGCGCTCTAGTTAAAATTACTTCCTCCCTCCTGTTCATACGGAAGCTGGAGGTCCACGATTGCGGTTCAGGTTTTATTTGGCGGAGTTTATTGTGCGTTTGGGCTTGCCATTGAATTCTCCATTGTTCTTTACACATTCTTCGAATGTTACTTTTGTAGTCAAGATATGGGACGTAATGCTGTGATAATTCACTGTCGGATGGATGTTTAGCGGCATAGTCTGCACGTTCGTTTCCTTGTATCCCAGCATGGCCTGGGATCCAACAGAAAATGACCACTCGTTGGAGTTCTTGAAGATGCATCAGTTTGGATTTTATGAGCTTTATTAAAGGATGTGTTTTAGGAGAATTGTTCTGTAAAGCTATAATCGCACTTTGGGAGTCTGTATATATCATGCTTTTATGGATGGTCAGATGGAGGATATTTTCCACTGCAATTTTGATGGCGTATAATTCAGCTGTATAGCTGCTGCATTCATTGGGAAGTGATACAGAGAAGGTTTTATGAGGGAAAACGGCTGATGCACCCACTCCACTCTCAGATTTTGATCCGTCAGTATATATTTTTGAAAAATGCAGATAATTTTGTGTATGGGCTATATGGAGTTGTTGTATATTAACATTTGCAAGAGAGTGTTTTCCCCAGTTTAGAAAATAATTGTCACAGAGTGGCATAATACACCTCCATGGGGGATCCGTACTGCTTAAATCTTGTAGAACTTTATCGGGATCTATATTCCAGGTTTCTGATAGTGCTTGAGCTCTGAGAGCAAAAGGTTGAATTGCTCTTGGTTTATTTCTATAGAATGTTGTGAACTGTGGGTCGTTAAGTATCGGCCTAATGGGATGGGTAGGTAGACTTTGGATTTTAGTTGTATAGTTAAGAATTAACATCTTTCTCCTGAGGGTTAGAGGAAGTTCATGAGCATCAATATAAAGACTTTGGACTGGTGAAGTTCTATAAGCGCCTGTAGAAATCCTCAGGGCAGAGTGTTGAATTGGTGCAAGTCGCGCTAGTACGCTTCCTCTAGCAGAATCATACACCGGGGCACCATAATCAAGGCGAGATCTGATTAGGGCTCTATACAAATGCAGTAACGTGTACCGATCTGCACCCCATGATGTAGAAGAAATGACTCTGAGTACATTCATTTTTTTCAAGCAAGACGTCTTTAGATGTTTAACGTGCTCTATGAAGTTCAACTTACTATCAAAAGTCAGACCAAGCAGACGAATGCTGCTCACAACTGAGATAGGTTGATTTGTTAAGTGTACTTCTGGATCTGGATGCATCTTCCTTTTGTTGCAAAAGTGAACTACTTTCGATTTTGAACAAGAGAGTCTATACCCATTCTGTGCCATCCATAACTGAATATTATTAATTGAAATTTGGAGCTGCCGCTCAATGAAAGTCATGTTTTGAGAACTGCAAGAAAAAGTGAGATCATCGGCATAGAGGTATGAATTCACAGTGCTGGGCATATATTTAGTCATATGGTTTATTCTTATTGCGAATAAGGTGGCACTGAGCACAGAGCCTTGTGGGACCCCTTCTTCTTGTATATATGTTTGAGAGAGAACTTGTCGGTATCGGACTTGAAAAGATCTGTGCTGAAGGAAATTCAATATGAAGTACGGTAAGTGGCCTCTCAGGTCAAGGGAATGCAGATCTCTTAGGATACCAAAACGCCATGTGGTGTCGAAGGCTTTTTCTACATCAAGGCATACCATTCATTCGAAATGAGCATTCCTGATGTTTGTTTCCGCTTTGACCATGAGATCCAGGGCTGATCGATTTTTCCTGAATCCAAATTGATTGTCAGAAATTATATTTTTAGAGTCGAGAAACCAAGTAAGTCGACGGTGAATTATTTTTTCCAGGGTTTTGCTTAAGCAGCTGGTGAGAGAAATAGGTCTATAGTTTTCAGGAATGGAATGATCTTTTCCTGGTTTCGGAATTGCTATTATATAGGAGTGGTGCCAGGAACTGGGAAACAATGTTCAAGAAAGATGCGATTGAAAAAAATGAGCAGTGAACAGACCGATTCTTTATTTAAGTGTTGGAGCATTATGTAGTATATCCCGTCGGGGCCTGCAGCACTGTGTTTTGAGCTAGATATGGCTTCTTGAAGTTCAAGCATTGTAAGCGGCTGATTATAAGGTAAAGTACATTTACTCGTAGATCTGAAGTTCAGTTTGGACTTTTCAGCTAATGCTTTGATCTTCTGGAATGATAGATCATATGCTGTTGAGGCAGATAGCTGTGAAAAAACAGTCCCTAGGGCATTGGCTATATCTGTAGGAGAAGAAAGATCCTGTCCATTCCAGTTCAGAATTGGAGAGGATAATTGGGGAACTTTGCCATTTAGTTGTTTTATTTTCCGCCATATTATTCTTGAATCAGTATTCTTATTAATCGAGCTCGCAAATCGAATCCAAGATTCTCTTTTAGCTTTCTTCCTAATGTGACGGGCCTTGGCTCTGAGTCTCTTGTAGTTTATAAGATTGGCGGTGGTGGGATATTTTCGAAACAGATTCCATGCTCGGTTTTTTTCTTTTTTTGCACCTTTGCACTCTTCGTTCCACCAATAGTTTATGGTTCTATGGGTTGTTGACTGTGATTGTGGAATCGCAGTGCATGCAGCAGCCAGTATTTGTCTCGTGATGTGATCGGTAGCTGTGTCAATAGGACAGGTTTCGATGATCTGTTCATCAAAGGACACTCGGGAAGTGAATTTTGCCCAATTTGCTCTGTGAAATTTCCATTTTACATAGTTTTGGGAAATTATGGAATGTCCTGTTTGAATTTTACATATTAGCGGAAAGTGATCACTATTTAGCGGGTTGTCGAGGGCCGTCCACTCAATACTAGGGAAGAGGATCGGAGAGCATATCGAAAGGTCTATTGCAGAAGTTGTACCCGTAGAGAGATGGATGTAAGTTGGCAAGCCAGTATTTAGTATAATCAGATTTTGTCTGTCAGCAAGCTGTTCGATAAGTTGTCCTCGTCTATCTGCATTGGGAGAACCCCACAATGGATGGTGTCCATTGAAGTCACCCAATAAACAGATAGGGGTTGGCAACTGCTGAATAAGATCTTCCAGTTCATGGATGGTATAGGAGTGATTGGGCGAAAGGTAGATAGAAACAATTGTTAAAGTAATACCAATCACAATACGTGTTGCAGCAGCTTCGATGGTGGTTTGTAAAGGAATTAATCTGCAAGGTACTCTGGAGTCTATGAGTATGGCTACCCCTCCGTGAGCATTATTTGTAGCAGTTCTGTCTTTTCTAAAAAGTGCATAATTCTTAACTGAGAGTGATACATGATGTGTTAAATTTGTCTCTTGTAGGCAGATGCCTGCGGGATGGTAACGATCAATTAACTCGTGGATATCATCAATGTTACTGCGAATTCCTCTACAGTTCCACTGTATGATTTGGTGCATTATTTGGTTTTGTTACTTGAGGAAGATTCTGAGTCTTTTTTATTTCCAGGCTGTTTGTGGCGATCGAGTTTCATTTTCTCTTTTCTTGGAAAGGTTGGGCGCCCGGTATCCAAGACATCTTCTGCATGAAGATCTAGGATAGGTTCATTTGGGTCAGTATTGTTATCAGTGTCCATATTTTCTGAAGTGATATTGTTTGTCTTCCTATTTGTAACTGAGTCGGATTTTGACTTTGAAATATCTGGTGGTCTATGTGGGGTTGCTGGTGGAACTGTGACAGGGGTGTTGTTGGCTCTATCTACTACCTTTTGCTCTTTTGGAGTCTGTTTCATTGATGGTGACAGTATAGATCGGGCCCAATCTGCAATGGACATTGTTGGGGGAACTGATACTTCAGTTTGTGTTGCTGTTGTTTGGTATTTTTGCATTGCTGCTGCATAGGTGTTCTTAGGTGCGTTAAGCATAATTTGCTTTCTTGCCTCTTGATATGTGACTTTTCGTTCTACCCTGTACTTTTGGATTTTTTTTTTCAGTTTTCCATAGATCGCATGACTTGGAGTAGGCTGGATGCGCGCCTTTGCAATTCAGACAGTGCGGTGTTTTGGCGTCACAGTCTGCGTGCGAGTGTTCTTTCGACCCACAGTTTGGGCAGGCTGGATCTCCTCGACAAGCCATTTGTGCGTGACCAAATTTTTGACACTTATAGCATCTTATAGGATTCGGGATAAAGGGTCGTACTCGGCAGTTGAGATAGCCGGCTTTGACACTGGATGGCAAGATAGGTGTTCCGAATGTCAGGATGATGTTGCGGGTGGGAACAAGTTCTCCATCTTTCCTGATCATGATGCGCTTGGCTTGTATTACTTTCTGATGTTTGAGTTCTTGGGCCAGTTCATCTTCTGTTACATTTATCAGATCCCACTCTGCAATTACTCCCTTGGAAGTATTTAGTGTTGCATGAGGGGTAACTTGGATGGGTAGTCCGCCAAATATTGTTAGTTTCAACAGTCTCTCAGAATGTGCACGACTCACTGTTTCTACCAAGAGGTCTCCAGATCTTAGTCTTCTCACCATTTTGGGAGAGCCCGCCACATTTTCCAAACATTTTTGTATAAGAAATGGTGAGAGAGTGCTCATAGATTTGTCCGACAGACTATGTAAGATAAGGAATGATGGGCATTCCTGTTGGTCTGTGTCTGTACGCATTCGTTTAGACTTTGTTACATCGTGAGAAATTTCATGATCAGCATTGTTGATGGTACTGGATGAGCGCCTAGGCTGCTCAAGCTCTGGGTAATTGTCGTAGTCCATGTTAGGCTCCTTTTTGCCCTGGGAGGTTGACTTTCCCTCCCAAGTTTCCGGCCCCGCCACGGGGAGGCAGGAGCAGTGCCGCAAGGAGGCCAAGCGGTTAGATAAGTTAGTTGGTTAGTAAAATAGAGTAAATATATGTAATGAAAAAGAAAGGTGAGTTTCCTTCCTTGTTCTTACTTGTGATTTTTCAAGTATAGAACTGAATTATAAATGAACTCCCAGTAAAAAACGATATAACTTAAAATAAACTTTTATCACTTGGAAAGATCGCTATATATTCGCACTTTGAACGCTTGACCTCTAATTCGCTTGGCACCCGGGGCCGCGATGTGATGTGATGTGATTGAGGTGTATAAAGCCTTGAATGGTTTGAGCATGCTCAATACCAATGGGATTCTTCCTCTTGCTCAGAATAATCACCTGAGAGGGCATAAATTCAAATTGAGGAAAGACAGATGTAGGATAGACGGGCGGAAATTTGCCTTTAGCCAGCGGGTGGTTGGCTGGTGGAAGAGACTTCCATCTTTGTTGTGGAAGTTGATACCCTAAATAAATTTAAGGCTCAGCTGGACAGGTATTTCGAACGAACGGAGGAGTGAAATCGGAGTGTTTTTTTTTTTTTTTTTTTTTTTTTGTCTGATGCTGCATAAGTTTGCTCTCTTGTATCATATAGCTCTACTCATGCTAAGGTTTATTTTAGCCAGCGAGTTATAAATTACTGGAATAAGTTACCTACATGGGTGAAAGAGGCTGACTGTTCGTGGAAATTCAAAGGTCAGCTAGATAGGGATGCGGGGGGAGAGGGAAATACATAGGTTGTCTGTTTCCTTTTCTCTTCTTATTATTTATTTTATTATTATTGTTTTTTTTGGGTGGGGCACCATATGGTCATTACTAATCCTACTATTATGAGTAACTAGTTTGCCATTTTCTATTTACACATTTTTATGCTAAGTATAATCGCGGTGTTTTAAAATAAAATAATTAAAATAACTTATAAAATGTATGACATACCTTGGCTGATAAGTTTAACGGTTTTCATGAACACCAGGTTAGAAATTGAGATATAAATAAAAAGTGAAACGTATGATTTTTAATCTGTTTTGCTTGAATCATATTCACGAATAATAGTTAAATATTCTACATCATTTAACATTTCTTAAACTTCCACGTTCATATCTTAAACTGCTTTATAAAAATGCTGTAAGTTAAGGTGAAGTTAATTGAGGCAATGAAATATCTGCATATAGTATCCACAAAATGTTAGACCTCTATAGGATGAAAAACCCGCTAATGATACTCCTAACATATAACAGCAACTAAGACCATATTGGGCATTATGTTGGTAAAAGTCTGTGTTCAATTTGCATACTGTGTGGCTGATAAATTTCTTCGTCTTCTGCCTGAGATCGGCTAACTGCATTCCCGACTAAAAATGCTTTTAAAAAGCCCTCCAGTCTATAAGAGGACTCGAACCCGGACTTCTCTGCTTAACTATCTCGGTTGAAGCAGATTCGTTATGAATAGTATGTGCACATGACTTTAATATCCTCAGGTAAGTCAGTATGACCGTTTCTGTGGCTGCATACTGTCGAAATATAATTAAATACAATAAAGGTAGAATGTTACGATACGTGTACAATTCTCACTTACTTAAATTAACGCCAACCTAGGAATACGCATATAACATTAAGGAATTCCTTCGTGCTTACTGGGGAACAAAGAAAGTTTGTTCAGGATACGGTGTTTGTCATGTTGAGTTAAGAAAGAAACAAACGTATGCAGGCATCCAGAATAAAATAATATTGCTTCGGTGTAAAATAATTCACTGTTAATTATGTTGCAGGCGAACCGATGTTATAAATAAATTGTACCAATATTCAATTTCTAAATAATTTCTCTCAAGTTACAGTTAAAATGAATTAACTACACGTTTAATTACGCATAAGTATATCGAGTGTATGAACGCACTTGTTTAGAGAATTATCGACTTCTTGGGATGAAAAGCCGTAGTTTCACTCATTAAAAAAAGCCCATTCAGCGGAAAGTCTTTCCAACAAAGGGCATAATCTTGTAGTACGAATGCTGGGCTGATTAGAAACCGTTAACTAGATGTCCATATGCTAAAATTGAGGTGAGGACTCGACGCCAAGCTCTATCAGTACACGTTACAGCATAGGTCACAATCAGCCTAAGCAAACTGAAAAATTTAGTTGGAATCCTGCAGAGACTGCTTTATATCTTCTATGATCTAAGAGTAGAAGTATTGACAGTAATGCACTGAGCCGTTGAAGAAGATATATTTAATGGTTCAGTGCCAAGTTAAACAAACAGTTAAAAAGAGGAAGACCGACAGCGATGTACCTGCTTGATTTTAACACCATGCTTTGCAATATTTGCGATCTAGCGTAATAAACATTTATCATTCAGTGAGCCCACAGCATAATACAGGTATAGTGTAGTGGCACTGGTGTGCTCGCCTGATAGAAATGACAATGATAAATGGTGCATGTGATATTCCCTCAAAGAGAGTTATATAGTGAGGCGGTTCAACTTTCTTCATTAATTCTGTGCCGACCACCGACAAGGCCTGACAGTTCTTTAATTTTCGGGTTTTTGGGAATACAAACACCTTTTTAGTATTCCTCGAAATGTTCTGCAGAATTTTATAAATATGAATACCGTATCTATGTTAATAAATGTACGTTCATGCCACATTTTCGAGTATTTCTTTCATTTTGAGGATCACCCTCGGATAATTGGGGAATCTACTAAACTACCCTAGATTTCTGTAATGGACAATTCAAAAATAAGTAGCTTCATTAATGAAAGGTGTTCAAAAATAGTTGAAAGTTATTACCAAGGAAGAAATTCCGTCTAGTAACTAAGTGAAAATAAAAGCATCTTAGAAGAAAAATAAAAAACAGAATAATAAAAAAAAAAAAAAAAACTAAACATATTATTGTACCATTCATAAGAATAAAAATTCCTATGATCATGGTTACTGCTTAGCAAAATACCCTTCAAGTCCTTCGGCTGTTGTACGATTATTTTGATGACAGAGGATTCTTATCCTGAGTCCTCTTTGAAATTCTACATGAGTTGAAACACCACCTTATACAAAGACGCCAATCCACCTTGTATATTGTGGTGATAGTTAAGAAGTTTGCTAAATAATTCATTTGGATTATTAATTTTTATTATGTTTGTTTTATTTCTCCAGTGTTTTACATTAAGAACGATCAAGAGTGAATTTGCTTAAGATAGTTTATTCTGTGTACTCTAATCAAATAAAGAAAAAGTGAGACATCGGTATAATTGAAAACGAAGCGTTAGAAAATATTTAATAAGAAATAAAATTAGTATTATATGCGTATGTTACGAATTTACACAATATTGGAGGTAAATGAAGATTTGGAAGGGTAATGGACCAAGTGAACCATTATCATGCGGTAATAGACCACCTTGTTTAACACGCGGAAAAAGCTGGGCGAGACCATTATTAATACGCTGTCCAGTCAAAATATTATTTACAACCTACCTAACAGTGGATATGTCCTTTTGCCACCAGTACCGCCACCACACGGCGAAGCATGGACTCTGAATACAGATGTACATCTGTATTCAGATGACAGTAATAATTACAGATGTAATTATTACTGAATAATTACATCTGTAATTAGACAGTAATAGTTTTTGTTATTTTTCGAAATAAACTGAATTTTCCGATTTTTAAAACGTGTGTGTTTAAAATATTTCGAATTTCCTCCAATCTCTTTGACATATAAGGGTAAAAACAAACACTTTCGAATTTTTAAACACAGATAAATGAGTAATAGTATTATCACTGGCAAATGAAAGAAAAAAGCTAGCTTATAAAGCATCAGCCAAAAAAAAAAAAAAAAAAAAAATTGTCCTAACCTTCCAATGACTTGTTTAGTTTTATTCAAACTATCCCCTTCACAACAATAGATGGAATATTGTTCTAATAATAAATCAATCAACCAACTGCTGGCAAACTGCCGCACAATTATTCTGCAACCATCCATCCTTCTTCAATTTGAATTTTTGCCTCCTCATATGTGTAGATCTGAGCTAGAGGAAGGATTCCATCAGCATTAATATTTCCTGCGTTGAATAGTTATCACTATTCTCATCGGGCCCATGAATAAAACAGCACCATAACCATCAACTTTATTGATTCATTTACTTGGACTTCATATATCCGTAGGAAAAGAACTAATAATAATCATCAAAATTTAACAATTACTAGAAGGGTTTGTCTTCCCTTCTTTATGATGCCCAAGCTTATCCTCTGGAAGCGTAATGAAGCGAGCAGGAGATTCCAATATCCATTGATTGACGTGATTGTTCTTTCGAACACTGTCAAGGATGGATTTTGGTTTGGTTTATCCAAAACCGTAAATTGGAAAGAATATTTTAGTATGGAAGTGAAGTGAATGAGTGTGTTAAGTGCTAAGACAGCTAAGTACACGAGGAATTAGTATATATTCTAACTTTCTGCAGCTGTGAGTATTATTTGGTCTCTTTGCTTGTCAGTTGAATGAAAATCCGAATTGTTTTTTTTTTTTTTCTGGTAGAAAAAAAAAACAATGTAATGTCGCCCGAGATGGTATGAAAAAGGACGATACAAAAAGGGAGAAAACTGAAGCGAAAGAGAGAACCCGGCTTTATGCTATTGATTCAACGGTTTTCAATCACTGGTTTGCGAATCGATGTCGGTTCGTGATTTTATTTCCATCGGACTGCACAGTTAAGCAAAAAGAATGTTTCAAACTATTAGATTTTAATTTTTTTCGTAAAAATGGAAAATTATTTTCTCTTATTTTGTTAGTTGACTAACCAATAATACCGCTATAACTGCTTATTGAATCCTAGTACCATAAGCATTAGTAGAAATTTTACCAGTCAGAATTATTTCAAAATTATATTTGTCGAACCCTTCTCATAAATTAATTCCCAAAAACATTACTACATTCTCTATACTCTCCATGAAATATTTTTTATGGAAAGCATTTCTTAGTCAATGATACTGTTATTCAGTATCAGTAGTCGTTCACCAGTGGTCATTGTTAGCATTCAGTACTGGTAGTCTAGTAACTACTGGTTGAGAACAGTTTCAACAGAGAACAGTTGATATAGCCAAAACAACGGTTTGGTGAGGTCTGTTCGAAATCCCGTCGGTGATTGGAGGAATTCTAAACATCTTCAGTGAAATGATCACTGAAAATCATTTCATATCTAACCCGTTTGACCATTTAATCCAATCAGCACCTTCAATCATTTTTCAAGTATAACCCATAACAGCGTGAATTGATCATGTCCAATTCGTAAATACAGAACTGAGTTGTCTAAGGTTCAAATCCTACGATTGGTTAGAAGAGTTTTTGGTGAATTATTCAAAGTTTGTTAGCTTTGAGCGTAGATACAATGGTTTGGTTCTGTACATCAAAAAAGAACTCTAGTATTTCGTAATTTAAAACGAAATAAACTAACCTCCAGAACACGCACACAGTTCAGCAGTGCAAGGCACACTGGCCTTGGTTTCCTTTTGTAAAACCTTAGGAACATCTTAGGAATTCATTCAATTGATAATTTTCATACTTTCCAATAATTCTGTTTCATTTAAAAGCAAAATGTAACATTCTGATTGGCTACTAAGGTACTGAATAAACAATTTAAAAGCAAAAATATTAATAAAAGATTTAATATTCGTTTCTAATAATGAGGCCTCCGTAGTCGAGTGGGAGTGCAGTAGCACTTGCTCTTTGAGTAGACCGGGATTCAAGCCCCTGACTGCTAAACGGTCGATCTAGCATCCCGCAGTGGACCAGCCTGGCAAATTATGGTCCATTTCTCTCAACTTAAATCGTTGAGGAAGCTTCCATCCTGCAGTGGATTGCCTTGCTTCCCACTAGGAATTTTTTTACGATGTATATGGTGGAGAGTAAGGAGGGTGTACTTAATTTTTCATTTTCGCCGAGAAAATTTCTTTAAATTTCTTAAAATCTTAACTTGTTTCTTTTTACAAAAAAAAACACTCTGTACTTAAAATTATTTAATTTCCAAAAGTTTTAAATAAACAAGAGTAGCGACCGATAAAAACTATCAAAGGGGATCAATGGAAGGTAAGATAAAAGATGGAAATAACGGATAACATAATAAAACTGTTGGATGGAATGGTAAAGAAAAATATCGCGTTCAGTAATCCTTCAAAAAGGAAAGAATTTTTGCTGAAAAATAAAAGATGACACTTATCCAAAAACATGGCAAGTTGTTCTGAGGATTACTGTCAAAACGTATTCTCCGGTGGGCTACTTTTATCCGTACTTCAGCGATATTTTTAGATGCAAAGTAACAGCATTAATCCTACAGGATAAATTGTTTTCTATAGGGAGAATGGACTTTGTTTTATCAGGATCTTAATCACTTAAACTCCAGTTAATATCCTGCAAATAAAGAAATGCAAGAAGGTTCTAGGCGATCCACGCACAACAGAGAACCTCATGGATACTCGAAGATAATAAGCACGCAGATGTCATTCATCTAAAGTTTGAAATCAGATACAGTACATACTTCCGAATTTTGAGCTACCGGAGGAAAATATAAAAGAACTCCATGAGTTCTTTTAATAAGCTTATTAAAATAATGGATTAAACTGAGTGAAAAATAAATTCCACTATGGTAAAGCTTTCTTCGCAGAAGGGTTATTAAATAGCATCTTAAGTTACGTAATATGAGATTGTATAAAGATAAACCGAGAGGAGAGTAAGAAGATGAGAAAGGCAATACTAATTAAGGAGTTATCATAGGAGGACTTAAATAAATAAGTGCAATCCATTTTAATTGGAATCGAATGATATTATAATTGGAATAAATGAATGAAGAATGCGGAAGTGTGATTAAGGAGAATAAATGGTAATTAGGGTTTGTGGTCTGTCGAAAACAAATGGGCTATAATTCCACGAGTCATTCCGGATTTTCTCCCTTCTCATCGCTACCCAAAACTTACACATACCTTCGTGTCACTGAACTTCTTTAATGGCTCTGCAAATCCACACACCCGTTTACTCGCATTTTTTTTTCTTTCAAACCCGTGCAGTTTCTATTTTCCCTGTATTAAATTCGTTACTACTTTACTTCATTTTCTTATAAATTGCTCTTATATTTTAGTTTGAAACTGCAATGGTTAGATCTGTAAAAAGGTTAGATCAATGGTTAGATCAGCTCCAAAATGTAAAAAAGCGCACGGCCTGCCTAAAGCTAACGATACTGCATTAAAACTACATTTATTCTATGAATTTATTTTTTTAATACAAACAGTGCGGAAAATTGAATAATAATTGCCGGATTATTATTTGTCCGATTTTAATTTTTCATGCATAAAATTACATGAATATCTGTAGACTGGGAATCAAGTTGTTACTGCAGACAGAACGTATAAGGTGAAGATAATAGGCGCATAAACACACACACGCATGTATACACATACCCACACTGATTTGACTTGCATTAACAACACCTACCTAACACCTCGAGGGGGCACTTTCTGCCCACAGTACACCCGTAAACGTCTTCCCATGGACTTTCACAATGTGCTTCAGGGTGTCTATAGTAGTAGTAATCAAACGTTTCGCAATGTGTCCAGAAACCCGGCACATTGTCAGGTGGATGTTCGTAGCCTCGGATGTCATTTTCTAGTACGTCCCAAATACGGTCGATTGTATCGAGATCGAAAGTATTGGGCAGCCATGGGAGGATGAAGAATTCACCGTCATGTTCCTGAAAGCAGTTAGCAACCTCATCTAGGTGTTGATTAACGGTGATTAGAGGACCCAGGTTACGCCATGAAAACAGTCCCAAAACTGTAACACTACCGCCTCCAGCCTGCCAAACACACACCCGTCACCACCAAATACGGAGGATGCGGAAAGGTCAGGGAATGACCACCGCATATCCCGGAGCAATATGGCCTTAGTTGCTAATGCTCCTAAAAACCAAATAACAAACAACAACAACAAACCTGCCAAACACCAACAGCGCATCCGAGTACCATGGCCCCATGCTGCTTTATGTAAACGTGGATACGCCATCAGCATGATAGAGTCAGAAACGGGACTCATGAAACCAAGAAACATTTCTACATGTCGGTGGTCTAGTGTTGGTGAAGATGTGCCCATGCAAGCCACTGTCTCCATAGTCTATACGAGTTTATGTACGGTGCATATTCTATGTGAATATTGAATAGCCACTGTGCTGTGTTGCAAGACGCATGACTCTTACCACTGGCACTAACCTCACACGTGGCTGACCCACGTGTGAGGTTTGATAGTTCTTTGACGGCTGTTGAGCCGGTCACGGTAGAGTTGTGACACCCCACAACGGCAACACTTAACCATGTTGACTTTTTTCGAGATACTGACACCTGCACGTCCTACCCTCCAAATTCATTCCATGATCGAAGTCGGAAAATTCTGGACGCCAACTCATTCTTCTTTACTCAAAAACTGATCGCCATGTGTGCCAACTACAAATTTTGTTCAACCGTTGATCACTTTGAACCTTGAATCAGCATCACAGACTAGACCATTCCTACACAAGGATGTGTTGCTAAAGGAAAACCAACTCAGTGTGCATGCAAATGCGTCTAATGTGAGTGGTGTTGGAGATAAATGGGAGTAATCACTAACACTAAAAAAAAAAAAAAAAAAAAAAAGCAATAAAATTTCCATTAATATAGACAGTAATGTCTTAAAGAAGATAAAGGTCAATCACAAATAATGTCATTGAAAAATATGACTGAAGAAGGGCAAGAGTGTCCTCCGCCTTATTCCGGAAATTTTTTGTGCATCGATTTAGATCAACCGTTCCTATGATATTATCTGGGATTTTGAGTGTATGTGTGTGTGGGGGGGGAGGGGGTTCACTGGCAGAATTCTACGTTGCTCTATGAAAACTTGAAATAACTATAGGATAAAAACCCTAACCCCCGCATCAAATTGCTAACAACAGCTCCAAGTGAACAGGCCCTGCAGCTCCGGAAGGAATTTGAACCCAGACCTCTCCAAACAAGTGAGAAGTGATGAATCCACTGCACAATTATGAAGGATGTAGTAATAAAAGAACTGTATTGGATTGTTTCACATTAGCGAAAATGCGACTGAATACGTGACTGTTAACAAGTGGTGTCTAGAATGTGCATGCATTCGAAAGATTGGTGTGGCTTTCAAGGAAAACGGAAACTCACAGTAAATGTTCTTCGGTCATTGAATGGCATTGAAACGACACTTTTCTATTGACAGCGAAGTTGAATTAACTATTGAGAGGTGAAGTGCAAAATTATTTTTTTCTGACTATTATAGGTTTTGAAATAAATTCCCAGAAAAGAGATAACAGTTATCGCCCATCACCCACACAGCAATTAATTTCAATTCCCAAAACAGTTCTATAGAATTGTTTTTAAAATAATTAACATTTTTTTTTACATATTATCAAAATAGTTATTAAATAAATGCTAGTAAAATGAAAAATGTCTTTACGATTATTGATTTATACACAATTCTATAAATTCTTTCGATATAAAGAAATCATAACATTATTCCTATGGGGGTCAGAATGGAATCCACTTATTTATATATATTGAAACTATAACCTTCATTTAGTAATAAATTATTTAAATGATAACATGTTCAGATTTATTTCCCTTATTTTTATTTATTTATTGGTTGAACTCCAGATTATGGGTACACCTTGTCACCTCGATGCGGGATGGTCAAATTCGGGACGGATTCGAGCAAAATAAGTGGGGGGGGGGGGTTAATAGACTTTTTGGGGGGTTTTGGATAGTGAAAAAAAGGTTAGGTTAGTTTACGCCAGGGATTCCAGAAAACGAAGCCACTTCGTCCGGAGGTGTACCCATAATCTGGAGAATAACCATTTATTTATTATTATTATTATTTTTATTTTACAAAAGTGCTGAGGTTTTCATATTTTTCACTCATTTTTATTCACATGATCTTGTACAAACAAATGAATCTTGTCATTACTATATTACCTATCCTGTGAATATAAATTCCAAGTTCATTCAATTTTTAATTCTAATTTGTTGTGGAGATCTAATATCACATAAGCTGTTTTGGCTATAATGCGCCTATTTTAATTCTAGAGTTACTTTATCAAGCGTAGATCGGGTTTGAACCTAATTTTATAATCAATAAATTTTATTATCTTTTCTTTTTCCAAATAAAAAGTGAAAAAAAAAACATCTTATTATCTAACAAAGCTCACAAACAGGAAAACACAGAAAAAAAAAAAATAAAATAAAATTAGTAAAGACAAAAACTCTTCTGTTGGAGTCAGTTCTGACTCCACTTGGTGTGGAGAGGGTTAATAATGGAACAAATTCAAAATACAATAAAATAACATCAAACGCTTACGTTCCAGTCAAGGTACGGTTTTAATCGAATATTCTCAGTGATGTCGTCTTCAGAAAGGTTGTCTTCGTCAAAGCGAACATTAGGGTTATCCATGCCACGACGGGGCCTGTTTTGCGTTGTAGCCGTGCGGCGATATCACTGTTTGTAAACAGCCAGTTATGTCGGAGTAAAATCAGAGACAAGAGCGTTGGCAAGTCCACGTGCGAAAAGCGAACATTGTCAATAAACTGTTTCACGGTCGGGAGGGGAGGGAAAAGGGCAGTCGCTTATAACAAATCCTACCTGCGTTTACACATCGCCCTTACATTACACAGAAGGCACTCACACAAACGCAACGGCTCTTTGGTGTAGGATTACAAAGCGAAAATTTTCAGCAAAAAGGCTGTCTCTTGTAGGCCTAGACGAGTCGCTTCTATTGCCTGTAAACTCTCATATGGGACGTGATTAGGTTGGAATATACCGCTGTAGATGTATCACGTATCGAAGGGGATGTCAAAAATAGTTCAATACGCTTTCACTGACAAAACCAAAACAGTGCACACTGTTTCTGCTTTGAACGTTATCACAAAACCGAGCGTACCCGGATTCATCGCGTGTCCTTTTCTCACTCAAGGTTGTGCTTCGGTAAAACGTTCGTAGGAGCAGTTCCTGCGCATCGATCGATTCCAGAATGTATGGAAGGTGGAGAGAAGACAAGCAGGGGTAAGGAAAACTGTTTCGTTACTTTATGAATGCCCCCGTTGTTGGAATGTGAGAGAGGAGATGTCGGCTACTACCTTTGGAGCTAAATATCACGCTCTGCTAGTTGTTGTACAACTGAAGACCATCGTTAGTCACGTGGTGGTGGTGACTTATAGACAAAGACAGCAAAGTTCAGATTACACGCTTGTATTTCTGTTAACGTAGATGTAAATTATTGATAGAGCAGCCCAGAATTGTTTAGTGTTATGTTTCGTAGGTTTTAATATTTGGCTGTTGTTTATTTTTCGGGTGTCGAATATTAAATAACTTAAAGTATGACATGTGCACGCCGCCCGAATTAACCTATGATTAACGTCACTGATTTTATTTCATCCGCTTAACGTCAGACATAAATAACGGTTTGAAATAATTAAATTAATAATGTCTCTTGTCTCTGAACGATAGTCGACGATTCTGAAGTGTAAAGTTCATCAGTGAAATATGATACAAAGCTAATCAATGCAGACCAAATATGAATTCAGTCGCAATTAGAATTTTAAGTGTTTTAATGTTCTTTGTTTTCACTACACACGCATAAAATAAATTTTGCAAAATGTAACTACATTTATAGTCTCTTATTATTCTCATGACTGAGGAAAACGATCGATTTCCTAGAATCTTTCCAGCACAACCCTCTCTCTCTCTGATATGCGAGGGCGTGGATAGGGTGGGTGGATACCTTATGAAGTCCGTTTCCTTTACTCCATGTAAAACAGCGAAGCAACCTATTATTCGAAATACTATATCGCCATTTTGAATTCCAAATAATACTTCTATGTTTACAATAGCACTTAAGATACACAATTCTTGGTAACTCATTATTCTGTGCAGTAAGTTGTCTTTAAAAGCAGAGGATAGTTAATAACATATGGATTATAAACTTGATGGGGATGAAGATATGAGCGTAAGTATTGATTAAAGGTACAAAGGCATGTCAAACAAAAATAGATAAAGTATAAT
Organism: Mastigoproctus giganteus; assembly: GCF_048544385.1. Lineage (NCBI taxonomy): Eukaryota > Metazoa > Arthropoda > Arachnida > Uropygi > Thelyphonidae > Mastigoproctus > Mastigoproctus giganteus. The sequence continues at coordinate 150,380,758 of NC_143586.1, read as the reverse complement.
AGGAAACGATTTATTAAGAATACTGCACAAAAGCGTTCATACAATTATTTCACTGTGTTGTTAGTCTGCTCATCATCATGAGTAGTCCTCGGGGGACGGTGATTATATACCACAGTTGGTACAATTACCATCCTCCCCACACCGGGTGAAAATGACCTTAGTTCAAATCCTGTCGATGACGCGAGAAATGTTTATGGGTCTTTTTCACAACGTGGCTGAGTTAGTCGGTCTCAGGCGAGGATAACATGGTTTTTCATCCAGCAAAACAGAAAATCGACCACAGAATAAGCGCAATCTACAGACAATATAGACGTAGCAACGTGACCTTAGTCGCTAATGCGCCTAAAACCCTACTACAACAACAATAGACTAACAGAAAGATTTTGATGGATAGAGTATCCCTATAGTATAGCATTCCTCCAACTTTAACCACATGTACTGATTCATTTGTTTAAACTATTGAAACACTTCGAAATCGTAAGCAAAAGATTTGGATTTGTATGTACATATATTCTATCTGAATTTGTTGAGAGTGGGTCTTATTATTAAGCGTTTTTGACTTGCTGGTAACGAGAAGAATCTTCTCGTTCTGTCAAAAAGATCGGAACTTGTTTTGATGACTTTGGAGAAGCAGCTCACATTAAGTCTTTCACTTAATAAGTAACTTTGTACTTTCATGTATTTGGAGAACTTAAACGAAAGCTTACGGATCTAAGGTTTAAATTGGATGATGACGTCAACGACCTAGTTAGGGAAATTCTGTTGCAGTTATCAAAACTTCCTCCGAGCCAAGCACAACCAAGCAAGCTAGTAACAACGTTGGGTAAACGCGCTAATACTGTTATAGAGCATTTTATATAAATGCGATAGCTCTCTACCAATTTTCGTTGGGCCATTATTTGGCTGCCCATTTTAAAACATTTTCCACCTGACAGTACAGGAACCTCGGATTCGATTATAACCAAAATAAAATTATATTATCTTGCTAATGCCATTTAGAGGTACTGTTGAATTTTATCAAAATAAGTTTCTTCTGTACTTATATATTACAAGTAAAATTCCACACCCCCAACCTCTAATTTTGAGAAAGCCAAATATAATTTAAAATTATTAATACATCAGTATAAACTTATATCAGTATAATTTATACATCAGTATAAAGAAAACGGATAACCTCGGAACTACGAATTGTAGTTTAACAATTAATAGGATAATAATATCCGAAATGAAATCAAACTTTAAAAATTGGAAGTACAATTCTAAGTAAAGAAAATCAGAATTACTTTTGTTGGCAAATATTTCTTAAACTCCTTTGTTGCTCTTATTTTGCTCTTTTAGCTAAGGCCATTAAGCATCGGTATACCGTGTTTGTAATTGTGTGTATTTTATGGTTCGTTTTTCCATGTTATAAGTTATGGAATACTTTAGTTTCTGGGAGAAAACATGGAACCTCAACCGAGGCCCAACTAACTTGGCCACAGTTTGAAAAAAATACAAAAAACACATTCCCTCATCAAGATGAGAATTAAGTCGAATCCATATCCTTTTCATTCACACGGTATGGAAGAACAGCGATCGTAACTGTCCTCACCGCGTGGGCCCCTTTTTTGTTCTTCCGGACAGAGAAACAAACTAAAAACAAAATAGAGCTATACAATTCAAGAATAGACAGAAATTGTTGTTTGCAATCTCCTGGCCTTAGCCAAAGAAAGACAACTGAACAATTGCGCCAGCATCATCCCAATGAAACACGACTTGAACAGCGAACCATTGAATAGTTTCGAGATTTATAGAAGACAAGAGTATTTATCACGAAAAGCAGGCAACTCCAGAATTTCAAGCAGATGTACCTGCCACGATTGCCGTAATTCATAAATACGACGAAAAAGACTACATATGAAACTGAATTTTGAAACCCATTTGCACTCTGAATAATGCACATTCTTCCGTACATCGTATCGCACAAGAATTTCTTGGGAACGATAAATATCAGAGTTCAAGTTTACTAATGTTTTTTATAAAAAAATAAACCGAGGGCACGACATAATGTTCTATGATGAGGAATGTTTCAACCTGAAAGGATACATAAAACGCCAGAACGCCGTGTATGAGATACAAGACAATCATCATGTAACTATTGGTTCTGATTTCCAGACTTACTCCAAAGTGAAAAGTATCACGTTTGGACGAAATGTCACGGCAAGTGCTAAGTCGGTTTTAGTTTCGCCAGGACTGAATATCATTTCACTTGAACTACACGACAATGTTTGTTGGATGAAATGCCCGCCCATAAAACATAACAACTAAAATGGTTACAAGATCATCAAGTCACCTCATTTTTTTTCCGTTACTGAAACACAACAATCCAACAAAAAGACTGATCATTTCGGTCTGTTATATTCCATTTTGGCCATTTACTTATCACTAAATATCTTAAAAGAAAATATTCTTATCCGATCAAACATGTGTGGGACGCCCTTAGGAGTCGCACTGAATGCCTACAGCCAACTCTTCGGTCACTTGATGAACTAAGGTCTGAGCTGGTGGAAGAATGGGATTTTTTGCCCAGAATTTTATATATACACCTTTATATCGAGCAAGGTTCAACGCTGTCAGGCCTGTTTAGCCGTTGGGGGGTTATATTTCTTATTGATGTCATGTAACCATAATTTCGAACATCTTGTGTCGACTTCTGTCATGTGATCTTTTTGGTAATTCTCATATAACCCCATAAATGTCCCATATATCTGTTCCGAAGTTTCTCGCTGTCTCCTTATTTCATCGTTATTCTACGGTACACCAAATTTTATTCCAATTCATCGAAAAGTACACGTTCTGTGTTGCGAATTGTATAATTTGATAGATTCCATTGACCCAAGGTGCAATTTTTATGTTTAACTTAAACAATTTCTCTTCCACTTTCCTTTCAGTTATCACAAAATTATTCATCTCCTTGTCAGAGTTTGATAAACTTCTGGAGTCCCCCCCCCCTAAAGAATTCCTCTTGTGTGAATGTAGAGGCAAAATTCATATTCGGCATGTGAGCAACTAACCGGGATCATCAACAGTTACACCATCGATAGCAAGTGGACAAATGTGATTCAACCCCATCCTTCTACTGTTAATATAAATGAAGAAGTCTTTGCTGGTTTTCTTAACATTCTGTACCAGAGACTTCTCGTAAGCTGCCTTGGCTTGCCTAACCTCCTTTGTGACTGATTGCGCACTAATTTATATCTACCATAGGCTTCTGTATCCCGTGCAATTTTCTTCTCTGCCCCATGTCTCATTAGTTCATCTGCCATCCATTTAGGTCAACCGGTGTCGAACGGTTTCTTAGTTGGCATGAAAAGCTCAATAGCTTCTATGATTATTTCCCTCAATACTTCCATTATTTGTTGTTGGTAGCATCCATTAGTTGGTACCACTATATAGAATTTTAAAACTGTCCGGGACCACTATAGTCTCCACCACAGTGGTATGAGAATCCCTACTTACTCAGCATATAACTTGTCCCATTTCAATTCATTTTCTTATATGCTGGATTGTTGTTGTTGTGTTTTTAAGAGCATTAGCAACTAAGGCCATATTGCTCCAGGATATGCGGTGGTCATTCCTTAACCTTTCCGCATCCTCCGTATTTGGTGGTGACGGGCTCGAACCCCGGTCTAATCAAGAAGCGTGTGCTACGCACTGCTGCCCCTTCCCACCTGGCTACGGAGGCGCCTTTATATGCTGGAAGAAAATCTCAAACTTCTGAGGAAACTGCATGTTCGAAACCGACAAACATGGCCACAGAGTGATAATAGTCCATAAAGGCGCATATCGTACGATGATGAAAACTGATCCCAGGTCATATCCATTCAGTATGAAAATGCATGAACGGCATCCATTGAGTTACTTATATGGGATCCGGTTGTAATTCGTAATTACTATAATACTTTTAATAATTGCTTCTAATTCAATTAAAGATATCACTTTAAATATTCGTTTTTATTCTACTATATATTATTTCTTCGGATTTAGTTAAAGATATACGACTATAAAAATCAACTTATAATTATAATTATCTGATTTTAATCTTTTCTGTCTCACTTCCGTTGAAGCAACCAGCAAATTTCAGGAAAAATAAAATTCTCTGGTGCCAAAACGACGGACTCTCCTAGGTTGTACAGTTGGTATAATCACTGTCCTCCCCAAGCCGGGTGAAAAAGACCTCAGTTCGAATCGCGTCATTAATGTGAGAAATTTTCATGGGTCTTTTTCACAACGTGGTTGAGTTAGTCGGTCCCAGGCGAGGCTAACAAGCTTTTCCTCTCTGAAACTCAATTTTTTTCATCCGGCAAACAGAAAATCGACTACAGGACACACAAAATTTATAGATATAACATATACTACACAATATGGCCTCAGTGGCTATTAATGTTCTTGCTAACGTAACGGACCAGTGCGTGCATGAAGTTATGTTGTTCATTACCTATCCTGGACTGGATTAATATACACGTAAACCTTTATAATGGTCACCATTCTGTATTTTCTTTTAAAGGTTACAGAAAATTTCGAACACAGCAGATTTATCTTTCCACCTCCTCATATTCTGACTGTACACTATTCTTTTCTTTCTACTCCATGTGCTGTGTCGGTTATGGTAATTTTTTGCTTTGTGATTACGTGCCAGGAATTATTTATAGTGACGACAGTATACTGAGTCATGTTGATGTCACGATTCGTTTTATGTCGTCCACATCAATTTAGGGGCTCGGGAAGTAACCGATCGATTTCGCCTGTTGACGTCAACGTGCAGACAAATTTATCGAACATTGATGGAATAAAGGTTTAGGACATTAGGCATGCGTGGTGTAATGTGTCACTGATACGATTTGTCATGTTGGAATCTTCGGGAGACTGGCCATTCGATTAATAGCCCGTGTTTGATACTCTGGCAACTAATAAAGCGTAAACAGGGAGGTAATAAAATGCCTTCGTAAAGCTGTTCTCTGGTGAACTTTTTAGTGATTTCAGAAAGAAGGTATATGCCCGAATCAATCTCATTAAATATAAGCTGGAAAATACTGCTGTGAATTACATAAAAAAGAAAAACTTATTTTAAACATAATTCATAATGTTTACAGTATACCAGACATAAAAAGGAATATTTTAAATACATTTTATCTTATAATAAACTATCTCTATAGTTTGACCCAACACTCATCCAAACTTTCTTGAAATTCAGCTTGCGAAATAAGCTCCTTAATTCCACTTATGTATTGAACTTCTTTATGAATTTAATTCTTTTTAAGCGAAATCATTTGCAAAAAGTTAAAAAAATTATTGCCCTTCCTGGTAGCGCATATATAAGCACCATTCTCCCCACACCGGGTGGAAAAGCCCAGGGTTCGAATCCCGTCACTAATGCGATGAATTTTGGGCGCTTTTTTACAAGTGGCTTTTTCTCCCGAAAATTCTGGTTTTTCGACGAAGCAAACAATCAAATCGGCCACAGAACACACGCCATTTACAAACAAATAATTTACTTTAATAAAATATATTCCACTTCGTTTTTTTTTTTTTTTTTTTGATTTGGTAGTTGTTGGCGCATCGGCTTCTGTGGCCATATTGCACCTCCAAAGGTTTTTGCAGTACAGTGATCCAAGCCCGAGGCGAGAATCGAACCCGCGACCTTTGGGTTGCCGGGCAGTTACTTTACCCACTCGGCTAGCCCGGTCGGCATTCCACTTCGTTACTACTGATATAATTTTATATGCCAAATATAACACCCGTATTCCATTAATCGAAAAAACTTATCCTTTCAAAATGATTTAACTCCTTTTTTTGAATTCTGCCTTATTATTTTTTCCAGCGAAGTTAATATCAATCAAGGCAAATTAAAATTTTCTGTGCGTTTGATAAATGCATCCCTCAATAAGCAACTTTAGGCTTAGAAGGAATGAAATCATTTTAATCGAGTTGACTCAACTTACAAAACATGGTTTAACCTGAGTTAGGGAAAAAAGAGGCAGTTGCTAATGCCATTGAACAAACTCATATTAACATGATAAAACAAACTGTATAAGAAGGTCGTTTAGCCGTTACTAAAATGCTTTGAAAAGTTAGCTCCACACACGTTAAGGCTTTACGCTTCACGCGTATTTTTAATAGCTAATTAAAATTAATAAAGAATTCAATAAGCTCCTAGAAAATTTAATATATTCTGCATTATACTCACTTTGCCCAATTAACCAAGAACGCGTTTATTGACCCTTTTGAGCAATTTATTAATTTTAATCTGATTCAGTTTCCAGCTTAACGCCTTCTGGTTATTCCGGTTTTGCTTATAACCGCAAAATTAAGAACTATAAGGAAACAGTCTTGGCAACACCGGAAAAAATTCACCACCTCCTCTTCACGTAAATATCCCCCCTACGTCCTGGAAAACAAAAGCTTTTCTAACGAGCTATGGTAAAAGTGTCAAGTTTCTCTTCAGAGTTAAATTTAAAACGACCGTGTAATGTAATCTGGGTAAAGATTAACTCAAAAGACTTTGCTGATTTGCAGGTGTTGTTAGAATACGCTCTTACTAGATATTATATATGATAATGATGTTAAGTGTAGAGTTAAATATACTTTTGCATAAAAAGTACATTAAAATTTAAAATATAAATATTATTCTTATTTAAAAGCAATAATTCAGAAAAATGTTATTAAATTTTAATATTATACAATTAGAAGCAACTGAGGTAAGCTTGAGAAATGCAGTGTGGGGAGGAAGGAAATCCTAGAGGGAAAGTAAATTATTTTTCTCATAGTCGAAGTGGTTGAGGCAATAGAGGCAATCATCACCTGATCGATCCCATCCTAGTTCAAGTGTGGTTTGTTTTGTCGCGAGGGGACAATGGTAGGAGCAAAAGAAATTGAATGAAACCCTTTATTATATATATCTCTCTATTTAAATTTCAGTGGTTTTTTTTGTATGTACTGTTACCCAGTTTATCTAAATATGACTCTGAAATAAAAGTATATGAAACTGCCTTGAATGGTTATCCTGTAAAGTTGCCTCTTTTGGATTTCTTAAAAGTTGAGAAATAATAATATACTTAAAAGTAAGGAGAGTATTAATTAATGAAAAGCGCGTATACCAGATTATTCAGCTATATCAATATTATAAAAAGTACTTGATATTGAATAATGTGTACATTTATATCCGAATCTATTTAAATATGTAGAAATCACCCTCAAGCTGGAAATAATGAAAACTTTAGTGCAGAATTCTGCAAGTTTCTTCTCCTCAGCTGGAACTGACAAATCTATGGACAATTTGTTTCATGCCGTTTGTCAACTGACAGTAATATCATATGATGGAAAATACTGACATTATTCATAGAAGAGCTGTGGATATTTCCTGGTGAAAACTTATTTAGAAAGAGTGATGGGCCATTGTAGAGTGGACAGAAATAGGAGTAAGCGGTTGCAAACATCACGATATGATTCCATAAAGAACATGTAAACAAATAAATCAAATGGGGTAAAAAAAAAATCAAGCATACAGTTACGCTTTTCCAAATATGCTCTCAAAATGCGAAACGGAAATGGGAATATGAGAAATACTGAATCCTTCTTGAAAGGAAAAAAAAATAGTTTTTCAATATCTTACCTTAAAAATGTGCTATGTAAAATATCTTCGAATAAATCTGGTTTCCAGTTCACTTACAGACGTGAGGAAAATTTTTGTAGATAAAATATTTTAATCTCCATATATTGATGAGGGATGTCCAACCCGTGACCATAAGTGTTATCATTCTTAGTATTAACATTATTTATTATAATACAACACCACTGTTATTAGTATTATGTAATAATTGTTGGATTTTCTTGTTTAACCATTAAGTATAAAAAACAAACAAACCATATATAAACGAAACAGAATTTACTTTTTAATTTATACATTTAAAAAAATGTGTTAATAGTCGTTTAGAACTGTTACTGGTTCATGGCCCTCGACTTTCAGCATTTTATCTATTTTGGCACCTAGCCAAAAAAAATAAATAATAAATAAATAAAAAAATGAGACGCCATTGGAATTGTTTTTAATTATTATTGTTTTTTCAATATTTTTATGCATCTATTGGGATTACTCCTTAACTGATAATATTAATTCTCGATCAGTTTTAGTGAATTTTCAATATTGTCTTACATCAAAATATTTGTTGAACAAAATGGTAAAAAGTGAAGTCATTTTCCGATAAAAATTAAGTACGTGTCCCTCAAAACACGAAAAAAATTAACTACAGTATCGAAAATGTTTACATGCGGGTCAAGGTCATTCATTAGCTACTCTAAGACCCATTAACGCTAAATTTAGTACTGAAACCCTTCGCCCACGAATTAGGTGGACGAAGGTACAGATACACACACACGCATGGATAATAAAGATAGCTTTGTAGAGAATGTTTCTGTTCATCGATTATTTTACTTAAAATACTATTGCTTTTCCTCTTTTTCGGTTCAAGATAATTCTTTCTTTATTGCAACTGTGATTTGTAATAAATAAAATCTATTAACATACGAGAGTCCTTCAGAATCTGTCGCGTTTCATACACGCAATTTGATCTAGCATCTCTTTCATGGTCTAATTACATTCGTGCCTGAAGGCTGGTTTGATGAGATGCTTGCTATTTTTATATGCAGAAAATTTTACAGCCGATTCTGCACAGTTAAATTAACTCCAAACTCTAGAAATTATGCGTTGTCAGAAATATGCGATCTTGATGGCATTGCTCCAGACAGAGATCATCCTTCCCACCTTTGTTCCAGTTGCCAGTACAAGATGAGGTTATTACTCTGCATGGTTTCGAAATAAGTTAATGGACTCTATTACAGACTTCCTGCGCTTTTCCCTGCATAATTTTAAAAGATTTTATTTTATTTTAAAAGATTTTTAAATCAATACATTATTGATTTTAATATCAAACATTTGAATATCAGTTTTGAATTTTATGAATAAGAAGAAAATTTTTGTACAAAGAGAGCAATCCATTCTGTTGTGATTTTCAGTGAGTATCATTATTTTAAAAATATGCACAAGTTAACTACTTGGAAAAAATACTTTAAAAATTAAATATAGACTAGAGTACGCTTCAGTTCTTGCTGGTTTATGGACTCATTAACTACTTTGTGTTCGTGGCCGAGTTAGTCGGTCTCAGGCAAGCATAGCATGAATTGTTTTCTCCTGATAATTCGGTCTTTTTTGTCCAGAAAGCAGAATATCGTCTTCAGAACACAGGGAGACAATATACACATAGCAACATGGCCTAGTATCGCTGACGCTCCTAAAAACACAACAACAGCTACTGTGGCCATATTGCCCCATAATTATATTTCTTCCCTAATTTTTGCCTAAATTTGATTAAATCGCTGAATATGTTTAAAGAATCGAAAAACATCAACAATAACCTGTATTACATGCTGCTGCCAACCCAAGTTGTTATGCTCATGTATGATGTAAAAAAATGCCGTTTGACTTATTTAGTTTATAAAGAGGCCAGGATATTTGTGATGTTTCCTTCAGATTTAACAACTCAATCTAGTACTGATCTACTTTTACCAAAAGCCAGGCCATATTCATCTCATTGAAAAAAAAATCGTGAATATCAAGAAGCCACCCTAGTCTGGTATAATTTTTCCTGTATTTTTATAGGCTATCGGTATGAGAAATAGGGAGATAACTCTTGAGATGTTTAAAGTATATTTGTTTGGTTTCAAGAAGGCAAGGACTATGGAGTGACATCAAATTTTGGATAGACATCTTCTGCATGTATTCTGTTTTAAGGAATAATAAATAGTATTGCGTGAATTCTTATCAAGTTGTCTAATCAGAACATAATGAGCTCCAACAGAATGTGTAGCACTGTCCTTTTCTTAAGGGTGCAATTGATTTGTCGCAAAAGGTTGATTATATGTTTACAGTGCAAGTAGTAGTGTTAGAAGTTTGAGCATATCTTTCTGCTTGTGGTTTTAATCTCTGAAATGCTGATGTATATGGGGACGGTTAAAGAAGGAAAGACAGCCGTTGAATCAACAGGAGAGTGTGTTTACGAACGGTCTGTATATTAGGACTATGAGTATTGTTGAGAGCATGGCCTTTATGCAGTTGTTTTCATGTGCAAGGAGTCTGCGTGGATAGCACAGTGGCATTGTCATCGTTATTCCTACGCCGGGTGGAAAAGCCCCGTGTTCGAATTCTGTCAAAGAAGCGAGGAACTTTTATGACTTTATTCACTCCGTGGATGAGTTAGTCGGTCTCAGGTGTAGATAACAAGGTTTCTCCCCCAGAACCTCGGAATTTTCGTCCAAAAACAGGCAAATCAACGAGAGAACATATGCATTTCAAGAACATAATACACTTGGGCAGATGAATGAATATTCCGCATTGCCCTAGTGTGATTTTTATTTTTATTTATTCATGTGCAAGGGATGATTTCTTTCCCCATTGTTGAAAATAGGTGTCACAGTGGGGGAGATTTACAGACCAGGGTGGATAAGTACATCGGCCTCTTCAAATATATTTCAAAATGAAAGTTCAGGTGTGCAGCAAATCTTTAATCTAATACTAGTGGGTCTATTTTCAGTCGGTTTGCTATTATAGCTGTAACTCCAACCTCTTCCAGTTTATATAACAGCCTTCCCTGAGGAACAATATCAAAAGCTTTAGATATATACTGTAATATCATGATTGTTATCCGCATCCAACTGTTTAATGACCGCATAATAGTAATTTGCCACAACAATCCAGAAACCTTCGCTAACATAACTTTCCCTTAACGAAACCATGCTGAGATCTATTCAAGGTACCATTCTTGTCGAGATGGCCCCGATTCACATCCTTAAGCATTGACTCCATGATTTTCTATACTACAGAAATTAAGCCATGGTGGAACAGTTGCTCGTATGTTGTTTCTGGAAGGCTCGCTGCCTTCCAGAAACGCAAGTTTCTGCCTGTGGTCGTGCACAAGAATGAAACAGTGTCATGCTGATACATATACGGCCTTTTTCAAAGATTTTATGTAATGCAGGTAAGGGAGAACTGTTAATAATATCATAATGAATGGTTTCATTCATCATGTTATGATGAAAACCAGTAAATTGAGTCAAAACGACGTAATTTAGGCCATAACAATCATATGTGGGCTCAATGAGAGATAGAGAAGTGATGAAGTTCCGGCCGCCATGGACCTACCATATGGCAGAGAACATATGATGATGACCATCACCATACTTTACTTAGAATCTCAAACCTGTGGCAGAGAGTGATTCGTAGAGAGGGATCTTACTACGCAGTCAAGGCATCAGATGAACACACCTGGCTGTGAGCTGCATCCAGAGAATGGCTTCACCTAGATTGCATTGCGCGCAGTGTGGTGTGAACGCCATCACATCTTTATCTCTCCTTCATCTCACTTATGAATTTTATGGCCTAATTTACGCGGTTTGGACTCAGTCCACTGGTTTTAACCATAAAATGATGAATGAAGCGATCCATTATGACATTCTAAACAATTTTCAATTTCCTGCATTATATAAATTCTTTGGGGAGGGCCTTATTTGTATCACCCCTTGTTCAAAAAGTGCAAACAGTAACCAAGGGATAGAATAACTTTTGTTCATGAAAGAAGGGGCAGCAGCAGCTTACTGGAGGAGTGAAGAAATATTCCAGTGTCAGTATGCTGGAACTTGTAGAAAGTGTCGTCCAAAGAGTGATTGATGTCACTACAGCTCACTACACCTTGATACTGAAACTTTATTTTTTCTAACCACATATTCTTTCATTAAGTTTCACATTACATGTTAGAGAATAGTGTATGTACTTTAGAGAACTAGAGTAAGGCAGAAAAATCATCATATACGTTATGCATATTCAATCACTCGTTATACCAATGTTTTAAACATTAGGTATTTCCATTTTCATTACATATTCCAGTCAAGGTGATGAAAAGAATGTGTAATTATGCTTGAAATGTCACCGGTAAAAAACTTTTTATCGATCACACAGTAGTGGATATCGTGTTCTTTACTGAAGATGACATCATTCATTTCTTTTCTTTCTACCAAACTAGCACAACAATCCGCCAAGTTAACGAGGAAAAACAACAGAATTATTTTATTATTTTTGAACAAGTGGAATCAGATTTTTCTTTTTTAAAGAGTATAAAATGAGAGGTTCCAGTTTTTCTTTAATGCTGATGAATTTCAATACACAACCCGCCACCAGAAACAATTTTATTCATTTTATAATTCCGACTGCATATACGGGTATTAAAATTAATTTAGTTGCCATGACAACTAAATGTTATTCTCGCAAAAACACAGAATTGCTTTTTAAGCGATCCTACCAACTGCTCTGTTGTCGACGGATATTGACTTCTAAGCGAAACAAAGAAAAGAACTGAATTCCACTAAGATCTTCATCCTTCCCACTACACCGCTCATTTACATTTGTTAATTTGTTGAAATTCCTTGTGTGGAGTACACGCCATTTATTTTGTGAAAGAAAAGAACGCTGGAAAGTTAACTTTAGCTGCTTGGGCTCTCCCGAAACAAAACATGCAAAAGACAAATATCGTGGACATAGAAAAGGAAAACTAAATACATTTATTTAATTGCTGGGTTGTCTCCAACAGTTGAAAGCAAAGCATTGTCCCATGCAATAATTTCATAGTCATATACAAAAATTAAGTTATAAAAACGATCGCAGTTTCATAAATTCATGAAACTGATATCTTAAACCTATCCTGATAAGCTTTATCTTAAATTCTACTTTTTTCTGTCGTAGAATTTAAGATAAAGCTTATCGAGACAGGTTTGGGTTACAGACAATTTGAAATAACAAATGCTTGGAGAATTAGCGCTACTGAAATTAGCAGGAATATGAGTTATCTTCACCGCTGCCCTCTTAATAAGAATAAATTCATTAGAGATGCCATTCTCTAGGAGAGTGCTTCAGTTCAGGAAAGAGGAAGAGGATGCGAGCTGCTGAATCAATTTTTCTGCAGCTGCTTCTATGCAACGCAAGAAACACCAACTACATTTAATTATTCTGCCGCCGTATTGCAATAAAGATTATTATTACTATTATTATCTCTTTCTTCTCCTAATGGGTTTTCCAGCGACGGGCACTGGTACCAGGTGCGTGGGGTGGATTTTATTTCCAGTTACCATTATCGGTCGAGGAACTCTCTGACTATTCTACATGTGTTCAGGTTAGCGGCTTTCTGGAGTTCCACATAAGTGTTCTTATGCGTGTCCTATTGCTGCTAGGTTCTTATGACGTCTCTTTGGTACCATGCCGTGGTTGATACGGTGATTGGAATAGTCATTACTTATTCCATATGCCACATTTCTTTCACTTTCTCACTGAGCTGGCGCACTATGGCCATAGTTACTGATGCGCTTAATAAATCTCTAAACCACCACGAACAACAACAATCTCACTGAGGTCTGTGTACTTCCTGATCTTTTCCTCCTAGTTTTTCTGAAGGTTGCTGGTGTTGGGCACGTCATTGTCGATCAAGTAGGTATCCATTCCCTTCTTGTTCGATTACGGTTGTGTCTGGTCTGTTGTGCGGGATCGTCTTGGTCGTTATTATAAATATATACATTTTCTGTTTAAAATCCGGGACCACCACACGCTGAGAGGAGTTCACAAGGTAGAGAGAATACAAGAAACAGCATCGTATTTAGCAGTCCTGGGCTTGAACTCCGGTTACTCAAGGCACGTGTACTTATGCACTGTTGCGCTGACCACTCGGTCATGGCGCCGTCCAAGTTCAGTTTGTGAATAGGGGTCTCTAGTACAGCGTGGGATTGGTATTTGTTATACGGTACCCAACTCCGGAAAAATCAAGCAAATGCCATTTCCAGATCTGTGCCCATTTCTCTTAGTATGCCAGTTTTATGACAAATTTATAGTCGGTATATGGAATTTGACAAGGTAGAAGGATCTAGCTGAATTTAATTTCTTCTTTGTCTTCAATCTCATTAGTTCAACTTGAATTTTGCACATATTGAGTGCATCAGTGTGTGTTTTCGTTGTAGGGGATAAGTTGCAAGCTGTTTCAGAAAAAGGGATTTCTCAATGTATACTAATAATTCTGTATTCGTTTGGGAGTGATTGAGAGATAGCAGCATTTTTTAGAACCTACCTGAGCATCTGTTTCGGATCCATCTGAGTATATTTGAGAATAGTGTGAAATTATTTGCGGTAGGTTTGTTTCTTTATATATTTTCCCACTACAGCTTAGAAAGGTATTCCCAAATAGGGTGACCAGGCAGGCTTCTGATTTTCAGGGCGTAGTTTAACTTCATTTGGCTCCGGAGATTTAGCTGTTGTTCATAGGCTTCTGCATATAAACTTTGCGTAGATGGTATTCGATGTGCACCTAGGGCAATTCGTAAACCACTAGATGTAATAGGGTCAAGCGGCAATTTATCAACCTTAATTCTGAATCTGGATGGATAATGCGCTTTTTACAAAAACAAATAGATGTTGTTTTTTTTGCTGTATCCATTCTTTTTAGTCCATAATTATATTTTATTTATAGCACCCTACAGGTCTTTCAATCAGACACATGTTTATGAATGGCATGAAATAGTAAGGTCGCCGACACAGAGGTACGTATCGACTGTATTCGGGTGGGAGAGGACCGAAATATCAGTTTGAACTGCAGTTGTCTTTTGTCTCTGCTGCTTGAGAGCTTCTGCATATGTGCGTGCAGTTCTAAGTGGTGATATTTGCTTCTGTATAAGTTTATGCTCTGTTCTGTACTTCTAAATCTTTTTCCCCTTTTCTATATGTGGCAATCTTTCAAGTAGGCAGAATGATTATCTGTACAGTTTGGACATTGTAAAGATTGAGCAGAGCATTCGGCACGAGTATGTTTTTTGTACTCACAGGAGGCATATACTGCTTCAGCTCAACATACTGTCTGTGAGTGCCCAAATTTTTGGCATTAAAAACATGTGATCGGGTTTGTTATGTATGGTCGAACACGAAAGTTTAAATATATTGTTTTAATTATTAGTGGATTTGCTGAGCTGAGTTAAAGGTGAGTATAATATTTCTCGTTGGAACGAGTGAACTATATATTTTGACAATAGACAGTTCATCCTATAGACTATCTATTGTCAAATCTGTGGACCCTGTTATTTAGGCTAGATTGTTCTAGCCTGAATAACATTTTGTTCGGATAGGTCAGGTACTACGTCTTCGTCGGTAACATTCATTAGATCCCATTCAGTTATAACCCCTCTACTTGAAGTTATTGTTGTTTGTGGAGACACTTTTTTAGGTTCCTCCAAATGTGATCATTTTGAAAAGTAGTTCAGAGTGTCTGTGATGTATGGTTTCAACAAGCAGATTCGCTGATTTGTCGTCGGACAATATTTGGTGGACCAGCAGCATTTTCTAAGCATTTCTCGATTAGAAATAGAGAAAGGCTGTTAATCAGGTTTTCAGTCAGTGAATGTAGGACGAGAAAGTGGGACCAGTTTTTTTTTTTTTTGGCCCGTGTCCTTTTGCCGTTTGGCAACATATGAGTTCTGATCATCCTGTTGTCCTTGTCAGGTGAAATGGATCAGTGGACCCATAAAGTGGAATGCTAGTACAGTCCATGTTTACTTCTTTTAGCCCTTGGTGAGAGGTCTTTTCTGCCAAGGCCACGCCGCGTGGAGGCAAGAGCAATATCACTAGGGTGACCAAGCGGCTATAAGATCAGTAAAGTTAGTAAATTTAGAAAAATAAAAAGAAAGGTTGATATCCTTTCTCTGCTTTCTCTTACTACTTTTAAGATAAAGAGCTATTCAGAAGAAATAGCTCTGTATAACACTAAACTCACTAAATATCGAACTAAATACACTAATCGCTGTATATCGCTCGATCACTGAAAAATCGCTTCGCACCAGGGTCTGTTTTTCCTGCCTGTGCTTTCTATAATAAGGATGCAATTCTTACCAAATCTAAACAGATATTATTTACAGACAGGCTTAGATTTTAATTAGGCGGTTTTAATTTGCTTTTGATATAGCTGCTACTGACTTTCAAGATAGGGAATGTAACGACGTATTTTATATGATATCGCATCTCCTTCCTCATTACAAAAAAGGACGTCTTAACGAAGTCTTAAAATTTGTGATCATTAGTCTTGAAAACTGCTGTGGCAGCCATGAATCAATAGAATACCAGCCAAGTATGGCATCACCTTAGTAGCTCATTATTTAATCTCTCTCTCTCTCTCTCTCTCTCTCTCTCTCTCTCTCTCTCTCTCTCTCTCTCTCTCTCTCTCTCTCTCTCTCAGAAAAAAGTAATCTCCATCTCCACACAAAAATAATCATTGAATGGTTGTTTACTTACACCACACTGTAAACAAATAATTAATGTTTACAACCAAATTTGACCGAATGAACGTCTTCCTTTTCCCTATTTCCTACTAACACCAATCTTAGAAGGTAAAAGGAAGCTAAAATCAGGTGCATTTCGTGGGATATTTGGGGATTGGCTGTGATATGCAGTGACTCCAAAATGCGAATTCGAGACCGTTTTGCCAACACAAATGTACTACCTATGGTCAACATATGCGCTGGCTTATCTGGCAGCATTGGAGCTGCAGACTCCTCTGACCGCAATGACCAAGTCAGGGGTTTCCATGGTAAAATTCATTTCTGAGATTCTATCTGTCCAGTATGGGCTGATAGTATCAACTACTTTTAAAAGTGAAAGTCAGAATTACAGTTTTTCATATCTTATAAGGTAAAATAGTCACTTATGTTTTAATATTAGAAAAAATTATTAAATGGTTCTTCAGCAGAAGGTGTTAATATTTAAAATGCAATTTCTTCAGTTGGGAATATCCGAGTGACCTGAATTTGTCTCAGCTTATAATGAATAATTGCTCCAAACTATCCCCACTAATCTCTAATGCGAGGAACAATGATGTCCAATGTTCCTGATGGAAAACATTTTACCAAGCAACATGAACGTTAAAAGGAGTTGACCAATAATTTATCAAATTCTTTGTTTGGACTTTTTTAAAGAACATTGAAGAATTTGCTAACTTTTCTTTCCTTCACTACCTGAAAAAGAAAAAAAAATTATATTTAAAATGTATAAATCCCTAAAGAAATATTACCATATTGCCGGTGACTCCTTTAGTTACAAATAATGACCAGGAAGTTACATTATGTTCGTTTTCTATGTCTCGACTTCATGCTAAATCGTAAAGCACATTCCTAGCTGGACGCAAATAACCGTGTGCTATTTAAATCTCTCAACACCACCCCAGTTCCCTAGATGGCACCCGAACATTTTGGGAGGGTGATGACCTAGCGAGTTGCAGCTAAGTCTGTTTACATATTAAAGTAGCGGATATCCGAAATTTTCAAACGAGAAAAAAAATACACAGCATATAAAAAAAATAAAAATAAAATAAAGCAAAAACCCGTAACAAGAATAACCCATCATAGTAATGTAAATGTCACAATTCTAAATATAATTTACAGCCCATTCAACTTTAATCAAATTTATAAAATGAACGCAATTAATTTCAAAAAATGCCATTAGTTTGTGAGAACGATTTCCCTCTCGCTGCGTTTGTTGCTATTAAATTTGATTAGAAAGGTTTATTTGTTTAAGAAAAGTGGAAATACCAGATATAACAATTCTATTATGAAACATTGCTTTTGGTGGGTTCCCTTTGTTAAAATGAAACGTTCTTTCATTTTAACATTAAAATGAAATCGATTCCTTTGGAATTAGCTTTCATTTTAATGTGTTTTTTCTTTCTCTAATCTGCCAGTCACTCATTCATTCTTTTATTTTTATGTTAAATTGTTCATTATATTTAATATGACGAACTTGAATGACAAGTTCTGAATTTTAATTAAGTAAGTAACTTATTTATATTTCATCTTGTGCGCATTTCAATTAGGATTTGATATTAAACAGTGGGCAATTAATGAAATGATGAGACTATAAAGAGTTTAGGGCTGAAATGATGAGAATGACTGCTTGAGCTTCTCATTATTTTTTTTCTATGGAATTTATGCGCCAATAAGTTAAAGGAGCCAAGATCACCACTGTCGACAATGGTGGAATCTATATTGTCGATCTTTAATCATATGAAGTCTCAATATAGTGTGAGAGTTGGCAGTTCATGGATTTTTTTAATTATTCTGGAAAGAGTTAAGGTTAGTGCAATGGAACAATAATTAAAAGAGAATTATAATCATTTTAAGGAACTAAACGGATATGAGAGAATTAATCAATGGGATAAGATGATTAAAAAAAAAAGAAACAGACGTTAACGCTGGTACACAGGTTTTAAGAAAACTAGGCGAAATATCACCAGAACATAAGACTTCTTGATATCAGGATTGTTAAGAATTCAACTCTTTCTGCTGACGAATCAAGGACAGCATTGAGTAGTGTGTTCGACAGTAAGAGATTTGCCAAAATCAGCAGTGGAAGAGTTAAATTAAGATGCTAATAAGACAGCATTATTAGTTAGTTAGGATTTACCCAGGGGTGGGGGTACGGATGGACAAAAGTTGCAGCCAAAGGGTTTAGTATAAAGAGACCACATTCTGTACTTTACAATAAAGATTTATTTATTTATTTAATATAGCGTGCTCTTGGACAACTACTTCCCTCCATGCCCATTGCTTGAACTCCTTACATATAATTTATAATCTGCTTGTCTCTACCCTGCCAGTCCCATCTGACAGAGAAGAGACAGTAAGATTATAAATTAGATGGTTTTTACGGGTTACAAATGATCTGCAGAAACATCTTAAAGCTTATCTTCAGTTTAAAATGTGGGTTTTATTTGTGCCCATATACAACCCGAAACAAGCGCTTCCCAAAATAGTAGGATGATTATATTTGAAAACATCCGCCTGGAAGAATCCAGGCGGATGTTTTTAAATCAAAATTGAGCAACTCTCAGTTTATAACAGAATCCGATTAAATTCTCAGTAGTCCTGACAATAGGCAAAGTTCGTCCTTCCCATTCCTCCAAGATAGTATCTTCAGACCTCCAGAGTTATCTGTACAACTTTGGTTTATTATTTCCGAACTATAAGCCATGTTTTCAATTCTAGCTATACTAAATGTCAAAGATTAAATTTCTTTTAATAAAGAAGAAGGAATAAAAGAGAATCTGGGATTTTTGATTTCGAAAGATTTTAGCCTGTTATCCAAAAATAGAAAGAAGGCTTATAAGAATGCGTTGTCCATGTGTTTGTATATCCCCGATAATATCCATCTGTACAGTCAGATACAATTTACAGATTATATGAGGGGAGTTGTGGAATATTCTGAAGTGAATATTTTTATTTCAATCCACCATCTTTAAACATGGCTGAACTAAGCTCCATTATTCACGACCAGTTCTTGTTACCTCTTTTATTACTAGGGATGTGTTACTGGCTGTTTTTACAGCCAGTGGATAGAATAATGGAAACATCCAATATGAAAGTATGAAACACACGATATAAACTTCATAAAGCTAAAATTTATGGAAGAGCCACAATTGCTAAGCCACTCTTTACTGATCGCAATGCTAGAAAGAGAAGCACAAAAACTGGGCACTTCTCTTCACACTTTTTCCAACGTCAGGGAGAGTTAGAATTTACATTACGCAAATATCAAAGGAATCACATAATCTTGACTGTCGTCCGCCAACCTCAGATATGGAGGGAGAACAGCAATAGTTTGGGCAGCAATACCTTGGCATTCGTTAGGTCCTCTCATCATCCTGAACGGGCGAGTTACTGCCACTGATTACCTTTATATTCTAAGACCATGTTCGTCCGATGGTGTAAACATTGTATCCCACAAACCAAGCTGTGTTTCAAGATGATAATGCTCCAATACACACAACCAAATTGGTACAATGTTGGTTTGAAACTGGAGCAAAGCTCTCCAGTAGCTTGCACGATAAACAGACTTAAACGTTAGTGAGTCATGGGCATATTTGGAGAGAAGAATGACAAGCAGATTTCTTCCATCTTCTTCACGAAACGAGCTCGAAATGTTCCTCCATGAAGATTGAGCCAATATTCCTCTTAAGATAATTCAACATTCATTTGAATTTATTCCACGTAGAATACAAGCTGTTTTAAACGCAAAGGATGACCCACCACCATAAAGAGCATACTTGTAAGTCTTACTTATCACAGGAATTTCCATTATTTTGTCCAAATCTATATATTTATATGCTTGTTATCGTTATTTCCGGCAAAGCACAAAATGCTAATGCAAGTATATCACTTAATTTTCCTATATCTCTACAATACCTTTGTTTATTTAAATTAATGTCGTGTTGCTGAAGTTCTTTCTGCATGGGGAAAAAACTTTCGCAATGGTTTTCTTTTGTTCTTGATTATTTTTTCTTACCAAACAAGAAGCATAAATGATCTCAATACATTATAAGAACGTTAAATTTTAATTGACAGCGATAAAACTCTTTTATTCTTTGAAAACACGCTAAAATGTCATCAAATCCAAATTAATTGAAATACACTAAACCCTAACCATTACATAAAAATTCAAGGTTCATGTTTCAGTAAATCGCCACAGCTCTTCACTTTAAGTCAAAGTATTCAAAATCATCACGTACAAATAAAAACCAATTAAAATATCACGGCCTCTGTGCTTTTCGCTGTCATCGAGCAAAATTTCATTTTATTAATTTTTTTTTTTCTATTTATTCCTTTGTATTGAGTGGAAAAGCGTAGTAAAGTTAATTATTTAAAATTCAACAAAGAAATGAGAGCGCTCTCTTTGAAAGCAAAAGAAAGCCATTTGGGAATCAGAAGAATTCTAAGAGTGGAATTACGACATAGTTCCTAGGACCAATGTAGGAAAAAAAAAGAATAGAGCAAACATGTGGAGCTTCCTATTCTGCGTCATCTCTTTCATGACAATTTATTTTTAGTCCGAAAGCAGAATGCGGAAATTTAAAGAGCATTTTCATCAAGCTGGAGAGATTCTTCTATGCTCCCGTGTGTAACGTAGAATCTATCAAGTAAAAAAAACAAAAAATCGGGAATGAGAGCGTGTCTGTATAACAGATGGTAGAGAAACTTTAGTTTGGGATGATTCTCTGCTGAGAATACTGGAATTTATGTTGATTAAATGACATTTAATCAGCATAAATATTGAATTCACGTAGCAAATTAAATTTAATTTGTGAAGTAAAATAAGCAAAGATTATTTGCTTAACGACACGACTGACCATGCAAAGTATTCTTATTATAATATGAAAATAAGAATCGAAGAAGTAACACCTACCTGCTGTGGCATAATTATGCCACAGCATAATTCTCGTCGTATTTGAAATCCTTGGTTTCAATCAAGGGCTTTAAAAATAATGCATATTCTTGTCAGCCTGATTTCTACAAATTATAAATATTGATCAGGATTTCAGTGATCGATATTATCGTTAAAAAGAAAGGAATAATATGTAACAGAGCGTTTGGAAATAAAGCTTACCAGGATATATAAAAATGACTGGCCAGAGGACTGAAAGAGTCAAGTAAATAAAAGAAGGAAATACCACAAATTAATTTAAGATATTTAAAATCTCCGTATTAACAAAATTATATAATAAATAAAACATACAATGTATTTTGCATGTTTTATAAAATTAATAGTATATTTTATTAACAAAAAAAAGTGTTAAATAAATAACATTGTACCGAAATGAAGTTGAAATCTAATATCTCAATTTCAGGTTAAAAAATGGAATTTAACAGAGTTTAAATTGTAAAAATAAATAGCGAAACTGCTTAACAGGCGATAATAAACAATAATAATGAAGAAAGGGATAGTTCACTGTGGACATTGCTTCAATTTCTATTACCCATTGAGCAGAGTTCTAAGACTCCAACGTATATTAAAGAAAACAAGGGCAGAGGCTGAGAAATTGCAGAACTGAATACAGAAGACAAAAGTTAATTTCCTCTTCGGTATTTGCGAAAACCTTTTTGTTTGTTTGTTTTTAATATGTAGTGAATTGGATGGCGGCCAATTGGATGAAGTGCTCCCCTTTTATTTGGGTATTCCTCCTCGTACATTCAAGAGTCAAACAGTACTTAGAACCCACAGTTAATGAGCATGCACGCAGAGTACAAGAAGGTTACATAGTAAGAGTCATGCAAATTAATTTAATGCGTGATCTGTCTCTCTCTCTCTCTCTCAACACGTAGCACGTGTTGAGAGAGAGAGAGACGGACAGAATCTACCTATTCTAAAAGCAGTGAAGTCTACTTACGTCACTGATATCATCAGTAAGTCTATTCAACTGACGTGCCTCTGATGCGAACACTAATTGAAGCTTGTCGTTAGCTTCCTTTGTTATCACTACCTCTTTATTATCCTTAAGCCTTGCATTTTCCATATGGCTTCACTTACTATGCCTGCAAATAATTAGCAATGCCTGAATTACGAGTTTGTGGTCATTATACACTCCACAGAAACCATTGCTCCGGATGACCCTATTTCCACACAGTTAACTAGAAAGAAAAGTTAAAATGCCCACACGGTTTATTGCCCAAATCGTTCAAGCACACACGCAGACTCCGAGCAATTTCTGGCACATGTGGACGAAAGGCTCAGGGAGCGTGCGCATGTGTGTGTGTGTGTGTGTGTGCGAAAGTGCGGTAGTCGGAAGTACGCTGAATGAAAAGCACACAATTTTCCTATTGGTTTTCCATGGCAACACTCATAACTTTCAATCGGCGACTTCGGTTTCTTCAATATGTTTGGGTTTCAGCAACAGTTAAGTATGTGCTGTTTGGAAAGGCAGATATTCATCATTGTCATTGATATTCACAGAACTATTTGTTAATCAAAATTCCATTCAAAGAGCACCTTTCAAAGAATAAATTTAAACATTTGTTTGTTTGCTTTTTGCAAAATCGATTGGCAGATCCGAGCTTATTAATCATAATTTTTATTGGTACAACACTATATTTGAGAAATTTTAAAACATTTATTGGCTTCTCACGGCATCTCCTAATCTATAATTTTATTCTTTCAAAAAGTAACTTCGCTATTCTTCTTTTCTCTTCCAGGAAGTAAAAATCAGTAAAAAATCAGCTTTCTTCACCGAATCCATATGTGACAGATGTTTGTCGAATGACTATTCCTGTTGTCCACATCGATCGTTTCCTCATTCCTGAATATTTCATTACTTACAGCCATGAAAGTCCATTTATAGAAACGGAAACTGTCTGAGAACAGATGGAAGAATAAGTTGGTTTTTTTCTTTACTCCAACTGCGCAAGTGTTTGTGTTTGCAGATAAAAGTGAGATGCGAGAGCGCGTGGGTTGAGTTGTTTCTGGAATTTTGAGATATTCAAGTCAGCGTTATTGCAACATTATGAGGAAGCGTGCCAACACCACTGTTTAGTATGAGGGATGATTAGATATTTTCGTAACGGACAGGAAATTTCGCTTCTCTTATTCACCGTCACATTTTCGACATGCTCTTGGACAAATGATTACTTGATTATAATGTTTTCTGTTGGAGATAAAACTTTTCCGAGAAGCATCTAGTAGGAGTTGTACCGGCGTCTGTAATTACTATTATCTTGGAATGATGCAACAGTTACAGATGCAACTGAAGAGCAGTATCAGTATCCAACTGTTGGATATTAACAAAGAATTACTCTATTTCAAAATCCCACGGAGGATTTTAGAGGCAGTTGCCATTTCATTTTCCTTTCTCGTGCTCTCCCCTTCTTTCTTTACCCCTGCTTACAATAACTAACTTTGAAATAATAATTACATGAAATACGCAAGCTTTCACCTTAAGATTCTATTCTTCATATCAGCTTCTAACTTTAGTTATTTTTAGAGAAGAGAAAAAATAAATACAGACACATATGCCGTAGTGTTCCAACATGGCCACGTCTAAGAAGGTGCCCATTATTCTCAGGCAGAAGGAGCAGGGTTCAATAGATTTTTAGAAGGGCTAACTATTCTTCGAATGGAAAAAGATACTCAGACTCGCGATCTATATCTTAGAGGTGACTTCGGTTTTATTATTCTTTTAATATCAAAACGAATTAACAAAAAAAAAACCGTTCATGCCGGATACTTTTTTCCTTGTATATATAAAAATACGCAAAAAGGAAAAATCTTGGATGCGGCATCGGCCATAATCATAGGACCAGTTTGATTTTTTCCTACAGTGATGATTTACAACCACACAAAAGGTATGAGCCAAATTGCTATTATGCCCATATTTTTCATACTTTCGATTTCATTATTTTCAAAAATCTTTAAATTATTATATTAATTTATTCCTGATTTTCTATATTTATGTATATCTGTGCCCCGAGGAATATCTCCCTCTTCAATATTACAATATAAATGGCACATTTTTTTTATTCCTATAACATCTCTCGCTCTATTGATTGTAGAGTTTCGTATGTAGCCTACACACCTGTACTTAAAATGGCTCCTTGCATCTTTTTATTCCAGCAAACTGGAAAGGTACTAATGTTGCATTATTAAAAAGAAATGCCATAACAAAGAAACTGTCTGGGTCAGGCAGACCAGCGTCGTCCTCCCTGACCTACTTATTTCTCTAAAAATAGTTGAGATGAACGTCGTTTATAAATCTAACTACCTTTTCTGTTAAAACAAAAAATATACAACGAAGGACTTCCCCGATTTGAATCAATTCCAAAAAAATATTCAGGAAGCAAAAAAAAATTCTTCTTAGGTTGTGATAAATCCCTTCACACAGGAGGAAGTAGCTCGATCATTAATTTATGCAGCTGTTTATTTAGTGGAACAAAAGGAATTTTCGAAATAAATAATGGTTATTCTGGCTCTGATGTCTCATATTAACCTAGAATCCAAAGGCTATTACGCCTATGTAAACGACCTTAAGTTTAACTCAAGCTCCGGTTCATGATTAAAACAATCTGATAATGCATCAGATTCCATAGCACCTCGAATTGTTGACTATATTTTCATTTAATCAGATAATTTTTATGCTTTGTCCTTAAAAAGGTCTAAGGATAAAATTCCTTCCACATTCTATTAGCTCAAAAATGTATTTATTTATTTCAGTTTTTATTAGATTAAATTAATGCTTTATTTTTCGTTCAGCTTTAATTCCAAAGCTTTATTTGTAATAATTTGATTCTGCCAAACTTGTACCCATTGATCTTTACGTTGTATTGTTAATATTTATGGACACCAGTTTAACTCTGACTTAGTGAAACTCTAATGAAACAAAATATTTTCATTAATATATAAAATATTTGTGCAACTGATAAACAATTCCTTCCCGGACGATGAGGTAAACAAAAGGCGCACTCAAATAACATCCCTTCAAGGCAGAAAACTCAAACAGCCAGATACTCTTGCATGCACTACGCATTTTTACATTTCTGTTCGAGATATTGCAGCTCTGACGCACGCATGACGCCACAAAGAACAGAAAATAGTCTCGAAGACCACTGTATGATGAGCAAACAGAAACTTCATCTGTCTGAACAACGACGGACAACAACTTGGGAGATCTCTATATCCTGTTCGCATCCTCTGACGTAACGTGGCGTGGGCCAAACGTCAGAAACATATACAACGGATATTTTGGATAAACCACGACAGTAATTTCGTTATGCTTGTGCAAGTTACAACTTAGACAGATACATGATCGTCGCTTGTTCCACACCGTGATGATAAATATAGAATAGAATTCCTCCTGCCAGTACGAGCTGGTGACAACAAAGATCAGCCTGTGTGATCTCTCTGAAATTAGAGCATTGTAAATATCTGTGCAATGGAGTAGATGGTATAAATCCCGTATACTCCAAAAAGTATAAATAACAAATCTGTATTCAGTTTTGTAGTGAATAATGATTATCGAAAGATAAATTTTGTTTTTCAGACGAGGAAGAAACTTTTTGTTTTTCTTAAAAAGAAACAGCTTTCTCTCAATTCTTCGTCTTCGATTATTTTGGATATCCGCATTACAGTTTCAAAACCCTGCATAACGCTTTTATTGACCGGTCGTAATGAATTCGCCTTTGCCGGTGACGAACGTCCGCATTTATCACTGAGGTAGATTTCATGGACACCAACTGCAGACACTAACATTTTACAATGATGATCATGACCCACATGATGTGATCAATGGCGCCGTCTGCATGCAGACTGTCTGGTAGTCCCACACCTTAGACGCTCACTTAAAGATACCCGTACATAGCACGCAACAGTGCGTGCTGTTTCCAGAAAACTACCACAGTCTGGCCCTTGTGCAAGGTACAGCTACACATAAACACACGCGCACCTACAAATGCCAAGAAAATATCCTTTTTATATTCGCAGCAGAAATATCTCCACAATTCTCTTCTCAATTGAAACTGATTACATCGATAAAATTGCGGGATGAATAAGAAAACCTGAATTTATAAACGCAACGATCACATGATCTACGACACTCCATTGCACAGTTATTTCATTAGCATTCGGCTGAATAATTTTGATATATTTAAATATTAAAGGGATATACATTTATTTGAACATGAAACAAACGTTATTCGTCCTCCAACAGGGAGAGAAGGAGAATTTTAAGCTAAGGTTTGGGACTTACTTTTGAAATTAGAATGATACGCATATTTTCCTATCATGAAACGTATTATTCATATAATATATGCAACCTACACGTCTCCAAACATTCACTATGAGATATTAACGGTGGCAAGCGCTGCTTTACAATCAGCATTTGCGTGGGTATACTGAAAGGATGTTTGATTAAGCCAGACCATAAATAATATGCTTAAATATCTCTCTTCCATTTAATGATGTCTGTTTAGTATTCACTGTGCGAATATTAGCTAGAATAGGTGAACAGAAACCTTTATCATTCCTAAATAACATGTAGTCCAAATGGACACGTCACTTCTTGATTAAACCAAACACTCGACTTCAGTTAACTAACATTAAACATTTCCAAATGTTTAATGTTAGTTAACTGAAGCAAAGCTTAATTGCTAAGTAATCACAGTCCACGAATAATTGCAGTGGTCTGTAGCAAACAGAATTTTATTGCCAGTCGGATAATAAGTTAAATTTAATAAAATGCATCGTCATATGGAAGATGTTAACTTAACATATTTGGACTGAATCAATCTGAAGTTAAAGTTCTTGCAACCACAAAAGCTGTTACACCAAAATTCTTTGAAACCGATCCTCTTCATTTCACCTTTGATGTGTAAGGTGTCAAGGCAAAACCATATACTCAATAAGGGGTCTCTCTCTGCTGGATGGCAATGCACAGAAAGAATGCAGGCAATGCCCACACAAACGCAGCAAGGTAGTTAAAATAGTGACAGCAATTAGGTAACCAGATTAAGGAGACGAATAACTGAAGATGCATTGAATTCCTATCTTGAGGTCGTCCTATTGGTACTTCGGCAAAAGACAGCGAAGATATTATTATACAGTATTTGCAATTTTCAATTCTAAAAAGAATGTCATAAGTTGAGTAACATCATGGAGAAAAAAGAAATAATGGTTCTGTTTATTAATGTGCATATACATCAATATAGCTGACTATATTATGAAATCAAAGCCGACGTCCTTGCTTTCTTACACAAGTCCTCACTCTAATAGATTATTATGTCCAATGGTTGAAAATATAAATTACACCCATCAATCCTTAGAAGTGATTCAGGGATACTAATACACTTCCTGTTCATGGTTGCGTACCTTTTTTTTTTTACTTACAGAGAGAACATTTCCAGTTACGTATATGACTTGAAGATTATGCCTCCAATATTTTCTTTTACGACCACCCAACAGATTACAGAAACAAGCAGAACGAAACTTCAAGGTCTAGACACCTACTTATCACACTTTTCGTTGTTAATCAACCTCCACAAAGTCTTCATGATTGATATACTCACTAAAACCACAACCATCAAATCTAAACCATACCCTTCAGGATCGCTGGATTCTAACAGTTTTTCGATAGATAGATTTGGGTAATAATAATCGCAAAAATATATTTGTTTGAGGACTTTCGACCACAAAGTACTCTTTGATGACTACCTTGAAGCACTGCACGTAAACATAAACTTTTGCACATATAAATGGCAAATGAAATAACATTTACGCCACATCCGAGGTCCTAACACTCCCAACCACAGCCCATTCAGTACATGTATAGAATGAGCTATTATCCAAGCTGAGGTCTGGGGTCCAGCAGATCACTCTACTCTCCGTATCATCAACACCGATGAATATATTTCAAGATATTCATCGGCATATTCATCGAAAGGTATCTTGGTGTTCTTTTTTGGCGCAAAGGCTACTACGGCCAAATTGTGTCTGTACTCTTGGAGAGGAGAGATATCTTTCGAACCTACAAAGGAATAAGGCTCCTGAGGTTGATGGCATATATCCTATAATTTTAAGGGAGGCGGCAAGTGAGTGCATTGAACCATTGAGGCTAATGATAAAAGCATCACTGGACTCGGGAGTGATTCCGTTGGATTGGAAAAGTGCCAATGTATTTCCCATACATAAGGGTGGCTCTAAGAGTGGTGTGGGAAATTATCCACCTGTCAGTCTGACTTCAATGGTAGGGAAAATCAATCATGAAGACAATGATTAAGGGTGGAATTCAGGATAATTTAGATAGAAATGGAATTCTGAAGGATACGAAGCATGGTTTTGTAATGGAAAAATCGTGCTTAACAAATCTGGTTAGCTATTTTGACAGGGTCCTTCATGAACTGGATTTAGGGAATAATTTGAACCTTGTTTAGTATTAGTATTTGTATTAGCAATAGCCACATGGTGCAAGGAAGCCTATGGCTTATGTTTATTTAGATTTCAGCAAAGAATTTAACTCAGTCCCAGATGAGCGGTTACTATATAAGCTGGAACAGGTTGGAATCACAGGGAAAATCCTTAGATAGAGAGCATGATGGTCTCAGGGCAGGAGGCAGAGGGTTGTGATAGATGATTATTCCTCAGATTGGGGTAACGTAAGAAGTTGGGTTCCCCGGTAATCAATATTAGAACGACTGTTGTTTTTGAATTTCTTAAATGACATCGATGAAGGAATAGAGCGCTGAATGTCTAAATTTGCAGAAGATGTAAAGATCGGTAGAGTAGTTAATGATCACCACAAAACAGAGCTTCTTCAATTGTTGTTGTGATGTTTTCTGCCGCAAGGGCTACATAGGCCGTATTGCACCTCCCAAATCAATAGACTTTGCATATAAAACTGCTTGAGCAGCAGTTAGAAACAGTCATACATTTGAATTTGTTTTAAATAGAGAAAGAATTCCGAGAGATTTGCTTCTTTACCTGCGATGCTACTGAGAGACAGAGGTTGTTGTAGATCTGAAATCAAACTAAAAGACGTTCGTCGGGCGTTGTTGAACAAGCTACGTTCGAGGAGTATATATTTTACTGTAAGTGATTGCGAGCAGTGCGCACACTGAGGATTATAATTTCATGTAAGCAGGTTGTGAGGTGAGTGTGACCAATTCGAGTTATGGCTAAGATTACTTCTTATTTTCTATTTTTTTGAAGGTTAGAAGTCAATAATTTTGGTTCAGGTTTTATTTGAAATAGCTTTTTATTTTTTTGCATTGTCCACAAAAGTGTCTATTGTTCCATGCATGTTCTCCGTATATTGTGTCTATAATCATGGTATGGGAGTAGATCATTTGTTGAGGCTATGTTGGAAGGATGCTTTTCAGCATCATCTTCGGCACATTCATTTCCTGGAATAGCACTGTGGCCAGGGATCCAAGAGAAGATAACAGTTTGACGATGCTCATGTAGACACGTCAGCTTAAGTCTTATGAGCTTTAATAAAGGATTGTTAGGTGAGGAAGTGCTTCTAAAAGCTAAAAGATCACTCTGTGAAAAAGTATATATTATACTTTTATATATTGACAGCAGTGAGATGTTTTTCAGAGCAAGCTTAATGACATCGAGTTCAATAGTATAACTGCAGCATTCAGCTGGAAGCGAAATTGAAACAGTTGTATTAGGGAAGACTGCAGCTGCACCACTCGATCCTCAGACTTTAAACCATCACTATAGATCTGGATAAAGTGGAAGTACTTTTGTGTGTGAGCAAAATGTAGTTGTTGAATTTTAATATTTGTAATAGAACCTTTACCCCATTGCTCAAGGTATTCATCACAAGAAAGTGTGAAATTAGTCCACGGGGAATCCGGATCTTTTGATTCTCTGAGGATATTATCAAACTGAATGTTATGTTCCAGCTTTCTCTTAGATTCTGCAGTCTGGTACCAGTAAGCCGAATTGTTCTGGGTTTATTTGCATAATGGATTTTCACTGCGGATCATGCAGTAGTGGCCAAACCGGATGAGTAGGCAGGCTTTTAATTTTAGCTGAGTAATTCATCAGCAACATCTTCTTTCTAATGCTAAGTGGATGTTCGTGAGTCTCAAAGTAAAGACTTTGAACAGGAGATTGTTCTGTATGCACCTAGAGCTATCCTAAGAGAAGAGTGTTGGATGGGCGCAAAACGGGGTAAGGTGCTCTCCCTAGCTGAGTCATAAACAGGTGCTCTGTAGTCTAGCCGAGATCCAATTAGGGACTTATATAAGTGGAGCAGGGTATAACGATCTGCACTCCAAGATGTACAGGAGATAAACGGAGTATATTCATTTTCTTTGTGCAAATATATATATGCGTTCTTAGCTATTTGATGTGCTCCTGGAAGTTTAACTTCTTACAAAAATTAGTCCTAGGAGGCGAATACTGTTTACGATTCGTAGAGGGCGATTGGCCAAATGCAACTCAGGTTCAGAATGCATTCTGTGCTTTGTGCAGAAATGTATGGCTGTAGATTTGGGGCTTGACAGTCTGTATCCATTTTGTGTCATACATGAATCAATGTTATTTATGGATATTTGTAGATGCCTCTCGATATAATTCATATTCTGGGAATGGCAGGATATGGTAAGATCATCTGCATAGAGATACGAGTCAACGGTGTTGGGAATGCGGTTTGTGATATTGTTCATTCGTATTGAAAACAGAGTGGCACTAAAAACAGAGCCATGTGGGACTCCTTCTTCTTGTATATATGTTGGAGATAAAACCTGCAGGTATCTAACTTATGATATTAGGTTCCCGCGTAAATGATTACATCTACCCATATATTTGTTTGTCTGTAAATTTCGTGTTCTCTGGTCGATTTTCCTGTTTTCTGGACGAAAAAAAACCAATTTCTGGGGTAAAGTCCTTGCTACCTACGCCTGGGACTGACTAATTCAGCCAAGGGGTGAAAAAAACCCACTAAAGCTCCTCGCGTCATCGACGGGATTCGAACCCGAGCCTTTTCCTGGGAATGGCCAATTTCTGGCATTTAAAACATCTTAGGGGGTTCGAGATATATGGCCGAACGCTACAGTCTAAATATCCTACCTTGACTGAATGTGGTAGGTTTGGAGAACTGACAGTTAAAATTATACTCCGGGTAGGAACTAAACTGCCATCTTTTCGGATCATGATCCTCTTTGCCTGAGTGATTTTTTGTTCTTTAAGTTCCTGAACTATTTCATAAATAAATAAATTCTTTATTGCTGATAAGTACAGAACATGTACTAGAGACAATAATACTCATCACGGCGACATGGCCAGGAGTTTTACATTATAATATTGAGATTTATTGGCAAAACATATTTTTTACCATTACATGGAAAATATTAGTTACACAAATTAAACATGTAAAAATGAAATTATAATAATGAAAATATGAGGACTGAACGTCATATGGAGGAAGTTATCCCAGTTCCACCGATGTAATCCACTCGAGGAGCATGTGACGGTATTTGTAGTCGGTAGCCATTTTTTGTAGGTCGACTCCAAGACGGAGCAGTGCCTGAATTTTGGGGAGTGCCTGGGCAGGTAAGAACCGACTACACAGTTTCAGCCGGTTGTATTTGAGGGTTAGTGTGGGCTCTGACCTCAAGGATGGCGGAGGATTGTGCCACTGACAGAAATCCCAGATGTTTGGGGCGTTTATCACTCCTGCATCTTCAGGGGCGTTTAATAAATCCCATTCAGTGATCACTCCCTTTAAAGAATTGAGGGTGGTATGTGGTGTGATTGAACTGGGATTCCATTCAAGGATGTCAGACGTAATAATAGTTCGGGGTGTCGGGAATTGGTGATCTCTATTAATAAATCTTCAGATTAGAGACGTGTCACCATTTTTGCTGAACCCGCGGCATGCTCGAGGCATCTCTGAATGATGAAGGAGGAGAGCTTGCTCACAGGTTGTGTTCCCAGAGAATGTATTATTAGGAAAGCTGGTGATCCTGCCTGTCAGTGTCATTTTCCATTCTCTTCGAGAGAGAGAAGTAACGGTCAGTATCGTATTTGTCGTTTTGTTTAGAGCTCTTTGTCTCAAAACGTGGAAATTCATTTGTTTCCATCTTTGCTCCTTTTAGCCCTGAGGGTTGGTTTATCTCCCAGGTTATCGGCCCCGCCACGTGGAGGCAAGAACGGGGCCACCAGTGATCAAGCGGTTGTTTAAGTTAGTAGCTTTGGTTAGTGATATATATAAAGAATAAGAAAAGAAAGACGGATTGCCTTTCTGGGTTCTTACTTTTGACCTCTAAAACGAGAACCACTTCAAGTAAATAAAATAACAGCCGTACTAGAAAATAAACAAAACTATAATCACAGGAAGAAAATCGCTTGGCACTCGGGGCCAGCTTTTTCAGAGTGACCTAGATATATTTCAGGAACGGTCAGAAAAATGTCAGCTTTGCTTTAATCAAGCAAAGTGAAGTCTTACACCTGGCTAAGAGTAACCCCAAAGTAATTTATACACTTGGTGGAGTTGAAGAAAAGCTAGTAGTGGAGAAAAGGGACTTAGGAGTTACGATACGGTCAGACATGAAGTTCTCCGAGCATTGTAGACAGATTCATTGTAGACAGCAAGGAAGGCCAATGGTATCGTATCGATGATTTATCGAACATTTGCGTGTAGAGATAGGGACGTGATAATCCCATTATACAAGGCTATTGTTAGACCACATTTGGAATACTGCGTTCAAGTATGGAGGCCACACCTAAAGAAAGACAATTTCATTCTTGAAAGGGTGCAAAGACGGGTAGCTCGCCTGGTGAGATCGGCAAAAGGGCGTCCATATGAGGAAAGACTTCGAATATGTGGGTTGCACAGTTTGGAAACTAGACACCTTAGAGGAGATTTGATTGAAGTGTTTAAGGCTCTGAGAGGCATCAGTAAAATGAATGAGGACGAAATTTTCAAGATTATAAATGATGCTAGAACTAGGGGACATAAATTCAAGTTACGGGGAGAAATGTTTAGATTGGACTGCAGGAAGTTTTATTTTAGCCAGCGAATTATAAATTATTGGAATAAGTTGCCTTCATGGGTGGTAGAGGCCGACAGTTTGGGGAAATTCAAAGGTCATCTGGATAGTACTTTCGGGTAAGGGAAGCGCATAGGATGATAGGATTAATTTCCTTTTTATTTATTTTTTATTTCATTTTATTATTTTTATTTATTTATTAATTATTATTATTTATTTATTTAATTTTTGTTTTTATCATTGTTTTGTTCGGATTTTTTTTTTGGCTGGTGCAGCATAAGCCATAGGCTTTCTTGCACCATACGGCCGTTACTAATACTAATACTAATACATTTGTCCTGGAAAGAAACCATCATAAAGTCATTATGCGAGCATTACTATAATAGACCATTCTGTCAAGGGAACAGTGGTTGGCTAATGAAAGGAGCCTTTTATATTTTAAGGAGAGCATATTTTCATGATTTTAATGCTGCTTTTGTTTTTGTTGGTTTGAATTGGGTGTGTGTCATATTTGGGGTATGTTTGTTTATGTTCCAAAATTAAAATCACCAATGTTAATTTTTTTATTTATCTACTGAAGGTACTTCGGTATTTACTGGCATTACCATTACTTTACTTTAGATTCCGTTGTTGGTAATCTAAATGAACACGAGACTCCCAATTGCTTTCACTATAAGTAAACGTTTTAAAGAGATATTTACCGTGTTATACACTGCGTGATCACTGAATTATGACCACCCCTATGAAAACTGAATGCGACCCGTTGACCACGTCAGGTACGAGAGTGCGCAGTTAGTCGACCTACGTAGCATAGATAAGGTGTCAGTGGTTCAGTAGGCAATAAAATTCCGAGCGCGATGGGTAAAAGGAAGAATTTATCGGACTTTGATAAAGGACAGATTGTGGGTGCCCGACGAGCTGGTGCCTCGATTTACCAAACGGCTGAACTGGTGGGGTGTTTGACAGCCGCCGTAGTTAATGTATACCAGGACTGGGGTCAAAATAGTCAAACAATGACCCTACGGAAAAACTGCAAAGATCAGCGAAAGGTCGATGTTAGAGGTGAGCGCCGGGTCCGACGACTCCTACAGGCGAACAGGCGCAGCACTGATGAAGAGTTGACCACCCAATACAACATGGGCCAACCCGAAACAATATCTGGCATGACCATGCTTCGCACACTCTCCCGTATGGGCTATACTAGCAAACGATCCCCTACGGCATCCACTCCTAACCAAGGTTGATCGGCGTAAAAGACTCGCCTGGTGCAAAGAGCATGCAAATTGGACATTAGAAGACTGGAAGAAGGTGTACTGGTCGGATGAACCACGTTATTTACTCCACACCGTGTACGGATTTGGCGTCAACATGAGGCTCTTCATCCATCATGCATGGTATCAAAAGTGCAGGCCGATGGAGGGGTTGTATGGTGTGGAGCATGTCCCACTGGCTGGAACTTTGACCTCTGGTGTGTGTGAAACAAGGTATCCGTGGTCTCCGCTATTGTCAACTGCTTGCTGACTGTGTACACCCCGCTATGTTACACTTTTTCCCGAATGGTGATGGTGTCTTCCAAGATGACAATGCGCCGAGACATCGGGCACGTTGTGCAGGGATGGTTTGAGGAACGCAGTTCTGACTTCCAGCATATGAATTGGCCTCCGAACTTCCTCCCGATATCAATCCCATAGAGCACTTGTGGGACGCTAAGGAAAGGCATATCAGGCATCTAGACACAACAATCATCTCCGTACCTGCATTGCTGACCGCATTACACACGGCTTGGTTGGCCATACCTCCCGACATCTTGTTGAATCAATGCCACGTCGGATACCTACTGTACTGAGAGAAAAAGGAGGACCTACGAAGTATTAGGTAGGTGGTCATAAATCAGTGATCACCCAGTGTATGTATAAACAAAGGCACCTTCTCTCATTAAAATTTAATCGTGTAAAGAACACGGATGTTAGGAATTTGTTATACAAAACACATTTTATTACTCCTTTATATACGGTATTTAAATTATCGAATTTATTTATTTATTTCATCAATAAAAATGATTCACGTTCTAATGGCCAGGGTCGAATCTGGTGGTTCATTCTCTCCCTAAATATTGCACATTGCCTATTCAGTAGTAATATAGAGGCTGCAATCAATAAACATGAGGTGAGCTACAAGTTACCTACAGCAATATTGGCATCGAAATGGATTATCTCCTTTTAACAGAAAAATAAAAAAATCCATATAAGTCTCATTAAGAGTGGTAACAATACTTGAAAAAGCGTCTTTGGTGATTCCTCTATTTTATTTGCCATGACAACTAATCCTGTTTATAATTAGCAATGTAGGAAATCCCTTCTGATTACTTTTATATACTATTTATAAACTCTGGGTCTAAATTTTCGTCGCTTTTGTTATCCTCATTTTCTTATTCTTCTAAGATCACCAAACAGATCAAGTTACCAAACAATTCTCCAGCATTTTTGTCTTATTTTCACTCTTGCATTAATTTTCAGAAAACGGCTAAAATGAATTTATACACTTTCCAAATATGTTCATAACAGCCTTTTGGAATTACTTTCAGCCAGCATTGCACAAGATTTCTATTAGCGTTCGAAGTTAATACGTTTCCATTACACAAAACAAACATTTATGATCCCTGTTACATTTGGCAATATAAATAAAATATCAAACAAACTGAAAGCTCCACAATGATTAAATGCCATTAATATATTCTAATGATTTAAAATTATTTCTGTACTGGTGATTCTGTACTTCGTAGAATGACCATATTTGATAACTTAATTGGTGATTGGATAGTAGTAACTAGATTTGACCAAGTTCTAGATTCCAAATATATGTTTTTAAATTTGTTCAGTTTAATATACAGAGAATCAAGGTTGTCCAATTATACTATAATACTACGAGGTCTCGAAATGCATTGTAATTCAATTTATTTATGCATTCTGTACACGAAGAGTTTTAAAACAGAAAGTAGTATTGGCCTTTCATGCAAACAGTAATTTATCATTCGAGTTTCATTGTTTGGTACCTACTTTTCCATCTTTTGATGATATACAATCATGTCGAAATCGTTCTCATGACAATGACACACATGCATCTGTCCTTTAATTAAGCATTGACTAGTTATGAAGCATCGACTTGTGATTGCCCTTCTCCTTTTTGGCGAATGTTTAATACAGAGGAGCAGCGATCCAAGCGCAAAGCGCCCACACTGCTTAAGAAGAATTATAATGGTTTGATGCCCTGCTGGCCCGCTGCATTCTACGCCTCTGCCTATTTTAGGTGTTCAGACGCCGATTTTAATGTCATACGAACAGAAAAACGAGAGGAACTCAGAGAAACCTTGGTCCCTTCATCTCATTTCTCTAACTCTGGACGACTGAACAAGCATTCGAAAGTTCCTCCAGTATGAGATGGAACCTGCACTCAGACTCTGCAAACTGAAAAGTTAAAAAATCACTGTATGTTAAGGAGGTCAATATATTGGGCTACTTCCAAACAAACAGTACTTCCGGTAAGAAGGGTATTTTTCTGGTTATCATGATCATTTTCATAATGGCCAGTTTTGTCAACTTGTACTATTTGGTGTCCACCCGATCTCTTAGGATACAGACGTAATAGCAAATCGTTGCAGTGATACTGTATGTATTTTTATAAACAGTGTTTGAGTGACTCTTTCAAAAAGACATTATTCATTTATTTCTTGTTATTTGAAGATTCCAATTCTAAAGTTTCTTTATTTTTGAAATAAGAAGCTGTAGACTATTTCATGATAGTAAGAAACATTTTAAGAGTATATCCTTCTCAAAATACAATAGATTAATATCAAAACACAGCAACATTACTTGAATTGCATGTAACTGCCAATCTATGCAGTAGTTTACCATAGTATATAAGAGAGCACAATATAATATTATCTCCAAACATTAACCATTTCAATACGTTCGAGACTTAAAGAACAATTATTGCGTTCTCCTAAACAGCGGTCAAAAGAATTATATTTCGTTTATGGTTACTTGTTAGAACTATTGTAATTTGGTTAATGTTAAATGATACGAACATATCTGAAACTCTTGGTGCTCAACATCCAAATCCTTTGGCAGAAAATGTTTGGTTTTAACCAATAAACATGCTAACTTATTAGTTTAGTTTTCAACGGCATAGTCATGTGGTCTTTATCGTAAGCAAAAAACAATACAAACGCAATTTAAATTAGGAAAGGTGCTCTAGAATAAATTCAAGGCCACTAATACCAATGCAGAAAACGATCCCTAATGAGGAGATTTAAGAACATCAGGAAGCAATGGCAGGGTGGGAAAAGTTGCACATCATATAGCTGAGAGTGGGCGCAATTTATTTAAAATCGAAAAGTTTTATATCGTGGAAAAGCAAAAACAGATTACAAGAGAGAATTAATCGAAAAGCGGAACAAACAAAGTTAAATCAAAGTGAAGGTCAAGCCTCGGGCAACTACACTCGTTCTTACCAATGACGTCAGTTTCGAGGCCAAGGATGGATATTTCATTGAAACGGAGGCGAGAAGCACGCTCTGATACCAGCCCCACGTAGAAGCTAGGTACAAGTGTTCGACCTAGAGATTATTCTTTAAAATAGCAATAATTCTTCATGTGTAATCTTTTCAGTTTTTTGTTGATATATGTTGAATGGATTATAATTACAATCAAAAGCAAGTCTATGCCATCTTCGAAATATATTTAGCATTAAAACACTTCATTATTTTATCGTTCTTGAGCATCACATCTGTAGCCCAGCAGTTATGAGGAAATATTAAAAGGTAGAATATTCATTAATAGTGCAATAGATTTCGTTTAGATGTTCGAGTATTTTCACCCAACATGTTACCTTGTAAGAATAGGAATTATTGAACTTAGCGTATAAAAGACCCATGCATCTCAAACTGAACTTCGTGTTGGTGTTCAACCGACTTAAATGAATTGGCAAATTACCTTAAATGAATCTGGCAATCTGGTTTATCATCTTAGTCGATAAACATTGAAGCGAGTAAATGTTTGCGAAAAGCTCTGGAAAAATATCTACTTTCATTTACTGAGCTTTTCGAAACAAAATTCAAGCGAAGTCCGGACGGTCTGTGACAGCCAGATCCTCTGCTTGGACCTTCACGATGGTGGGACTGTTAGTAATCCTGGGTATAACCTCCATGCACAAGTACATGGTGGGTGACCACCCAGATGTGAACCAACGTAAGCAGGGGTCGAGGTGTGGCGCCCGCACCACATGGAGGAATGCCACTCCTCTATGTTACCAGGTAATAATAGGTGGTAGATGACTCTCATCAACTGGTGCAATACCACCGCTTTGTTCATTGGAGGCTTGAAGTGGTGAAACCCATGTTTGGTCTCTAGAGCTAAGTTCTGGTCAACCCTTCCCCATCTCTTCCATCATGCAGTATGACTGACGACTTTCGAAGTTATGATGAACATCGTGGCCAGATCCAATATTCCTTACATTTCGAGGGTACAGCTCTAAAACGGTGTTCGCAGGCCGGCTGCTAGTTAGTACACCGGACCGAACCTATTGGTAACTCTCTAGGAGGCTTTCGGATCAGCTAGTGTATAATCTTGCTACCTCTACTCTGCCAGATAGTGACTGGAGGGAGTCCGAGTAGTGTGTATGCGGGGAGCATTGTCGAAGCCACGTTATGTCAAGGATCTGGGTATATTCTTACCATGTGTACGCCATATTCAAAAATTTCATTACTTCATACAGCATGTCCCACTTACTTTTTCTTACTATTGAATACACCATGAATTGCCAAACTAATAGAGCAAGCTAATCTGCGAAAATATCTAAACCTCCCAAACATTTCCTAATTCATTTTCACAAATATACGTGGTCTCAATTCTAATCTGAACGATGTCCATTTCTACTTGCAGTCTGCCAAACCCCATGTTCGTTTTCTTAGAGAATCTCAGTTATCGGTTGATTCAACTACTGCTCATCTCAGATGCCCAAATTATTCGCTTTATGATTCCTTTCGCCTCAAAGGTGGTACTTGTGCATATGTCCGTTCTGATATTCCCTGTCAGAGACTTGGCAATTTGGAATCTCCTCTCTTTGATCTTCTCTGGCTTAAAATCTCTCTACCTCATTGTGTCAAATTCATCTGTTATCTCTACCATTCTCAGAACACTGCTAATCACTTGGAGCTTTTTGACTTCCTCTCTTTGCAACTTGACTTTCTTCAGTCCAACTTTCCTAACTCTGAGATAATTTTTCCTTGGTGATTTTAATGTTCACAACTCCACTTGGCTTCTATTTTCTAGTCACACCGACTCATCTGGTCGAGATGCTGAGGCTTTTGCAATTACTAATGACCTT
The DNA here is from genome assembly GCF_048544385.1 of Mastigoproctus giganteus. Taxonomy (NCBI): domain Eukaryota; kingdom Metazoa; phylum Arthropoda; class Arachnida; order Uropygi; family Thelyphonidae; genus Mastigoproctus; species Mastigoproctus giganteus. The sequence continues at coordinate 150,340,957 of NC_143586.1, read as the reverse complement.
GCACAGATTGTTCATTTACCTACAAGAATACCGGGAAATCCTAAACATACAGCCAACATGCTTCATCTTTTTCTCACAAACAACCCTTCTAAGTACACGGTCGAAGTGACAGGTCCTTTAGGCACTTCAGATCACAACTTGGTGATTGTCTCTTCTCCAATGGAGCCTTTATCTCATAGCTATTCCCAACCGCATGTTGTTTGGCATTACAAGAATACAAAATGGGATGACCTGCGAGATTTCTTTTCTTCTTTTCCTTGGTCAGATTACTGTTTCAAAACTTCTGATGTCAACGTCTGCTCAGATCGTGTCAGTGAAATTATACTTGCAGGCATGGAATCCTTTATCCCACACTCCACTTTAAAATCTCGTCCTTTATCTAAACCTTGGTTTTCAAATAAATGTGCTAAGGCTGTTCAAGAGAAGAATGTTGCATATCGTAATTGGCTTGTTTCTAATTCTTCAGTTTCATTTTCTGCCTACACCAAAGCTCGCAACAATTGTAAAGCAGTTATTAGTCAGTCCAAACTAGAGTTCAAACAGGCTAAGAGCAGAAAACTTGCTTCTTGCCCTATTGGCCGCAACTTTTGCCCATCTCTGCTCCCACCTCTGTCCAAACCAGATGGTTCTGTAGTCACTTCAGCCAAGAATAAAGCTGACCTGCTAGCATCCCATTTTTCTTCCAACTCATGTATTAATGATCTTGGTAAAACACCTCCCACCATTCCCAACACGCTTCATTCAATACCTCCTGTGGTCTTCCGTCAGAAGGATGTCAGAAGGATTTTGACGAATCTTGATGGTAAGAAAGCTTCAGTCCCAATAGTATTTCTCTACTTGTTCTCAAGTGGAGAAATACCATCTTAACTTGCTCTCTTGAACTTACTCCTATCCTTTGCCGCCTTTTTTCACTTTCTTATTCCAAAGGTGTTTTTCTTTCTGCTTGGAAATTTGCTCATATCCAGTCAGTTCCTAAAAATTTTAAAAATCCCTCCCATCCAATTATCGTCTCCTTGCAATTACTTCTACTCTTTCTAAAGTAATGGAGAAATCAATTAACCGCCAACTCTTAAACTACCTAGAAACCGTCCGTTTGATCAACGATCGCCAGTATGGATTCCGGCAGTGTCGATCCAGTGGTGATATTCTGGCTTATGTTACCCATTTATGGACTATGTAAAGGTTCGGCGAAACATAAGTAGTTGCTCTTGACATCTCAAAGGCTTACGATCGTGTTTGGCATAAAGGTCTTCTAAACAAGCTTCCATCTTATGGTTTGCCAACTGTTTTTTTGTAATTGGCTATCCAGTTTTTTCTCTGATCGCTAACTGAGGGTGATGGTAGGTGGCTCTCTGTCTTGTAACTTCTCCACTAATTCCGGTGTCCCCCACGGTTCAGTTCTTTCCCCCACTCTCTTCCTCTTGTATATTAATGACCTTCTTCCATTGACTGGAAATCCTTTCCATAGTTTTGCCGATGATAGCACATTGCATTCCATTTTCCATTTTGAGAAACTTGCCCTGCTCAATCAGCTTCAACTTTTCGAAAATCTGCTACCAATTCCTTAAATGCCAATCTTCAGGTAATTCTCCAGTGGGGCAAAGACAACTTAATTGATTCCAACCCTTCTAAAACTCAGTCTTGTCTTATATCTCGCAAAAAGGATTCTTCTGCTCCTATGCTTATCTTTAGTGACACTCCGATTTCTAGGCAAAATGATATATCTCTTTTGGGGATTACCGTGACTTCTAATCTCTCTTGGCACAAGCACATTACAAATATTGCTTCCTCTGCATCTAAAAAACTTGGTTTTCTCTTTCGCTCTCTTTCGTTACTTTTCTTCCAAACAGCTGCTCACGCTGTACAAATCTGAAATCCGTCCTACCGTGGAATATTGTTCCCACATCTGGGGTGGTTCCCCCAAAACCTCCCTGAGGTTTCTTTATTCCATTCAGAAGAGGGCAGTTAGGTTAATTAATGATTCATCTCTAACAGAGTTTCTCCACTCGCTTTCTCATAGAAGTATTGTTTCTGCTGCATGCCTCTTCTACAGATACTTCCATGGGCAATGTTCTTCTGAATTGGCTTCTATAATTTCCGCTCTCTCTTTCAAAACAGTCCGAACACGTGCCGCCACCAGCCAACATCCATTTACTGTCCAACTTCAAACCCACAGAACCAACTTTTCATCTTCCTCATTTATTCATTCAAGTGCCGTTTTCTGGAACAACCTTCCTTCATACGTATTTCCTGAAAATTACAGTCTACAGAAGTTCAAGTCCAATGTTGGTTGGTTGGGTTTTATTGGCGCATTAGCAACTAAGGCTATAATACGCCAAAACCTTGTCATAAAAAAATAAAACTTTCAGTGACCTAATTCATTAGGTCACTACGTCAGGGTATAAAAACAAGCATAAACTGTAAAAGACAAATATCAGTAAACGAGTAACAATAATAAGGTAGATTTTTTAAATGCGAGTAAAAAGATTTACTGGTTTTAGAAAGCTAAAAATAGCAGACACATGGTCATTGTCGGTTAAAATCTGACTGAGTGTATACGGCTCAGTCAGATGGTTAAAAGCGGTAAAACGGGCATTTCTAAAACTGATACAGTCACATAAAATATGATGAACAGATAAAATGGTGTCGCATTGCTCGCACATAGGAGGGTCATCAGCCCTCATCAAGTCCAATGTCAACAAATATCTTCTTTCATCTTCTCAACCTCCAACCCAAGCACGGTACTAAGTACTATAGGTTCTATTACGTCTCGTGTTTGGGGTTCACATAAAAAAAGCTCATATTTCATATTATGATTTCAAAACATGAACTTCTTTGTGCATTACGATTAATTATTTTACGTCTAGATACACTTATGGGAACTATATTAGGCACACTTACTCATTTTTAATCAAATGAAGCCCTTTTTCAGTGACAGCATCACGTGTTCGTAGCAGTTGTTGTTGTTGTTGTTTGGGGTTTAATGGCGCAAGAGTGACTTCGGCTATATTGTGCCTGTTCAAAATTTGTTATTTCCGGTTATACTGTTACTGATTTGACATATTAGATATGATTGGTTAAGTTTATTAAACTGAGGTATGAAAAGAGTTCGCTGACGTTTGATTTTTCTCCCATAATGAGCTCAAGGCTTGATGGCTCATTTGAATGCGATTTGAAAGCTGATTGACTGGCAATTTGGTATCGTGGACATTCCATGATGATATGCTTCACTGTTAGTGTGGTCAGACACTGTGGGCATTGTGGAGGATCGTCTTTCATTAGGAGGTAAGAGTGTGTTAAATGTGTGTGGCCGATGCAAAGCCGGGCGAGGATAACCTCTTCGTGTCTGTTTGACTGAAAACTTGATTTCCAGGATTTCTGCTGCTGTTTTATTTGGTATAATATATTGTTTGTTTGAGATTTCCAGGTCAGCATCCATATATTTTCAGAGGCTTTTCGATTGACGTGTTTAAAGTTGTTGAGCGGAATTTTATTGAAGTCAGAGATTTCGTTTGTCGGATATTTTGCAGCATCATCCACGCGTTCATTGCCGAGTATTCCAGAAAGTCCAGGAATCCAAATGAATCTGACTCTTTGTTTTTTTTTCCTAAAGTGTAATAAGAAGGAAAGAATTTTTCTTACATACGGTTGAGATGGATGATCTTCTGTCTGTAAAGCATATATTGCACTTAAAGAGTCTGTGAAAATGATACCTTTTACGAGGGAAGTTTTGGCAATGTGATCTAGTAGATTTTCAATGTGTTTCTCCTAGTAGATTTGCAATTTTTTCTGGTTCAGTTATGTCATGATCATTCCAGCTTATGATTGGTTTAGGGACTGTTGTATATTTTCCTGAAATTTGTCTAATTTTATTTCAGTAATTCTGATGTCCGTATGTGTATTAATTTTGCTTGGAAAAGATATCCAGGACTCGTTTTGAGATTCCCGGCGTATATAACGTGCTTTTTGCTCTGGCTTTCTTATATTTTATGAGATTAGCGGAGGGAGGTGGGGAATTTTCTGAATTGATTCCAAGCCTTGTCTTTTTTTCTTTCTTATCTCCCAAGTATTCTTCATTCCACCACTGCTTGTAATGTTTATGGAACTGGTTAGCTGTCTTTGGTATTGCAATATTTGCTGCAGAGATTATTTGATTTGTGACATAAGTAACAGTACTATTGATATCAGACTGTCTTATAGTTTTCTTATCTAAAGAAGCAGCACATTGGTATTTTTCCCAGTTTGATTTGCAAAATTTCCATTTTGTACATCTTACAGATTGCGGTATGTCATTTGCTAGTAGATGGCACACAACTGGATAATGATCACTGTTGTAAGGATCATCAGAAACAAACCAGTCAAGAAGAGGAAAGAGAGCTGGGGAACAGACGGTGAGATCAATTGCGGAGGTAGTCCCTGTTGGTAAATGGACATGGCTGTGGGTACCTGCATTTAAGGGCGCCTCCGTAGCCAGGTGGGCAGGAGCAGCAGTGCTTAGCACAAACTTCTTGATTAGACCGGGGTTCGAGCCCGTGACCACAAATACGGAGGATGCGGAAAGGTCAAGGAATGACCTCCCCGGAGCAATATGGCCTTAGTTGCTAATGCTCCTAAAAACCAAATAACAACAACAACAACAACCTGTATTTAAGAGTGTTAAGTTCCTGCTGTCTAGAAATTTTTTGATCATCTGTCCTCTTTTGTCTGTGTGAAGTGATCCCCAAATGATATTATGCCCATTTAGGTCTCCCATCAAACAGAATGGAGTTGGTAATTGGTCAATTAAATCCTAAAAATTTAGCAGTGTATACGTATGATTAAGTGAAAGGTAGAGTGAAACTATGGTCAGTGTAATTCCAGTCACGAAGCGTACCGCGACTGCTTCAAGAGGTGTTTGCAGCTGAATACGCTTAGATGGAATATTAGAGTCGACTAAAATGGCAACCCTCCATGAGCTGTTGTGGTTTTACGATCTTGCCTATATATATTGTAATACTTGATTGAAATACTTATTTGCGGATTTAGGTTTTTCTTTGAAAACAGACACTTGCAGGAGCATAGACAGAAATAAGGGCTTTGATATCGTTTAGGTTACTTCGAATGCCACGACAATTCCACTGAAGAAGTGTACGCATTATTTGGGTTTAGAAACTGTTTCAGGAGACTTACGATGGGCTGCCACGTTTGAATCGATCTGTTTTGATTTTTTCTTTTTTAGGGAAGCTTAGTCGGCTCCCACTGTCCATGTCATCAATTGCATAAAGTTCCAGGACTGATTCATCTTCTTGCCCTTTTTCATCGATTTCCATATTGTCAGTATTTTTCTGTTTTTTTGTCTGTAGGTTTGGTGGGATTTTTACTGCTTTTTGGTGTTGGATCTTCAGCATCTGGTGAGATTATAATGGGTGTATTAATTGCCTGGTCAACTTTTGATTTTGCTTGTAATAGTAGGTTATGTGCCCAGTCCGCTATTGAGATGTTAGGCGGAACTGAGATACCAGTCTCTGTTGCAGTTAACTTTGTTTTCTGCACTGTAGTTGCTGCTTTTGCCGTCGCAGTTGCGTATGATCTCACTGCTGGAAGTAGTGGTATCTGCTTTTTGGCTTCTTGATATGTGACTTCATGTTCGGTTTTATATTTCTGAACTTATTTCTCTCTCTTCCATATACTGCAATCTCTGGAATAGGCAGGGTGGTCTCCTTTGCAATTTGAACAGTGAGGAAACTCTGTATGACGTTCTTTATCATTGTGATCTTTTGAGCCACATGTGGCACAAACAGCTTGACCTCTGCATACTTTTTGGGAATGGCCATATTTTTGACACTTGAAGCATCTTATTGGTTTGGGGATGTATGGCTTTACCTGGAAATTCAGGTATCCTGCTTTGACTAATGATGGTAGAGTTGATTTGATTTGATTTGGGTTTTATTGGCGCATAAGCAACTTGGGCTATAATGCGCCAAGACCAGGTCATGTATAAAAGAGTAAACTTTCAGTGACCTAATTAGTTAGGTCACTATGTCAAAAAATTTAACAAATGTATAAAAAACAGAAAATCACAATAAAATGTAAATTTTATATATAAGCAAAAACGTTTATTGATTTTAAAAAGCTAAAAACAGCAGACACGTGGTCATTGTCGGATAAAATCTGGCTGAGTGTATAAGGCTCAGCCAGACGACTAAAAGCGGTAAAATAAAAATCACGTTCAGGGGTAAAACATGGACATACGGTTAAAATGTGATAAATAGATAAAATGGTGTCACAGTTCTCGCACATAGGACAGTCACCTGCCCTCAGCAGAAAAGAATGTGTAAGATGACTGTGTCCTATGCGGAGACGAGCTAGAACAACTTCCTCCTTACGATTCCTGCGCAGACTAGACTGCCACGGTTCAATTACAGGCTTTATACGATATAATTTATTCGCAGTCTGTCTATTCCACGAATCCTGCCATTGGGAATGTATCTTTTGATGTATTATTTGCCTGTAGTCTGTATAGGGGACTAACAGGCAGCGGTTATTATTGGGAACTGCTGATTTGGCTGCGGCGTCAGCCAAATCATTTCCCCTAATCCCAATGTGGCTGGGAATCCAGCAGAAGCGGATGTCATATTCGCGTTCATGGAGAACGTGAATCTTCTGCTGGATGCTAGACAGAACTGGATGAGGATTATATCTCACAGATATTAAAGCCTGTAACATGCTAAGAGAGTCGGAATATAAGATGAACCGTTGGTATTGGCATTTACTAATTTGATCCAAGGCTAACTCAATTGCGTGCAGCTCTGCAGTAAATATGCTGCATTCAGAGGGAATCTGCTCTGATATAGTGCTGTCTGTAAAGACAGCAGCAGATCCCACATATGATTCCGACTTCGAACCGTCTGTGTAGACTGGCGCGAAGTCAGAATATTCAGTTCGGTGTGCTGAATGATTTGTTTGTTTGTTTGTTTGTTTGTGTTTTATTGGCGCATCAGCAACTGAGGCTATAATGCGCCAAATACCGGTCATATATAAAAGGTTAAAAAATTCAGTGACCTAAGTAGTTAGGCCACCATGTCCATATGTATAATAACAAAGATATAAAAAGTGAACCAATAAACACGTAACAATAACGTAAATTTTTATATACAATTAAAAACTTTTATTAATTTGAAATAGCTAAAAACAGCAGACACGTTGTCGTTGTCGGATAAAATCTGACTGAGTGTATACGGCTCAGTCAGATGATTAAAAATGCTAGAACGGATATTGCTAAAATCTGGACAGTCGATTAAAAGGTGTCTAATTGATATAATTGTGCCACAAGACTCACATATAGGAGGGTCATCAGCCCTCAGCAGAAAAGAATGTGTCAAATGACTATGTCCTATGCGGGTCCGGGCAAGAACAACTTCCTCCTTACGATTCCTGCGCAGACAAGACTGCCACGGTTCAATAACAGGCTTTATACGATGTAATTTATTCGCAGTCTGTCTATTCCACGAATCCTGCCATTGGGAATGTACCTTTTGATGTACTGTTTGCCTGTAGTCTGTATAGGGGACTAACAGGCAACGGTTATTATTGGGAATTGCTGATTTGGCTGCGGCGTCAGCCAAATCATTTCCCCTAATCCCAATGTGGCTGGGAATCCAGCAGAAGCGGATGTCATATTCGCGTTCATGGGGAACGTGAATCTTCTGCTGAATGCTAGACAGAACTGGATGAGGATTATACCTCACAGATATTAAAGCCTGTAACATGCTAAGAGAGTCGGAATATAAAATGAACCGTTGGTATTGGCATTTACTAATATGATCCAAGGCTAACTCTACAGCGTGCAGCTCTGCAGTAAATATGCTGCAATCAGAGGGAATCTGTTCTGATATAGTGCTGTCTGTGAAGACAGCAGCAGATCCCACATATGATTCCGACTTCGAACCGTCTGTGTAGACTGGCGCGAAGTCGGAATATTCAGTTCGGTGTGCTGAATGAAGCTGCAGGTAGACACATGATGGCGTGTCCAACTTTCCCCAGTTTCTAAGCGACAAGTCGCATGCCGGGACACGAGCATGCCAGGGTGGAAAGGGTTGCTTTGATGTTTGGGCAACCTTGTCTACCTTGATATTAAGTTCTTTGAGTAGCTCTTGGAAACGAATACCAAAAGGACGATTGGCAGTCTTACGGGTATTGTATAAATTTTCCCATCGTGGCTCAAAAACGAATGGCCACGTAGGATGGTCTGGCAGGGATTTCAATTTTAAAGCATACTTTAAAGACAACTGCTTACGTCGAAGTGATAACGGTGGTTCGTTTGCTTCGACGTATAAGCTCTGGACAGGAGATGTGTGATATGCTCCAGTAGCAATACGTAGGGCCTGATGATGGACGGGGTCCAGCCATCGCAGGACACTGTCTCTGGCTGAGGAATATACATGGGACCCATAATCTAGTTTGGATCGCACAAGTGCACGGTAGAGCCGAAGAAGGATACATCTGTCTGCTCCCCAAGATGTAGAGGAGAGCGAGCGAAGCATATTAAGGCCTCTTGTGCACTTTGTGCGGAGTTGACGAATATGATCTAAAAACGTCAGTTTTTTATCGAATATGAGTCCCAAGAATTTTATGTTCGCTGCTACTGGAATGGCATTTTGTCCGAGCCTTAATTCAGGTTCAGGATGAAGATTACGCTTGCGACAAAAGTGTACGCAAACGGTCTTCTCCGGCGAGAACCTGAAGCCATTAGCAAGTGCCCAGGAATTCAGACTATCAATGGCTTTCTGCAGTTGTCTTTCAATAACCCTCATGTTGCACGACTGGCAAAAAATGCTAAAGTCATCAACATAGAGGGCACTGTGTACAGTTGGAGGAAGTTGTTCTGTGATGGAATTTATTTTTATGGCAAAAAGCGTGACACTTAATACTGATCCTTGTGGTACTCCCTCCTCTTGGCTAAAGGAGCGAGAGAGTGAGGATCCCACACGAACTTGGAACGATCGATTGGCTAAAAAGTTTTGAATAAAAAAAGGCAGATGCCCTCTTAGGCCTAGGCTATGTAAGTCTTTTAAAATGCCAAATCTCCAAGTTGTGTCATACACTTTTTCCATGTCAAAGAACACCGACACCAAGTGTTCCCGTTTTAGGAAAGCATCCCGGATAGATGCTTCCATTCTAATAAGATGGTCCAAAGTGGAACGGTTCCGTCGGAAGCCGCACTGGATGTTGGAGAGAAGGTCATTTGATTCTAAATACCATATTAAACGAGAATTAACCATTCTCTCCAGGATTTTGCACAAACAGCTAGTCAGAGCAATAGGACGATAATTGGTGGTGACTTTTGGATCCTTTCCTGGCTTAGGAAAGGCAAGAACGATTGCCTTTCGCCAGGAGTCCGGAAACTGCCCTTCAGTAAAGATTCTGTTATACAGAAGGAGCAGACAATCCATAGATTTTGGTGAAAGATGTTTAATCATTTCATAATGAATGCCATCTGGTCCAACGGCACTTGCTTTGGAAAGAGCGAGGGCTCTTTTCAATTCCACAATAATGAAATCCCCGTTGTAGGGATAAATGCCCTTAGTTTTAAAGTTAAGTGCCTGTTTTTCTATTTTATATTTCAGGACCAGGAACTCTGGGGAGTACGAAGATGTTGCAGAGATCTTAGAGAATGTTTCCCCAAGAGCATTGGCTATTGCAGTTGGATCTGCAATAGCGCATCCATTATAATCTAGGATTGCAGAAGGGTGGGAGGTATATTTTCCCTTCATTTTCCGGATTTTATCCCAGACTACCTTAGAGTTGGTAGACTGGTTAATAGATGATGTAAAACGGATCCAAGATTCCTTTTGACTCTGACGACGGATGTAGCGTGCTTTAGCTCGTGCACGTTTGAAGGCTATAAGGTTGTTCGTGGTAGGATATCGGCGAAATATCCCCCACGCTTTGTTTTGAGCATTTTTTGCTGCTGTGCAATGTGAATTCCACCAAGGTTTGGGAAATGGTGGAAACCGGGCTGATGTTTTTGGGACAGCATTAGCAGCTGCTTGGACGATGATTTCTGTGATGAACTTTACTGCGTCATTGATCGGCTCTTGACTGACTCTGCTAAGATCAAAATTTGCCTGTTGTTGGAAGGCAGTCCAGTCAGCCTGATCAATCTTCCACCGTGGTAACCTAAAAGGAAGACATGGTCTCCCACTGTGTAACAAGGTTATCACAGGGAAGTCATCGCTTCCGTATGGATTCTCCTCCACTTCCCAGGTGAGTGAAGGGAGTAGAGAAGGGGAGCAGATAGATAGATCAATGGCAGAAAAAGTACGGGTAGGCATGTGGAAGAAGGTGTTTTTTCCAGTATTTAGAAGGGAAAGGTCATTGTCATTGAGCATACGCTCAAGGACTCGTCCCCTTCCGTGGACGTTAGCACTACCCCACAGGGTGTTATGTCCGTTAAAATCCCCGAGAAGTAAGAAAGGGGGAGGCAACTGCGTTAGAAGATCATCAAGGTCTGCTTGGGAGATGTCAGTCCCAGGTGGCAAATAGACAGAGCACACAGTTAATAAAAATCCCACCGTAAGGCGAATTGCAACAGCCTCTATGCTAGTTGTAATTAGTAAGGACTGCACTGGGGTCTGGTTACCCACAAGGATAGCCACTCCCCCATGTACAGAGCCATCCGCAATTCTATCCTTACGAAAAATTGTGGTGTTATGCATCGTGGGATCGTCACTTGCCTTTAGATATGTCTCCTGCAAGCAAAAGCAAATTGGCTCGTGCTTTTGCAGGAGGGCCTTGATGTCATCTATATTTCGCCGGAATCCACGACAATTCCATTGTAGGAATTTAGCCATTATTTTGGCTTGGTGGGTCCGTCAGGCGGCTTCCGAGGTGCTGAGGGCTTACTTTTATCAGTCTTGGATTTATCTTTTTTGGGGAAGAATGGACGCTGTCCCGTGTCCATTTCCTCCTCCGCAAAGAGTTCCAAGACTGACTCTTCGGGTACCTCCTTCTGCTCGACATCCATCTTTTCTTGGGTACTAGGGTGGACTTCCCCTTTTTTATTCTTTTCTTTAATAGTTAACTTTGGAACTTGTGGAGCATTAGGAGGTACCGATATAGGAGTGGCAGCTGATTGGTCCTTTTGTGCAGGTTGTTGAGAACTTAATAGATACCGCGCGATGGGAGTGAAAGACTCCTTTGGAGGAATGGTCATGTCCGTCTGAGTTCCAACGGAACATCTCCCTGCTACATTCTGGGCGTAGGTAGGTCTGTTGATATTCAGGGGTTTGACCGATTTCCTTGCCTCCTGGTATGATATGTTAAGCTCTGCCTTCAGCCGTTGAATCTCTTTTTCTTCTTTCCACCTCTGGCATGCTCGTGAGTAGGCCGGGTGTTCGCCCTCACAGTTAATACAGGTGGGTTTTGCGGCTGAACATGCTGTTGTTTCGTGGTCCTTTGCACCGCATCGAGCGCATGCAAGGAGTCCACGGCAGGCCATTTGGGAATGTCCATACTTTTGGCATTTAAAACACCGTAAAGGATTTGGTATGTATGGACGCACTGAACAGTTGATATATCCAGCTTTAATCTCATCAGGAGGTTTAGGAGTGTTAAAAGTCAGGATAACGCTCCTGGTTTTAACAATTTTTCCATCCCTTCGCGCAGTGATTCTCTTGACGGCAATGACTCCCTGTGGTTTTAATTCGGAGCAGATTTCCTCCTCGTATACGTCGAGAAGGTCCCACTCCGAAATGACACCTCTAGATGAATTGAGTGTTCTGTGTGGTGTCACTGTTATAGGGATTCCTCCGATTGATGTTGTTCGGAGTAGGTGTTCTGATTGCCTGTCATTTTTAGTTTCAATTAAGAGGTCTCCAGAACGGAGCCTCTTAACTGACTTGGGTGAACCTGCTAACCCATCCAACCCTTTTTGGATAAAGAAGGGTGACATTTTTCCAATCGGTTTTTCACTTGTTGAGTGCATGATTAAGAACCGAGGGACTGGCCCTGATGTTACTTCGGTTCGCTGCCTCTTTTTAGCAATACTGCTCTCTGTATCTGTGTCAATGTTTTCTGATAGGGACCGGGTTGGGGCCCCTGAAGGAGTATGTTTATCAGGATTCATAGAGATTTTTAAATTTTTCAGTACCCGGGCTCCCCACCCACCACGGAGCCCAAAGGGACGCCCACTACCCGGCATGCAATAAATGCGCTCGGGAGTGGGACGCCAGGGCTACCCAGACACTATACCCGCACCGCCGCCAGCCTGAATCCTGTCCCTCGGACCATGAGGGTAGGGGCGTGGCATTGACACGGTTGACCCTCGCAGGCGAACCTACTAGCCGATTGATCCTAGCCGGGCCTTCCAGGACCACCCGTCTTGTCGAAGCAGGGGCCAAAGTGGTGTATTGAAGCTGGGCCCCTCAACCACCAGGATCCCCCTTTCCGAGTTTCCACGGGTCGCAGCGCACGGCAAACACGCCGGATTCCATTGATGTAAGCCCGGAACCTAGGCTGTGGGCGTTGGATCCCAGTGATGCTAGTCTGGAAGTCCAGCAGCGTCACTGGGAGGTCCCCACACCACGTACAGGTGCCCACGTCGAGGGGTGTGCTGAATGAAGCTGCAGGTAGACACATGATGGAGTGTCCGACTTTCCACAGTTTCTAAGCGACAAGTCGCATGCCGGGACACGAGCATGCCAGGGTGGAAAGGGTTGCTTTGATGTTTGGGCAACCTTGTCTACCTTGATATTAAGTTCTTTGAGTAGCTCTTGGAAACGAATACCAAAAGGACGATTGGCAGTCTTCCGAGTATTGTATAAATTTTCCCACCGTGGCTCAAAAACGAATGGCCACGTAGGATGGTCTGGCAGGGATTTCAGTTTTAAGGCGTATTTTAGAGACAACTGCTTACGTCGAAGTGATAACGGTGGTTCATTTGCTTCGACGTATAAGCTCTGGACTGGAGATGTTCGAAATGCTCCAGTAGCGATGCGTATAGCCTGATGATGGACGGGGTCCGGCCACCGCAGGACACTGTCTCGGGCTGAGGAATATACCTGGGACCCATAATCTAGTTTGGATCGCACTAGTGCACGGTAAAGCCGAAGAATGGTACATCGGTCTGCTCCCCAAGATGTAGAGGAGAGCGAGCGGAGAATATTAAGTCCACGTGTGCACTTGGTGCGGAGTTGACGAATGTGTTCCAAAAAAGTTAGTTTTTTATCGAATATGAGTCCCAAGAATTTTATGTTCGCTGCTACTGGAATTGCATTTTGTCCGAGCCTTAATTCAGGTTCAGGATGAAGATTACGCTTGCGACAAAAGTGTACGCAAACGGTCTTCTCCGGCGAGAACCTGAAGCCATTAGCAAGTGCCCAGGAATTTAGACTATCGATGGCTTTCTGCAGTTGTCTTTCAATAACCCTCATGTTGCAAGACTGGCAAAAAATGCTAAAGTCATCAACATAGAGGGCACTGTTTACATTTGGAGGAAGTTGTTCTGTGATGGAATTTATTTTTATGGCAAAAAGCGTGACACTTAATACTGATCCTTGTGGTACTCCCTCCTCTTGGTTAAAGGAGCGAGAGAGTGAGGATCCCACACGAACTTGGAACGATCGATTGGCTAAAAAGTTTTGAATAAAAAAGGGGAGATGCCCTCTAAGGCCTAGGTTATGTAAATCTTTTAAAATGCCAAATCTCCAAGTTGTGTCATACGCTTTTTCCAAGTCAAAGAACACCGACACCAAGTGTTCGCGTTTTAGGAAAGCATCCCGGATGGATGCTTCCAATCTAATAAGATGGTCCAAAGTGGACCGGTTCCTTCGGAAGCCGCACTGGATATTGGAGAGAAGGTCATTTGCCTCGAGATACCATATTAAGCGAGAATTAACCATTCTCTCCAGGATTTTGCACAGACAGCTAGTCAGAGCAATAGGACGATAGTTGGTGGTGACTTTTGGATCCTTTCCTGGCTTAGGGAAGGCAAGAACGATTGCTTTTCGCCAGGAATCCGGAAACTGCCCTTCAGTAAAGATTCTGTTATACAGAAGGAGCAGACAATCCATAGATTTTGGTGATAGATGTTTAATCATTTCATAATGGATGCCATCTGGCCCAACGGCACTTGCTTTGGAAAGAGCGAGTGCTCTTTCCAGTTTCTGAATAGTGAAATCCCCGTTGTAGGGATAAATGCTTTTAGATTTAAAGCTGAGTGCCTGTTTTTCGATTTTATATTTCAGGACCAGGAACTCTGGGGAATACGAAGATGTTGCAGAGATGTTAGAGAATGTTTCCCCAAGAGAATTAGCTATTGCAGTTGGATCTGCAATAGCGCATCCATTATAATCTAGGATTGAAGAAGGGTGGGATGTATATTTTCCCTTCATTTTCCGGATTTTATCCCAGACTACCTTAGAGTTGGTAGACTGGTTAATAGATGATGTAAAACGGATCCACGATTCCTTTTGACTCTGACGACGGATGTAGCGTGCTTTGGCTCGTGCACGTTTGAAGGCTATAAGGTTGTTCATGGTAGGATATCGGCGAAATATCCCCCACGCTTTGTTTTGAGCCTTTTTTGCTGCTGTGCATTCTGAATTCCACCAAGGTTTGGGAAATGGTGGAAACCGGGCTGATGTTTTTGGGACAGCATTGGCAGCTTCTTGGACGATGATTTCTGTGATGTACTTTACTGCGTCATTGATCGGCTCTTGACTGACTGTGCAAAGATCAAAATTTGCCTGATGTTGGAAGGCAGTCCAGTCAGCCTGATCAATCTTCCACCGTGGTAACCTGAAAGGAAGACATGGTCTCCCACTGTGTAACAAGGTTATCACGGGGAAGTGATCGCTTCCGTATGGATTCTCCACCACTTCCCAAGTGAGTGAAGGGAGTAGAGAAGGGGAGCAGATAGAGAGATCAATGGCAGAAAAGGTACGGGTAGGCATGTAGAAAAAGGTGTTTCTTCCAGTATTTAGAAGGGAAAGGTCATTGTCATTGAGCATACGCTCAATGACTCGTCCCCTTCCATTGATGTTAGCACTACCCCACAGGGTGTTATGTCCGTTAAAATCCCCGAGAAGTAAGAAAGGGGGAGGCAGCTGCAATAGAAGATCATCAAGTTCTGCCTGGGAGATGTCAGTTCCAGGCGGCAAATAGATAGAGCAGACGGTTAATAAAAATCCCACCGTAAGGCGAATTGCGACGGCTTCTATGCTAGTTGTAATTGGCAAGGGCTGCACTGGGGTCTGGTTACCCACAAGGATAGCCATCCCCCATGCCCAGAACCCTCCGCAATTCTATCCTTACGAAAAATTGTGGTGTTATGCATCGTGGGATCGTCATTTGCCTTTAGGTATGTCTCCTGCAAGCAAAAGCAAACTGGCTCGTGCTTTTGCAGGAGGGCCTTGATGTCATCTATATTTCGCCGGAATCCACGACAATTCCATTGTAGGAATTTAGCCATTATTTTGGCTTGGTGGGTCCATCAGGCGGCTTCCGAGGTGCTGAGGGCTTACTTTTATCAGTCTTGGATTTGTCCTTTTTGGGGAAGAATGGACGCTGTCCCGTGTCCATTTCCTCCTCCGCTAAGAGTTCCAAGACTGACTCTTCGGGTACCTCCTTCTGCTCTACATCCATCGTTTCTTGGGTACTAGGGGGGGACTTCCCCTTTTTTATTCTTTTCTTTCGAAGTTACCTATGGAACTTGTGGAGCATTAGGAGGTACCGATATAGGAGTGGCAGCTGATTGGTCCTTTTGTGCAGGTTGTTGAGAACTTAATAGATACCGCGTGATGGGAGTGAAAGACTCCTTTGGAGGAATGGTCATGTCCGTCTGAGTTCCGACGGAACATCTCCCTGCTACCTTCTGGGCGTAGGTAGGTCTGTTGGTATTCAGGGGTTTGACCGATTTCCTTGCCTCCTGGTATGATATGTTAAGCTCTGCCTTCAGCCGTTGAATTTCTTTTTCTTCTTTCCACCTCTGGCATGCTCGTGAATAGGCCGGGTGTTCGCCTGCACAGTTAATACAGGTGGGTTTTGCGGCTGAACATGCTGTTGTTTCGTGGTCCTTTGCACCGCATCAAGCGCATGCAAGGACTCCACGGCAGGCCATTTGAGAATGTCCATACTTCTGGCATTTGAAACACCGTAAAGGGTTCGGAATGTATGGACGCACTGAACAGTTGATGTATCCAGCTTTAATCTCATCAGGAGGTTTAGGAGTGTTAAAAGTCAGGATAACGCTCCTGGTTTTAACTATTTTTCCATCCCTTCGCGCAGTGATTCTCTTGACGGCAATGACTCCTTGTGGTTTTAATTCGGAGCAGATTTCCTCCTCGTATACGTCGAGAAGGTCCCACTCCGAAATGACACCTCTCGATGAATTGAGTGTTCTGTGTGGTGTCACTGTTATGGGTATTCCTCCGATTGATGTTGCACGGAGTAGCTGCTCAGACTGCCTGTCAGTTTTGGTTTCAATTAAGAGGTCTCCAGAACGGAGCCTCTTAACCGATTTGGGTGACCCTGCTAACCCATCTAACCCTTTCTGTATGAAGAAGGGCGACATTTTACCAATTGGTTTTTCTCCTGTTGAGTGTATAATTAGGAACCTTGGAACAGGCCCTGATGGTACCTCAGTTCTCTGCCTTTTTTTAGCAATAATGCTATCTGGATCGTTGTCTATGTTTTCAGATAGGGACCGGGTTGGGGCCCCTGAAGAAGTAAGTTTATCAGGATTCATAGAGTTTTTTAAATTTTTCAGTGCCCGGGATCCCCACCCACCACGGAGTCCAAAGGGACGCCCACTACCCGGCATGCAATAAATGCGCTCGGGAGTGGGCCGCCAGGGCTACCCAGACACTATACCCGCACCGCCGCCAGCCTGAATCCTGTCCCTCGGACCATGAGGGTAGGGGCGTGGCATTGACACGCTTGACCCTCGCAGGCGAGCCTACTAGCCGATTGATCCTAGCCGGGCCTTCCAGGACCACCCGTCTTGTCGAAGCAGGGGCCAAAGTGGTGTATTGAAGCTGGGCCCCTCAACCACCAGGATCCCCCTTTCCGAATTTCCACGGGTCGCAGCGCACGGCAAACACGCCGGATTCCATTGATGTAAGCCCGGAACCTAGGCTGTGGGCGTTGGATCCCAGTGATGCTAGTCTGGAAGTCCAGCAGCGTCACTGGGAGGTCCCCTCACTACGTACAGGTGCCCACGTCGAGGGGGATGGTAGAGTTGGAGTACTGAAAGTAAGTATGACAGTGCTGGTTGGTATCAGGTTTCCATCCTTTTTAATAAGGATTCTTTTGGCATGTATGACATTCTGGTTTTTTAGCTCTTGTACGATTTCTTCTTCAGAGCTGTTTAGGAGATCCCATTCCACGATAACCCATTTTGGTGTATTTAAAGTGGCATGTGGATTGATTTTGATGGGAATTCCACCAAAAGTTATTGTTTTAAGAAGTAGCTCAGAATGACGGTCATTTGTCGTTTGTATAAGCAGGTCACATGATTTCAAGCGACGAACCATTTTCGGTGGACCAGCAACATGTTCTAGACACCTTTGCATTACAAAGGGAGAAAGTTTACTAACTGGCTGGTCTGATAATGAATATAAAATTAGAAAGAGTGGAGAGGAGGTCTGGATCACATCTTTCTTTTGTCTCTTGGCAGTAAATGAGTTTGGATCATCTTGCTGACGATTGTGTTCATTTTGGTCCAATGATCCAGGTGAGACCTGGTTTGTAGAGTCCATTTTTTTCCTTTCTGCCCCGAAAAGGATTATTTTTTTTTCTTTTCAGGTTTCCGTCCCCGCCACGGGGAGGCAGGAGTGGTGCTACCTAGTGACCAAGTGCTTGGAGTGGTTAGTTTGTTAGTGAGAAATTTAATTAATACCTTAAGAAAAGAAAGGTTATTTTCCTTTCTGAGTTCTTACTCAATCTGTTAAGTACAAAACCTCTTCAATAAAACTGAGGATAAGAAAAGCACTGTAAATAAAACGGAATGAAATCACTTTATTTATCGCTCAAGAAAATCGCTCGGATACTATCCCTTGGCACGCGGGGCCCTTCGTAGCAGTTGAACAGATACGAAGGGATGCAGTACTTATGCAATTAGGTGCGAGAATGACTGACCAAGATTTAATTACTCTGAATGTGGCATAGTAATGAGGGTCAGTGCCGGTATGAGTATCTTGTAAACTGCAACCCTTCTAGAGTTTACACATACTACTGTGCCTTGGGTGTATAGAAAGATTGGTCCAATAACTAAATACTATCCAGAAACGGCAATACTATGGTGGAAATGGCTTGTTGATGCGAAAGGACAATGAAGGTTGAAAAGACTTGTGCATAGCAATAGAAAGATTACAATCAGCCAAATAGCATTCCAGTACAACAGTAGTAGCCAAAGAAGGTTTTAAGAAAAACTCTGTGTACCCTCTCATGGAGGGATGGAATAGCGTAGCCGAGGAGAGAGCCAGATTCCATTCCTGTCGAAAGCGAAAAAAAAAGTTACCTGATCTGCAAAAATTCGGTTCCTATTGGTAAAAGACAACACATTATGACGAAAACAGCAAGGACGCAAGGATGCATCCTTTCTGTTGCATCCTTGCGTCCTTGTCACACCATTGTACCACCAGCCTGGCTGGTTGTATAATGGTGTGAGGAGTGTTTTAGATATTGGGCCCCTAGATACAATAGAGTAATATTTAGATGTCACAGGTTATGGACATTATTTCCGGCGCATCCCTTCATGCCTTACCATAGAGCCGAAATTGCAAAGGACTGGTTCCAGGATCGTGAAAGTGAATTTACCCTGTTGCAATGTCCTCTCCAGTCAAAAGATTTCAATAAAATTGAGGACTTTTGCAATTAAGGTATTGAACTCTTCGGAGTAGAATTGCAGTAGGTGTCGGAAAATTGAGTCAACTTGGAATGACATCCCTGTCACATACATTTCACCTTGTTGAGTACGTGTCACACCGAAACCTGTTCCAAAATTTATTCGGAGGGCTGAAGGTTGGGATCTACTCGATATTAGGTAGTTGTACTTAATAAAATTACCATTCCTTATTGATAAGAAAATACGTACTTGCCATTCTCTACCATATTTGATATTCAATTTTAAAATATGCTGAAATTAACAAATCAGATCCGCGACTTGAATTATTCTAACTCGGCATCTAGCCTTAGTAACCCTTTTTACACAGTTAACTCCATCCTAATCCAGCTTAAGTGTATAGGAAATAATAGACACTTAGAGACAGTTCACATTGAGCAGTGCCACTCTCAGGCTTTATTTCCTATTACACCTCAGTTAAAGCGTCCTGGCGTGGGATGGAATGAAGCGAAATTGATCATCTGAAAATACTGCAAGTATAATTGTCAACCATCTTTCGTTTTAACAAAATGTCCTACTTCTTGGGGGCGAAGTGAGAAAACAAATATCCTGTTTAACGGCAGTTTAAAATTTATTTTTTGAATAGAATTGTAATTTGTCATAAGTTGACTATTTTCAATCAAATAAAAAAAAATAATAATAATAACTAAATCTTAGCCGCACAACAAAAGAAATATATACACGTGTTCATTAATGCTGACTATTAAAACTCATCACATAAATAGGAATACCTATTTTTATTGATATTTATAATAACTATTAGAATATGATGATCTATACCAGTAGTTGCAAACTATATTTTTATTAATTATTAGCATCCCAAAAGGACATTTTTATCAATACACATATCCTCCTGTTATATTTGTGCTGACAAGCGTTTTCGAATATTAAAAATAATGGGCGACTTTTAGCATCACATACAATTAAAAAATAATAAATAAACTGCGTTTGTTTCACGGATTTATATAATTTTACAACCCGGTTAAGCATTGGACAAACCAGTTCAAATAACTACACCCCCTGTAAATGTGCTTTCTCTGCATTTCAGTGTCGTACCACGGTGACGCTATCTTTCTAATAAATTTTAAAATATCGCAATTTTATAATCTTAGAATACTCTTTCTGTCAGTAGACTATGCTTTATATGTCATTCATATTGAAGTGATTATTTATAATATATATATATATATATATATATATATATAAAAGTTAAACGAAAAGCATACAGTGCGCATAAATTTAAAATAAAGCGCAAATTCGACCATGCAATTTACTTAACATTATTAAAACACTTAAATTAATAATATTGTTCAATTCATTTTCTTTTTCTTGTAGTTTCGGTTTCATATTAATGTTTCTATAATCAATTATTTCACAAATGTTGAAGATGCCAATAAAGCAAACGTAGTACATTAATTGAGTGGGTAGGATTAGATCTTACATATAAACTTACATCTTACATCTTACACTGCTTCATACACAGTGGAAAAAATAATAAAACTGAAAATCAATTTCATATTGCAAAATATTGATTAAATATGAAAAGTAATCCCCAAGAAGTGCGTATTGCTTATAAGGCTTTCTCGCTTTTAGTGATTTTTAGGGTTAGTCCCCTATAAAATGCAATTCACTGTAATTGTTTATGAAAACACTTTCTCTGAAGATAAAATTATCAGAAACAACTTTAAATAATGGACTACTTTAAAATCAACAAATTAAATTTTTATAAACTATTACAGCGATTCTTCGTGTAAAAGTAAAATCATTATACAGGGGTTAACTGTTCCTTAAAGAAGTCTGGTCCTTCTTGCACTGAATTGATAAAATTGAAAATTAAAAATTTTTTAAAAATCTTGAAATTTTAACAATTTGGGAAAACCCCTAAAGACTTTTCCATCCCTTTCTGACAATATAGATAATGAGTACGCTGATATTATTCTAATTTTGTCACTTGTCACTTGTTTAGAGAGGTCTGGGTTCGATTCCCATCGACACCTGGAGGATTTTCTAAGGTCTTTTTCAATGAGGCTACATTTAGCCGATCTCAGGCGGAGGGAGTAGATTTTCATCGTGATTTATTCTGGTCTGTGAAAAAAACAATCATAATCCACGTTTGTGGAGATAATATACGCTACGGAATGATGGACTCGAAACCAAATTTGGCAGGTATTGTCTTTGGAGGATGCGGAGGAGAATTACAGGTTGGTTGGTTGGTATAGAAGTTTAAAGGCACAAGGGCAACTTAGGACAAAAAGTGCCTAATCCTGTGTTTGGATAGATGCTGGAAATTTGTTTTATTTG
Source organism: Mastigoproctus giganteus (assembly GCF_048544385.1). Lineage (NCBI taxonomy): Eukaryota > Metazoa > Arthropoda > Arachnida > Uropygi > Thelyphonidae > Mastigoproctus > Mastigoproctus giganteus. Next base: position 150,319,773 of record NC_143586.1, on the reverse strand, counting down.
ATATTAGAGATGGTCATACAGTCTGGTTTTTTTGAGATAGGTGAAAAGCTCATCTAGATTAGCATTGTTTCCCAGCAGATGGATTAGTGATAAGGGTTCTTGGATTTGGGCCAAGAAGAAGAATTTAGTATTTCTGATATGAGAGTAAAAAGAACAGTCTAAGAGGATATGGCGAACTTTCAGTTGTGATAATCAATGAGTGCATAAAGGTGGGCCATCGCCTATGAGCAGCGCGCTTTTTACAAAAGTGAATCGCCATCGTCTTTTGTTTTGACAGGCGGTAACCATTTTGTAGGGTCCACGTCTCCAATTTATTTATGGAAAGTTGTAACTGTCTCTCTATGCTGATAATGTTTGGTGAATGGCATGATATAGCGAGATCGTCGGCATACAAATATATTTCTACAGTTTTGGGAATATTTTGTGTCATGGTATTTAGCCTAATTGCGAAGAGGGTGGCACTAAGGATAGATCCTTGAGGCACCCCTTCTTCTTGGACAAAATACTGTGAAAGTACATTCTGGTGACGGACTTGAAAGGTTCTGTACTTAAGAAAATTCTGAATGAATTAAGGTAAGTGTGCTCTCAACCCGTAGGAATGGAGCTCTCGAAGAATGCCATGCCGCCATGTTGTATCGAATGCCTTTTCAATATCTAGACTGATCATCACTAGATGTTCGTTTTTAACATATGCATTGCGAATATTAGTTTCGGCTCTTATCATTAGGTCCACGCAGGATCTGTTTTTTTCAGAAATCGTATTGATTGATATTTAACAGCATTTCACCTTCAAGGATCCATTTTAGTCTGCTGTGTATAATTTTTTCTAGTGTTTTACCTACCCAGACTGCTAGTGAGAGAAATGGGCCGATAGTTTTCTGGAAGTGATGGGTCCTTTCCTGGTTTTCGAAAAGCAAGAATGATAGAGTGACGCCATGAGGAAGGATAAACACATTGAAGAAAAATTCGATTATATAAAACTAATAATAGATTTAAGGCTGTATTATTTAGATGTTTGAACATTATATAGTAGATTTCGTCCGGTCCTGCTGCGCTATTTGCTGATCTGTACAGAGCTTCTTGGAGTTCAGTTAAGATGAAAAGCTGGTTATAAGGAAGAGATTGGATTGTATTAAAATTTATTTAATTTTCTGCCGAGGTTTTGATTTTCAGGAAAAACAATTGTCATATGCAGATACTGCCGATATTCGACTGAAAGTCTCTCCAAGGAAATCGCCTATTTCTTTAGGAGAGGACAGTTCTCGTCCATTTTTAATTAAGATTGGAGCAGAAAAAGGAATGCATTTATTATTTAATTATTGAATTTTCTTCCATATTAACCGACTACTACTGTTCTTTGTGATGGTACTGGCAAATCTTATCCAGGATTCTTTTTTGGCTTTGTCTTCTGATTTGTCGTGCTCTTGCCTTTTGTTTTTGTATAATATGAGGTTGGCAGTTGTGGGAAACCTACGAAATAGATTCCAGGCTTTATATTTTTCCTTTTTAGCACTGTTACAAGCCTCATTCCACCAGTGTTTTACATGTCTGTGTTGGTCTGCAGACGACTGAGGGATTGCTTGCTTCAGACGCTGCTGTCAAAATTTGTGTGGAAATGTGCTCAGTGACGTTGTCTATCGGTTGTGTTTTAATAAATCGATCATCAAAAGAGCACTGGCTGAGTATTTTGCCCAATTTGCTTTTGAGAACTTCCATTTTACTCTGTAATTTGGATATTGGGATTGTTTTGTTTGAATTTTGCATATAATTGGATAGTGATCACTGTTGTGCAGATCATTTAGGATTGTCCACTTCATACTGGGAAATAAAATTGGACAACAGATTGACAGATCAATTGCTGAGGTGGATCCTGCGGGAAAATGTAAATATGTGTGATGGCCAGTATTTAGTATGATTAACTGCTGTTGGTTCAGTAAGGTCTCAATCAGTTGTCCTCTTTGATTCATGTCAGAAGATCCCCATAATGGGTGACGACCATTGAAATCTAAGAGGCAGAAAGGTGTTGGCACTGGCGCTATTAGATCTAGTTCTTTTAGCATGATGGTACTGTTTGGTGGAAGGTATATTGAAATGAGAGTTAGGATTATTCCAAGTGCAACACGCACAGCAACGGTTTCTAAGCCAGTTTTTATAGAAATATGTCAAGCGGGGATTTTAGAGTTAACTAATATCGCAACAGCTCACTGTATTATACTTATTGATCAGGTCGTATAATTCATGAATATTGCTCGAATGCCCCTGCAGTTCCATTGGAGTATGTGCTGCATTACTTGGTCTTAGGAGTTATGGTTTGATCAGTCTGTTTTTTTGGAGCAGTTTGTTTGTAACGATTTGTTATATTTCTATCTTTTTTGGGGAAGACGGGTCACTCTGTATCCATGTGTTCTTCCGCATGAAGTTCTAATACAGTTTCTTCTAGGTCAGTTTTATTGTCCACATCCATATGTATAGGGGATTGTTTCTTGGTCTGAGCATGGTCTGTTGGTATTGTTTTGTCTGCTTTTTTTAGTAGTTTCAGGGATATTGGGTAGTATTGAAATTGGGGTATTAATTCCTTGCTCCAGTTGATTGTGTTTGGCAGGTTGCGGCTTAGCATTAAGCACGGATCTGGCCCAATCAGAAAGAGAAATGTTTGGAGGGACTGTAATGTCAGTTTGAGTAGCAATGGAAAGGCTGTGTTGGGTTGCTTATGCTTTTTGGCTTCCTGGTACGTTACTCTGTTTTCTGTTTTGTATTTTTTTTCCCACTTTCCACATTTCACAATTTTTTTTAATATGCCGGATGGTTACCTTTGCAATTGGGACAAGTGAAATTGTTTACGGTACAATCAGCTTGAGTGTGTTCTGCTGAACCACAGTTTGGGAAAATCATAGTGCCACGGCATGCTATCTGGGAGTGTCCATATTTCTGGCACTTATAACACCTGATGGGATTCGGTATATATGGACGTATACGACAATTTAGATATCCTGCTTTAACCATTGTTGGTAAGTTTGGAGTGTTAAAGGTCAATATTATGTTTCGTGTAGGCTTTAATTCATTCTCCATCTTTCCGGATTAATATTCTTTTTGAGTGTATTACTCTTTGATCTGCCAATTCTTGAACTATTTCATCCTCTGAGATGTTAATGAGATCCTACTCTGCTATAACTCCTTTGGAGGTATTCAGAGTGGCATGTGGCGTTAATTTCACCTGAATTCCACCAAATGTAGTCAGTTTCAATAATATTTCTGAGTGTTTTGGCTTCATTATTTCTACCAGCAGGTCTCCAGACTGTAATCGTTTAACCATCTTCGGTGATCCTGCAGCATTTTCCAAGCAGCATTTCTGGATTAGAAATGGGGATAATTTGCTCGCAGGAAAATCTGATAGAGAATGAATAAGGAGGAAAGGCTGGGTGATCTTGTTGACATTGATCTGTTTTTTGTCTTTTATTTTGATAGGAGTCATGATCAGATTGGTCTTTATTGGTAGAGGATTTCAATGGATGAAGTGGAGGAAAGGTTTCTTTGTCCATTTTGTACTCCATTTGGCCCTGAGGGTTGGTTTTCCCACTCAGGTTACCGGCCCCTCCACGGGGAGGCAGGAGTAATGCCACGAGTGGCCAAGCGGTTGTTAGGTTAGTTGGGTTAGTAACTCTAATAAAATAAAAGGAAAGTTGTCTTTTCTTTCCTAACTTAACTTACTACGTGTAAGATGAAGTCTACTCTACTTTATGAAAAACTTAAGAGAAGTTAACTTTAAACTTAATAAGAAGAGTGATTCCTTTGAAGGAAAACGCTTTAAATCGCTTTATAGAGCTCAGAGATCGCTTGGCCACGGAAACGCTTGGCACCCGGGGCGCCCAGAATTACTGGAAAATCAACATTGATTACAAACATCGACGCTAGAGGAAAAGGTTTGCTCTAAACGATTAAACTTACATGATGTTTGTGGTTGTGCCTACTGCAATGAACACGCCCTTAACTCAGATAGCATAACATTCCCATTTTATAAGATGTTATCAGCTTGTTCACTTCGTGCACTTTACTGCTTCACGCTTTCATGTAACAGTGTTATCGGAAACACATAACATGTGGCACGACAAGCACACTACCACGACATTAAAGCTATTATACCTCTTGTTCCCCTTCGCGATAATGAGTTCTTCAATTAGTACCCAGTATGCGTCTCGATCTGGTAACTACAGTAGTCTAGTAGAACCTTAAACCTAACTGCAAAGCATATCAGGGTGATGTTTCTCACTTGCTGTATAAGGTTGTCATTCAAGACTGCTAGGTGAGGTTTTCTGCCACTATATGCATTGCGCTTTATGAGTTCTAAGGAGCGAAGTCCAGCTACCAAGGCGGAAACGTCGAAAATTAGCTACTGATTACCACTTTAGTGGCAAAATGTTTTCATTACAGTTCTAATATAGATATACCATGCTTGGGATATCTACAGTATGTTAGAACTCTGCCTTGCATTAAAGCGATCGGTACCAGGCACCTTACTGCTATAACCATAACAAAAATTTCATGTCAGACTGAGTGCTATTCCTGTACCATGCGAAGAAATAACACTTTGGATTGTACGCATCTGTTTGTACTTATTATACAATTTAATGAAATGTAACATCGCTGCGGTAGATAAGTACTTATCTACCGCAAACAACCGTTTTCCAGACAACCTAAGTGTTTAAACGTAGTTCTTGGACAACAGCCATTGATATATATTTTTTCTCTGATTGATATCCTAGAAGGACGAGCAGATTGGTGAGCAGCGCTAATCGAAATCCACATGCACACGCGAAGAACGGCTTATACGAGTGTAAACATATGGATTGCAAAGGCTGGCAACTGAGGTACATCCTAAAGGGAATCAGAAAAAGGAACAAGGGAGGTATATTTTTACTGGGAGCGTGGGAGGGTAGAAGTTAGATCGTAAGAAGTTTTCAGGTAGCATTTTGTGGAACGTTAGAGGTGCGTGTAAAAGTGGTTAAGGCAGAAAGTTGGAAAATGATGAGCTTTAAATTTCGACAGATACAAATAAGTTCGTTTCCTTGGGTCATTATACCGCTAAAAGACTAATATTAAAAGAAAACTGTATCTAAATGTTTATTTGTGCTTATCGGATTAATTAAATAATTGACGCCAATGCTGTTGGTATTTTACTTCAGGCAGCATTACAAACTACTGTACACTGAATTTCTACTTCGTTTATAGCAGAGTAAGCAAACGTGCGAGCGTACTGCCGAATGAATAATACAAATAAACGTGTGATGGAATGAAATTCGACACAAATGCAAGATATTGTGAGGAAAATGAATATTATTTCTCCGCTTATCATATCTTGAAAGACATCGGCACAAGACTATTATCAATCTGCGTTTAAGTATAAAGTTCTGATTTTCAGTAAACAAAATGCACTGCCCTATCACCATTAATATCCCTTTAGACAAAATAAGAGCGTTTATTGTGTCATTTAATATTTTGTGCTGAAACCTTTTACTTTTATGACGGCCTTCAATCTTCGTGGCATTCTCTCAACCAGCTTTTAATAAATGCCAGGTGATATGTTCTTTCACTCGGCATTTAACGCAGCCGCCAGTTCGGCCTTGTTCTTTGGGCGATCTCGACGTGCATGCACCCGACGATCCAATAATCTCAAAGATGCTCAATAGGGTTCAGATCAGACTTTTCCACACCCATGTCCTCAACTGTTACGACCCGAGCAGTATGGCATGGCGCGGTGTCTTACTGATACAGGTATGGGCTTTCCCCGAAGTGCTGCCATAAATTTGGAAATGCATAATTGTTCAGGCTGTCCTGGTATTGCACAGCATACCATGACACTGCATTGTCATGGTAAACCAAACTTCATTGTTGAGAGGATACAATCAGGAAGGAACTGTTCCCCTGGTATTCGCTACACCCAGAAACGGCCATCAGACTGGTAGAGTGCGGACCTTGACTAGTCTGTCCATTGGACTGTTTTCCACTGCTTTACAGTCCAGGATTCGCGCTCCTTACACCATGTTAATCGGCGTGTAGCATTTGTTGAGGTAATTCTGTTGAGCGTGTCATCTTGCATCCCACTTTTGCAATTGTCTGTGTGCATATTTATAGTAGGTTCTGTAACGTGTTGCATGCACAGGACCTGTTTCTCCATCCATGGAGGGGTGTCTGGATATTAATGGTAGAGCAGTGTATATGTGGATAAGGTTGCTTATCTACATATAGCAACAAACTATCTTTGTTGTTCTTAGCAACAAATATAGTTTTCAACAACGGAGCAAATAACTTTCGTGGGATCTATGCTCGTTATAATGTAAGGTCTCTCTCTCTCTCGCTCTCTCTCTCTCTCTCTCTCTCTCTCTCTCTCTCTCTCTCCTTTGGTAAAGCTGTAGCGGCAACGAAGATCAAAACCGCTGGCAGAAATCCCAAATCGATTCAGTCTCTTAAATAAATCTAAAATGAGAATTATAGGACAGATAACTGTTATTGTTATGTTACTATTTCATGGCAATTTCGATGAAAAATGCGTTATGTATTTCAATTATTATTAGAACCATATAGTAAAAGAAAGCCACAAGCTTTTGCTGCACTGGCAAAAAAAAGATAAGAAAATATAAATTATGCACTTCCCTCCTCACACAGGTAAGTATCCCGTTGATCTTTGAATTTATTCAAACTGTCATTCTCAACTGCCTGCGGAGGCAATTTGACCCAGTAATCAACAACTCGCTCTCTAAGAGAAAACAATTTAAAAATAATCCTACAATATAGTCTAAACCTCTTCCCCTATAATTTGAATTCATGGCCTCTAGTTCTGCAATTCTTTATAAGAGTTAAAATTAATACCGTCATTCATTTTACTAACCATTTTCAAAGCCCTTATAACCCTCAATCATTATCCCCGTAAGGTGAGTGGTCGCAGTTCTGTGGCCGGCATATAAAAGGAGTCTTTTCTCGTACGCTCGGTTTTTAGCCGATCTCACCATGCGAGTATTGGTGACACTTTAGCACTTCTAAACACTATAACACTTTAGCACTTCTTCAACCCACAAAAAATCTCTTCCGAGTTCAAAGATTCCCTCATAATTAACCTCAATAGTTCAATGCACTGTCTGGCCGTCTCCCTCAAAATTATTGGGTATATGCGATTAATTCCCGGAGCCTTACTTGCCTGCCTTTAGAAACGAAAGTTTTTATAATAAATAGTCATCTGTAATTTCAAAATTACTAACTTCATATGGCTTAGCTTCACTCGCACATCCTCTCCTCACCATGAAGGATCTTTCGTCAGTAAAGACTGATGCAATGTACGAATTCAAATCATCAGCAACATCAGCTGGATTATCTAAGACTTTCCCACACCCAGTATACAAGGATCCTATCGAAGAAGGGACAAAATTACTTATGTCCATTCTTTGCTTTCTTAGCCAATGCGCTCTCGTGAACAGTCTTGTCCTTCCCTAACCTTATCTCTGGTTCAGTATCACAGATCAGATCAACTTGTAGCTGTCACAGGCTTCAATACTTTTCATCGCTCTCTAACTGTCCCATGCTATCTTTTGCTCCTCTATTAGACTGGTCAGCTCCGTATTCCTCCATTTCGGCATCCTCCTCGTGCAATATTTTGGTTATATGCGTCCATGGTTTCTGTGAGTTTTGCTTTAAAGGTATTCCATCATAAATATTCGCTCTCCCTCTGCAATCCGCCCAATTAATAGTTGCCATTTATCGTGTTAAACAGTCATAGCCCCCTCTTCTGAAATTAAGACCGTACCTATACCTTTAACTACAGCAACATATTTTTTAATTTTCCAACTAGCGACTGTATGATCACTACGAGCCAATGATTCCTGTACTTTACGCCCTGTGATTTCATTTGATTCGTGAGTAATAATGATATCCAGAGTTTTCTCACCCCTAATATTTTCTCTAGCATGCTGCTACAAATAATAATCCTATATATTTTATTTAAAAATATTGTTCCCCATGGCAAGTTTCCTTTCCACTTCCAATTAGCCACAAACTGGAATCAGCCATAATAAGAAATTCACACTTGCTTGCCCATTCTATCTGCGGATAGAGACTCATGGCATACTCTTCACAGTCTTCTGGTCTATTGACAACTCTCACTCCCATTATACTTTTTCTTCCAACTAACTGACATCACACAGATTCTCTGTGCTGGTACAAGTAGCTTCTGCGTCAGCAAAAGCTCTTTCTGTTCTTTAAGGCTTCGTTTGATAAGAAGCTTTATCTTCTCGCTCAATTTAAATGTTGCTACACTCAGAACATCTTGCGATTATCGGTTGTCACCGTAACATACAAGAATTATTGAGATGAGCGCAAACATTACTTTTACCCACGTAATCAGATAAACGTGGATATATATTAATCCCTCTCCACCTAACTATCAGTTTCTCTGAACCCTTAAGGTATCCTCAATGGTACTGGCAAAGATCATTGCACTACCCTTTTCAAATTAATATTGTCTCTACAAAATAGATTTCTTTTACCTACAAGTGAGGACCACACTGGAATTATCCTCTCCCCTCTAGAGGTTTATATATTCTCTCAACTCTTGAGTTAATCCACAAAGCTTTCAGCATGTAGTCCCTCATATCTGGGCAGAATTGCAGACACATACACATTGTGACCCGAATTGCGGCATTTTTTGCAGAATTGTCCAAAAATTATGGTTCAGCCGAATGGATAATAAGAGCCAGTGCATACAACGCACCGAGTTATGAAAAAATTTAAATTATACAGAAAGTACAAATATTTTATGTTAGACGTACCAAATATTAAATTGCTGTTTTCATTAGCTGCCTTGTTATGTTTTAAGGAAGATAAATTAGCTAATGAACCTGATTGAAATCGCTGTGAATGATATTTACACTTACAGGAGAACATAATTACACAGTAATAATTTTCAACGGTTTATTGGTTAATTATTGTTACAAAATATCCAGTTGTAATCAACAGTTTACTGAATGTATACATCATCGATGAAAATAGAAGTTTGAAGCGATTCCGTTTTGATTCTATTCCTTCTGAATGATAACAAACTTTACACTTCACCATTTCTAAAGGTGAAAGGATTTCTACTGAAAGTGGATAGTTTCTCATCGAGATTTGTATTTCTAAGTGTGCACCTACTTAAAATATCGGCCAGGTACAATGCAATCTAAGGGAGCACGTGAATTTCTTCTATTTAAATATGCTCTTAAACTCTTGCCACTCAAATATTCTCTTAAATTTTTGCCACTCAAATATGCTCTTAAATTTTACGAACTCGTGATCCATAATGCAAAATTTCAAAATTTTGATGATCAACAGATGTAACTCAAATATTCTGCAATCGATATGAATCAGTGGACTAACTGAACTATTCTATATGTAAAGTGCTGCTCAATGTATACATTCATGGAGGTTATCATTAAATTTAACCCTTTCAGAAAACACTACAATACAATAACATTTCAGTGAAGGATATTTTAGAAGAATGACAACAAAACGGCAGCGAGAGTGGTTATTGCAGCTATTTGACAAATTTATAATGGCCATCCGATGCAAGATATTACCAAAGCGATGGTTGGCGTAGTGGTGGTGGAATATAGAGATGTCTCTCTGGCACGCTGTAGTCTTTAGGAACTAATGATGGAGAGTAATCTCTAAGCATTGATTGCACACTTCCTGCAAGTTTCGGCCAGTTGTACTCTCCACTGAGTGGTGGAGGCGTATATGCTTCCCACACTGAAGGCCAGATATAACCGCACCTTTCCTTTGAACAGTAGTGTTGCCAGGGTGAAAATAAACCGGGTTCTTTCAAAACTGGTGGTTGACCGCATTCCTTCCATGGTAATGGAGAATTGTAGAACTGCAGTTCTGCTGAATAGTATTCTTTGTGTATAGCAGGAGAAGTATAAACGTATCGTTCGGTAGTGCAGTAATCCTCCCAAAGGGATGGGGCTGTATCAGCGTATCTTCCAGTTGAACCATAACTTCTTTGTAGTTCTGAGGAACTAAAAACGTATTTTCCTACAGAGGTGTAATCTTCCCATAGCGTTGGTGAGTTGTCGACCGTTCTTCCTGCTGAAAGATAACCTTGACGCAAGGTTGGCGAACTGTAAATGTTTCGTACTGTCGAGCTGTAGCCTTGCCACACTGGAGGAATATTTGTCGATTCCATTAAGACATCGCTTGAGAACTCTGAAAAATAACAAAGTATGAACGCCAAAATATATAAAAATATCACAATATAAAAGTGGTCCTAGCCTCTTGTAAAGCTTAAGGAACAGTCACGAAAGTCCGGTGTCCCAACAGTGTTTTGAGTTCCTATAAAATGCACCCTGAAAGGTGGATCGCTATACAAGATGCATTTTGTTAGGCAAACAAGTAACAGCCTAAGGTGCCATTTACAGAGAGACTACCCACTTATCAGCAATATGTAACACATAAAAATTAACATTCACTGATATTTTAATTCAAGTATAACTGTAAATTTACAAAATTTTATAAAACGTATATAATAACATCGAATTGAATCTATCGATGTTCTGAAACACATAATGGGAAATATTTCCACGAAATGGAACCAAATTTCTGCAGAAGTATTTAACGCAATAGTTATTTACTAATGCTGAAAAACCGAATAGGTATTTTTGATCTACTTTCACACACGAGGAATCCTTTAGAGAAGGAGATGCCAGATGTTTATGAAATTCTAACTGAGAGCTAAATGATTTTGTGATGACTAAGAGGAAACGGGAAGAAAAACTGTTGAAGCTAAACACAAAAATGCAACTTGGGGGGAGGGGATAAGATCTATCCAGTTACATTAAGGGAAGCAGCCAAGGAGGTAAGCAAATCTTTAACCATAATTATGAGAGCATCTTTGGATTCAGAAGAGGTACCTGCGGACTAGCGAAGTGCAAATGCATCCTCAATTCAAAAAACGAGACATGAGTAATTACAGACCTCTTAGCTTAACTTCTGTTCCAGGGAAAATACTGACGTTACTAGTTAAAGAAGTAAAGCGTGACCATTTAAGAGGGAGTACAGTCATAGTGCAGTCCCAGAATGGATTTGTTATGGGACGATCTTGGCAGAGCAATTTGATTGGCTGTTATTATGCAGTAACAAAGAAAGTGGATAAAAAATAATTTTGACATCATATACTTAGATTTCAGAAACTCCTTTTATATTTTTGCTTATAAAAGACCACTTTAAAAATGGAGTGAGGGTAGGAGCATGTTACTTCTCTGAATAAAGGGATGACTGAGTGGGAAAACACAGAGTACTTATCAATACACACTGCTCTTCGTGGACTAATGTCATTAGTGCAGTCCCCCAGGATTCAGTGCTGGGCCCATTGTTGTTATGTATATTTATCAATAATATTTATTAAAGCAAATCAAGTTTAATATCTAAATTTGCAGAACGAGATCGGATAAGGGAAGAAAGGGGCGCTCTTACCAAAAGAGGCTTCAGTTCTGGAAATTGCAGCGTCCGGAGATTAGGTACCTACAGGCAGATCTGATTGAGATATTTAAAGTTCTGAATGGATTGAGTAAGCTAAATGCTGATGGACTCATTCCTCTTGCTCGGACCAGACACACTCACACAATATGTAAACTTTATTACTCGAATTAATCCTGCTATAAGAAGAGATTTCAGAACCAGAGATTTAAAATTCGAACAGCTACTTTTATTTTATTATCAACTCTAAATTATGCAGTGGTTTCTCGCAAAATTAGACTGAGGAGTGGTAGGGGATTTATTCATATATTACTAGCACAAGACACCCATTTTTGGAATTTCAGCTACGTCACTCCCTCACCGTTATGAAATCTGATCTCCCTATAAAATTATCTCGTAATAAATCACAGATGACCCATTCCAACTGAAATATCAAAATAAATTCATTTTGAAAACCAGTTCGGTTGTCTATCATACACGTTTGAGAATCTAAAGTACTGAGATGAACTCCGTTTTGAACCCGTATCGTTTAAACACGAAGTACAAAACAAATTATTGAATTAAAAATGTTAATTTTATTATTCAAATACGAACAAATTTCTCTGCCGAAAATGAAGTGCAGGAAACTAGTTCAAGAAATTGATTAAAACTGGTCATTTAGCGAAAGTATAGTATATTAAAACTTTATAAGATTCATGATCTTACTGACTGAACTCTGCTTCAAAAGAATTCCAATTCTTTAAAAAAGTCTTCAGAAATCTTCAAGATTTCTTTAAATTGATTATGAATTCTCGAATCGCTAACTTCAGCAGATAGTCTTTCCGGGGTTTCTTTGTGTGGTGGCGTCGCGGGCTACAATGAAAAGTTTCGTATCAGATCTGAGCTCAAGGATGGGTGTTTCTGAAGAAATAAGAAAATCGCTTCCCAATTACCTCCAAAAGACATTTATTTATTAATTACGCTTACTTGCTTTAGGAAAAAAAGATTAATTACAAGCAACAGCATTAATAATCAAAATGAATGCCTAAAAATACATTATACATCCTTTGTTTTCCCTCAATTAATAAAGAAGGTGTTTCCATTCTCAAGTAACAAAATCTTTGAATTCATCGATCTGTACACCACGGTTGACCTCAATAACGTTAGAGGTTAGCTATCACTTTGGACGTTGCTCATAAAGAGGAGCACAACTACACGTAGTCGGAAAAAACACGGACATCTGTCTCTATCCGTTTAGGAGTTATTGGTATGTTTTCTGATATTGTGTGAATTGCCTCCAGGTTTGCTGTGCTCGACTTTGCAATGACCTCCAACTCTCCTTATCATCTAAATAAGAAAATTTTAACGAATACAGAGAGAAGGAAACTCTTTGCGACGAAATTTGCTCCAAAACAAATGTCTTTCAATAATTTAAATACCGAATATCAAGACAGATTTCTTGAAGAAAGAAAGAAAAAAATTATATTAAGTAGCCATATTTAAAAAATATTCTTAATCATTGTAATATAAATATCTGTTCTTCAGAATCCTATTTTATTAACCACGAGGATTCTGTAATCGGAAGCATTTTCTTAACACGAAATGGATAGCACAGGAACCTTCATTTATGCGTGTCCTCCACGTATTTAGTAGATGCGGCCACATTGCAGATTCTTTGAATGTGCATAATCGAAAATATCAAGCAAAGAGAAATTTAAATCGCTCACAATCAAGCAGTTCTTTTGTGGATTCTGATCGCAGGTGGCGTAACAAGTCGATATTAGTAAGTTGAACGTGTAGTTGATGACGTTACATACGTTGTGCCTATAAAACATTCGATTTCTCTCTCTCTGCATTGCGTAGAGAGAATCTCATGTATGCGCGTTTTCCATATGATGTATGCATGAAATCAATTCCGCTGGGACATTCTCCAGATTCATGAATGCAATGAATAAGAAAGAGAGCCTCACTGCTCTTGATTTCTTTGACAACGCTTGTTTAAGTACAGCTATTTTCCTATATGTTTCGCATTTTAATAAAAAATATCAACATGCATTCGAACCAATGAAAACATTTTGGTCTAAAGGTCATATTGTTTACTCTATAAAGATAAAGGAATTACCAAAGTGTTTTGCTGTCATAATTTGTATTTATAGATCGACCGAATTTAAGAAAAGCATGTTGTTAATAATGTATATATGGATGAGCCTAAATTTAAATTTAAATATATATTTTAAAGATGATTCTAATTTTAAAATTCAAAACCAAATCTTCAGGTTTGCAGCTTCTAAAATCCACCAGCACATTATGAAAAATAACGTCAAAATTGGATCGAACCTGAAAAAAGTGCATTGCATTTTGTTGATTGTTTATTCTGGAGAATGCAAGGTTTTCTTGGTTACTTTTAAAATGGCTCCCAATACAACTCACACAACCAGATGTCAATCAATCATGTCCTTAAATCATGCATTTCCTAAGGCTCGTTTTCTGCTCGTAAGATGGAAAACCAAAATCCAGGGGAAATCCCTGAACCTCCAACAGAGAAAAGATAATTCAGCGAGGCTCCAGGTTCTTCACTTCGTTAAAGAAATTCTAACTGAAACCTTCCATGCTGGTAACAAATGGCAGTTACTTTAGCAGAAAAAGCTATTTATTATGAAAGCGATTCTTAGAGCAATTATTCACATTCTTCGACATCACGTAGCGTTGTATATTTTTCAGTTATAAAAGTATAAAGGCAATCCAGCTAATTACAGATTGCAGTTCACTGTTGCTCATCAGTATATTTTTAATTATTGTTAAAAATAAACTGGTAGTTCTTTCGTACATCAAATTACCCTCTTCCTGGGATTTTCAAAAGTGATTACACCCACTTCTATTTTTGCAATATGGCTAGTTAATTTCATTTTCACCTGGACTCCCACTCAACTCATTACTGAGTTCTGTTTTCGTCACTAGTTGTAAGGAGATAGTTTGTTATTATTATTGCTCTATGGTGACAGAACCGGTGGAGCATTAATTAAAATTAGTGATTCATTCTCTCGGTAAACATTATTGTGCAAATGACATTTTACGCCCATTTAAATTAGCTTCCGCCATGATTCCACAGGTGACCAAAGAATCTTACAATAAACGGTACCTAAAAATGGACAATAGAGACATGCAACATTATGCTAATAACACCACCATCCGTCCAGCAATAGAATCAGAACGCATCCAGTTACATTAATTCGCCAAAAATGCCAATCAAACAAATATGAATGTGGTGTAGGTCTGGTCTGGTCTGGTGAGATCACTCGTTTGCCCACTTCAGCACTCGGAATTCAAGGTTCCATAGTTTGAGTATGTGGCGAGGAGTTGCAGACCAAACTTCCAAGTTTGCAAAGCACGTTAGTGAAGTTGGTTGCTGGCTATTTCCTGATGATGATGATTGTGAGTTTTACACAAATCTATTTTTATACCCCAGATGCTCTTAAGACTTTAGAGTACTGAAATTGGACATGCTATTTGTAGGGCAGGTTCAGAGGATGAATCCTAGGAATTTTACACAATTTTTGGGAACTGGTAATTTACTTGCTAAGGTTGGAAGTTGTTGTTGTTTGTTGGGGTTTAAGGGCTCAAGAGCAGCTTCGGCTATATTGCGCCTGTTCAAATTTTGTTATTTCCTGTTATGTTGTTACCGATTTGACATATTAGGTATGATTTGTTAGGTTTATTAAACTGAGGTATGAAAAGAGTTCACTGGCGTTTGATTTTTCTCCCATAATGAGCTCAAGGCTTGATGGTTCATTTGAATGCGATTTGAAAGCTGATTGGCGGGCGATTTGATATCGTGGACATTCTATGATGATGTGCTTCACTGTTAATGTGGTCAGACACTGTGGGAATTGTGGAGGATCGTCTTTCATTAGGAGGGTAGAGTGTGTTAAATGTGTGTGGCCGATGCAAAGCAGGGCGAGGATAATCTCTTCGTGTCTGTTTGACTGAAAACTTGATTTCCAGGATTTCTGCTGCTGTTTGATTTCGTATAATTTATTATTTTTTTGAGATTTCCTGCGTCCATATGTTTTCAGAGGATTTTCGATTGACGTTTTTAAAGTCATTGAGCGGAATTTTATGCAAGTGAGAATTTTTGTTTGATGGATTTTTTGCAGCATCATCCGCACGTTCATTGCAGAATATTCCAGAATGTCCAGGATTCCAAGTGAATCTGACTCTTTGTTTTTTTTCTTAAGATGTGATAAGATGGAAAGAATTTTTCTTACATACGGATGAGATGGATGGATGATCTTCTGTCTGTAAAGCATATATTGCACTTAATGAGTCTGTGAAAATGATACCTTTTACGAGGGAAGTTTTGGCAATGTAATCTAGGGCGAGACTTACTGCAAACAATTCAGCACTAAAGATACTGCACTCTATTGGAAGAGACCGTGAAATTATGCTGTTTGGCAATACGAGTGCAGCCCCAACGTTGTTGTTGTTGGAGTGGGATTTATTGGCGCAAGGGCTGCTATGACCATATTGCGCCTATACCGTTACTTTGGAGTGTTTGTCAATATAGGAAAGGAGACTATTCTAGAAGTGATTGTATGCGTTAATCATTTTTAGAAAGGTGAACAGTTCTGATAAAGTGGCATCATTTCCAAGTATATGGCTTAGTTGCAGAGGTTTTTGTGAGCTAATTAAGGATTTGAAACATGCGATTCTAGCTGAATGGTAATGTGTACACTCAATGATAATATGTTTTACAGTAAGTATGGAACTACAATGCGGGCAAAGTGGAGGAGCCCCAACGTGTGTAGCCGTCTTGGATCCATTAGTGTACAGATGAGAATAGTCAGAGAATTGCGTTACATAATAGGAATGTACCTGTTTTATATGTTGACTTGGGACATTGCTCTGTTTCAATTTTATGAGGTCCAGGTCACAGTCAACTGAACTGATTTCCCACGGTGGAAGGGATGTGGGGGTATCTTGGTAGATTTTATCCATACTTAAATTCAATTGTGAAAGTATTTCTTTTTGTCGGATGCCTGCAGGTTTGCATATAAGGTTTCCCATTTCGGTTTATACAGATATTCCCATGTTGGATGTCCAGGAAGGCTTTAAACTTTCGCAGCATAGTTCAGAAGAAGAACTTGTCTACGAAGACTGAGTGGGAGTTCATGGATGTCTGTGTACAGACTATACACAGGTGAGGTACGAAAGGCTCCGGAAACAACACGTAATGCACTGTGATGAATTGTATCTAACCAATTCAACACACTTTTCCTAGCTGAGGAGTAAATGGGAGAACCATAATCTAACCTAGATCTTATCATTGCACGATAAACGTGCGCGTGTGTGTGTGTGTGTGTGTGTGTGTGTGTGTGTGTGTGTGTGTGTGTGTGTGTGTGTGTGTGTGTGTGTGTGTGTGTGTGTGTGTGTGTGTGTGTGTGTGTGTGTGATGGGGGTTTACTGGTGCACGAGCTGCTGGGACTATAGTGCGCCTATTCATAGGAAAATGATAAAAATCAAATTTCAGATATAATCACTTTATGTTTTATTAGGGAGATGTTTTAGAATTTAAGATACATTCCAATATTTTTTCAAAAAAGAGAAGAATTCATTGATGTTTGCATCGTCACCAATAATATGTTTTAATGTCTTCGGTTCACGAAGATTTCTTAGGGAAAGGAGGGTGGATATTCTGTCTTGACCATAGTGAGGGCAGTCAACGAGAATGTGTTTGACTGATAAATGCGAGGAACAGTGTGGACATTGAGGAGGATCCTCTCCTGTAAGTAGATGAAGGTGAGTCAGATATGTATGTGTTATCCGTGAGCATGCAAGCACTACTTCTTCTCTTCGTACTGTTTTGGTGCTAGAGCGCCAAAGCTGTGGATCCTATTTCAACTGATAAAGTTTATTATTGGTTTAGGTGTGCCATAACTCTTTCCATAGTGCAAGACATGTTATTTGTATGATATGATTATAGTCATAGATTGGAATAGGAGCAAGCGTTAAACCATAAGTTGATGGATTTTTGGCAGTTTTGTCAGCCAGTTCATTCCCTTTTATCCCGGAATGGGCTGGGATCCAGCAAAAGGTCACTGATTGATGACGTTGCTCGATTTTTAATAAGGGGCTTCTGATTTGGTTTAAAATAGGATGAACCTTGTAAGAAAAGTTTTGTATTGCTGTAGTTGAGCTTAGAGAGTCAGTGTATACAATATATTTTAGAGATGGGTAGAGATTCAGGTTTTCTAAAGCTAACTTTATTGCATGAAGTTCTGCAGAGAAGCTGCTCTACTCAGGTGGAAGGGAAACAGAAATGATTGCGAAGGGAAATACTGCTGCTGCTCCAACGGCTGAATGTGATTTGGAGCCATCAATATTTAATGGCAATAAATTAGCATATTTCTGAATATGGCTTGCATGGAGGTGTTTCCCGTTGAGTGACGGTAGATGATTCTTTCCCAATTTTTGAAGATAAGTATCATAAGTTAATTGAGGAGGAGATGTCCAAGGTTGTTGTTGTTATGGGGGTTTAATGGCGCATAAGCTACTATGGCTATAATGCGCCTATTCATTTTTTATATAGGGAAATCGGAAAAAAATTTTTTTTTTTTTTTTTTTTTTTTTTTTATAAAAATCACAAAAGATTAAAAAGCCCAATCTGCTTCAGAAAGTTGAAAAATTCGAAAATATTTGCATTGTCACCTATGAGATTCACTAACGTTATTGGTTTATTAAGATTTACCAGTGAAAGCAGGGTTGATGTTCTGTCTTGTCTATAGTAGGGGCAGTCAATAAGTATGTGTTTAACAGTCAGATTTATAGTACAATGTGGACACTGTGGTGGATCGTCTCCTCTAAGTAAATAAAGATGGGTTAGATGGGTATGCCCTATTCTTGCCCTTGACAGGACTACTTCTTCTCGTCTTGATGTACGGATACTGGAGCTCCAAATTTTTGGATCATGTTTAAATTCAAAGAGTTTATTATTTGTTTGAGAGTGCCAGATTGTTGTCCATTCTGACACGCAGGCAGCTTGAATAGTTAAGGAAAAATCTGACGGCGGAACAGGGATGTTAGTTAAGTCTAAGCTAGATGGATTTTTTGCAGCTTTATCAGCCAGTTCATTGCCCAGAATACCAGAATGTGCTGGAATCCAACAGAAGATGACCTGTTGATGCCGTTCTTCAATTTTTAATAATATACTTTGAAGTTCGTCTATAAAAGGGTGAACTTTATCTGAGAAATTACATAAAGCCATGATTGAACTAAGCGAATCGGTGTAGATAACAGATTTTAAAGATCCATCAGCACAGAGATTTTGTAAGGCCAGTTTAATAGCATATAATTCAGCTGAGAAGATACTGAATTCAGGTAGAAGTGATACTGAAATAACAGTATTCGGAAACACCGCAGCTGCTCCAACGTTTGAATTAGATTTAGATCCATCTGTATAAATTGGGGTAAAATCACTATATCTTTGAGTGTGAGCTGCATGAAGCTGTATGATATTAGATGCTTGTAAAACTCCCTTTCCCCATTGGCAGAGATAAGTGTCACAAGTCACCAGAGGAAGAGAAGCCCATGGTGGTTGACAGCAGGTTGCTACCTGTTGTACGGAATGAACGGAAAGATTCCAAACTTCCATCAGTTCAAGGAGACGAAGACCAGCTGGCTTTACTATGCTAGGTTTATTTCTGAAGAGGTTTTCTAGTGGTGGATTGAACAAGTATGACTGAATCGGATGCGAGGCACAGCTTTGTATCTTAACGGCATACTTTAGTAACAGTGTTTTTCTACGTAACGATAATGGGGGCTCATGAGCATCAATATAGAGACTATGTTTGGGCGACGTTCTAAAAGCACCAAGTGCAATCCTCAAAGCACTGTGTTGAATGGGATCAAGCCAGCGTAATGCGCTCATTCGGGCAGAATCATAGATGGGAGCTCCATAATCAAGGCGGGATCTGATTAATGACCTGTATAGCCGAAGCAGAGAAGTACGATCTGCACCCCATGTTTGGGCGGATAAAGCTTTGAGAATGTTTAACTTTTTTAGACAGGAAGTACGTACATTTTTAATATGGTCTATAAAATTTAACTTGTTGTCAAGGATTAATCCTAGAAATCTGATATTATTAGTGACCGGAATTGAGACATTAGAAATTTGAAGTTCGGGATCTGGATGAAGTTTGCGCTGCCTACAAAAATGAATTGCAACTGTTTTCTGCTGCGAGAGCCGATAGCCATTGATGCTAGCCCACTGTTGTATTTTATTTAGTGATATCTGAAGCTGCCGTTCAATAGTTCTCATATTTTGGGAATGGCAGGAGATGGAGAGGTCATCTGCATAAAGATAAGTCTCGATTGGGATGTCCAAGGTGGGTGAGAGCATTTCGCTACTTCTAGCCTGTTGACATTAAGAATATTCCAACTCTGTGTTATTTCAATTAGGCGTAACGGTCTTATTTTACTGGGTTTATTTCTATAGAGGTTTTCTATAGAGTCAGTGAATATTAAAGCAGACGGAATTAGTTGTTCAATAATGTGATCCAGAGCTAAGTTTATAGCATAGAGCTCAGCAGTGAAGATACTGCATTCTATTGGCAATGAGACAGAAGTGCTAAATGATGGGAAGATTGCAGCCGCACCTACTTGGGTCTTGGTTTTGATCCATTTGTATAGATTTCACATGCGTTTGAATTAGAAAGAGGGTAAGTTGCATGTAACTGTGCAATACTGGAAGGAGACAGCGTGTTCTTTCCCCACTGTTGAAAGTAGTCATCATATATTGCACAGATATTTTCCCAGGGTGGATCTGGTGGTGTTTTGTCCTTAAATATATTGCTGATATCTATGTTCCATGATTGAGCCAGTTCCTTAAATCTAAGTGCAGCAGGTCGGTTTTCATTAGGTTTACTGATATAAAATGACTCGCATTCAGTATTGTAGAGACATCTCCAACAAGGATGAGAGGGCAGACTACAGATTTTTGCGGCATACATCAGAAGTAATGATTTTCTGCGAAGATGTAAGGGAGGTTCGTGAGCTTTTATATACAAGCTCTGAATCGGGGAGGTTCTGAATGCGCCTAGAGCGACTCTCAAAGCACAGTGCTGGATGGTGTTTAGTCGTTCTAAAGTACTTTTCCTCGCTGAATCATATACTGGAGCGGCATAGTCCAAGCGAGACCTGATGAGAGCTCTATACAGATGGATGAGGGTATGACGATCAACACCCCATGACATGGATGACACACACCGAAGGATATTCAATTTCTTCAAGCAGATGGTACGAAGATAGGCCACATGTGCTTGAAAGTTCAGTTTCCTGTCTAGTATCAGACCAAGGAAACGGATATTGTGAGCATGAGGAATTGGCACGTTATTTATCTTTAGCTCTGGATCAGGATGAAGTGACCGAAGTTTGCAGAAATGAGTGGTAGTGGTAGTGTTCAGCGAGATTATATCCATTTCGTAAGGTCCAGGATTGAATTTTCGTTAAAGCAATTTGTAGCTGTCTTTCGGTAGTATTCATGCTTTGCGATTGGCAGGATATAGTGAGATCGTCAGCATACATGTATACTTCAATTATTTTT
Organism: Mastigoproctus giganteus; assembly: GCF_048544385.1. Lineage (NCBI taxonomy): Eukaryota > Metazoa > Arthropoda > Arachnida > Uropygi > Thelyphonidae > Mastigoproctus > Mastigoproctus giganteus. The sequence continues at coordinate 150,298,700 of NC_143586.1, read as the reverse complement.
GGAAGTTCTTCCAAAATATTGTTGATCCTAATCGCAAATAGGGTTGGACTCAATATGGAACCCTGTGGGACACCCTCTTCTTGAATGTGAGATGTTGACAGCATGTTTTTATATCGGACCTGAAATGTACGCAATTTTAAAAAGTTCTGAATTATTAAAGGGAGATGTCCTCTCAGCCCCAACTGATGCTTTTGGTTTGGTTCGGGTTTTATTGGCGCATTAGCTACTAAGGTTATAATGCGCCAAGACCATGTCATTTATAAAATAATTTAAACTTTTAGTGACCTAATTAGTTAGGTCACTATGTCAAGAAGTATAAGAAAAATGTAAATTTTATAAACGAGTAAAAATATTTATTGACTTTAAAAATCTAAAAATAGCAGACACATTGTCATTGTCGGATAAAATCTGACTGAGTCTATATGGCTCAGTCAGATGATTAAAAGCGGTAAGACGGATACTGCTAAAAACTGGACATTCGATTAAAATGTGTCTAATTGATAAAACTGTGCCACAAGACTCACACATAGGAGGGTCATCAGCCCTCAGCAAAAATGAATGAGTTAAATGACTGTGTCCTATGCGGGTCCGGGCAAGAACAACTTCCTCCTTATGATTCCTGCGCAGACTAGACTGCCACGGTTCAATTACAGGCTTTATACGATATAGTTTATTTCCAGTCTGTCTATTCCACGAGTACTGCCATTGGGAGTGTATTTTCTCGTGTATTCTTTGCCTGTAGTCTGTATAGGGGACTGACAGGCAGCGATTATTTCTGGGAATTGCTGATTTGGCTGCGGTGTCAGCCAAATCATTTCCCTTAATCCCAATGTGGCTAGGAATCCAGCAGAAGCGGATATCATATTCACGTTCACGGAGGAAGTGAATCTTCTGCTGAATGCTAGACAGAACTGGATGAGAATTAAATCTCACGGTTATTAAAGCCTGTAACACACTAAGAGAATCAGAATATAAAATGAACCGTTGGTTTTGGCATTTACTGATGTGATCCAAAGCTAACTCAATAGCGTGCAGCTCTGCAGTAAATATACTGCATTCAGAGGGAATCTGCTCCGATGTAGTGGTCTCTCTAAAGACAGCAGCAGATCCCACATATGATTCTGACTTCGAACCGTCTGTGTAAACTGGCGCGAAGTCAGAATGTTCAGCTCGGTGTGCTGAATAAAGCTGCAGGTAGACCGATGATGGAGTGTCCGACTTTCCCCAATTTTTAAGGGACAAGTCACATATTGGAATACGAGCATGCCAGGGTGGAAGGTGTTGCTTCGGTGTTTGGGCAACCTTGTCTACCTTGATATCAAGTTCTATGAGTAGCTCTTGGAGACGAATACCAAAAGGACGATTAGCAGTCTTACGGGTATTGTACAAATTTTCCCATCGTGGCTCAAAAACGGATAGCCACGTAGGATGGTCTGGCAGGGATTTCAGTTTAAAAGCGTAGTTTAGACACAACTGCTTACGTCGAAGCGATAACGGTGGTTCGTTTGCTTCGACGTATAAACTCTGAACAGGAGATGTTCTATATGCTCCAGTAGCGATACGAAGAGCCTGGTGATGGACAGGATCCAGCCATCGAAGGGCACTGTCTCTGGCTGAAGAATATACCTGGGACCCATAATCAAGTTTGGATCGCACAAGTGCACGGTAAAGCCGAAGAAGCGTGCATCGGTCCGCTCCCCAAGATGTAGAGGAGAGCGAGCGGAGAATATTAAGCCCGCGTGTGCACTTTGTGCGAAGTTGACGGATGTGGTGCAGAAAGGTCAACTTTTTATCAAATACGAGTCCCAAGAATTTTGTGTCCGCTGCTACTGGAATAGCATTTTGTCCGAGCATTAATTCAGGTTCAGGATGAAGATTACGCTTACGACAAAAATGTACGCAAACGGTCTTCTCCGGCGAGAACCTGAAGCCATTTGCAAGTGCCCAGGAGTTGAGGCGGTCAATGGCTTTCTGCAGTTGTCTTTCAATAACCCTCATGTTGCATGACTGACAAAAAATGCTAAAGTCATCAACATAGAGGGCACTGTTTACAGTTGGAGGAAGTTGTTCTGTGATGGAATTTATTTTGATGGCGAAAAGCGTGACACTTAATACTGATCCTTGTGGTACTCCCTCCTCTTGGCTAAAGGAGCGAGAGAGTGAGGATCCCACACGAACTTGGAAAGATCGATTGGCTAAAAAGTTTTGAATAAACACGGGGAGATGCCCTCTAAGGCCTAGGCTGTGCAAATCTTTTAAGATGCCAAATCTCCAAGTTGTGTCATACGCTTTCTCCATGTCAAAGAACACCGACACCAAGTGTTCACGTTTTAGGAAAGCATCCCGGATGGATGTTTCCAGTCTAATAAGATGGTCCAAAGTGGACCGGTTCCTTCGGAAGCCGCACTGGATGTTGGAGAGAAGGTCATTTGTTTCTAAATACCAGATTAAACGAGAATTCACCATTCTCTCCAGGATTTTGCACAAACAGCTAGTCAGAGCAATGGGACGATAATTTCTAGTGAATTTTGGATCCTTTCCTGGCTTAGCGAAGGCAAGAACGGTTGCCTTGCGCCAGGAATCCGGAAACTGCCCTTCGGTAAAGATTCTGTTATACAGAAAGAGCAGATAATCCATAGATTTTGGTGAAAGATGTTTAATCATATCATAATGGATGCCATCTGGTCCAACAGCACTTGCTTTGGAAAGAGTGAGGGCTCTTTTCAGTTCATGTATAGTGAATTCCCTGTTGTAGGGACAGTCGCTCTTACACTTAAAATTAAGTGCCTGTTTTTCTATTTTTTGTTTCAGGACCAGGAACTCTGGGGAATAAGAAGATGTTGCACAGATTTTAGAGAATGTTTCCCCAAGAGAGTTGGCTATTGCAGTTGGATCTGCAATAGCGCATCCATTATAATCTAGGATTGAAGTAGGGTGGGATGTATGTTTTCCCTTCATTTTCCGGATTTTATCCCAGACTACCTTAGAGTTGGTAGACTGGGTAATAGATGATGTAAAACGGTTCCACGATTCCCTTTGATTCTGACGGCGGATGTAACGTGCTTTGGCTCGTGCACGTTTAAACACTATAAGGTTGTTCGTGGTAGGATATCGGCGGAATATCCCCCACGCTTTGTTTTGAGCCTTTTTTGCTGCTGTGCATTGGGAATTCCACCAAGGTTTGGGAAATGGTGGAAACCGGGCAGTTGTTTTTGGAACAGCATTCGCAGCTGCTTGGACAATAATTTCTGTGATGTACTTTACTGCCTCATTGATCGGCTCCTGGCTGACGGTGCTGAGATCAAAATTTACCTGATGTTGGAAGGCATTCCAGTCAGCCTGATCAAACTTCCACCGTGGTAACCTAAAAGGAAGACAGGGTCTCCCACTGTGTAACAAGGTTATCACAGGGAAGTGATCACTTCCGTATGGATTCTCATCCACTTCCCAGGTGAGTGAAGGGAGTAGAGAAGGGGAGCAGATAGAGAGATCAATAGCAGAAAAAGTACGGGTAGGCATGTGGAAGAAGGTGTTTGTTCCAGTATTTAGAAGGGAAAGGTCATTGTCATTGAGCATACGCTCTATGACTCGTCCCCTTCCGTTGATGTTAGCACTACCCCACAGGGTGTTATGTCCGTTAATATCCCCGAGAAGTAAGAAAGGGGGAGGCAACTGCGTTACAAGATCATCAAGGTCTTCCTGGGAGATGTCAGTCCCAGGTGGCAAATAAATAGAGCAGACCGTTATTAAAAACCCACTGTAAGGCGAATTGCAACAGCCTCTATGCTGGTTGTAATTAGCAAGGGCTGAACTGGGGTCTGATTACCCACAAGGATAGCCACTCCTCCATGAGCAGGACCATCCGCAATTCTATCCTTACGAAAGATTGTGATGTTATACATGGTGGGATCATCATTTGCTTTTAGATACGTCTCCTGCAAGCAAAAGCAAACTGGCTCGTGCTTTTGCAGGAGGGCCTTGATGTCATCAGTATTTCGCCGGAATCCACGACAATTCCATTGTAGGAATTTAGCCATTATTTTGGCTTGGTGGGTCCATCAGGCGGCTTCCGAGGTGCTGAGGGCTTACTTTTATCAGTCTTGGCTTTGTCTTTTTTGGGGAAGAATGGACGATGTCCCGTGTCCATTTCTTCCTCCGCAAAGAGTTCCAAGACTGATTCATCCTGTACCTCCTTGTTCTCTACATCCATTGTTTCTGGTATTACGGGTGACTCTTCAGAACGTTTTTGCTCTTTTTTACCACTTGGTTTTGGTAGTGGTGGAGCACTAGGAGGTACGGATATAGGAGTGGCAACTGATTGTGTTTTTTGGTGGGCTTTTGTGAATTTAATAAATAGCGTGCAATCGGAGTGAATGACTCTTTCGGTGGTATAGTCATCTCAGTTTGAGTACCGATAGTGCACTTGGCAGAAACCTTCTGAGCATAGGAAGGTTTCCCGCTATTTATTGGTTCGATACGTTTTCTGGCCTCTGGGTAGGAGATATTCAGCTCTGTTTTCAGTTTTTGGATTTCTTTTTCATCCTTCCACCGCTGGCATGCTCGAGAATAGGTGGGGTGCTCTCCCTGGCAATTAATACAGATCGGTTTTGAAGCTGAACATTCCTTGCTCTCGTGGTCTTTAACACCACATCGAGCACCGGCAGGGTTACCACGACAAGATGTTTGTGAGTGGCCGTATTTTTGGAATCTAAAACACCTCAGTGGGTTTGGGATGTAAATCCTCACTGGGCAGTTTAGATAGCCTGCCTTGATGGAACTTGGAGGCCTTGGGGTATTGAACGTGAGGATAAGAACTCGGGTAGGGACGACATTCCCATCCTTTCGTATCGATATTCTTTTCACAGCTGTCACTCCTTGGTCTTTCAATTCAGAGCAGATCTCTTCTTCAGAAACATGAAGAAGGTCCCACTCTGATATAACACCACGTGAAGAATTCAGAGTTTTGTGGGGGGTTACGGTGATAGGTATTCCCCCTATGGATGTAGAGTTCAAGAATTTTTCAGCTTGTTTTGTGCTGGAAGCTTCAACTAAAAGATCGCCAGAACGCAGTCGTTTAACGGATTTTGGTGAACCTGCCAACCCTTCTAATCCTTTCTGGATAAAGAAGGGTGACATCTTTCCAATTGACTGTTCTCCGATGGAATGGAGAATGAGGAAGAGCGGTGTGACTGATGGTGTTGGTGTATCCTCAGGTCTGGCTCTTTTTGCAGAGGTGTTTTCTTTTTCATCTTCTCGATTAGGTAGGGGCCTTGTTGGGGCCCCAGAAGAAAGGGGATTTAAATTACTCATATGAGTAAAGAGAAAGTGTCTGATGCCTAAGTACCTCACCCACCACGGAGCCCTACGAGGGGGCGCCCACTCGTGAACTAGCAGGTACTGCGTACACGAATGGGACGCCGAGTTCGCTTAGAACACCATACCCACGTTACCAATAAATCTTTATCCCGTCCCAGGACCATAGGGAGGGAGACTTATTGGAACGCAGTTGACCCTAGCAGTATAAAACCACCCGCCGATTGATCCCAGTCGAGCCGGTCCGGGACCGCCCGTCTTGTCGAAGCAGGGGCCAAAGTGGTGTATTAAGGCTGGGCCCCTCAACCACCAGGATACCCCTTTCCGCTTCCACGGGTCGCGGCGCACGGCTGCACACGCCGGATTCCAAAGATGTAACCCTGGAACCAAGGTATGGGCGTTAGATCCCAGTGATGCTAATCTGGAAACCCAGCAGCATCACTGGGAGGTCCCCTCACCACGTACAGGTGCCCACGTCGAGGGGCCCCAACTGATGCATATCTTTAATAATACCATGACGCCATGTGGTGTCAAATGCTTTATGAATATCCAGGTTGACCATCACTAGATGTTGTTTTCTCACGAAGGCATTACGAATGTTGGATTCAATTTTTACAAGTACATCTAGGGTGGACCTGTTTTTACGGAAGCCATATTGGTGATCAGAAAGGTGATTTTCGGAGTCTAGAATCCAGGTGAGCCTCTTATGTACCATCCTTTCAAAGATTTTGCCCAGACAGCTTGTCAACGATATTGGTCTGTAATTCTCAACTAGAGAAGGATCTTTGCCTGGTTTTGGAACAGCACAAATATAGGAATGACGCCATGACAGAGGATACGTATTTTCAGAGAAGATCCGGTTATAAAAGAGTAATAGTGTGCCGAGATCGGCTTCACACAGATGCTTCAGCATACTGTAGTGAATGCCGTCTGGTCCTGCTGCGCTGTTCGGAGATTTGCTCAAAGATTTTCTCAGTTCGGATAGAGTAAACAGCTGGTTATATGGAAGTGAAAGTCTAGTTGCGAAATTAAACTTATGACGTTCTGATTCAGTTTTACTGCGTTGAAAGGAGATCACATAAGAGGAACAGGCAGAAATGTTATAAAAAGATTCGGCTAAAGCATTTGCAATGTCAGTAGGAGAGGATAAGTCCTGCCCATTGCATTGTATTATCGGAGATTGCTGCGGTATAATTTCCCATTGAGAGCTTGAATTATATTCCAAATGATTCGAGTGTCAGTATTTCTGTTAATAGCTGAGGCGAATTTAATCCAGGAGTCACGTTTTGCTGTCTTCCTAATTTGTCTTGCTTTGGCTCTGAGTTTTTTGTACATAATTAGGTTGGCAGTAGTTGGAAATTTGCGAAACTGGTTCCAGGCACGGTTTTTTTTTTTTCTCGTTTCACTTTGGAGCATTCTTCATTCCACCATTGATTTTGGTTGGTTGGTTGGTTTTGTTTTTATTGGCGCATTAGCTACGGAGGCTATAATGCGCCAAGACCAGGTAGTATATAAAAAAAATTTTTAAACTTTCAGTGACCTACATAGTTAGGTCACTATGTCAAGATGTATAACATATGTATAAAAGAAAATTGTAAATTTTATATAAGATTAAAAATGTTTATTGACTTTAAAAAGGTAAAAACAGCAGACACATGGTCATTGTCAGATAAAATCTCACTGAGTGTATACGGCTCAGTCAGATGATTAAAAGCGGTAAAAGGATATTGCTCAAATCTGGACAATCTATTAAAATATGTCCAAAGGTTAAAATTGTGCCACAGGACTCACACATAGGAGGGTCATCAGCCCTCAGCAAAAATGAATGTGTCAAATGACTGTGTCCTATGCGGTTCCGGGCAAGAACAACTTCCTCCTTACGATTCCCGCGCAGACTAGACTGCCACGGTCCAATTACAGGCTTTATACGATATAGTTTATTTCCAGTTTGTCTATTCCACAAGTCCTGCCATTGGGAATGTATCTTCTGATGTACGATTTGCCTGTAGTCTGTATAGGGGACTAACAGGCAGCGGTGATTATTGAGAATTGCTGATTTGGCTGCGGCGTCAGCCAAATCATTTCCCCTAATCCCAATGTGGCTGGGAATCCAGCAGAAGCGGATGTCATATTCGCGTTCATGGAGAACGTGAATCTTCTGCTGAATGCTAGACAGAACTGGATGAGGATTATATCTCACAGATATTAAAGCCTGTAACATGCTAAGAGAGTCAGAATATAAAATGAACCGTTGGTATTGGTATTTACTAATATGATCCAAGGCTAACTCTACAGCGTGCAGCTCTGCAGTAAATATGCTGCATTCAGAGGGAATCTGCTCTGATATAGTGCTGTCTATAAAGACAGCAGCAGATCCCACATATGATTCCGACTTCGAACCGTCTGTGTAGACTGGCGCGAAATCAGAATATTCAGTTCGGTGTGCTGAATGAAGCTGCAGGTAGACACATGATGGAGTGTCCGACTTTCCCCAGTTTCTAAGCGACAAGTCGCATGCCGGGACACGAGCATGCCAGGGTGGAAAGGGTTGCTTTGATGTTTGGGCAACCTTGTCTACATTGATATTAAGTTCTTTGAGTAGCTCTTGGAAACGAATACCAAAAGGACGATTGGCAGTCTTTCGAGTATTGTATAAATTTTCCCATCGTGGCTCAAAAACGAATGGCCACGTAGGATGGTCTGGCAGGGATTTCAGTTTTAAAGCGTACTTTAGAGACAACTGCTTACGTCGAAGCGATAACGGTGGTTCGTTTGCTTCGACGTATAAGCTCTGGACAGGAGATGTTCGAAATGCTCCAGTAGCGATACGTAGAGCCTGATGATGGACAGGGTCTAGCCATCGAAGGGCACTGTCTCTGGCTGAAGTATATACTTGGGACCCATAATCTAATTTGGATCGCACAAGTGCACGGTAAAGCCGTACCAGGGTGCATCGATCTGCACCCCAAGATAAAGAGGAGAGCGAGCGGAGCATATTAAGGCCTCTTGTGCACTTTGTGCGGAGGTGACGTATATGATCCAAAAATGTCAGTTTTTTATCGAATATGAGTCCCAAGAATTTTGTATTCGCTGCTACTGGAATGGCATTTTGTCCGAGCCTTAATTCAGGTTCAGGATGAAGATTACGCTTGCGACAAAAGTGTACGCAAACGGTCTTCTCCGGCGAGAACCTGAAGCCATTAGCAAGTGCCCAGGAATTCAGACTATCAATGGCTTTCTGCAGTTGTCTATCAATAACCCTCATGTTGCACGACTGACAAAAAATGCTAAAGTCATCAACATAGAGGGCACAGTTTACAGTTGGAGGAAGTTGTTCTGTGATGGAATTGACTTTGATGGCAAAACGCGTGACACTTAATACTGATCCTTGTGGTACTCCCTCCTCTTGGCTGAAGGAACGAGAGAGTGAGGATCCCACACGAACTTGGAAAGATCGATTGGCTAAAACGTTTTTGATAAAAATGGGGAGTTGCCCCCTAAGGCCAAGGCTATGCAGATCTTTTAAGATGCCAAATCTCCAAGTTGTGTCATACGCTTTCTCCATGTCAAAGAACACCGACACCATGTGTTCGCGTTTTAGGAAAGCATCCCGGATGGACGCTTCCAATCTAATAAGATGGTCCAAAGTGGACCGGTTCCTTCGGAAGCCGCACTGGATGTTGGAGAGAAGGTCATTTGTTTCGAGATACCAAATTAAACGAGAATTAACCATTCTCTCCAGGATTTTGCACAAACAGCTAGTCAGAGCAATAGGACGATAATTGCTGGTGACTTTTGGATCCTTTCCTGGCTTAGGTAAGGCAAGAACGATTGCCTTTCGCCAGGAGTCCGGAAACTGCCCTTCAGTAAAGATTCTGTTATACAGAAGGAGCAGACAATCCATAGATTTTGGTAAAAGATGTTTAATCATTTCATAATGGATGCCATCTGGTCCAACGGCACTTGCTTTGGAAAGACCGAGGGCTCTTTTCAGTTCCAGAATAGTGAAATCCCCGTTGTAGGGATAAATGCTCTTAGATTTAAAGTTAAGTGCCTCTTTTTCGATTTTGTATTTCAGGACCAGGAACTCTGGGGAATACGAAGATGTTGCAGAGATGTTAGAGAATGTTTCCCCAAGAGCATTGGCTATTGCAGTTGGATCTGCAATAGCGCATCCATTATAATCTAGGATTGAAGAAGGGTGGGATGTATATTTTCCCTTCATTTTCCGGATTTTATCCCAGACTACCTTAGAGTTGGTAGACTGGTTAATAGATGATGTAAAACGGATCCACGATTCCTTTTGACTCTGACGGCGGATATATCGTGCTTTGGCTCGTGCACGTTTAAAGGCTATAAGGTTGGTCGTGGTGGGATATCGGCGGAATATCCCCCACGCTTTGTTTTGAGCCTTTTTTGCTGCTGTGCATTGTGAATTCCACCAAGGTTTAGGAAATGGTGGAAACCGGGCAGATGTTTTTGGAACAGCATTCGCAGCTGCTTGGACAATATTTTCTGTGATGTACTTAACTGCATCATTGATAGACTCTTGACTGACTGTGCTAAGATCAAAATTTGCCTGATGTTGGAAGGCAGTCCAGTCAGCCTGATCAATCTTCCACCGTGGTAACCTAAAAGGAAGACATGGTCTCCCACTGTGTAACAAGGTTATCACGGGGAAGTGATGGCTTCCGTATGGATTCTCCTCCACTTCCCAAGTGAGTGAAGGGAGTAGAGAAGGGGAGCAGATAGAGAGATCAATGGCAGAAAAGGTACGGGTAGGCATGTGGAAGAAGGTGTTTGTTCCAGTATTTAGAAGGGAAAGGTCATTGTCATTGAGCATATGCTCTATGACTCGTCCCCTTCCGTTGATGTTAGCACTACCCCACAGGGTGTTATGTCCGTTAAAATCCCCGAGAAGTAAGAAAGGGGGTGGCAGCTGCGTAAGGAGATCATCAAGGTCTGCCTGGGGGATGTCAGTCCCAGGTGGCAAATAAATGGAGCACACAGTTAATAGAAATCCCACTGAAAGGCGAATTGCAACAGCCTCTATGCTGGTTGTAATTAGCAAAGGCTGCACTGGGGTCTGGTTACCCACAAGAATAGCCACTCCCCCATGTACAGGGCCATCCGCAATTCTATCCTTTCCAAAAAATGTGATGTTGTGCATGATGGGATCATCATTTGCCTTTAGATATGTCTCCTGCAAGCAAAAGCAAACTGGCTCGTGCTTTTGCAGGAGGGCCTTGATGTCATCCATATTTTGCCGGAATCCACGACAATTCCATTGTAGGAATTTAGCCATTATTTTGGCTTGGTGGGTCCATCAGGCGGCTTCCGAGGTGCTGAGGGCTTACTTTTATCAGTCTTGGATTTATCCTTCCTGGGGAAGAATGGACGCTGTCCCGTGTCCATTTCTTCCTCCGCAAAGAGTTCCAAGACCGATTCTTCGGGTACCTCGTTTTGCTCGACATCCATTTTTTCTTGGATACTAGGGGGACTTCCCCTTTCTTATTCTTTTCTTTCGTAATTACCTTTGTTAATTGTGGAGCATTAGGAGGTACCGATATAGGAGTGGCAGCTGATTGGTCCTTCTGTGTAGGTTTTTGCGAACTTAAGAGATACCGTGCGATGGGAGTGAAAGACTCCTTGGGAGGAATGGTCATGTCCGTCTGAGTTCCGACGGAACATCTGCCTGCTACCTTCTGGGCGTAGGTAGGTCTGTTGATATTCAGGGGTTTGACCGATTTCCTTGCCTCCTGGTATGATATATTTAGCTCTGCCTTCAGCCGTTGAATTTCTTTTTCTTCTTTCCACCTCTGGCATGCTCGTGAGTAGGCTGGATGTTCGCCCTCACAGTTAATACAGGTGGGTTTTGCGACTGAACATGCTGTTGTTTCGTGGTCCTTTGCACCGCATCGTGCGCATGCAAGGACTCCACGGCAGGCCATTTGAGAGTGTCCATACTTCTGGCATTTAAAACACCGTAAAGGGTTCGGAACGTACGGACGCACTGAACAGTTGATATATCCAGCTTTGATCTCGTCAGGAGGTTTAGGAGAGTTAAAAGTCAGGATAACGCTCCTGGTTTTAACTATTTTTCCATCCCTTCGCGCAGTGATTCTCTTGACGGCAATGACTCCCTGTGGTTTTAATTCGGAGCAGATTTCCTCCTCGGTGACGTCGAGAAAGTCCCACTCCGAAATGACACCTCTCGATGAATTGAGTGTTCTGTGTGGTGTCACCGTTATAGGGATTCCTCCGATTGATGTTACTCGGAGTAGATGTTCGGATTGCCTGTCATTTTTAGTTTCAATTAAGAGGTCTCCAGAGCGGAGCCTCTTAACTGATTTGGGTGAACCTACTAACCCATCTAACCCTTTTTGGATAAAAAAGGGCGACATTTTACCAATCGGTTTTTCACCGGTTGAGTGCATAATCAGGAACCTTGGAACAGGCCCTGATGTTACTTTTGTTCGCTGCCTCTTTGTACTAATAGTACTATCTGGTTCTTCGTCGATGTTTGCAGATAGGGACCGGGTTGGGGCCCCTGAAGAAATGAGTTTATCAGGATTCATAGAGTTTATTTAATTGTTCAGTGCCCGGGCTCCCCACCCACCACGGAGCCCAAAGGGACGCCCACTACCCGGCATGCAATAAATGCGCTCGGGAGTGGGACGCCAGGGCTACCCAGACACTATACCCGCACCGCCGCCAGCCTGAATCCTGTCCCTCGGACCATGAGGGTAGGGGCGTGGCATTGACACGGTTGACCCTCGCAGGCGAACCTACTAGCCGATTGATCCCAGCCGGGCCTTCCAGGACCACCCGTCTTGTCGAAGCAGGGGCCAAAGTGGTGTATTGAAGCTGGGCCCCTCAACCACCAGGATCCCCCTTTCCGAATTTCCACGGGTCGCAGCGCACGGCAAACACGCCGGATTCCATTGATGTAAGCCCGGAACCTAGGCTGATTGATTTTGGTGTACCCGCTTGCTCTGTTTGGATTTTGGAATGGAAATTTCTGCTGCAGATAATATATGACTTGTAATGTGGTCAGTTACAACATCAATATGATTTTGTTGTACATATAGTTTGTCAAGTAGAACACAAGTTGAATAGTTTTTCTAGTCTGCTTTATGAAAGTTCCAAGAAGTACTGCCTTTAGGACATGCTACCGTCTGTGTTTGAATTGTAGTGATGATAGGAAAATGGTCACTGTGTAATGGATCATTTAGCACTGACCATTCCATGCTTGGAAAAAGAGATGCTGAACATATTGATAAGTCTGTGGCTGATGTACTACCTGTAGGTAGTTGGATGTGAGTTGGTTGTTGTTGTTGTTGTTGTTGTTGTGGGGGTTTTATGGCGCATAAGCTGCTTTGGCTATAATGCGCCTATTCCTTTATTGTAATAATATATGAGAAATTCTTGTCACATCAGAAAAGGCAGAAATCAGAAATGACTAAAAACAGCAATTTGTTTCAGAAAGTTAAAAAATTCCGGAATATTTGCATTGCCACCAATGATATTCTCTAGAGTTATTGGTTTTCGAGGGTTAACTAAAGATAGCAGGGTGGTATTTCTGTTTTGTTTATAGTATGGACATTCAATGAAAATGTGTTTCACTGTCAAATTTAGAGAACAATGTGGACACTGTGGTGGATCTTCTCCTGTGAGTAAATGAAGATGGGTCAGGTAAGTATGTCCTATTCTTGCTCTTGAAAGAATTACTTCTTCCCGCCTTGATGTCCGGACACTGGAAAGCCAGATTTTCGGAACTTGTTTAATCTGTAAGAGTTTATTATTCGTTTGGAAATGCCATAGTGCTGTCCATTCTGATAGGCATGCAGCATGAATCATTAGTGCATAGTCTGAGGCTGGAACAGGGATATTGGTTAAATCTAAGCTGGTTGGGTTTTTTGCAGCTTTATCAGCCAGTTCATTGCCTAAAATATCAAAATGTGCTGGTATCCAGCAGAACGTGTCCAGTTGGTGGCGTTCTATAATCTTTAGTAATAATTTTCTAATTTCAATTATAACAGGGTGAAACTTATCTGAGGAATTACACAAAGCCTTGATTGAGCTAAGGGAATCAGTGTAAATTACTGATTTTAAAGAGCAGTCAGAAGGGAGATTTTTTAAAGCTAGTTTAATTGCGAATAATTCAGCTGAGAAGATACTGAATTCAGAAGGAAGGGCTGCTGATACAATTGTATTCGGAAACACTGCAGCTGCTCCAACTTTTGAATTGGATTTAGAGCCATCTGTGTATATTGGTAAAAAATCAATATATATTTGAGTGTGAACAGCATGAACTTGTCTGATATTTGATGATTGCAAGATATTCTTTCCCCACTGACAGAGGTAAGTGTCACAGGTCGGTATAGGAGGTGCAACCCATGGTGGTTGAGTACAAGTGGCGACTTGTTGTACGGAATGGATGGATATATTCCAAACCTGCAGTAGTTCAAGAAGGCGAAGTCCAGCTGGTTTTACTATGCTAGGTTTATTTCTGTACAGATTTTCAAATGGCGGATTGAAAAGATATGGCTGAATGGGATGTGAGGCACAACGTTGTATCTTGACAGAATACTTCAGCAAAAGCAATTTCCTACGTAAAGATAGTGGAGGCTCGTGAGCATCAATGTAAAGGCTATGTGCTGGCGATGTTCTGAATGCGCCAAGTGCAATCCTCAGTGCACTGTGTTGTACTGGATCAAGCCAGCGTAATGCGCTCTTTCTGGCAGAGTCATAAATGGGAGCTCCATAATCAAGACGAGATCTGATTAATGCCCTGTATAATCGAAGAAGGGAGGTACGATCTGCACCCCACGTTTGTGCAGATAAGGATCTGAGTATGTTTATCTTTTTTAAGCAGGCAGTACGTACTTTTTTAATGTGCTCTAAGAAATTTAGCTTGTTGTCCATGATTAAACCTAGAAATCTAATGTTACTAGTGACTGGGATGGAGATATTAGAGTTGTAAAGTTCAGGATCCAGATGAAGTTTGCGTTGTCTGCAAAAATGGATAGCAACTGTTTTCTGCTGCGAAAGCCTATAGCCGTTAAGACTGGCCCATTGCTGCATTTTATTTAATGATATCTGAAGCTGTCGTTCAATAGTTCTCATATTTTGGGAATGACAGGAGATGGAAAGGTCATCTGCATAAAGGTAAGTTTCTACAGTATTTGGAAGTTGTTTAGTGATAGAATCTATTCTTAGAGCAAAAAGAGTGGCACTCAGTACTGATCCCTGTGGAACACCTTCTTCCTGAATGAAAGTTGCAGAGAGGACATGTTGGTATCGTACTTGAAACGATCTAGTGTGTAGAAAATGCTTTATAAATATAGGAAGGTTGCCCCGCAGACCAAGAGAGTAAAGGTCTCTTAGTATGCCATGCCGCCAGGTAGTATCAAAAGCCTTCTCTATATCTATGGAAACATTTACTAGATGTTCATGCTTAATAAAGGCATTACGAATGGCAAATTCAGCCTTCACCATAAGGTCCAGGCATGACCTGTTTTGACGAAAGCCATACTGACTATTGCTCATTAACTGTTCAGACTCAATGATCCAGACGAGTCGACAGTGGACAATTTTTTCTAGAATTTTACTGAGGCAGCTTGAGAGGGATATTGGTCTATAGCTAAGGGGATTGGTTGGATCTTTTCCAAGTTTTAGGAATGCCAAAACAGTAGAATGATGCCAAGAAGTTGGATAGACGTTTTCTAGAAAAATACGATTGTAAAAGAGCAGAAGGAGATGCAAAGCTTTGTCATCAAGATGTTGTAGCATGACGTAATAGATTCCATCTGGTCCGGCAGCACCATTGTGGGCTGTTCCGATCGCATGCAAGAGTTCGGAATATTGTAGGGGTTTGTTATACGGCAGAAGGAGGGCAGTTTGGAAATTAATAGAGTGCTGTTCCGCATTGTTTTTAATTATCTGGAAAGGTGGAGTATAAGCTGCTGCCGCCGAGATTTCAGCAAATGTGTTGCCCAAAGCATTTGCGATATCTAAAGGACTAGATAAATCTTGCCCATTACAGGACAATATTGGTGAAGGTACGGTAGGAAACTTACCAGAAAGCTGTCTAATTTTTTTCCATATTATTTTGGTGTTAGTGTTTTTGTTAATGCTTGATGCAAAACGGATCCAGGATTCTTTCCTGGCTTGCCTTTGTATGAAACGTGCTTTTGCCTTTGACATTTTATAATTTATTAGATTGGGTGTTGTTGGATTTTGCAGAAACAAATTCCAGGCTTTATTTTTTGCTTTTTTGGCTTTTGTGCATTGCTCATTCCACCAATAATTATGATGTTTACGAACCGAGGGATTTGATAGTGGTATTGTGTCTTTAGCCACATTTAGAAGATGTGACGTGATGTATTCTGTCACATTATCGATAGGTTGGAGACGGATTTTTTCCTCATCAAAAGATATTGATGACCGGAATTTTGCCCAGTTTGCTCGGGGAAATTTCCATTTTCTGCACGGTTCAGCTGGAGGAGGCTGTGCTATTAACAGGTTGCATACGATTGGGAAATGATCACTTCCCATTGGACCATTTAAGACATACCACTCAATGGTCGGGACCAGTAACGGAGAACAAATGGAGAGATCTATGGCTGAGGTATGTCCATTTGGGAGCTGAACGTGAGTGTGTGTGCCAGTATTGAGTATGATGAGGTTTACGGCCTCTATTAGGCTCTCAAGTTTGCTCGGGTAAATTTCCATTTTCTGCACGGTTCAGCTGGAGGAGGCTGTGCTATTAACAGGTTGCATACGATTGGGAAGTGATCACTTCCCATTGGATCATTTAAGACATACCACTCAATGGTCGGGACCAGTAACGGAGAACAAATGGAGAGATCTATGGCTGAGGTATGTCCATTTGGGAGCTGAACGTGAGTGTGTGTGCCAGTATTGAGTATGATGAGGTTTACGGCCTCTATTAGGCTCTCAATGAGTCGACCTCGTCTATCTAATTTAGGATCGCCCCATAAGGGGTGGTGCCCATTGAAGTCCCCTAAAATACAGAGAGGTGGAGGTAACTGTATAAGGAGATCTTCAAGATCTTTTAAACAGTAGGTACGGTTTGGCTGTAAGTAGATTGATACTAATGTTATTTCAATATGGAGCGTTATACGCACAGCAACAGCTTCTATTTCAGTTTGAAGTGGAATATGTTTAGTTGGGATCTTTGAATTTATCAGGTTTGCGACACCACCATGGGCAGCATTTGTTGTATTACGATCCCTTCGAAAAAGGCAATAGTTTTTTATCGATGGAGATATTTGTAAAGTTAAGTAGGTTTCCTGAAGACAAAGGGCTACTGGTGAAAACCGATTTATTAGATCTTGGATATCGTCTGTATTGCAACGATAACCTCTGCAGTTCCATTGTAAAATACAAGGCATTATCTGTGTTTAGTTGATGGAGCTGATTCTGACTGCTTTTTAAAAGTGACTGGTTTATGGCGTTCCAATTTCTGTTTGTCTTTTTTTTTTTTGGAAGACTGGCCGACCCGTGTCCATTTCTTCTTCTTCTTCTTCAGCATGTATTTCTAAAATAGGATCTTCCTGTATAGATGTGCCAACTGTGTCCATGGTTGTGTCCTGAATATTTTTCACAGTATTTGTGTTTGTAATACAAGATGTGGTAGCAATCACTAGTGGAGGAGTTACCGCTGGTATTGTCAGAGGTGTATTATTTGCTTGGTCTGTGGTCTTGGATTGTTGCTTGCGTACAGTTGGTTGCATCTCAGAGAGGATATGTCTGGCCCAATCAGAAATTGATTTATCAGTGGGGACTGTGACATCGGTTTGAACGGAGACTGCTTGATATTTTTTACAGCATTTGCATTGGTAACATTCTGGTTTATAGTTGGCGCGACTAGTTTTCTTGCTTCTTCATAACTGACTTTGTTTTCAACCTTGTATTTTACTATTTTTTTCTCGGTTTTCCACTTTTCACATGTCTTCGAATATGCAGGATGGTCGCCTTTGCAATTTGTACATGTCATTTTTGTAGCAGTACAGTCATTTTGTATATGGTCTGAGGATCCACAGTTGGGGCAGACAGGAATTCCTCTACATACAGTTTGAGAATGCCCATACTTTTGGCATTTATAACACCTTAAAGGGTTGGGAATGTATGGGCGAATCCGACAAAATAAATAACCTGCTTTTACACAGGAGGGTAAGTTTGGCGTATTGAAGGTGAGAATAATATTTCTTGTCGGTGTCAGTTGATTATCTTTTTTAATCATTATTCTTTTCGCTTCAATTACGTTCTGTCCCTGCAATTCTTGGGTTATTTCTTCTTCGGTGACATTTAATAAATCCCAACTCGATATGACACCCTTAGATGAATTTAGGGTTGCGTGAGGTGATATTTTTACAGGAATTCCAGCAAAGCTTGTTAGTTGTAGAAGCTTTTCAGAATGTCTTTGATTCATGGTTTCTATAAGTAAGTCTCCTGATTGCAGTCTCTTCACCGTCTTGGGAGATCCTGCTATACCCTCCAGATGTTTCTGTATAACAAAGGGAGACAATTTGCTCATAGGCTGGTTACTTAGAGAGTGAAAGATTAAGAAAGATGGGCAGGGTTGCTCCATCCGATCTGTCTTCAATCTCTTTGGGTTGTCATTAATTATGTCATTTTGGTCTATATTTGCCATTTTTGCTCCTTTTCGCCCTTGGCAAGAGGACTTTTCTGCCAAGGTTTCCGGCCCCGCCACGGGGAGGTAGGAGCAGTGCCGCAAGGAGGCCAAGCGGTTATTGTTGTTGTTGTTGTTGTTGTTCGGTTTAACGACACAAGGGCAACTAAGGCCAAATTGTGTCTCTTCATCGTTAATTGACAAAAAGCATATTGTTAGAGAGATTACATTATATGCTTCTGTACAAACCAATATGTTTTATATATAATAAAAGTTCTTCAATATTTGCTTCATTTCCTAAGATGCGAGATAAATCAGGTGATATATTCAATTTACAGAGAGACTGAAAAGTGTTTGACCGGATGGTTGAATGTAAGGGACAATCAACCAGGAAATGACGGACTGTAAGTTGCGTCTGACAGGATGGGCACTGTGGTGGGCTTTCACCCAATAACAGAAAGAGATGAGTGTGGTGAGTATGTCCAATTCTGAGTCTTGCCAATACAACTTCCTCTCGTCTGTTTCTTCGGAAGCCAGACAGCCACAGCTTTGGATCTTCTTTTATCTGGTAAAGTGTATTGTTAGGCTCACTTTTCCAGGTCTGTGACCATTTATTGTAGCAGGCTTTGCGTATGACAGACTTAAAATCAGAGAAAGGAACCTGAGGATGTTGTGAGAGAGCAGGTTGAGGATGTTTAGCGGCAAAGTCGGCTCTTTCATTTCCCGGAATGCCTGCATGGCCAGGGATCCAGCAAAACCTAATTGAATGATTGGACACACTGCAAGTAAATAGCTGGGAATGAATCTTTTTCAATGTAGGGTGAGAAATGGAGGAATTCTTCCTTATGGCAGAGACAGCACTAAGAGAATCTGTGTAAATTATGGCAGATGAAATGGAAAGCTCAATTATTTTACTAAGCGCTAAGTTAATGGCATATAATTCAGATGTGAAGACACTACAAGCAAGCGGTAGTGTGGCTGAAATTGTACATAAAGGAAAAACTGCCGCAGAACCTACCATACTCTCAGTTTTAGAACCATCCGTATAAATTTTACAGGCATGGTTGTCCGTAGCATGAGCTGAATGTAACTGTCTGATGTTGCAGGAAGGTATATTTTTCCCCCACTGGAGGAAGTATGTATCTTGAGAGACAGACACATATGTCCAAGGAGCAACAGGTGTAGTTGTGTCTTGGAAGATTTCATTTAAATCGACATTCCAAGTCTGAACAAGCTCTTTGATCCTGAGAGAGGCGGGTCTATTTTCATTTGGCTTGCTCTCATAGAAGACATCCCAACGAGTATTATAGAGATATTCCCAACTTGGGTGCGATGGTAGACTCTGGATCTTAGCAGCGTAGTGAAGCAGTAGTGCTTTTCTACGCAGGTGTAATGGAGGATCATGCGCTTCAATATATAGACTTTGGATTGGAGAAGTCCTGAAAGCTCCCAGCGCAGTCCTCAGAGCATTGTGATGGATCATATTTAGCCGTTTTAAAGTAGTGCTCCTGGCAGAGTCATACACTGGACAACCATAGTCTAGCCGTGAGCGGATTAAACTTCTGTAAAGATGCAGCAAAGTACACCGATCAGCTCCCCATGACATAGATGATACCGAACGCAGTATATTCAAATGCTTTAAACAAGAAGTTCTCAATTAAGTGATGTGAGCTTGGAAATTTAATTTGCAGTCTAATAGTAGTCCAAGAAATTTAACGGTATTAACGAGAGGGATTGGAGTATTGTTTATCTGTAATTCAGGTTCAGGATGGAGAGCTCGCTTTTTGCAAAAGTGAGTGACAGTGCATTTCTTTTCTGACAATCTGTAACCGTTCTGTGAAGTCCAGGATTCTATTTTGGTTATGGCAAGTTGTAGCTGCCGTTCAATGGTATTCATACTTTGAGATTGACAAGAAATGGTAAGATCATCTGCATACATATAAGTTTGAACGGTTTTTGGTATATCTCGTGTCATGCTGCTAACTCGGATTGAAAACAGTGTTGGACTGAGCATTGATCCCTGCGGGACTCCCTCTTCCTGGATGTGAGATGTAGAGAGGACGTTTTTGTATCGGACTTGAAAAGAGCGCAGTTGCAGGAAATTCTGAATTATTTCTGGCAAATGACCCCTAAGCCCCAGATGGTAAAGGTCCATAATAATACCATGCCGCCATGTAGTGTCAAATGCCTTTTCAAGATCTAAATTGATCATGACCAGATGTTGTTTCATGATAAAAGCATTTCGGATATGAGACTCGGCTTTTATGAGCACATCTAGGGTTGATCTATTTTTTCGAAAGCCATACTGGTGATCTGGAAGGAGATTCTCTGACTCCAGGATGTAAGTGAGTCTAGTGTGAACCATTCTTTCGAAAATTTTTCCCATGCAGCTCGTAAGAGATATTGGCCTGTAGTTTTCAACACAGGAAGGATTTTTTCCTGGTTTTGGTAAGGCGATAATGAACGAATGGCGCCATGAAGACGGATAGGCATTTTCAGAGTAGATCCGATTGTAGAAAATTAATAGGGTTCTCAAGTCTTCTCCAAGTAAATGCTTTAACATAATATAATAAACTCCATCTGGACCTGCAGCACTATTGGAAGATCTGTTTAATGATTCTTGAAGTTCTATTAACGTAAACGGTTGGTTGTACGAGAATGAACGGCGCGTGGAGAAGTAGATTTTATACCGTTCTGCACCTGCTTTGATTTTCTGGAAGGTGGAGGCATAGGTGGCAGAAGCTGATATTTTTGCAAATGATTCTGCAAATGCATTTGCAACTTCTTCTGGAGTAGAAATGTCTTTCCCTTTCCAATGAAGTATCGGAGAGGGCAGCCGAGCAAATTTGCCATTTAGTGCCTGTATTCTTTTCCAGATGACTTGTGTGTCCGTATCTTTGGTAATGGTGGAGGCAAAAGCAATCCATGAATCCCGTTTCGCTTTCCGCCTAACTTGTCTAGCTTTTGCTTTTAGTCTTTTAAAAGCAATTAGGTTACTAGCGGTGGGATACTTGCGGAAATGATTCCAGGCGCAGTTTTTTTCCTGTTTGGCAATTAAACAATCTGTATTCCACCAGTGATTTCTGTGTTTTCGATATGGCGTGGATTTTGGAATGGAGGCCTTAGCTGCAGTCAGAATTTGATTGGTTATGTAAGTGTTGACATCATCAATATGTTGACTTTGAACATAAAATCTGTCTAAGCGTATCTGGGCAGAATAGCCATCCCAGTTTGCCTTTTTAAACTGCCAAGTGGATCGTTGGTCAGGATTTGAAGTTACCCCCGTTTGTAGCGAGCAAATAATTGGAAAGTGATCACTGTTGAAGGGATCGGTTAATACCGACCATGTCATGATTGGAAATATGGATGGCGAACAAATTGACAAGTCTATTGCGGAAGCAGATCCGGTTGCTAAGTGGATGTAGGTAGGAGATCCAGAATTTAATAAATTAAGGTCATTATTATGCATGAATTCCTCCATCAATTTGCCTCTTATATCCATTGTGGCCGATCCCCACATTGGATGGTGTCCATTAAAGTCACCAAAAAGACAAATTGGAGTTGGCAGTTGTGCAATTAGGTTGTCAAGTTCTGAAAGCAGAAGTGGTGCAGATGGCGGAATATAAATAGAAACAATGGTAAATGACGTACCAGCTGCAAGGCGAGCTGCCACAGCTTCTAGGGTAGTTCTCAATTGAATCGGCTTGGATGGTATGTTAGCGTTAACAAGAATAGCAACTCCTCCATGTGCAGGTGATACAGAGTTCCTATCTCGTCTGTAAATGGTATAACCTGAAAATTTTGGCAAAACTTGGGGTGACAAGAATGTTTCCTGTAAGCATACACCTATGGGATTAAATTGAGCTATTAAATCTCTTACGTCATCAGAATGAGTGCTTAGTCCTCTGCAATTCCATTGTATGATATTGTTCATTATTTAGGTTTACCTGAGGGTGATTCATCTGACTGTTTTCTGTACGTGGGACATTTTTTCCGGTCCTTTTTTGAGAATGTGGGGCGTCCAGTATCCATGGTGTCCTCTGCATGGAGTTCTAGAATAGGTTCCTCATTGTCTAGCAGCTCATCTACATCCATGCTTTTGGAGGGAGATTCCGTTTTTTTAGAGACTGATTCTGATTTTAATTGTTCTTTTTCAACTGGGGCTAGTGGGGTATGAATAGGAATGCTGATTGGAGTATTTGTGGCTTCGCTAGTTCTTTTTGGAGGATTATCTTTCTTTGAGGTTGAAAGCGTAGATTTGAGCCAGTTCGCCAGAGAGGTGTTAGGTGGAACTGATACATCTGTTTGAGCTGCAGTAGAAACGAAGTTCCGAGTGCGAGCTGCATAGGAACGACTACTAGGCAGGGTCGACATAACTTGTCTACGTGCCTCAGGAAAGGTGACTTTATTTTCTATTTTGTACTTTTGAATTTTCTTTCCTGTAATCCAGAGCTCACATGTTTTGGAAAAAGCTGGGTGGCTTTCTTTGCAGTTGGGACAAACAGGGGTGTTGACAGAGCAATCCGCTTGAGTATGATCTTTAGAGCCGCAGATGGGACATATGGCCTCACCTCTACATGCCTGCTGCGAATGCCCGTATTTCTGGCATTTGAAGCAGCGAACGGGATTCGGGATAAATGGTCTTATACGACAATTCAAATAGCCAGCTTTAATTGAGGATGGTAAGTCTGGCGTACTGAATGTTAAGATGATCGATCTCGTTGGAGTGAGATTTCCATCTTTTTTAGTCATAATCCGTTTCACATTTATAACTTTTTGACTACTTAGTTCTTGAAGTAGCTCTTCTTCGGAGACTGTAATTAGGTCCCACTCACTGATTACACCCTTTGATGAATTTAAGGTTCTGTGTGGAGTAATTGATACTGTGAGCCCACAAAATGATGTTGTGTTTAAGAGCCGCTCAGAATGTTTAGCGGTGGCAGTTTCAATGAGGAGATCTCCGGATTGTAGTCTTTTCACCATTTTCGGTGATCCAGTAATTGATTCCAAATATTTTTGAATCAAGAACGGTGACAGTTTTCCTACAGGTTGTGAGGATAAGGAATGAATGACCAAGAAATTTGGTAATTCATCATGGCATTCATGTTCCCTTCTAAGCCTTTTGGGCTGGTTGGTGTCACGGTCGTTGTCAGGAATTTCTGACCTTGAGCTTGATGGCTCTAAAGGTGGATAATTTGTCGTATCCATGTTAGCTCCTTTTGGCCCTGGGGGTATATTTTTACCACCCAGATTACCGGCCCCGCCACGGGGAGGCAGGAGCAGTGCCGCTTGTGGCCAAGCGTATAGGTTAGTACAATTAGTAAGACTAATCTAATTAAAGAAAAAGGTTCTTTCCTTCTTCTGGGCTCTCTTCTTAGTGCTTTTAAGAAAAAGGGCTACTTAACGAAAAAGTTTAATAATCAAGGGAGAAAACAAAAGAGAACCTAGTCGCTTAGAGAAAAACGCTTTTGAATCGCACGAGAATCGCTTGGCCACGGAAACGCTTGGCACCCGGGGCCGCCAAGCGGTTAGAAAGGTTAGTTGTTAGTAAAGAATATATAATATATATAATAAAAAGAAAGGTGAATTTCCTTTCTCTGTCCTTACTTGATACTTTACAAGTGCGGAACTTATTTATGATAAATAAACTGCTTATACAAAACGATATAACTTAAAAAGAACTTTATCTCTCAGAAAGATCACTGTTTGATTCGCACTAGATACGCTTGACCTCGGATTCGCTTGGCACCCGGGGCCGATGTGAGTTGGAGAGCCAGAATTTAACAGAGTCAGGTTATGGTTATCCAGGAACATTTCTATTAATTGGCCTCTCCTATCCATGATGGAAGATCCCCACAATGGATGGTGACCGTTGAAATTGCCGAGTAAACAGACTGGAGGTGGCAATTGTGTGATAAGGTTGTCAAGTTCAGTCTGGGAGCAAGGATAATTCGGTGGGATATAAATGGATGCAAGGGTTAACGATATTCCCATTGCTATCCGAACCGCTGCAACTTCTAAAGAGGTTTGTAGTTGGAGATGTCTTGACGGTATGTTAGTTCTGATAAGAATAGCCACCCCCACCACGAGCAGGAGTGTCAGAATCCCTGTCTCGCCTAAACATAGAATAATTTTTAATTTTCAGAGAAACTTGTGGTGATAAAAAGGTTTCCTGTAAACATACACCTATTGCTTTAGTTTGTATTAGTAAATCATTCAAGTCATCTATATTACTGCGTAATCCTCTACAGTTCCATTGAAGGAATTTATTCATTTGCTGGATTTATTGGAGGAAGATTGATCTGACTGTTTTTTCTGGGAAGGTTTCTGTCTGCTTAGTTTCGATTTTTCATTTCTGGGAAATGTTGGGCATCCTGTTTCCATGGTATCATTAGCATGTAACTCTAGTACTGTCTCTTCATCCTCTGACTGAACCTTCATTTCCATGTTGCTAATCCTTGGTTTCGATTTCTTCTGGTTTTCAATAGTAGCTGCTGATTTCGTTGTTTCTGGCAAGGTTGAGATAGCATCAGTTGGGATGCTGATTGGGGTGTTGCTGGTCTCACTGACTGTAGTTTTCTTATTATAAGTTAGCGCAGTTTTGGCCCAGGCGGCAAAGGAAATTTTCGGTTCGATGGAGACATCTGTTTGGGTTGCAGCTGAGCGGCTATTTTTTGTGACCGATGCATATGATCGGCTAGGCATGGTTAGCATTATTTTCTTTCTTGCTTCAGGGTATGTGACTTTATGCTCCACTTTATACTTTTTAATTTTTTTCCCTGTTTTCCAAAGGTCACACGCTTTAGAAAATGCAAGATGGCTTCCTTTACAGTTTGGGCAAGTGGGAGTGGAAGCTGTACAGTCTCCTTGGGAATGCTCCTTGGAGCCGCAAATAGGGCACACAGCATCACCTCGGCATGCCGTCTGAGAATGGCCGTACTTCTGGCACTTAAAGCAGCGAATGGGATTCGGGATGTAGGGTCGAATCTTGCAGTTTAAGTAACCTGCTTTTACAGAAGATGGGAGATTCGGAGTACTGAATGTCAAAATAATGGACTTGGTTGGTAATAGGTTGCCATCTTTTTTCGTCATAATTCTCCGTGCATGAGTCACTTTTTGTTCGCTAAGCTCTTCAATGATTTCTTCCTCAGACACATTTAGTAAGTCCCATTCACTGATAACTCCTTTAGAGGTGTTCAGAGTATTATGGGCTGTTACTGACACAGGAATATTGTTAAAAGTTGTTAATTTTAACAATTTTTCTGAGTGATTTGGCTTTAATTTAACCATTTTGGGAGATCCAACAACCGATTCTAAACATTTCTGTATTAGGAAAGGCGATAGCTTGCCAACAGGTTGTGTGGATAGGGAATGCATTATCAGAAATGCTGGCATGTCTGTTGTTTGTTTTTCTGTCCGTAGTCTCTTCGGACGATTCAAGTCATCCTCTGAATCAGAGTTGACGGGTCTGAAGCCCGTGGGCTCTAGCGATGGATATGCATCGCAATCCATCGCTGCTCCTTTTAGCCCCGGAAGAGGGAATTCCTTCTCCCAGGTTTCCGACCCCGCCACGTGGAGGCAGGAGCGGTGCCAACCAGTGACCAAGCGATCAGCAGAAGAGGAGAGCAGTACGTTGCTAGCGATAGCAGTAACGTTGCAAGCGGGGTTAGCAGTAACGTTGCAAGCGGGGTTAGCAGTAACGTTGCAAGCGGGGTTAGCAGTAACGTTGCAAGCGGGGTTAGCAGTAACGTTGCTAGCGGTGAATCAGTGACGTTGCTCAGCGAGGGAAGCAGTAACGTTGCGAGCGGTGGAGGGATTATTAAAGCACTAGTACTCGCCGTAGGAAAAATCGCTAGAAAATCACACTAGAAAGATCGCTTGGGAACTATCGCTTGGCATTCGGGGCCGGCAATTGGAGAGCCAGATATTCGGAACCTGTTTAATCTGAAAGGGTTTATTATTAGTTTGGGAATGCTGTAGTGCTGTACATTCTGATAGGTATGCAGTATGAATCATTAGTGCAAAGTCTGATGCTAGAAAGCGACATTCGTTAAATCTATCAGCCAGTTCATTACCTGAAATACCAGAATGTGCTGGTATCCAACACAAGGTGAATAGTTGGTGACGTTCTTCAATCTTCAGTAATAATTTTATAATTTCTTTTATAACAGGGTGAAATTATCTGAGGAATCACACAATGCCTTGATTGAGCTGAGGGAATCAGTGTAAATTACTGATTTTAGCGACCGGTCAGAAGAGAGATTTTGTTGTTGTTGTTTTTGTTTGTTAGTTGTTGGCGCATTGGCTTCTGTGGCCATAATGCACCTCTCATGGTTTTGTAATTTTTAAGTGTGGTCTCTTGCAATAGTAGTTCACATTAACACAAAACTGCCGGAACTGCCAACATCCTATAGACCAATTGCCTTGCTATCGACGGTGAGCAAAATCCTGGAAAGACTACTACACAAGAGAATTGAACAGCACTATATGGAAGCAAACCTTAGCAACTCAAAACAATATGGGTTCAAATCTGGAACCTCTACTATTGATGCGATCCGAGATCTCCTTAACAGAGCTGCACAATGTACCAGCAAGTACTTCGTGGTGATCGCGGTGGACTTCGCTGGGGCGTTCGACACCCTTTGGTGGCCGAGCGTCCTGGCGAGGCTTCGTGCTGCAGCCCTTCCAAAAAATCTATTTGACTGTGTAAAGTCGTATCTCACTGACAGGGAAGTGCAGATCCTTGCGCCCTATTCCAGCCTATCACGTGCAGTTCGCAGGGGCTGCCCCCAGGGTTCTGTTCTGGGGCCACTCCTGTGGAACTTGGTCCTCGATGACTTTCTCTGCAAGGACCTGGGGGAGGTTGAGGCGAGGGCCTTTGCCGATGATTTACTTTTAATCACAGCAGCTGATTCAAGAGCCAACCTTGAAAAACAAGCAAATGGAGCGCTGCAAATCCTACAGGATTGGCTTAAACTAAATAACCTAAAACTAGCACCGGAAAAAACCAACTCGGTCCTCTTGAAAGGAAAACTAAACTTAAACAGGCCACCACAAATCAAAGTAGAAGGAATAACAGTTAAATTATCAAACGAGATAAAATACTTAGGAATTATCATTGACAGCAATCTCTCATTTAAACCGCACTTAAATTACCTCAGGAAGAAGATACGCATATACACAGCACTTATATCAAGAATCACACGTAAGGACTGGGGGCTAAATAAAAATATCCTCTCCCTATATTACAAAACCCTCTTCATCCCGGTAATTATGTACGGATCGCCAGTATGGATGACAAAAACCAGCACAGTAACAAACAGGAAAATTCTTGAAACAATTCAGAGGAACATACTACTTACAATCACTAGAGCGAGTAGCACAGTTAGTACGGCGGCGCTCCAGGTCATTGCAGGTGCACTACCCCTTGACCTGGAAGTTGCTCGCGCGGGACTAGTGTATTATCACAAAAAAGCGATTCCAATTACAACCTGTGGCATAACCCTTGACGTGACTAGTGGCTGGAAGAGGGAACAAAAAAGGATAGATGAATTCCTAACAGAAACCTGGCAAAGAAGGTGGAATGAAACCACCAAAGGAGCAATAACCCATAAATTTCTTCCACTGGTGACAAAAATGCACCCGAAAGCCCCACTGTGGTTTTTCCCGGGCCTTAACGCTACGTATCTACTAACGGGTCATGGTCCGTTTAAGGAAAAGCTAAACATGCTAGGCATAACAGAAGATAGAAATTGTACTTGCGGAGAACCCGAATCATGGACTCATATCATGCATGAATGTGAAAATTATGACGACATAAGAGCGAGCCTCATTAGGAACATCCAGTACAATCCAATTAACCAAGAATCCCGACTCCTGAATTCACAAGAGGAGTTTGTAGCTTTTACCAACTTTGCAATTCAACTATTTACAAGAAGGAAAACAATTATTGCAATACAATCTGTCCAACAGGAAGACAACAACACTCAATAGAAAAGCCTGAACTTAGAAGGAATGGATGAACCAGAACAATGGAGAAATTCAAACAAACCAGAAACAAAGAAGAAAATTCAACAGTTCAAAAAATGCACCATTAGTGCCAATCAAAGCTGCTCACAGGAAAAGGAGAAAACAACTATCTTGAGGAAAACTACCACAGACAAGACAAATTCTCGTCACACTGATGAAATTCCTGAAAGAGACCAACACTGAAGCGTCCCAGAGCTAGAGTAGAGCGCCATCTGGCTCTCAGATCCTGCACCTGCAGGATTCTCTTTAAACCCCATTTCCTCGCAAGGGAAGAACCCTCTTCTCCCCTTGCCACCCTTCTTTCCCTCTGGTGGAGCATGGGCATGCTCCACTGAAAAACGGGGGGTCATCTTCTCTATCGACCCCTTTGCTTCCTATTTCCACCCCCAGTCTTCTGCCTCCCCACCCAAAACTGTCATCTTACATAGCGATCAGCCCAACATCAAAATTTAAGACACACCAAAATTTATGCCCGACCTTTTAGGCCTTACAGACTTTCAGTGTAAACCCCAAACGATGTTTAAAAGAACCTTAACTTACTAAACTATGCTCGCGACTTCTCCAATGTATTTTATTTTTATATACATTTTTTTTTTTTTTTAGGTCCTTGCCACTGAAATCTCAGGAAAGTGTGTGTGTGTGTGTGTGTGTTATGGGTGTTTATCGGCGCATAAGCTGCTGTGGCTATAATGCGCCTATTCACATGAAAGAGCTAAAAACATAATTTAGGCGTAACAACTTGTTTGCGTTTATAGAGATATTTAAAATTTATCATAGAATCCAATTATTTTCAGATATGAGAAAAATTCGTTGATGTTTGCATCATCTCCAATAATATGTTGTAATGTCATTGGTTCTTGTAGATTTTTCAGGGAACTCAGGACGGATGTTCTGTCCTGTTGATAGTGAGGGCAGTCAATCAGAATATGTTTGACTGTTAATTTTTCTGAACAGTATGGACATTGAGGAGGATCTTCGCCTCTGAGCAGATGGAGGTGGGTCAGATATGTGTGTCCCATACGTGCCCGTGCAAGAACCACTTCTTCTCTTCGCACTGTTTTTGTGCTAGAGTGCCAATGTTTTGGATCCTGTTTCAACTGGTAGAGTTTATTATTCTTTTGTTTGTGCCACAGATCTTTCCACTTCGCGAAACATGCTGTTTGTATGATGTGACAGTAGTCAGAGGCTGGAATCGGAATGGAGGTTAAATCAAAGGTTGACGGATTTTTAGCATTTACATCAGCAAGTTCATTACCCATTATCCCTGAATGTGCTGGGATCCAGCAAAAGGTCACTGATTGATGACGTTCTTCAATTTGTAACAGGAGTCTTCTAATTTGATTTAACACAGGATGAGCCTTGTAGAAAGAGTTTTGCATTGCGGTTATTGAGCTGAGAGAGTCTGTGTATATAACATATTTTATAGATGGGTAGAGATTCAGGTTGTCTAAAGCTAATTTTATTGCATGAAGTTCTGCGGAGAAGCTGCTATACTCAGGTGGAAGGGCAGCCGAGATGATAGTAGACGGAAATACTGCCGCTGCTCCTACGGCTGAATGTGATTTGGAGCCATCAGTATATATGGGCAAAAAATCGGCGTATTTCTGAATATGACTTGCATGGAGTTGTTTCACACTGAGCGTTGGTAGACGATTCTTTCCCCACTTTTCAAGATAAGTATCCAAATATAACTGAGGAGGAGGAATCCATGGCGGTTGGGAGTAATTCATTACATGTTTCCTGTTGAAAATTTGAACGTTCCAACTCTGCGTTAATTCAATAAGGCGTAAGCCTGCCGGTCTTATTTTACTGGGTTTATTTCTATAAAGGTTTTGCAGTGGTGGATTAAAGAGATATGGTCCAATAGGATGCTGAAAGCAACTTTGTATTCGGGCTGCATACTTAAGAAGCAGCGTTTTTCTGCGGAGGTGAAGGGGGGGCTCATGTACTTCAATATACAAACTATGAGTAGGAGATGTCCTGAAAGCACCAAGTGCAATCCGCAATGCGCTATGCTGTATAGGATCCAGCCATCGTAGTGTACTCTTACGGGCAGAATCATAAAGGGGAGCACCATAATCCAATCGGGATCTGATCAATGCTCTATATAAAAGCAAGAGAGATGTACGGTCTGCTCCCCAAGACACGGCAGATAAAGCTCTTAGTATGTTCAGCTTTTTGAGGCAGGATATACGCACAGATTTAATGTTCTCAAGGAAATTCAGTTTCCTGTCAAGGATTAATCCCAAGAGTTTGATGTTGTTAGTCACTGGAACAGTAAAATTTTGCATCTGAAGTTCGGGATCTGTATGCATTTTCCGTTGATTACAAAAGTGGATTGCAACAGTTTTCTGCTGTGATAGATGATAGCCATTTAACTCTGCCCACCTTTGGACTTTATTTAAAGATATCTGCAGCTGTCGTTCAATGGATCTCATATTCAGAGAATGGCAAGAAATAGAGAGATCATCGGCATAAAGGTAGGTCTCAACAGTATTTGGAAGATCTTTTGTGATGGAATCGATTCTTAGGGAAAATAGGGTTGCACTCAGTACGGACCCTTGTGGCACTCCTTCTTCCTGTAAAAATGTCTTAGAAAGCGAGTTGCGGTATCTAACTTGGAACGAACGAGTCCTGAGAAAGTTCCTGATGAATATAGGAAGGTTGCCTCGTAGACCTAGAGCATGGAGGTCACTGAGAATGCCACGACGCCAGGTAGTATCAAATGCCTTTTCTATGTCTATGGAAACCATAACAAGATGTTCATTTTTCACAAAGGCATTACGAATTGCAAACTCAGCTTTGATCATGAGATCTAAGGAGGACCTGTTCTTTCGAAAGCCATGCTGTTTATTGCTAATTAGTTATTGCGTTTCGATGATCCAAACAAGGCGATTATGGATCATTTTTTCAAGTAATTTACCGAGGCAACTGGATAGAGAAATAGGTCTATAACTGTTAGGACTGGTAGGATCTTTACCGGGTTTCAAAAAGGCAAGAACTGTGGCATGATGCCAAGAGCTGGGATAAATGTTTTCCATAAATATCCGGTTATAGTAGACCAGTAGTATTTGTAAGTTTCTGTCACCAAGGTTTTGTAACATAATGTAAGATATTCCATCTGGTCCAGAGGCACTGTTGCGTGTTGTTTTAATGACATGTATAAGTTCATGATATTGAAGAGGCTGATTATATGGAAAAGAAACTGAGGTTCGAAAATTGATGGCTCGTTGTTCAGTCTTGGTCTTTATTTTCTGGAAATCCGGAGAATAATTTGATGCCGCAGAAACTTCGGCAAAAGTTTTAGCCAAGGCATTTGCAATGTCTTGAGGAGCAGATAGTTCTTGCCCATTCCATGAAAGAATTGGTGAAGGGGTGGTTGGAAATTTTCCAGAAATCTGCCTGATTTTCTTCCATATTAACCTGGCGTTAGTGTTTCTGTTTATGGTAGATGCAAACCGAATCCAAGAATTTTTCTTTGCTTCTCTTTGAATGCGACGTGCTTTTGCTCTTAGTTTCTTGTAATTGATAAGATTAGCTGTGGTTGGGGATCTACGAAATAAATTCCACGCTTTATTTTTTAACTTCTTAGCTATTGTGCATTCTTGATTTCACCAATAGTTAAGGTGCCGTCGGGATTGGGGATTCGACAATGGAATTGAACATTTAGCTGCAGATATTATATGAGAAGTGATATAATCTGTGGCTTCATCTATTGACTGTGTTCGTATATATTGTTCATCCAGGGTGACAACTGATTGAAATTTGACCCAGTTAGCTTGAGAGAACTTCCATTTCCTGCAGGGTATAACTAACGGTGGTTGTGCAGTGAGCAGATCGCAAATAATCGGAAAATGGTCACTGCCCATGGGATCGTCCATAACAGACCATTCTATAATTGGAAACAGAATCGGGGAACATATTGATAGATCGATTGCAGAGGTTTGTCCAGTTGGTAGTTGTATGTGAGTAGGTGCACCAGTATTAAGAAGAGTAAGGTTTTCCTTATCCAGAAAGGTTTCAATTAAGCGGCCATGTATATCTAATTTTGTAGATCCCCATAAGGGGTTGTGGCCATTGAAATCACCCAAGAGACAGACAGGGGGTACTAATTGCATTAGCAGGTTTTCAAGGTCTTGGTAAGAGAAGGTATGACTTGGTGGGAGATAGACTGATACCAGTGTTAAAGCAATCTGGGTTATCAAACGTACGGCGACAGCTTCAATTGTAGTTTGCAAAACAATTTGCTTGGTCGGGATATTTGAGCTGACTAAGATGGCCACTCCCCCACGGGCAGTATTTGAATTATTACGATCGTGCCGATAGATGGCATAGTTCTTTATGTTGGTGGAAATTTGCGGAGTTAGATAGGTTTCCTGTAGACAGAAACCAACTGGAGAGTAGCGGTTAATTAAGACTTGAATGTCATTAAGGTTGCTACGAAATCCTCTACAATTCCATTGTAGAATGTAAGGCATTACTGATGTTTAGTAGAAGAAGCTGCTTCTGACTGTTTTTTTAATGTAACTGTCTTGTGACGTTCAGGCCTTGGTTTGTCTTTTTTTGGGAATAATGGTCGACCGGTGTCCATTTCTTCTTCCGCATATATTTCTAAGATCGGTTCTTCCTGTCTGGATGAGTCAATGGTATCCATAGACGTTTCTTGGATATTCTTTTTTAAATTTGAGTTACGATTATTCGATATAGAAGAAATCACTGGGGGAGGAGCAGGAGATGTAGCTGGTACTGTAAGTGCAGTATTACTTGCCTGGTTCAACTGTTTCGGGAGATTGGACTGTTGCTGAGAGAGAACAGTCCGAGCCCACTCAGAGATTGAGGTGGTAGAAGGGACTGTAACATCAGTTTGGGTGGCTACTGATTGATATTTTTGCGTAATATTGGCGTATGTACGTTTATTCATACTGGGAGCAATTAATTTCCGTGCTTCCTGAAAGCTCACTTTATTTTCTATCTTATATTTAACGATTTGCTTTTCAGTTTTCCATCTGTCACATGTCCTTGAGTAGGCAGGATGGTTTCCCTTACAGTTGGGACAAGTCATTTCTTTTGCCAAGCAGTCACTTTGGGTGTGGTCAGCGGACCCACAATTAGGACAAACCTGGTTTCCTCTGCACGCCGTTTGAGAGTGGCCATACTTCTGGCACTTAAAACATCTCAATGGGTTAGGAATATATGGTCTAATGCGGCAGAGTAGGTAGCCTGCTTTTATCGATGGTGGTAGATTTGGCGTGTTAAAAGTTAGAATAATATTCCTTGTTGGTGTGAGTATATTTTCTCTTTTCACCATAATTCTTCTCACAGCAATAACATTTTGATCTTGAAGCTCTAGTGTTATCTCCTCCTCAGTGACATTCAATAGATCTCAGCTGGATATAACGCCCTTAGATGTATTTAGGGTAGCATGGGGAGAAACTTTTACTGGAATTCCAGCAAAGCTTGTAAGTTTAAGCAGTTTCTCTGAATGTTTACAATTCACTGTTTCCAATAGAAGGTCGCCTGATTGTAGCCTCTTGACTGTCTTAGGCGATCCTGCCAGACTTTCCAGGTGTTTCTGGATAAGGAACGGAGAGAGTTTACTGAGAGGCTGATCTGTAAGAGAGTGCATTATTAGAAATGCAGGACAATTTGTCGCTGAGGAAGTGGTTTTCATCCTCTTGGGTTGCGACGTGCTATGCTCATTTTCTAACTCTGGCCGAGAGCTTGTCGGCTCGAGAGGCGGAAAGGCATGTTGATCCATGTTTGCTCCTTTTAGTCCTTGGCAGATGAGCTTTTCTGCCAAGACTTCCGGCCCCGCCACGGGGAGGCAGGAGCAGTGCCTGGTGTGACCAAGCGTAGAGTATTAAGTGTTAGTAAAAGAAGTATGAAAAATAAAGAAAGGTAGCTTTTCTTTCTTGCTCTGTACAAGTACTTTTTGTGACAGTAGCTGATATAAAAAATAAATTTCTTAAGGACAGTAACTTAATATAACTTAAAATCGCTTTTATATAATCACTTTTTAAGCACAGAGAAAACGCTCGATCACATTCGCTTGGCACCCGGGGCCTCTCAGGAAAGTAAGTGGCAGGACCCGCCAGAGTAAAATAGCTTCATTGGGTACACCCGGCCAGCCTCCTCGTGGCAGGGTGTGGAAACGTCAGGTCCCACTAGGGGCCTGGCGGCTAATAGGCCGGATGAACAAAGGGCACAACACGCCACATAGCTCATGAACCATATATATTTAAAAAAAAAAAAAAAAATCTCAGGCTTGCCCGAAACATAGAAAATACGCGGAGATGGGGGAAACCCCAGGAGCCGTTAGACCCCCAACACACCTTACACCTTACCTTACACCTACCCAACTTTACTTGGTGATGAAGTTCAATTGTGTTTATTTTTTTTTTTTATATCTGATTATATAACCCTATTAATCTTAGGTAATGAAAGATTTCTTGTATATTACTTTCTTCACTTAAAATGTTTTCCAAAACAAAACGTCTTCAATATTAGTTTTGGACTTAAGGGCTATTTTTCTTTGGTTTATAAAAGCTAGACAATCTACTAGTAAATGCTTAACTGTTTGTTGTACATGGCATTGATTACACTGGGACGGTTCTTCGGCTCTAAGTAGATAGGAATGAGTAAGATGCGAGTGCCCTATCACCTGGCAAGGATTACTTCTTCTTTTCGGACCTATCTCTCACTGGTTTTCCACTGTTTTAAAACTGGTTTAATTTGAAAAAGTTTATTACTGGTTTGTTCGTTCCATGTTTTTTGCCATTGTTCCTTGCTATTCACTTTGATGCGACATCTGTAGTCTGTAAATGGTACTTTGGTGGTTGATGGTATGACGCCTGTTGCCGTTTTTGCTGCATGGTCAGCTTGTTCATTTCCTTTAATTCCTGTATGTCCAGGAATCCAACAAAAGGTAACGTTTTGTTTTCTTTTAATCAGTTTGTTTAGGGTGACTTGAATTTGTCTCAAAGTCGGATGGAAATTCTTTGAGTCGCACTGTATTGCTTGTATTACACTGAGGGAGTCCGTGAAGATTAGACTATGGGTTAACCTTTGGTGCCATATTCGGTCCATTGCTAACTTCACTGCCTGTAGTTCAGCTGTAAAGATGCTACATTCTGTTGGGAGAACTTGGGTTATTGTCGTATCAGAGAAAACTGCTGCCGCGCCTACTTTTGTATCAGTTTTCGATCCATCCGTATATATTTGTGTATAGTGTGGATATTTCTTTAGATTTTGTCCCAAACCATCCTGCTTTCTGTTTTTTCTAGTAATTGTAGATGCAAAACGAATCCAAGATTCTTTTTTATTGATCTTAGTAATGCGTTTGAAATTTACCCTTGCTTTTTTGAATTGAATCAGGTTAGTTGTGGTAGGGTATTTTCGGAAATTATTCCATGCTTTGATTTTCTCTCATTTCCCTAGAGCACATCCATCGTTCCACCACGGCTTTGGATGTATGGGAAACTTTGAAGAGATTTTTGGTATTGTTAGTTTTGCAATCTGGAGGAGTTTATCAGTCACATATTTCACCGCAATATCAATTGACACCTGATAGATTTGCTGTTCTTCTAATATGGCCAGCTGCTTATATCTTGCCCAGTTTGTCTTATTTAATCTCCACTTTGGAGTTCTTTCCGGTTGACAAGGGGTCGGTTCGTTTAAAGTAATCTTTACCGGAAATGATCACTACCTAGTGGATTACTGTGAGCTGCCCACTCCAGTAGAGGGCATAGTGATGGAGTGCATATAAAAAGGTCTACTGCTGTGTTTCTAGAATTTGACCTCTTTTATCTATGTTTACATTTCCCCATAGAGGATGATGGTCATTCATATCTCCCATGATACATAAAGGAGTGGGTAGTTGGACTATCAGATCATCAAGTTCTGTATAACTTATATCTTGATTTGGTGGCAGGTACATGGAGGCGACTGTTACATGAAAGTTTATTGCAATGCGTACTGCTATGACCTCTAAATTGGTCTGCAAGGAAACCTGTTGGGTAGATCGAAATATGGCATTAGCTGTATTTCGATCTCTTCGATAAAGGCAATAGTCCTTTAACGAAAGAGAAATTTTCGAGGTTAGGAACGTTTCTTGAAGACAAAGGGCAACTGGAGAATAACGGTTAATTAGATCCTGGATATCGTTTGTGTTGCAACGAAAGTCTCTGCAGTTCCATTGTAAAATGCAAGCCATTATCTGTGTTTAGTTGATGGAGCTGATTCTGACTGTTTTTTGAAGGTGACTGGTTTATGACGTTCTATTTTTGTTGGTCTTTTTTTGGGAAAACTGGCAGACCAGTGCCCATTTCTTCTTCTTCAGCATAAATTTCTAAAATAAAATCTTCCTGTACAGATGTGTCGTCTGTGTCCATGGTTGTTTACTGAATATTTTTGGTAGCATTTGAATTTGTAATACGGCATGTGGTAGCAGTCACTGGAGGAGGAGATGCTGCTGGAATTGTCAGAGATGTATTATTTGCTTGGTTTGAGGTCTTGGATTGTTATTTGGTTGTAGCTCAGCGAGGGCATTTCTAGCCCAATCAGAAATTGATTTAGTTATCAATTTCTGATATCAATTGATATCAATTTGAACGGAGACTGATATTTTTACAGCATTTTCATAGGTAATATTTTGGTTTATAGTTGGTGCAACCAGTTTTCTCGCTTCTTGATAACTTACTTTGTTCTCAACCTTGTATTTTACTATTTTGTCTCGGCTTTCCATTTTACACACGTTGTGGAATATGCAGGATGGTCATCTTTGTAATTTTGACAGGTCATTTTTGTAGCTGTACAGTCACATCTGAGGACCCACAGATGGGGCAAACAGGAATTCCTCTACATACAGTTTGAGAATGGCCATACTTTTGGCATTTATAACATCTTAAAGGGTTGGGAATGTAAGGGCGAATGCCGCAAAATAAATAACCTGCTTTTACAGCGGAGGGTAAGTTGGGCTTATTGAAGGTAAGCATAATATTTCTGGTAGATGTCAGTTGATTATCTTTTTTAATCATTATTCTTTTTGCTGCATTTACAGTTCCTGGGTTATTTCTTCCTCGGTGACATTTAATAAATCCTAACTTGATATGACACCCTTGAATTTAGGAAATTTCTGAAATTCCTGTAAAAATATCTCCTCATTTGCATGAGGAGATATTTTTACAGGAATGTCAGCAAAGCTTGTTAATTTTAAAAGCCTTTCAGAATGTCTTTGGTTCATGGTTTTATTAGAAAGTCTCCTGATTGCAGTCTCTTCACCATCTTGGGAGATCCTGCAATACCCTCCAGTTGTTTCTGTATAACAAAGGGAGACAATTTACTGATTGGCTCATTTCTAAGAGAAGGGAAGATTAAGAAAGATGGGCTGGGTTGCTCCATTCGATCTGTCGTCTGTCTTTTCGGATTGTCATTTTCCATGTCTACATGGATGGTCGGATGGTCGACTGATCGGATGGTCTACATGGTCTGTATTTGCCATGTTTGCTCCTTTTATCCCTCAGTAAGAGGACTTATCTGCCAAGGTTTCCGGCCCCACCACGGGGCCGCTAGGAGACCAAGCGGTTGAAGTGTTAGTCGGTTAATGGAAATAGAAATACAAATTTGTATATGGATAAAAAAAGAAAGGTGAGTTTCCTTTCTGTGTTCTAACTTGTGGCTTTTCAAGTATAGAACCGTTTTAAAAATAAGACTGCTAAGAGAAATGTACGAACTTAGAAATAACTTTAGTCGCTTTTGATGAGCACTCTAAAGAACGCAGAAAAATGGCTTGACCTCGAATTCGCTTGGTACCCGCGGCCCCATTCTGTTTTGAGCATCAACGCCAATGCATTGCACATTCCGTGCAGTTTCAATTCTCTAAAAAGAGAAAAAAAAAATTTGTTTCGTACTGTATGCATTATAAAATTACTTTACTGAAGTTTGATTATAGTCTGACTTTTTTTTGGATTGAAATTGAAGTTTTATTCTCAAGTACAGGAACGAAATTATTGAATCATAAAACATTTCATTAATAATTTGTGACAATCACGAAATAGGCTCTATTCCCTGGCGTTTTCAAGGCAGCATTTTTTTCTCGTGAGCTGTTAACTGAATGTCATTTGTTACAATACCAGTTCTATATTAACATCTGAAATCTGAATACGATTTCAGATACGATTTTCGTATCATTTTTAACTCCCACCGATGAAAACACAATTTTTATCGGTAGGAGTTTTTTACCAGCAAAGTACAATTACAGGTAAATAGAGACACGTGTTCCAGTTACAAATGTCAATATAAGTTTGGCTCGGTAACGTCATTAAATCTACTTACGTGAGTACAGTTCATTTTAGACTACATTTATATAATTAATTTTATAGTGACAAAACGAGTTAATAATAATCGAGCAGTGCAGACAGGTAGCACAGCTTTAGTAATGTTCACATTTATCAGTTTAATAACCAATGTATAAGATTACTCACTGATAAACGTAAGGTTGTATTAATTATTATGTTGTTATTAGTTATACTTAATGCAGTATATTTTTAAGTACAAGAACAGAAATTAAATCATTTCTTTCGATTAATCGCAGTGCCCGTTAGTTCTTTGCAATAAAATCCGTCAATAAAAAATTCAGGAGTTAAAATGTATTGTAATCCCTGGGATGTGATTATTCTATTATTCTACCACGGCATCATTCCGTGACATAAATGAATACATTGATTGTATTGTATTAATTTCGAGAGGAAATACGGAATGAATTGACCCTGTGAAAATCCTTCTCTCTCAGTCCAATATCGGATAACTCAGTCTCAACTGAAGAGACCTTTTTTTAGGATTCCTCTAGTCAACGAATGAAGCTATCCATAAAGGTCTCTTCTGGTTCGAATCCCGAAGCAGCAGTCTGGTTCAGAATTCAAACCAGATCTCTCCAAACAAGTGACAAGTTGAAAACCATTGTATAGAAACATTTATATACATTTTGGTAATATGTACAAAAATGCATTAAATTATGATCAATATACGCTAAAAATAAGAAATAACTTTTACTGCAAAGAACTTTCGCGTAAGAATTTGTAATGCAAAAGTTCATATATTAATCAATGGATCCATTAGATTGCTAATAGAAAACTTTGGGGATATTGTTTCATAAGGAAAAATAAAACGATGATCAAATACTTAGAAATAAAAAATATAACTTTTCTAGTAACATTTTCCCCTCCACTGTTTATAAATAGAGAAGGGGAAAATGCTGAGTTTAGTTTCATTAAAAACACGCACACAGACACCAAGGTTGAATTATTTTCTTATTTGATTGCTGATTATGAAATAATCTCAAAATCTCCTTTAATCCCATTTTTCATAACAGAGATAATTAATATTCTCTCTTAGTTGGACGATATTAAAAGAGGAAAGGTAAAATGCGGAAAGTACACTTGACGAGTGTACACAGCGCAGCTGGTGGTTACTTTGGTTAATAAATCATTTTAATAGCTAAAGTTAACTTCCCAGCCAACGTCCTTCATAAAATGGAGCAATATGAAAACAAGAATAGAGTATGAAAAAAACAAAAAAAAGTATAATTTACATATCAATTTTCTTGTATAACACTCATTCATTTTAATTAAAACTTGCCACGTAAAAAATATGAAAAATATTCCTACAGTTACAAGTAGCTAAATTTAAAGAGCTGTCCATACAAAAAGGCATCATTGTAATCTTGCTGAATTGCATTCTCCTGGCGAGCTTCAGTGATTTTCTACATAGCACAGAAAATAAATGGCAAAAGTCAGAATATACTACTTTCTGCTTGCCTACTTACGAGGTGAATGCTAAACAAAGTTGCAAAAGGTTTCATGTTGTTTTTTAATTATGAAAGTTTAGCAAATTGTGAAGCATCTCCCTCCCTTTCTCTAATAAGGCAGGATTATTAAGCTCTACTTCGCAAAGTTTTTTTTTTTCCCGAAATAAATTAATAATACGAATCATCCTTAATTCCAGTAAAATGCACCATATTGCTTTCATTATTTGAAACGTAATAATTAATAACCACTAAGTGAATATAAATGAAAATTTGATAGCGCAATATCACTCTTCCTATTCTGATCCATTGGTCATATCCAGAGTGTTTACTAAAAGATAATATCCAGTCAGTTTGAGAATAATGTTTCGTAATTAAAAACAAAAAAAAAGCCTCTTCACTCGTATAAGCACAAAATAAATGCACAGTGAACTTTATGACTTACCACCAATTCAAAAACGGCATTATATTCTCTTCTAACTACAGGCATTTTTCCACGCGCACACTTTCCTATAAGATACTTATCAAGCAATTTGCCTGTGGCGGTGCCAAGCGGTAGTATTGGGAAACGTGTCAAGGATTCACTCACATATCGATTATTCTACACTGAAATAAATCGGCTTTAATTGATATACTGTTTTTCTATATTTAGTTACCCTGAAAAGTATCGTTGTTGTCACAGAACCTGCGAGAAATCAGGAGAAAGAATTTACCTGCTTTTCTAACAACGAACTGCAAGCTAGTGCTGCATTTATCGATTGGCGTGCGGTATAAATATGTTAGCAAAGCATTACTCTGATATCTGAATCCACGTGACTAGTATACGAAACCAAAGGAGCAATATTATTTCGGCATTAAATTATTACGCTTAATTGTGGCTGACAGTGCGCAGCCGCACAAAACTACTTCGCTGGTTCTGCGCATTCCAACCAATGTACCCATTTTCTTTCTGTCCCTGTAACTTTTGAATTGTGTATACGCATGGCCTGTATCGTCTGTAGAAATAAACACAGTGTACAATCAACTTTAGATTATCAGATTATTTATTAATCTTCTCACAAATTCATTGGATCCACGCCGGTGAGTGAGATACAACATAGAAATGTTAAGTAGTCGAAGAAGCTCTGAATATTATACAACGCCGCATTAAGCCGGCAGAAATGGTCTCAGTAAAGAAAACAAAATAAATAAACTGAGTAGTATACAATTAAAGAAATTAAAAATATCTATCTCTGATGCTAGAAAAAATTACTATCTTCTTGATTCTAAGAAATAAAAAAAATAAAAATACAGCTTGGCTTCTTGTGTTTAATTGGACGGAAAGTTGATGGGCGTACTAAACGTCATTTCCGAATGAAAAAAAAAATTCAACCAAAAACAAGTTGAAGTAAATGGAGGAGAGAAAAAAATAAACCGTTAATTCCGGGATTGGCAACCAGAAGGCGTCGTTCGGCGGCGATTGTAGAGAGAGAGAGACGGGAAGAGAGACAAAAACGAAGACTGCATCTAAGGACACTGTGGAGAGTAGAGTGACCTGAAAGGAAGAAATTTATGCGGTATATAAGTAACCACATCATCAAAGAAAAGCTTAAAATTCTTATTCTATCAATTTTACTGACTAATTATTTGAATTATGACATCAAACTCATAACCCATGTTTAACTGCATAACTTCTCAAATATCACATAGTAGTTATAACA
Source organism: Mastigoproctus giganteus (assembly GCF_048544385.1). Taxonomy (NCBI): domain Eukaryota; kingdom Metazoa; phylum Arthropoda; class Arachnida; order Uropygi; family Thelyphonidae; genus Mastigoproctus; species Mastigoproctus giganteus. The sequence goes on along the minus strand of NC_143586.1, from coordinate 150,257,197 downwards.
TAAACAAACAACAGAATTTTGAGACTCCCTGTTTTAAGTTTACCATGTTACTTTTAAATATGTTTTTCTCCTTTTCAACTTAAAACTACCCGTTGTCTTTAATCTCCAAAAGTTCCTCAAATCTTATTAGATCGCATTCATTAAACTAAGAAATTAAACAAAGATGGTCACTCTTCTTTCTCTGTAAAATATGTTTAATTTTTACAAAGCATCAGTCGGGGTAGTACATATTGTCAATTTGAAATTATTTAACCTTTGCTAAGTAACGGTCTTTCACTTGTACTGACATCTTTCCAATTCTATGGAAAAAAGAGCTTCACGAATGTTTATCTTTATTGCATCTTATTCACACTTTACTCTGTTACGTGACCTTGTTACCCTTCGTGTAAACGACTTCCCTGAGATCGTCTTACTGCCGGTTTATAAGAAAGGTGACAAATCTTGGATCTTTCCAAAATATTGAAAGCTATAATTTTCGAGCAAGTATACGAAATCCAGATTCGTTACAGCTCATTTTTTGTACGTCTCACAAACAAGAATTTCCCCTCTTTTAAATTAGTTGAGATATTGAATTTATTTCTAAAACACAGAAACCATAAAAAGTCTACTATAAATAAAAATCAGTATTCATTTTATTATTTATGCCTATATGCGAAATTCATACCCATTACTGAATATTCTAGAATTATCTTTTTCTTCCATATAATAAGCTAAAATAGCGCTTATAAACTTCCTAAAATACTGCATTTCGTATTACACTGATTAGTGTCACTTGTTCAGAGTATTCACCCTGAATCAACACAAGGAAGGGGCAAAACTCAGGTATCTAAGCACTCCATTAAAGGATATCTCAACTATACTGGCTGTGGCATCCTTTATTTGTTCTTCAAAAACTCTACTTTCTATCATTTTCAGCCAAAACATACTCCAATCTGAATATTCATTCTGTATTTTTGAATATTGTAATGCTTCAAACAGCTTTCTGCTTATTTTAAATGGAGCTTTAGAAAATCAAAGGTCTTCATCAAGATTCTGCACCATCTAACAGCAATATTACTACGTCTCATCCCTTAAACAATGTAATTTCCTTATATATATTATTATTCGTTCAAAGCAGCTCATATTACTCAGACATACTGCGCAGTATATATAATGTCTATAAATGTTGGTTTCTTTGATCGATTTCCCTGTTCTCCAGTCGAAAAACTCGAGTTTCCGGGAGAAAAACCATTAAACCTACTCTTGAGACCAACTAACTCAACCAAGTTGTGAAAAAAGCCCAACACAATTCCCCGCATCATTGACAGGATTCGAATGTGGACCTTTTCTACACGGTGTTGGGAGGATGGTGCTTATATGTACCATGTTACCAGCGAAGGCTATTGAATGAATCCATAAATAATGTGAACAGAATATTTGTTTCATGGACATAAACATTACAATGTATCCACTTACTGCATGCTTAGGCATACTTTCATTTTCTGTGATATAAAGTTGATAATATTGGATTTTGTCTTCGCTTTTCAAAATGACAGCCTCCTTTTCAGATGGCACTGTTATTGAACTGTGAAATGTCATTACATTATAGATTACATCGTTAGCATTTGTCCCTCTAGACCCAGATGAATATAGTCTGGCAGATCTTTGGGACATCTCAAAGTGTTCAATATTTAAGTGACCTTATTCAGAAAGACTGGCGCATCAGTTTGTCATAATTTATGATAAACTGAATGTTACACAGCACGAAAATGTGTCCTCCTTTAATGATAGCACTTATCCTGAAGGGAAACAATGCACTACTTATATTACTAGACCAATGCTGGAATGCATCTAGGAGGCGTTGAAATTTCAGGGATTCAGCCTCAAAGCTGATTCCGAAGTTAAAAGACGTGCGTAATTGCTATTTTACCAAATACTTTCTTCTCTGATGGAATTACAAAAGTTCTCGGTTTACAGTATAAACACGCAAAGGTATGTAATATTTAGATTGCAAGGAATGCGCTTCTATCTTTCTGCGATATCTTTCTTCTATCTTTCTGAAGGAGCGCGGAAATTCATCTTGTTTATTCACCTGATACACTACTCTGTATAATTTACCACCTGTTATCATAGGTTTTAAACCATTTATCTGCTTTGGAACTTGTATCGGTAAATAAAAAAATAATTACTTGAGATATTCCTTCAGGATAATGATTAACATTTAACAAAAATACTTTTTCCATTGGTTACCATAGGAAGTAGCCCTTATGCATTGTTTATTACGTCTGCAAACTTCATGTGTTCTCTGGTTGGTATGCCTATTTGCTGGCAAACCGATCAGATATTTTTCTAAGCGAAAACTTAGGTTAAAATTCTCGACTTTGGAAAGAGAGGACTCCACTACCTATGCCTGAGACCCATTAACTAAGCCCCAGTGCAAATAGAGCCCATAAAATTTCTCTCGGCATTTATGGATTCGTACCCAAACTTTTTCTACATAGTGGATGGCAGAACGGTGCTTATAACCACTGTGCTATATTCAGACATATTATATAAAGCGCAATATGGTCTAAGTTGCAGATGCACCTAACCCTACACAACAACACTGTACTACTTTAGAGGACTCTTAATATGGACAGTAAACATAATGTAAACAGCTCTGCTATATTCTATAGAGATTACGATTTCACTCCAACATGTGAATAATTTACTTACACAGCTAACTTTCATAAGCCACCCTTCATTCCTCTTCTTCTTCTTCTTCTTCTTCCTCCTCCTCCTCTTCCTCCTCCTCCTCTTCCTCCACTTCTTCCCTCGCTGCGCGTCTTGGCGGTTCCTCTTCCGCCGTGAATGTGGGTGGTGGCATCAGTTCCTCCTCTTCCTCTTCGTGGCGAGGTCCTGCTGGTTCCTTAACCTTAGGAGCCTGAGGATCCCATTTGGGGAGCTTGGATGGACCCCTATCTTTGAACTGGCTCATCTTCCCTTCCCAATCTTTCTCAAGTGATTGCTCATACTGATTTTCCAGTCCCTGAAAGAGAAAAAAGTTTCATTAAAATTATCAATTGCGATTTCCTGTTTGGTAGTTTATGAGGACAATTGCAATGTATTTACAATAGGAATTAATTTCAATATATTGTTGTCGTTTATTTCAACGACAAACATTAATTGCAGATATGGGAAATGCAAAATAAATAGCGTTGAACGGATAAACTTCCAGACTGTTAAATAAAGGGGTCAAAAAGGAAATTTTTAAAATTGAAAATGTTTAAAATAATGAAAGATGGTTCAATAATTAATTTACACTTTTTTGTTGCTATTTCCATTAGGTTGTTTAGAATACGAATACGTTCTGGTATAATTATAGGAAGGAACGTTGTCTGAGATACCTGTTGATAATTATCATTTTGCAATGTGGTTACTTGGTGAAACAGTGAACATTTGAAATACTTAGTTGATGTCGATGCTTATTAAGTCAGATATATAAATTAAATGATAAAGTTAATTTACTTAATTTGATTGCCCTATATTTTAATGTTTTTATAACTATTAGAATAAAACGAAAATATTAAAGATAGAGTAAACTGAAAGTTTTTTTTAAATATTTTTTTTTATTTGCATCGGTATTGAACCCAAGCGATTATTATAACTTCCTTTCTCAAAGTTTGGAATATCTCCTTAATCAGTGCGTACAGTTATAACAAAATTTTAATGGCTGCTTAGGTTTTACGATGGAAAACGTTTATGAAATAATTTTACTTACGCCTTCGAAAAGACCTTTCTTGTCTACAAAGGTTCGTCGATCTATTCGTCTTTCATATTTGCTAGCAACTTGGATTTTAGGCTACAAAAAATGAAACAAATCATTAGTAATTCTTCATTTAGAATGGGCAACTTCACCCTGTAGATTAAAGAACTCATATCATTGAGATTTTTTTTCTGTTTAAGGTTCTCTCCCCCGCCTGTTTCTAAATATTCAACGATATATTTTGGCAGTGATCCTCATAAAAAATAGCTGTCTCGAAATATTTACTGTGTAGAGAAACATTGTAATTATCATTCATATATGAATCCACAAATGATATTATAAGTAGCCATTTCTTCTGTTATGAAATTAATCTGGGAAGAATTCAGTGAACTTGAGTGATTTACTAAACCCTACTCTTATTTGTTATTTTCAAATTTTTTATTTCAGATTTGTTATTTAATTAGCAAATAGCAATTTTTTTTCAAATTTGTTATTTGATAATTAAAAAAATATATATAAAAATCTTATTAAAATTCATTTGAAACATCTTATTAAAATATATAAAAAATATAATTAAAACGAAGTTCTTTTTTTTAATTTTGGGTCAATAAATGGCACTCTCCCCCCAGTTCATGTCTCCACAAGACAGGGCTCTTCCTTAAAGAACTCAGGGGCTTCTATGAGGATTCTATCGCAAATGATATAGGGAAAACTTCATCTTACAGAACGATAATTTCCAACCACATATTTATAGATACAGTATTATCCAAATAGCGTTGCCAACACAATCTTCCAAACTCAGTTCTATATATCAATCATACTTCGTATGTTATTTGCATTTTCTTCTTTATCCATAAACGTTGTTGTTGTTGTTGTTGTTGTGTTTTTTGGTGCAAGGGCAACTTAGGCCATATTGCACCTCCCAAATCAATTGACTTTACATACGGGAACTGCTTGTACAGCAGTTAAAAGCGATCATACACTTTAATTTGTTTTAAATAGAGAAATAATTCAGAGAGATTTTCTTCTTTGCCTATGAGGCTATTGAGAGACAGAGGTTGTTGCAGATCTGAGATGGAACTAAAAGTCATTCGTCGGGCATTGTTAAACAAGCTACATTCGACAAGTATATGTTTTACTGTAAGTGGCTGTGAGCAGTTTGCACATTGAGGAGGATCATTCCCTGTAAGCAGATAGAGATGTGTGAGGTGAGTGTGACCTATTCGGATTCTGGCTAAGATTACTTCTTCTTTTCTATTTTTACGAAGACTAGAAGTCCATAATTGTGGTTCAGATTTTATTTGAAATAGCTTGTTATTTGTTTGCATTTTCCACAGAAGTGTCCATTGTTCCATGCATATTTTCTAAATTTTGTGTCTGTAATCAGGATATGGGACTAGATTATTTGTTGAGGCTATATTAGAAGAATGCTTTGCAGCATCATCTGCACATTCATTTCCTGGAATACCACTGTGGCCTGGGACCCAAGAAAAGATAACAGTTTGTTTATGCTCATGAAGCTGCATCAGCTTATGTTTTATGGGTTTTAATAAAGGATTGGTAGGTGAGGAAATACCTTTCAAAGCTAAAATAGCACTTTGTGAATCGGTATATACTATACTTTTATTTATTGAGAGCAGTGAGATATTTTCCAGAGCAAGCTTAATGGCATGAAGCTCAGCGGTATAACTGCTACATTCGACTGGAAGTGAAAATGAGATAGTTGAATTAGGGAAGACAGCAGCTGCACCCACTTGATTGTCAGACTTTGAACCATCAGTATAGATCTTGGTGAATTCGGGGTACTTTTGTGTATGAGCATAATGTAGTTGTTGGATGTTAATATTTGCTATGGAACTTTTACCCCATTGCTCAAGGTATTCATGAAAAGAAAATGTGAGAGTAGACCATGGGGGATCTGGATCTTTTGATTCTCTGAGGATATTATCGAATTGGATGTTCCAGCTTTCTGCTAGAATCTGCAGTCTGATACCAGCAGGCTGAATTGTTCTGGGTTTATTTCTATAGTGAGTTTTCCACAGAGGATCATGCAGGAGTGGCCAAACAGGATGAGTAGGCAGGCTTTTAATTTTAGCTGAGTAATTCATCAGTAACATTTTTCTTCTGATGCTAAGTAAAGGTTCGTGAGCTTCAACGTAAAGACTTTGAACCGGTGATGTTCTGTATGCACCTAGGGCTATCCTAAGAGACGAATGTTGGTTGTTGTTGTTGTTGTTGTTTAAGGGTTTTAAGACACAAGGGCATCGATGGCCAAGATGTGTCTTTCCAAGTTTTTAATGTAAATCAAACATTTTTTTCAGATTTGTTCATCAACTCTGATTTGCCGAATAAAATTAAATAATTCATCTATATTCGCAGAGTTGTCTAAGATCTGTTGAAGGGCAACTCGATTCTGGTTATTGCATAAACTCTGAAAACAAAGGAATCTGGAATTCCTGAATCGAGGGCATACCAAAAGAATGTGTTTTACTGAAAGTTGAACTTGGCATTGAAAACAGAGTGGGGGATTTTTGTTTGTCAATAGATGAAAATGAGTAAGATGAGTATGGCCAATTCTCAGTCTGGCAAGTATTACTTCTTCTCTGCGACTCTCTCTGATGCTTGAGTTCCATATTTCTGGATTAGGTTTTATTTCATGTAGTTTATTGTTGACTTCATTTTTCCATATTTGGGCCCATTCATTTTCACTTTCTCTAATAATGATTGGACTAAAATCAGTGTGTGGCACTAGCATTGTTCTGTTTGGCAGTTCTGATGCTGACTTAGCTGCAATGTCTGCTTTTTCATTGCCTTCTATTCCGCAGTGTCCTGGGATCCAGCAAACAGTTATTTCAGAGTGTTTCTTTTGACAAAGGTTGATTAAAAAACTCAATTTCTTGTAGAAGAAGGTGACGAGAATGTCGTTTACCCTGTATGGCTGAAATAGCACTGAGTGAATCCGAGTATATTAAGACAGAGAGGGATGACTGTTGACATATTTCACTTAATGCAAGCTGTATAGCATACAGTTCTGCAGTTAGAATGCTGCACTCAACTGGAAGGGATTTTGAAATTACATGCGAAGGGAACACGGTTGCTGCACCTACATGTGATTGGGTTTTAGATCCATCCGTATAGATTATGAGTTTCCCAGCGTGTTGCGAAGTATAGTTGGCATGCAACTGTCGGATATTACATAGTGGAATGGTATTTTTTGACCACTGAGCGAAGTAAATATCAATGTTTATATGATGTCTATTCCATGGAGGTAAAGGCATATTTGCACTTTCCGCAATTTTATTGAGATCGAGTTTCCACTTTTTTATTACTTCTTGAAGACGAATTCCAGCAGGTCTGAGTTCGTTTGTTTGTTTGTTTGTTTGTTTGTGTTTTATTGGCGCATCAGCAACTGAGGCTATAATGCGCCAAATACCGGTCATATATAAAAGGTAAAAAAATTCAGTGACCTAAGTAGTTAGGCCACCATGTCCATATGTATAATAACAAAGATATAAAAAGTAAACCAATAAATACGTAACAATAACGTAAATTTTTATATACAATTAAAAACTTTTATTAATTTGAAATAGCTAAAAACAGCAGACACGTTGTCGTTGTCGGATAAAATCTGACTGAGTGTATACGGCTCAGTCAGATGATTAAAAATGCTAGAACGGATATTGCTAAAATCTGGACATTCGATTAAAAGGTGTCTAATTGATATAATTGTGCCACAAGACGCACACATAGGAGGGTCATCAGCCCTCAGCAGAAAAGAATGTGTCAAATGACTATGTCCTATGCGGGTCCGGGCAAGAACAACTTCCTCCTTACGATTCCTGCGCAGACAAGACTGCCACGGTTCAATAACAGGCTTTATACGATGTAATTTATTCGCAGTCTGTCTGTTCCACGAATCCTGCCATTGGGAATGTACCTTTTGATGTACTGTTTGCCTGTAGTCTGTATAGGGGACTAACAGGCAACGGTTATTATTGGGAATTGCTGATTTGGCTGCGGCGTCAGCCAAATCATTTCCCCTAATCCCAATGTGGCTGGGAATCCAGCAGAAGCGGATGTCATATTCGCGTTCATGGAGAACGTGAATCTTCTGCTGAATGCTAGACAGAACTGGATGAGGATTATACCTCACAGATATTAAAGCCTGTAACATGCTAAGAGAGTCGGAATATAAAATGAACCGTTGGTATTGGCATTTACTAATATGATCCAAGGCTAACTCTACAGCGTGCAGCTCTGCAGTAAATATGCTGCAATCAGAGGGAATCTGCTCTGATATAGTGGTGTCTGTGAAGACAGCAGCAGATCCCACATATGATTCCGACTTCGAACCGTCTGTGTAGACTGGCGCGAAGTCGGAATATTCAGTTCGGTGAGCTGAATGAAGCTGCAGGTAGACACATGATGGCGTGTCCAACTTTCCCCAGTTTCTAAGCGACAAGTCGCATGCCGGGACACGAGCATGCCAGGGTGGAAAGGGTTGCTTTGATGTTTGGGCAACCTTGTCTACCTTGATATTAAGTTCTTTGAGTAGCTCTTGGAAACGAATACCAAAAGGACGATTGGCAGTCTTACGGGTATTGTATAAATTTTCCCATCGTGGCTCAAAAACGAAGGGCCACGTAGGATGGTCTGGCAGGGATTTCAATTTTAAAGCATACTTTAAAGACAACTGCTTACGTCGAAGTGATAACGGTGGTTCGTTTGCTTCGACGTATAAGCTCTGGACAGGAGATGTGCGATATGCTCCAGTAGCAATACGTAGGGCCTGATGATGGACGGGGTCCAGCCATCGCAGGACACTGTCTCTGGCTGAGGAATATACATGGGACCCATAATCTAATTTGGATCGCACAAGTGCACGGTAGAGCCGAAGAAGGATACATCTGTCTGCTCCCCAAGATGTAGAGGAGAGCGAGCGAAGCATATTAAGGCCTCTTGTGCACTTTGTGCGGAGCTGACGAATATGATCTAAAAACGTCAGTTTTTTATCGAATATGAGTCCCAAGAATTTTATGTTCGCTGCTACTGGAATGGCATTTTGTCCGAGCCTTAATTCAGGTTCAGGATGAAGATTACGCTTGCGACAAAAGTGTACGCAAACGGTCTTCTCCGGCGAGAACCTGAAGCCATTAGCAAGTACCCAGGAATTCAGACTATCAATGGCTTTCTGCAGTTGTCTTTCAATAACCCTCATGTTGCACGACTGGCAAAAAATGCTAAAGTCATCAACATAGAGGGCACTGTTTACAGTCGGAGGAAGTTGTTCTGTGATGGAATTTATTTTTATGGCAAAAAGCGTGACACTTAATACTGATCCTTGTGGTACTCCCTCCTCTTGGCTAAAGGAGCGAGAGAGTGAGGATCCCACACGAACTTGGAACGATCGATTGGCTAAAAAGTTTTGAATAAAAAAAGGCAGATGCCCTCTTAGGCCAAGTCTATGTAAGTCTTTTAAAATGCCAAATCTCCAAGTTGTGTCATACGCTTTTTCCATGTCAAAGAACACCGACACCAAGTGTTCCCGTTTTAGGAATGCATCCCGGATAGATGCTTCCATTCTAATAAGATGGTCCAAAGTGGACCGGTTCCGTCGGAAGCCGCACTGGATGTTGGAGAGAAGGTCATTTGATTCTAAATACCATAGTAAACGAGAATTGACCATTCTTTCCAGGATTTTGCACAAACAGCTAGTCAGAGCAATAGGACGATAATTGGTGGTGACTTTTGGATCCTTTCCTGGCTTAGGAAAGGCAAGAACGATTGCCTTTCGCCAGGAGTCCGGAAACTGCCCTTCAGTAAAGATTCTGTTATACAGAAGGAGCAGACAATCCATAGATGTTGGTGAAAGATGTTTAATCATTTCATAATGGATGCCATCTGGTCCAACGGCACTTGCTTTGGAAAGAGCGAGGGCTCTTTTCAATTCCACAATAGTGAAATCCCCGTTGTAGGGATAAATGCCCTTAGTTTTAAAGTTAAGTGCCTGTTTTTCTATTTTATATTTCAGGACCAGGAACTCTGGGGAATACGAAGATGTTGCAGAGATCTTAGAGAATGTTTCCCCAAGAGCATTGGCTATTGCAGTTGGATCTGCAATAGCGCATCCATTATAATCTAGGATTGCAGAAGGGTGGGAGGTATATTTTCCCTTCATTTTCCGGATTTTATCCCAGACTACCTTAGAGTTGGTAGACTGGTTAATAGATGATGTAAAACGGATCCAAGATTCCTTTTGACTCTGACGACGGATGTAGCGTGCTTTAGCTCGTGCACGTTTGAAGGCTATAAGGTTGTTCGTGGTAGGATATCGGCGAAATATCCCCCACGCTTTGTTTTGAGCCTTTTTTGCTGCTGTGCATTGTGAATTCCACCAAGGTTTGGGAAATGGTGGAAACCGGGCTGATGTTTTTGGGACAGCATTAGCAGCTGCTTGGACGATGATTTCTGTGATGAACTTTACTGCGTCATTGATCGGCTCTTGACTGACTGTGCTAAGATCGAAATTTGCCTGTTGTTGGAAGGCAGTCCAGTCAGCCTGATCAATCTTCCACCGTGGTAACCTAAAAGGAAGACATGGTCTCCCACTGTGTAACAAGGTTATCACAGGGAAGTGATCGCTTCCGTATGGATTCTCCTCCACTTCCCAGGTGAGTGAAGGGAGTAGAGAAGGGGAGCAGATAGATAGATCAATGGCAGAAAAAGTACGGGTAGGCATGTGGAAGAAGGTGTTATTTCCAGTATTTAGAAGGGAAAGGTCATTGTCATTGAGCATACGCTCAATGACTCGTCCCCTTCCGTTGACGTTAGCACTACCCCACAGGGTGTTATGTCCGTTAAAATCCCCGAGAAGTAAGAAAGGGGGAGGCAACTGCGTTAGAAGATCATCAAGGTCTGCTGGGGAGATGTCAGTCCCAGGTGGGAAATAGACAGAGCACACAGTTAATAAAAATCCCACCGTAAGGCGAATTGCAACAGCCTCTATGCTAGTTGTAATTAGTAAGGACTGCACTGGGGTCTGGTTACCCACAAGGATAGCCATCCCCCATGTACAGAGCCATCCGCAATTCTATCCTTACGAAAAATTGTGGTGTTATGCATCGTGGGATCGTCACTTGCCTTTAGATATGTCTCCTGCAAGCAAAAGCAAACTGGCTCGTGCTTTTGCAGGAGGGCCTTGATGTCATCTATATTTCGCCGGAATCCACGACAATTCCATTGTAGGAATTTAGCCATTATTTTGGCTTGGTGGGTCCGTCAGGCGGCTTCCGAGGTGCTGAGGGTTTACTTTTATCAGTCTTGGATTTATCTTTTTTGGGGAAGAATGGACGCTGTCCCGTGTCCATTTCCTCCTCCGCAAAGAGTTCCAAGACGGACTCTTCGGGTACCTCCTTCTGCTCGACATCCATCTTTTCTTGGGTACTAGGGGGTACTTCCCCTTTTTTGTTCTTTTCTTTAATAGTTAACTTTGGAACTTGTGGAGCATTAGGAGGTACCGATATAGGAGTGGCAGCTGATTGGTCCTTTTGTGCAGGTTTTTGAGAACTTAATAGATACCGCGCGATGGGAGTGAAAGACTCCTTTGGAGGAATGGTCATGTCCGTCTGAGTTCCAACGGAACATCACCCTGCTACCTTCTGGGCGTAGGTAGGTCTGTTGATATTCAGGGGTTTGACCGATTTCCTTGCCTCCTGGTATGATATGTTAAGCTCGGCCTTCAGCCGTTGAATCTCTTTTTCTTCTTTCCACCTCTGGCATGCTCGTGAGTAGGCCGGGTGTTCGCCCTCACAGTTAATACAGGTGGGTTTTGCGGCTGAACATGCTGTTGTTTCGTGGTCCTTTGCACCGCATCGAGCGCATGCAAGGACTCCACGGCAGGCCATTTGGGAATGTCCATACTTTTGGCATTTAAAACACCGTAAAGGATTTGGTATGTATGGACGCACTGAACAGTTGATATATCCAGCTTTAATCTCCTCAGGAGGTTTAGGAGTGTTAAAAGTCAGGATAACGCTCCTGGTTTTAACAATTTTTCCATCCCTTCGCGCAGTGATTCTCTTGACGGCAATGACTCCCTGTGGTTTTAATTCGGAGCAGATTTCCTCCTCGTATACGTCGAGAAGGTCCCACTCCGAAATGACACCTCTAGATGAATTGAGTGTTCTGTGTGGTGTCACTGTTATAGGGATTCCTCCGATTGATGTTGTTCGGAGTAGATGTTCTGATTGCCTGTCAGTTTTGGTTTCAATTAAGAGGTCTCCAGAACGGAGCCTCTTAACTGATTTGGGGGAACCTGCTATCCCATCTAACCCTTTTTGAATGAAAAAGGGCGACATTTTACCAATCGGTTTTTCACCGGTTGAGTGCATAATTAGGAACCTGGGTACAGGCCCTGATGTTACTTCTGTTCGCTGCCTCTTTGTACTAATAGTACTATCTGGATCTTCATCTATGTTTGCAGATAGGGACCGGGTTGGGGCCCCTGAAGAAGTTAGTTTATCAGGATTCATGAGTTTTTTTAAGTGGTTCAGTGCCCGGGCTCCCCACCCACCACGGAGCCCAAAGGGACGCCCACTACCCGGCATGCAATAAATGCGCTCGGGAGTGGGACGCCAGGGCTACCCAGACACCATACCCGCACCGCCGCCAGCCTGAATCCTGTCCCTCGGACCATGAGGGTAGGGGCATGGCTTTGACACGGTTGACCCTCGCAGGCGAACCTACTAGCCGATTGATCCTAGCCGGGCCTTCCAGGACCACCCGTCTTGTCGAAGCAGGGGCCAAAGTGGTGTATTGAAGCTGGGCCCCTCAACCACCAGGATCCCCCTTTCCGAATTTCCACGGGTCGCAGCGCACGGCAAACACGCCGGATTCCATTGATGTAAGCCCGGAACCTAGGCTGTGGGCGTTGGATCCCAGTGATGCTAGTCTGGAAGTCCAGCAGCGTCACTGGGAGGTCCCCTCACCACGTACAGGTGCCCACGTCGAGGGGTCTGAGTTCATTAGGTTTGGATTCATAAAGTGTTGACCATAAAGGTTGGTTGAGATATACCCAACAGGGGTGAGCTGGAAAGCTTCTTATTTTGGCAGCCTATTGGCAGAGTAGGCGTTGTCTTCTAAGATAAAGCGGAGGGTCGTGTGCTTCTATATACAAGCTTTGAACTGGCGAGGTTCTGTAGGCGCCTAGTGCTGATCGAAGGGCACTGTGTTGAATGGTGTTGAGACCGTAAGATGCTGTTTTTAGCTGATGCATATACTATAGCTCCATAGTCTAATCGTGATCGGATTAGAGAACGATATAAATTCAGCAATGACTGTCTGTCAGCACCCCAAGATGTTGAGGATACTGCACGAAGGATGTTTAGTTTCTGGAGGCACGTAGTTCGTAGATAGGTTACATGTTTACGAAAATTTAATTTGCTGTCTAAATTCAGACCCAATAATCTTATGCAGTCTGTCATCGGTATTTCTCTGCCTTTCAGTTTTAATACAGGTTCCGGATGAAGCGATCGTAATTTACAGAAGTGTATTGCTGCTGTTTTCCCCTCGGTTAATTGATAGCCGTTGCTTTCTGTCCAAGTTTCAATTTTGTTTATTACTGTTTATTTCTTAAGAAACAGCACATGGTAATGATAACGTTCGATATTACCAAAGCATTCGATACAACCTGGAGATATGGACTCCTCCAAGACTTATACAAACTTGGACTGAGAGGTAACCTGCCTAGATTCATTCAGAATTTTCTTCACCTCAGGACCTTTCAAGTAAGATTCCAGAATGAGCTGTCCAAAATTCACACACAAGAAGAAGGAGTACCTCAGGGATGGATTTTAAGTGCCACACTCTTTGCATTACGTACCAGTAGCATTACAAGAGACATCCCAGCCACGGTAGAAGTTTATATGTATGCAGATGATCTTGCTATTTCCTGTCAATCATCGAACATGGCTACCATTGTAGTTGTCTTTCAATGGTAGCCATGTTCGATGATTGACAGGAAATAGCAAGATCATCTGCATACATATAAACTTCTACCGTGGCTGGGATGTCTCTTGTAATGCTACTGGTACGTAATGCAAAGAGTGTGGCACTTAAAATCCATCCCTGAGGTACTCCTTCTTCTTGTGTGTGAATTTTGGACAGCTCATTCTGGAATCTTACTTGAAAGGTCCTGAGGTGAAGAAAATTCTGAATGAATCTAGGCAGGTTACCTCTCAGTCCAAGTTTGTATAAGTCTTGGAGGAGTCCATATCTCCAGGTTGTATCGAATGCTTTGGTAATATCGAACGTTATCATTACCATGTGCTGTTTCTTAAGAAAAGCATTTCGAATGTGAGCTTCAACCTTGATGTGGACATCAGTTGTACACCTGTTACGGCGGAAACCAAATTGATGGCATGATATAGCATCTTGATCTTCAACAATCCAGACAAGTCTCTTATGAACCATCTTTTCTATTATCTTTCCTAAACAGCTTATCAAAGATATAGGACGATAACTATTGGGGGAGGAAGCATCTTTCCCAGGTTTCGCTTTGGCTATCACAACTGACTGATGCCATGTATCAGGGTAAACATTCTCCTCAAAGATTCTATTGTAAAATTTCAGTAGTGAAGATTTTGAGTTTGAGTTGAGGTGGCGAACCATTATGTAGAAAATGCCATCTGGTCCAGCAGAACTATTTCTAGAATTCTGGAGAGCTTCATTGAGTTCATTCATCGTGAACGGAAGGTTATAAGAATAAGATTGTTTTGTAACATAGTTAATTTTATATTTTTCCACGGACATATTTTTGCGTCTAAATGAGTCTTCATAAGATTGAGATGATGAAGTGACTGCAAATGTTTCTGCTAAAGCCTCTGCAATATCAGTTGGAGAGGAAATATCTATTCCTTTCCAAGACAGGATTGGGGCTTTGGTCTGTTGATACTTTCCACTGAGGATACGGATCTTTTTCCAAATTATTCTGGGGTCAGTGTTTCTGGAGATGGTAGAACTGAATCGAATCCACGCATCCTGTTTAGCTTTTCTACGAATTCGGCGTGCTTCAGCTTTCAGCCGTTTATAATTTATAAGATTCTCCATTGTATCATTTCGGCGAAAAATGTTCCAAGCTTTGTTTTGTTTCCTTTTGGCAAGAAAGCAGTCCCTTGTCCACCAACTATTATACCTTTGTTTTGTAATGTTAACTTTAGGTATTGCACTGTCAGCAGCTCCAAGTAATTCTTCTACTATGTGTCTATTGGCATTATTAATTGATGCAGTAAGAATCAAATGGTTATCAAATTGCACTGTTTTCAAAAACTTCTCCCAGTCAGCTCGGTGAAAATTCCACGTAATTCTTTGGCTAGATGTATAGTTTGTATCCGTCTGTATTTTGCAAATTATAGGAAAGTGATCACTGTTGTGAAGGTCAGTTAATACTCTCCAATCAACACTAGGATACATGGACGAGGAACATATGGACAGATCTAGAGCAGAGCTAGCACCTGTAGGCAAGTGGATATAAGTATGCACACCGGTATTCAGTAGTATTAAGTGATGGTTATCAAGTAGAGTTTCGATCATCCTCCCTCTCCTCCCTATACACTGTATATATTTTTTTACTGAAAGGGTGGCTTGTTGCCTAAGGTATGTCTCTTGAAGACAAAAGCATATTGGCGCACGTTGTGTTATTAGATACTGGACATCGTCGTAATTGCCTCGCAGTCCTCTACAACTCCACTGGATGAACTGATCCATTATTTGGTTTTCCTAGAGCTTTCGGGTTGCTTCCAAAATGGAGCATTCTTATACTTTGTCTTATCTTTTTAGGGTGGTGAGACCGGTCCATGTCCATATCTTCTTCTGTGAAAATTTCTAGTACTGGTTTTTCAGATGTGTTTATTTTTTCTATGTCCATCTGTTCGGTTGTTTTTATGTTTGTAGGTTTAGGTCTGTCTTTGTTGTGAGGCTAATTTGTTGATATCTGTTCTGTGTGAATAGAAATTGGAATATTCACTATTTTCTCCTGTTTTTGTGCCTTTAATCCAGTATGTGATTCTTTTGGCAGCATAGAAATTTCGGGTTGAACTGCTACTCATTTATATTGGATCGCTGCTTGTGCATATGTTGGCTTGTTTGTAGGCCATGGCCGTATTATTCTCCTTGCTTCTTTGTACGTTGTGTTGTGTTCTGTTTTGTATTTCTGAATTAATTTCTCTTGTTTCCATATTTTCGCAGTTTTTGAGTTGGTTGTGTGTTCCCCTTTACAGTTTGTACATTTCAAGATGATGGCAGAGCAAACTGTATTCTCCTGTTCTTTATAACCAGATTTTGCACAGATTGCCGAGTTTCTGCATGCCATTTGCGAATGTCCAAATTTCTGGCATTTGTAATATCGCAATGGATTTGGTATGTACTGTCTTACTTGGAAGTTCAGATATCCTGCTTTTACTGTTGTCGGAGATTTCGGAGTATTAAACGTATGATAAGAGTTTTTGTTGGAATTATATTTCCATCCCTTCGGATATTAATTCTCTTTACTCCTGTTACTCCTTGGCTTCTCAATTCTTCTGTGAGCCCTCCTTCTGACACATTTAAAGCGGTCCCACTTGGAGATCATTCCTGATCTCCGAGAGAATTCAGCGTGTTATGTGGTGTCACAACTACTGGTAATCCTCCAAAAATTGTTGTTGCTAGAAACTTCTGGAGTGTTTGGGACTTTCTGTTTCCACTAGTATGTCACTGGATCTCAGGCGTCGAACCGACTTGGGAGATCCTACTAGATCCTCTAATGTTTTCTGAATTGCGAACGGAGACATACGTCCTAATGTCTGACATCCTGTCGCATGTATAACAATGTATGTCGGTATTTTTGGTGGGTCCATATCTGTCTTCTGTCTCTTTGTCTTTGTGTTTTCTGTATCATTATTGGTACGGCTTTCTCTTGAAGCCATGTAGTTATTTGTAGTATTTTACTACTTATGTTTGCTCTTTTGGCCCTGGGAGTGTTACTTTCCTCTCCCAGGTTTCTAGCCCCGCCACGTGGAGGCAAGACAGTGCCACTTAGTGACCAAGCGGCTACTGTGTTAGTTAGATTAGTAAAAGTGAGAAAGGGGAAAAAATAAGAAAGATGAATTGCCATTCTGTATCTTCACTTACTAATTGTAAGATAAAGAGCTGTTTCAGAAAAATAAAAAGAAGTTAATGATGAAAATTAAAGATACTGTGGTATGTTTTTCAGAACGCTCTATAAATCGCTGGAAATAGTCACTAATAAATCGCTTGGCACCTGGGGTCAACGACACAAGGGCTAAGGCCAAATTGTGTTTGTTCATCGTTTATTCACAAGAAGCATATCATTAGGGATGTTAAATTATATGCTTCTGTACTGTATCGAAGGTAACCAGGATGCTATAGTTTATGTGAAATCGCTGAATTGTAAGAAATTGCCTTTAAGAAACTGCATCTTTCATACACAAACCAATCGCGTTCCTTCTCGGCGAATATCACAAAACCTTCATTTCATTAAGGGTGATCTTACGTACAGGGTAAAAAAAATTCATTTGTTCAGTGTGAAATAAATTCATGTAGAAACATATAAATGTTGCTTCATAATCTGATATGGACTTCAAAGTATACATTTATAAAGATGATTCGTAATGGAATAAGAAAGAAAAAACTTAAATGCTTACCGGGTATTTTCCTTCCGCAGCGCTAGAAAACACACAAAAAAATCTCTTTTAGCTAACGTGTTTTAGGTTCTGAATTACATCAAATTTTTATTCTTTGTAGTTTTAAAAGAGACTGCAAATTCTAAATTAAAACTTCTAAAATCTTATTTCATTTACGAAGTTTACCACAGATAAGCTTCCTGATCATAATACGGTACTGTAAGCAAAGCCCGTAAATGAAGTAAAGTGGATTTAAAGAAAGCTTGAGGTTTAAAAAAAATTAATTGAATGAATTAAAGAATTTTTTCTAACAATCTAAATTCAAAAGACAATTCACTTACTCAGGATCCAGTCCTTTCTTAAGTGCCTTGCTTCTGTTAATCTGCCTTTGACGTTCTCCGAGTTCTTTTAACTGAAAATAAAACAAATATTACTTTAATTAATTTTACTGCTCTCTTCTTACAATTGGTTTTAAGTCACGAAACTTACAAATGTGTTTAATGAACGTAGTTGAAAATAATTAACAAAAATAAAAACACAAAATCGCCATCGTGGTTCAGTTTCCGATATGGTATGAGATGTATATAAAGACGCTCTCGCTTTTTTACAATTCTCTTATTCTTTATTTTCCAAAATTGTTAATCTAAATCTATAAATACTGTTAAGGTACAATATTAATTGTTTACGTTTTCTCTTTTTTAAGAAAAAATCATTCCTTGTCAACTTACATCATAATCTTGTCGTTTTCTTCGTTCTTCCAAATCATATTTTTCACTCTCAAGTCGAACCACTGCTTCCCATAACTCATGAGCTTTCTGTCTCAATTCGATTGCACCGAGCCCTTCTATATCCAAGGGCTTTATGCGGAAAGCCATGGCAGCTCTTTTGTCCTCTTCTAGTTGCTCCTTTGTCTTGGCTATTTCACCTTTAGCATTCATAACGTTGGTGAACTGAAATGTATTTCAACAAAAAAATTAATAACAAATCATATGGATTCTAGTTTATTGTAGTTAAATAACAAATCATTATGCATTCTTCAAAATATAAAACAACAATGTTTTGGAAAATGGTTAGTTCAATTCCTCGTCAAGTGGTGGTACTAACTATTTGTATTTTGGTATTCGCTGTTGGGTCACTCCATGTCCAATTTAAAACTATTTTTTATATAAAAACAAAGACATAACTTTTTTTTTTCTAAATTGATTCATCCCTATAAAAGGCTAAAGAGAAAAATTCATCAGCAATGCTGCAATGCAATTGATTACCTATCGATGAGAGGGCAATAACCATCGAAAAGGCATTTTGATGGTGGAACTGCATTAAATAGCGACATATTTATACTTCCAGTTAAAAAAATTCATTGTCATTAATAATAAAAGTATTAATTATAATCTGGGCTATAACTAAAATTGATATTAATTTTCTCTAAATACAGAAACGCCATATTCAGATAAGTTTATGATCAATTTTATCTTTATCCCATTCAATAAACAGTACTTTTTTAGAAACAACACTGAAAGTTTTGAGTAACGGGGTATCCAAGGTACGCTTTGTCTTAAACAGTTTCATAAAACACGTGCAGTTGTTATAAGTTCATTTTAATCTTTGCTTATTCATTATAGAAGGCGCCTTCCCAAAATAAACAAAGTAATATTGCTAATATGAAATATCGGGACATAAATAGATCTGTATTAAGGACAGCATTGAAGAAATTTGTTAAAAAGAAACAAATAAAAACAAGTCCAAAGGTTAACACATTATATTATTTCTCCTTTGTTTAAGGCTAACGCCATAATCAAAGGGGAAGGACAAAACTGCACAAATATAAACGTTTTAATATGATGTTTATGCTATTATTTACGTATCCCCTTTTTTTAGCTTTCACACAGGTAATTCTCAAGTAGGGCCACCTTTTTTTCCCAAAGTACACGCTGTGGCATGAATTCCACTAGGTGTCTGAAGAAATCGGTCTCCAGATTTGAACATTCTTCTAACAAGATATTTGTCGGGCAGTAGAAAACTGCGAAGATGAACTACTTTTCCAACATATCCCAGACATTCTTAGTTGGGTTCAGATATTGAGAACTGGGTGGCCAGGATATATGTTGGAAATCTTGGGAATGTCCATCGAACCATTCAGATTCAATTTTTTCAAGGTGGATATGTATGTCGGCGTCATAATAGAATCCATCGCAATCCGGCTAAAAATTAAGCATTGCAGAATGAAGTTAGTCCGACATTGATTCGTATCAGTGAATCGATGTCGAAACATTCAGCAACTTTCAATGTTCGATACAGCAGTGTTTTCCTTTTCAGTTTTGAACCCCAAAAAGCGTATGGTATTTATCTGTAACCAAGGAACATGTCTTAATACCATGTGACAACTTAAATTTGCATACCGTACATTTAATTATCTGTTCATGCCAAGAGCAAAAGGTTTTATTTTTTTCCATTCAGTATATTGTAAAATGCCCACATTTTTCATATTAATTTACAGATATTTCCCATGCATTTCCCTCCCCCCCCTTTGCTGTGCCCCTTCTTGCTAAAGAGTTGTTTTGACCGTTTCAGCAGAAAATATAAATGCCAATCGTACATGAGTAACCGCTATCAGTTTCTTGTCAAATATAGAATGGTAAAATTCGACTTAGTTGCTTTCTCAGTTATAAATTCCCTTTGCCATTATTTTCCTAACTGAAGATAACAGTCGCTACGTAGAAGTAAGTTCACAAGTCCACGAAAATACGAGCTTCGCTCTCCCTGACAAATACTGGTCAGTGTGTCTGATGTTGACCGCGTGAGAAAAGTGTCCCACGCTAGTTCAAGCTCGGTGTGAGGCGAAAGTTCATGCGATAAGGAGCATATACCCTGGTGGACGATGAGCGAAAGAGGGTTGCTGTGTGGTGGCTTTTGGTAGAAGCAGTCGGTTAGTTAGTCTGTATGAGAGAGAGTGAAAAATACAGTAAGTTTTTGGAAACGGGAATTACGTTACAGAATGACTGTACAGAGAGAAGCTTGAAGAACAGCGCAAGAAGATATAGAATGAGCGAGCGAAGATAGCAGAACCCGAAGGAAGGCTGCGAAAGCACGGAATCCCCTCACCGAGTTCCGCCCCCGTAGAATGAGTCATCCGTATTTAGGTAAGTCATCCCACAGCTATACATAAACCTTACTCCTCAATAATATAATTAATTATGTTAGCATTGATAAATTGTAAAATGTCCTAATACCGCTATCTTAAATAGCGCATCACTTAGATTGTCAGTTTCACAAATTAACAATAGGTAGAGGATGTATCTTAAGCATGCTATCCTAAATAGTGCAGTATTTTTAGTATTGACCCCATCATGTTTGTACAACCATTATGTCATATGCTAGTCCTTGCCTGAGATGAGGTATCCACACGAAGAACACCTATGTGAAGAACCCATTAATTTCCAAAACATCAATAAATGCTAAGAACTCTTAAATACTTCCATAAAGTCAGTTTATATTATTGTAACCAAATGATTTAGGATTTGCTTGTCACTGCCGCTAGGGCAGTAGTTTTCATACATGTATCAATTCTATAGTGGAGTATATTAAACTATATTTTTGTTTTAAACATATGCCTCAGGCCTATCCTCTATTCACACGAATGAGTAAGCAAAGAATTATATAATAGAACTGATACCGCGGGTACTCGAATTTCTACCTATAATTGGAAAGAGTTTGAGTATTTTCACAACGCCTGATCGAAGCTGCAGTTCCTATTCCCTTGAATAGTTTACCGAGGGCCGAGATCATTGTCCTAATATGAAAAACCACTAGACAATCACATGAGTATACTGGGGTTATGATTGAACAAATGATTAAGGAAGGAAAACGTCCCGCCATACAGATGTGTTGTCCAGAGAAGTCCGAACGAACGAAAGTAAGTAATTAATAAATAGTAAGAAGTATATAACCCACCCCCCAGTATAACACTTGTGCCAATTGTGTCCAGGATTAAATATTTTGCGGGATGAAAAACTGTCTACACAGAAGAAGAAGTCACAAAGAGAAAGAATCTAAAGGGATTACTGATAAGTAGTAAGACTGTTGATTTCGTGCACTAAGAGAATAGGTAGGAGGCATTACTCCTTTGCAACAACACAGGACATCTACACTAATTAATAAATTATTGCTATTTTTATAATTAGATTTAATAAACAAATGACTACATGCTATAACACACTCTTGTTTTAAATAAGTGATTACTAACATCATAATTTTGTTTCAGCAACAGGTAAGTCACATTATTTTGGAAGACAGGGGCCCAAAATTAGCAATTAAATTTCCCAATTCCTAGTAAATTTAAAAAAAAAAAAAAAATGGAGGATCAAATTCCTCAAACAACAGGAATATCATCCCCCCTACCTCAAACACAACAGCCACCACCCACCCCAGAACCAGACAGACCGCATTCAGCGAATATCGCAGGATTTTTAAGTCTTGTGCCATTATTCTTTGGCAAAAATGATGAAGGCCCTTCAGTCCAATTGTTTTTCGAAACTTTGGAGAGTGTTGGAGAATTAGCACTCTGGGGACACAGAGAACTTTTGGCAGTCTCGAAATCTAAACTTCGCGCTTCGGCAGCCGACTTTTTAGCCCAATCCTTTGAATTACGCGGGGAAAAGAATTACAACATATTTAAGAATGCTTTTTTAGCTCAGTTCGAAAAAACGGAACCAATTATCACTTCCCTCCAGCAGTTCGCCAGTGCTGTGCAAGAACCTTCGGAAACCATTGCGAGTTATAGCGCGCGGGTGAGGAATTTGGCAAGGGCAGCTTTCAAAATTCAGGGAGAGACACCTGAAGTATTAAACATTTTAGACCAGGCAATGCTGGCCCAATTCCTTAGGGGCATATCGGGAAAAATTAGAAAAATGGTGCTCACACACAATCCTTTAACTTTTTCACAGGCAATTGAGATTTCGAAAAGAGAGGAAATTAATGACCAACTTACTCACACAAAAACTGTCCCTGTACATGTTATTAATAGTCCTGTAAGGGCCGAGAATGAACGGGAGCGACAGGAAAATAATCCCAAACACATTCTTGAACCCATTCAAGATCAAATACGCGACTTACAACAATCGTTAAGTTCATTATCAGTAAATCACGCAACAATCAACAATTTAGAGACACAGATAGCCGCCCTGAGTCAGCAGATGCAAACTATGAAGGTGGGCAAATTTTCCCCTCCCCACGGTCAAGCAGCATTAGGCGCTACCTACCTCCACTCAGACAGCGCAGTAGATCCGCTAACCGACGCTAACGTGACCTTCAGACCAGAGGTCGTTGACCGCCCGGAAAGACGCATAATCTTGCCATACTACGGCCGGCAGCAGGCAGCCAGAAATATGGTAAACAATCGCGAACGAAGGGAAAGACGCATTTTTGACGACCGTCCGAGCTTCCATCAACCCACTCAACCTTTCCGCAGTCGCCCGTGCACAAATTACGAAACGGACATGTACACTGCATCCCCAAAAATTAGGACGCCCTATGCTAATAATCAATATTGTAATTTTAATGAAAATCGAGATCAAGCTGCCAATAGAATGTATTATGCTGATCATAATAGGAGTAATATAGACTCTTATTCTAGGATAAGGAGAGGAACATATAGGAATGAGCATATTCAGGGGCAAATTCGGCCAAAAACATTTCAGGGCAGACAAAATAATTATACAAATACTGGAAGCTACAGGCGAGATAGAGATAGAAATTTATGACTAAAAAGGGGTTCTAAACTTAATAGGAAGGATTCGCGATGTAATAAAACCCTTTTGCCAACCCCTAACTTTAGTAAAGTTAGTAAGCCAGAAGTCAGAGACATCAGAACACAACATGGCATTTACATTCTGGAGGATAATACTAAACTACCTGTGGTATTGGGTTCTGTACAAAACATTAAAACTAGATTTCTTTTAGACACAGGTGCTGGCGTTTCTTTAATGAGTGCAGATTTATTTAATAAAATTAAAAATGATACATCGTTAGATTTCAGACCTCCAGAATTAACTGTAACCGGAGTTTCGGGAAATATTGTGCCAATACACACTACAGTAACTGCTAATATTAAATTAGATAAGGCAACTTTTAGGGAGAAAATTCTGGTTACTTCAAAAAATTTTAGTGGCAAATATGATATCATCCTCGGCTTGAACATATTAAGGAAGTTTTCATTCAGCCTAGACTTAGGTAAAGGGATCATACGATCAGTTCCATTAGGGATTTGCCTGAGGGAAGAGGATATTCGGCAACAATTGGTGGATTCCACACCCACAGTTGCTAAGCTTACATGTAAACATGTGCTCCCAGCAAGCACAGAACAGGTGGTAACAGTATCTTGTGACCAGCTTGCTGCTCCTCCCAAACAACTAGTATTAGCAGGGCCAAATTCAAACTTAAGCCGGGATGATTTAGCAGTGAAATATTCGGTAGACCAGGTAGACGAAAGTGGGAAAATATCTGTGCTCGTCGCCAATTTAACAGCGGAACCGCTGCATCTTCCAAAAGGCATGGGTATTGCGTGTCTGGAGAACCTGAATCCTCAATCAATTAACCCTAAGAGCCAGGAAAGAGGCAAAAGGGAAGTTTCTCCAGTGACCATAGAGGACTTTAAGCTTGATCACC
The DNA here is from genome assembly GCF_048544385.1 of Mastigoproctus giganteus. NCBI lineage: Eukaryota > Metazoa > Arthropoda > Arachnida > Uropygi > Thelyphonidae > Mastigoproctus > Mastigoproctus giganteus. The sequence goes on along the minus strand of NC_143586.1, from coordinate 150,233,134 downwards.
TGACTGCCGATCAAAGACACCAATTATCAGACCTGTTACGCAAATACTGGGATGTGTTTGCCAAATCACCAGCCCAACTAGGCAACTCAAAAGTTATCCAACACAGAATTAAATTGACAGACAACATTCCTGTTAGACAGAATGCTTACAGAACCCCCTTTTTACTAAAGGATGAGATTCGCAACCAGGTCCAAGAACTCCTAGATTCAAACATCATTGAACCCAGCTGCTCTCCGTATGCCGCGCCCATCGTCCTGGTGAAGAAGCGAGGTGGGGGATACAGGTTATGTATTGATTTTAGGAAACTTAATGCCAAGACGATCTCCGACGCATACCCGATCCCTTCCATGAGTGAGATACTTGAACTTCTGGGAGGCGCGCGCTACTTCAGCTCTTTGGACCTCGAAGCCGGATTCCACCAGATTGAAGTGCACCCCGCGGACCGCCACAAGACAGCTTTTACTACAGGGGAATCGCTGCTACAATACCGGCGCATGCCTTTTGGGTTAAAAAACGCGCCATCTAGTTTTGTGAGAGCAATGGGGCTTGTCTTGGATAATTTACAACGAGATTCCATTTTCGCTTACTTAGATGACATAATCATAGTGTCGAAATCTTGGTCCTCACACCTTTCGAAGCTTGAGAAAGTTTTCCAGCGCCTGAGAAAGTACGATCTGAAGCTGAAACCAAAGAAGTGTGAGTTCCTAAAAGAGCAAATAAAATACTTAGGTCATCTCATTGATAAGGACGGTGTCCGTCCCGATCCAGCGAACGTGAAGGCCGTTCGAGAGTGTCGAGAGCCAAGAACAATGAAGCAAGTGCGATCGTTTCTTGGGATGACAGGATTTTACAGAAAGTTTGTCCCAGAGTACGCAGAGATAGTCAGGCCGCTAACCCAGCTTACAAAAAAGAACACCCCCTTTTTCTGGAACAGTGCCGCCCAAGAGGCCTTCGACAAGCTGAAGGTCGCTTTGACCACACCACCCCTATTGATTTACCCTGACTTTTCTAAACCATTTTTTGTGTCCTCTGACGCATCTAATTATGCAATCTCGGCTGTGCTAGAGCAACAAGTTGACGAAAATCAAAGACAGCCAATCGCTTACGCCTCCAGACTACTAAAGAAAGCAGAGACTATGTATAGTACCACAGAAAAGGAAGCTTTGGCAATAGTCTTTGCGGTATCACAGTTCAGACCATTCTTAATAGCCTCCAGTTTCACACTAATAACAGACCACCAACCATTAAGCTATCTTCTTCACTTAAAGAATCCATCCCCCAGATTAGCTCGCTGGAGTATGCTTCTACAAGAATACAATTTCAAAATCATATACAGGCCGGGTCGACTTCACTCAAATGCCGATTTCCTTTCAAGGCCAGTGTTAGAGGAAGAGGAAAGACAAAAGGGGCTTAAGAAATCCAAAACTGCTGAATTAGTTGCTCCTATAGCAGCAAATCCCACCATAGAGTCACTGATCATGCCGCAACAACAAACCAGAACTTTGATTAGGAATCTCCAAAGAGAGGACCCTAATTTGCAGGAGTTAATTGAGCAATTAGAAGGAGCACTCCAGGCAACAAGTAAAATCCCAGACTCCTTCTATCTGAGTGAGGACAGGATACTGTATCACTACACTTTACCTGACCATGGAGCTCCTCGCTCAGAGCCCTGTGAACAGTTAGTAGTTCCAACCAGCTTGAAAGCAGAAGTGTTGAAGTCCTGTCACGACGGTTTTCTCAGCGGGGGCCACCTGGCCCTACACAAGACGTTAGAGAAGGTTAGAAAACACTTTTTCTGGCTAGGCCTTTTTGGCGACGTCAAGAATTATGTGGAGACTTGTCCATCGTGTTTGGAGCGTAGAGGGTATAACCCTAAGGCAAAAGCAGCCCTGATGAGAGTTCCTAATGAGAACTCACCTTGGGTCCGAGTGTCCTTGGACATTTTGGGACCCCTTCCAATGACTTTGAAAGGGCACAAATATTTACTGATGGCAATAGACAATTTTACCCGTTACGCAGAAGTAAGCCCGCTTTATACCCAGAAGGCTGAGGAAGTGGCCACAGCTTTCATAAACAATGTGATCTCGAGACATGGGATTCCTAAATACATCCTAACAGATCAGGGCACTAACTTCATGTCATCACTGTTACGACAGGTGTGTAAAAAGCTAGATATTCATCAGCTTCATACGAGTTCCTTCCACCCCCAAGCCAATGCAAAGGTCGAACGTCTAAACCGCACCTTGGCAAACATCCTGTCTCATGTAGTGAACGAGTCTCAAACGGACTGGGATGTCATGGCCCCACTAGCAATCGCTGCGTACCACGCGGCAACCCATAGTTCCACACAGGAATCGCCAAACTTTTTAATGTATGGCAGAGATTTGGTGTTGCCTTCCGACTTATGGCATTCCAAAGAGAGACATTCATATGCGCCTTTGGAAAACTATGCAGAACTATTGTGTGCACGCCTTCGCAGATCCTATGAAATCGTCTCTCAGCACCTGGAAGAGGCAGTGCAGAGGCAAGAGGATCGTAGAGCATCTGTTGCAGTAGACAAAAACATCCGTGTAGGAAGCCTTGTTTATCTTTTTACCCCTAAAATAAAAGTGGGCACTACAAAGAAATTGGCTCGATTGAGCACAGGTCCCTACCGTGTGATCAGTCAGCCATCATTAGTGAATTATGAAATACAGCACCTGTATAACCTTAAAGATAAACAAATTGTGCACGTGGACAGATTGACAAAGGTTATTGACAGGAAAGTGTTTCCCGAATTGAGAGTAGAGGAATCAGAGGAATCAGAAGATAGCAATTCACCAGACCAAACAAGCACTGCATCAGTGCCCAAAGAGACATGGATCTTTGATGAACCTTTAGTGGAGGATTGTGATCTTATCCCACCTATAATTCCCCGACCAACAAGGATCAATCCGACAAGCTTACCCATATCAATCCCATTGTCATCCCTCCCACAAAGAAATCAGGAGGGCCAACCAAGGACAGAGCATTCAGTGAGACCTGAGGGAGCTGAGCAAGTACCTACTCAGACCCATGGATATAATTTACGTAGTCGCGACCGAGTAATTCATGCCCCACCAAAGGAAATTGTGGTGTCCCAGTCACAAACTGAGGAATTAGTACCAGAGACAGCTTCAGTGGAAAGAGCAGATACAGTGGTTGACACTCCCAGCAATGTAGCTGAAGCAGAAAGAGGTGTCACCCCAGATCAGAGTAACAACACTCAAGAAAACACAAGCCAAAGCGAGCCACCAGATAGGATAGAAAGAGCAGTTCAGTGGATATTGGGTCCACATCTTGCTGAGAGATACCTTCGACCAAGCGATGGCAGTAGTTCTGATCTGGCAGGTATTCTGAGAGATGCCTGGAGAGACTAAAGTGAGGATAGCGAAGTGTATCGATTTCAAGGAGAAACAAGCCATAATTGCAGTTGCTAGCAAAGTGAATGCTTTGGCAAGACAGTTGTGTACACCGAACGACCAGTTTGAGAACCAGTACCAGAAAATTCAAAAAAAAAAAAAAAAATCTTTTTAGCATTCTTGTAAGGCATTCAATGTACAAAAGGTTCGATTCCGAATCTGTATCAAATAGCTAAATAGGAGAAGGAGGAAGGGATATACACCTGTATACACATCCCCTGCATAATAATGCATGAGATGAAAGGGACAGAGAATACTGAGAACTATAGGAGCAGATGTGAAGAGCAAGCACAAGTCTTTTTTTTTGAGGAGAGAATGAGGAATGATTGGGAATTTAATTTGCATTTATGCTTAAACTGTGGTAGGACCATTGAGAAAAGGTTTCTTTTTAATTTACATATCACTTTACCAGTACAAAAAAAAAATTTATGACATCAGGAGATCAAGATTTTAGATAAGTAGATCATCTTTCTGTACTAATGTGAAAAAAAAAACACTTGTGTTATTTCAAGAGAAAGAGAGAGGGGATAAGCGAAGTTATGATAAGAAAAGGATCAAAGTACATAACTGACCACAGAGGTGAAGAAATTGATCAGTTTTGTTGGATTCTGGCAGTGTGTTTTATCAGCAGCCAGATAAATGGATGGCAAATTGAATGACATGGCACAAGTAGGAAAATAGAATTAATTTATCTTTATAAATCTCATGCAGAAGCACGAACCACTCCAATGAACCTTGAAAAAAAAACCAGAGATTTTGTATCCGAATTCTATTCAAATATGACCATTGAGCTAATACTATTAAAGCAAACACCTTTCTCCACCAAATATATCTAGACTTTATGAAATTATGCGGTATAAAAATGGAGAGAGGAAGGATACAGGTGGCTGAGGGAATGTCCGGAAATCCCCTAGTCACTTTTTGTTTTCCCTCTCTCTCATTGCACATCGAAATCCAAAAGTCAAGAGAGAGGATCCTAAAAAAAAAAAAAAAAAAAAAAAAAAAAAAGGGAGAACAAGAGGGAGATAATATTTGGTTTCTTTTGGAGAGAGGATAGGGCAATTGGCCTGGGGACGGCTGGTTCCTCCCAGTCACTAGTTGTTTTTATCACTTTCCAGAGAAAAAAAAATTTAAGTGAATAGGAGGTAACTTCTGAACTTCAAGATCTAGACTTGGGATCCATCTTCTTGTACTACATATATATAAATAATATATATTAAAAAAAAAAAAAAAAAAAACTTTACTGTGGAAAGAAATCCTCAAAACAATATTAATCAGAATTCTAATTCCGTCAATAATTTCTTTTTGAATAAAGTTTACCTACTAATGAGAACTTCATCATGTATGACAGTAGGGAGTAAGTGATAGTGCATTAATGTAAGAAGGTCAATATAGAACAAAACATATAGGTAATATTGACTATAAAAAAAAAAAAAAAAAAACAGAAACAAGATTGCTGAAGTAGTGTACTCATGTTTGTGCCTTCAAAAATCCAGACTGCTGATAAACAAAACTTTGTGCTAATTAGGAGAATCAAGGGCTATTTTAAAATACGAGAATGATTTCTAAAGTTTTTGTTTTCTGATGGGGATATTATTTTTTTTTCCATGCATGGCATGTTTGATTTTGCAAATGAATTGAGTAATTCGTCTTCGGAGAGGTATGCAAGGAAATCAAGAAAGTGACATTTGAGGTTGTGAGTGAGAGCAGGAAGAATGAATGAAAGGTAAATGTGGAGTATGTATGGTACCAAATACTCCCTCACCCGGGATTCGAAAGTATAAGGAGGAAAAGATGTGTAAGTGGGGCAAATCTTTAGTATGGAAGAGAGGATGGATGGAATGCATAAACAGAAGTATTTTCTTCACTAACTAGTCGTGTTTATCCGTCCTTGTTTAGTTGCGATGGTGGAGTTTCACAGGTCTGTACGATGCCTCATCGCTAGAATGCTGACCTTCCTCCTAGCACCTTTACGTTGGATACAGAGGGTGACCACCACAGAAAGGGAAATCCCAGCGCCTAATCAATCCATAAGTCCTTGTCAGGAGTCTTCTGGAGCTGAGCTGATTCTAACCCCGCAGCAGCTTTCCCAGCAAGAGCGGAAACAAAAGGAAGTAAGGCGGTCTCAACCCATGAGGAGGAAACTTAAGGCAGCCCTGGAAATGCGTTTTCCCTGCCACTATGAGAACCATGGCACGAGAAGTTTCCTAAATTGGAAAGGTGAGGTGTAGGTCTCAAAACATAGATTTGGGATGGTGAATCGCTTTGTCCGCCCAATCTGGTGCACACCTGCCCTTCCCCGGTCACCAACGACACACCCCCTTGGATCACTTCCTCCTTTCTCGAAGTGGATCGTCATTGATTTTCTATTTGCCAGTAACCAAGAAAGTGCACTCAAAGTAGAGGAGATTGCCCTAGTAAGTTGGGACCATCAGTATATTGCATCAACCCCAAAGGCAGGAGCGTTTGCATCTCGGCATTTCGGATCATGGTTAAGCATCCTTACGAAGCCATACCAAACGATCATAGCTATAGGAGAAAGAAAGGCACGAAGCCTGGAAAAAGTCCTTCCCTTCCGGACTGTGGTGGATGCTAAAGTCTTCTCCTGTCCCGATCCAGAATTCTTGCCTGATGCAAGAAACAATCCCTTTCATTGTCCCTGGAACCACCCGGCGGACCACTGTGCAGTCCGCACAGTGAACCTTTGCACCCAGTGGCTGGAATTCATCGGTCTAGTGAAGGCAAGAAAAGCTCTTCCTGAGAACTGAATAGTGAAAGTGGTTTACCACAAGGCCATGTGTTAACAGCCAAGAAAGACAAGGCCAAACGTGGAGACAGAAGAGATTGTAATTCCATTCATTTCTGTGTAAGGAGATTGCTAAGGTCTACAATATTCAAAAGAAAAATTATATATATACATATATATATTTTATAGACCTAACTTTAATATTTTTATCAGCTTTACATATATGATATTTCTTTTATGTATGTTGCAGTGTTCCATTTTAGTTATTAGTTCATGTTTATATTATTGTGATGTTTAGTTACATGTATACAATTATAATGTACTTGCTTAATTAACTTCAGATGCTTTGTGTCCATGACCTAAGGACAGTTACTAATTGTGTGATTGTTTATGTTTTATGTCGTGCCTGTGAGCCAAGTAAGGACTATGAACAAAAGCAGTGCCCAGAACATTCCTTGGAGGGATAAGCTCCTTTTGTGTGTCTCCAGCCTGCTGAAGAATAACCTCACCGAATCATGGACTACAGAAGAACTTTTCTTTTACTGCCTGACAACCTCAGCCTGGAAGTCCAGATCTGTTTTCTGTTGTGCTTCAAAATGCTCACTTATTTAAACCAGGGAAACTGTTAACTGAAGCACGGACTTTAGTGGTGAAAAAAAAAAAAAAAAAAAAAAACAATTTCTCAACAGATGGGTGCAGACAATGGCCTCCATGTGGAGAGCGAACAGCATTGAGAAGTGTGAATACATTAAGTCCACACAGTGAACTAAGTGCTATACGCTTTGTTTTGTTTGTCTTGTATTTTATTTGATTATATCCATATAATATGTTAGTAATTAAGTTTCTTTTACATACTGTAAGAGGAGGAATGTTTATGTTGTCCCCCCCCTGACAAAAGTCAAAGCCCCAGTAGGGACGTTGAGAATTTCAGTCTTAGTTGTGTACCCCGACTGAAATCCTCAGCGGTAGTGGCGAGGAGTGTAAAATGCCCACATTTTTCATATTAATTTACAGATATTTCCCATGCATTTCCCTCCCCCCCCTTTGCTGTGCCCCTTCTTGCTAAAGAGTTGTTTTGACCGTTTCAGCAGAAAATATAAATGCCAATCGTACATGAGTAACCGCTATCAGTTTCTTGTCAAATATAGAATGGTAAAATTCGACTTAGTTGCTTTCTCAGTTATAAATTCCCTTTGCCATTATTTTCCTAACTGAAGATAACAGTCGCTACGTAGAAGTAAGTTCACAAGTCCACGAAAATACGAGCTTCGCTCTCCCTGACAAATACTGGTCAGTGTGTCTGATGTTGACCGCGTGAGAAAAGTGTCCCACGCTAGTTCAAGCTCGGTGTGAGGCGAAAGTTCATGCGATAAGGAGCATATACCCTGGTGGACGATGAGCGAAAGAGGGTTGCTGTGTGGTGGCTTTTGGTAGAAGCAGTCGGTTAGTTAGTCTGTATGAGAGAGAGTGAAAAATACAGTAAGTTTTTGGAAACGGGAATTACGTTACAGAATGACTGTACAGAGAGAAGCTTGAAGAACAGCGCAAGAAGATATAGAATGAGCGAGCGAAGATAGCAGAACCCGAAGGAAGGCTGCGAAAGCACGGAATCCCCTCACCGAGTTCCGCCCCCGTAGAATGAGTCATCCGTATTTAGGTAAGTCATCCCACAGCTATACATAAACCTTACTCCTCAATAATATAATTAATTATGTTAGCATTGATAAATTGTAAAATGTCCTAATACCGCTATCTTAAATAGCGCATCACTTAGATTGTCAGTTTCACAAATTAACAATAGGTAGAGGATGTATCTTAAGCATGCTATCCTAAATAGTGCAGTATTTTTAGTATTGACCCCATCATGTTTGTACAACCATTATGTCATATGCTAGTCCTTGCCTGAGATGAGGTATCCACACGAAGAACACCTATGTGAAGAACCCATTAATTTCCAAAACATCAATAAATGCTAAGAACTCTTAAATACTTCCATAAAGTCAGTTTATATTATTGTAACCAAATGATTTAGGATTTGCTTGTCACTGCCGCTAGGGCAGTAGTTTTCATACATGTATCAATTCTATAGTGGAGTATATTAAACTATATTTTTGTTTTAAACATATGCCTCAGGCCTATCCTCTATTCACACGAATGAGTAAGCAAAGAATTATATAATAGAACTGATACCGCGGGTACTCGAATTTCTACCTATAATTGGAAAGAGTTTGAGTATTTTCACAACGCCTGATCGAAGCTGCAGTTCCTATTCCCTTGAATAGTTTACCGAGGGCCGAGATCATTGTCCTAATATGAAAAACCACTAGACAATCACATGAGTATACTGGGGTTATGATTGAACAAATGATTAAGGAAGGAAAACGTCCCGCCATACAGATGTGTTGTCCAGAGAAGTCCGAACGAACGAAAGTAAGTAATTAATAAATAGTAAGAAGTATATAACCCACCCCCCAGTATAACAATATATTGATTGATAATGTAAAATAAAGAGAAAACTCGCAAAGCTTCTTCTATGATTAACTTCATCATTAATAGCTTATGGAAAAGCCACAGTTTTAAGAAGGCGAGTAACTTTATACAAACATTCTGATATTTTTAGTTTGCACAATCAGTCAATCATTCTTATTTTAAATAATAGGAATTAAGAAACTTATCTTGCTGCAATAAATCTCTATTCAGAGAAGAAAATAATAATATTACCTTCTCAAATCCCGTGTGCCCAAGAGTTGCTCCTGGACCTCCATCTTCTCTCTTTGTTATAACAAAATTCGGTTTCACGGGCTCGTTGCTTTGCTTTTTCATTGCTTCCTGCATGGCTTGTCTCTTTTTTTCTGCCTCCTCTAGTCTTTTCTGCTTAGCTTCAGCCTCACGGGCCTTCTTCTCTTCCTAATCACATCAAAACATTGTATAACATTTATATAAGAGTTAAATGAAAATAACTACTACTGGTATACGTGCATATCAATGTCTGCATTATGTCTACGATTAATGAATAATTTAAAACTGATATCCTTAAAACATCGGACCAAGTGGGAAAAATATCCTCACCATTTCTTTAATCCTCTGTTCTTCCTGTTTCTTTTTGTGTTCCATGAGTTTCTTCTCTTCTTCCGCCCTCTGTGCTTTCCTTCTAGCCTATAAATAAAATTAAATAATTGCAGATTGGGAAATAATATTCTGTTTATTTTTTTTTTACTTATTCTGTTAATAATGATATCCTAGGTAAGAACAGATTAATTCAAAGATTTATGGATTTACCTCAACTCTGACTTGAATTTTACTTTCCATATGAATGCTTTTATACACAAGATGTTTAAGATGGTGTTTTTTATAAGTGTTTTTCTAAGCTTTCTCTGATAGAGCACTTTTAATGCTATTTAAGCATATAGGTTTGCTGGTACATATCTCTGAAACACAATGTTTAAAAACAGCTTTATAAACTTCTGAAACTTTATATATTTTAAAGGGAATGTCCATAATATCTGAAAGAATACTTGAATGATTATAATTTTGAACAGCTTTGCAAACCAGTAACTTGGCGCACGATACAAATTTTTGCCGGTTAGATTAGGTCTCTATGAAAAGGCAAACAGTAGTTGTATCCAAAAATGCTGGTTTTGTTTTTGCTTTTTCATATTGTCAGTGACTCTGACTTGCTGAATAGAGTATGTGTGCTACTGGTTTATTCCTTTCCTGAAATGCGAGTTTAAAGGAGCTTTTCTCCCATTACAACTAGCAGCAGAGCAATGCCCTCAAAATTCTAAGGTTCAATTGTCCTGCTGTTCTAATATTACACTAACTCCCTTGTTATCTACAGTAGCTTGAGTTGGCGTATAAAGACTACTTTTGAAACATGATCATGGGAAATGTCTTATTTTGAGAAATAACGCTGAGAAAAATCCGCCAATGAATAGAAGTAATTTGTGTTCTGATAAGTTCAAACTTTAATTTTGAAATAAAGAGAAGTGTTATTAACCAGCCTTGCACCAACAGTTTTCCCAATACTTGAAGCCTTTTCAGATCTGAAATTTCGGCATTTGGGACTGTTAATGGACTGTTAATGGGCTATTAACAGTTAAATGCGAGAGGCTGTGAGACAATACGACATCAGATTTCCAGATATAAGATATTCGTACAAGAACATGGTCTATTTAATTTAGGAATTCTGTTTCTATGCAATTCTCACGATGGCGGCTTAATACACAGATTATGATATATTTCGATGGTCAACTTTAGTTCAATATTAGCACTAAATTTTCTAGTTCAGCTATTCTTAAAATATAACTCAACAAACAACTGTCCTTTGCTAAACGGTTGGAGAAAAGAAAGGTAATTGTCCAATGAGGAAATTTAATGGGCAATCTTAGAGAAATAAATATTGTGTTGCTTTAAAAATACATTCTACCCAAAACTCAAGCAATACATTACACAAATATTAGTAGTTGATCTGATGATTAATTCCACCACAGTTTGAGAACATTTTGAGTTATAGAAGAAACGGTAATTAAAACTTATATGCATATATAGATATCAAATAGAATTACACTGTGTATGAAATGACAAACTCCACTCTCAAAACTTACCTGTCGTTCCTTTAATTTACGAAGATCGTCTTCTTCTTTCAGTCGCTGTTTCTGGCGTTGGTCAAGATATTCTTCCCACATTTGCTCTTCCTCTTCTTTCTTTTTGCGCATCTTTTCCTAAATCAGATGTACAGTGAAGTTAATTTAATACAGCATCTACAATCCTTCCAGATAAGAAGTTTAAGTTCGATTAACTTAATGAAATTTGTTAATTAGGAAATTAATTAAATTTTCAGCACATACATTACATATAAATAACCAAATCGTATAGTGCCATTCGCATATGTTTTGAGAATATTGTTTGGTAATTTAATGATGTGTTATTTATTATTTTTCGTAGAATTCTATGATTTCAGAATATGGGTAATATTGCATTAACAATATTACTCTTATTAACAAATAACAAAAGGAATCAATAATAATGTGCAGCTTACCTCCATTGCTGCTTCAGCTTCAGATATTTTTTGCTGAGGCTCTTCCCTGCCGAAAGATATAAGGAAATGCATTATTTCTTGTTGAAAAATATTCCACGAAGTCGTCGCGTAACATTCAGGTTAAAGATCATATATTGCATTATTTATTTTAGCAAGTTCTGTATAATTACGGAATAATACAACTTTGTAATCGTTATATTCGCTTGCAAATTATAAAGATATTTATACTGAATGAGCACTTTATTAGGTACACCTAACTAAGAACAATTATTCTCCCCTTTATCCCTCAGAACACCTGATTCGTCATGGCATGTACTCAACGAGATGCAGAAAGCGTATTACAGGTATGTTGGTAAATATTCGAACTGATTTGCAAATTGCATGGTTGCAAATCTCTATTCCGAAGAACTCGTTCTACCTCATTCCACAGGTGCTCAATTCGAATGAGATCTGGTGACTGGGAAGGCCATCGCAGTAGTCTGAATTCACTGTGATATTCATGGAATCAGTTGTTTACAGTTCTGGTATTGCAACATTGCGAATTATCCTTTTGGAAGTTGGATCACGGCAGTCATGAAGGGATGCGAAGACTCGAAAGCAATTTCCAGATAACTTGTGACATCGATAGATCATAACGCGAACGCCAAAGGATCTAATGTACCCCTCGAAAACACTCTCCACATCATTACATCGTCAGCACAAATCTGAAACGTTGACTTATGGCAGGATGAATCCATGGACTCGTGCTGCTTTCATCATATTCTGGTCTTCCTTCCTTTCAGGAACAGGGTTTCGTCAGAAACCGCGACTGTTAATGCTCTTGAGCCTGTAACATACCTTCTTACTTTTTTTTTTTTGTTTTCAGTCCCCATTAGCCTCTCACATCAACGAGCTGTTTCTGACTACATGATTGCTGTTGGCTGAATGTTATTTGGTCATTGTACTAATCTAGGTACACCTGAGACACAGCCGTAAATTAAAAGTCCAGCAAAGTTGCAGTTTCCGGGGCATTCATACCGATCCTGGCTTTGACAATTATGCCATGTTTAAAATCCCTACACATCTGCCCACCTGCTTTCCTGAAAAAAGGCAAATGTACTCAATAAAGTAGCCATTCAGTGTACAACATATGGTGTTAAATAAACTTCAGAGATAGTTATTATGTAAGCGTGTTACCTCCATTGATGTTACAGCAATGAACAATGAACATGACAGGAAATATACCGTGGTCATTGCTTTTTATGAATGTAACTGCACTGATTGAAATGATGTTGACGAGAAAAGAATTTTAAAATACGAAATCTTTTCAGCAGTGCTTTTATAATAAATTATGTGTGTTACATGCGTAAGAAGGGTAGTCAGGGGTCAGCAACCTTTCAGAGGTAGTGTGCAGAGAGCCCTTAGGTAGATCTTTGAAATACATTCAGGGACCTTCCTCTTAATTTAATTTAAATACGGGCAGGACTCTGTGGATACTTTTTGTGGCCACCCTTTTCAGAGATGATTAAGCCCCAAATAAAATCGTATCGTGATGCCATTCATTGCAGGAATAACTTTTGGCACAAGTGCCAAAGATTGCCAACCCCGTCCTGGATGCACATTTTGTACGTAGGGTAGTAATATTTGTTAAAATTGTAGAAATATAGTGAATGGTTGACATTAATCTCTTATACATACACAGTAATAGCACTACTTTCTCACATTTTCAATGTAATTCATACAGAAATATTTTGTCATGTCCATCTCTTATTCTTCAGCATGCCTATTACGATGCTCCAACCTGTTAATCACAAGTAATGTTACCATGCATTACGTTGTATATCACACAAACTTTGTGACATTTCAAGACAAAATTCTGACTTCCAATTTTATGATGTAAATTTATTTTTCTTTGAGTAGTAGTAGTAGTGCTAGTAAGAGTAGTACGTTAATCACCGGTGTATTAAGTATGTTTTCATTTCACATTACAGTAAACAACAAAGAAAAAAAACAGGCAGTAAAGAAAGAAGAGATAGGGATAGCAATAGAAAGAGAAAAAAGGGAAATAACTAAAGAACTATTAACAGAAATATAGGAAAGAACAAAGATAAACAGGATATAACCTAAATTGAGCAGAAAAAATGTAAAATAAAATCGTAATAATAATGAAATTCGTGTTTGTGTACGTATGTTAACTGTACCTCTTTTAAAAAGCAAGTCTACACGAAACCATCATTTTATAATTATGAATAGACAAGTAATAAAAATAAATCCATTGTTTTATGAGTAGTTATGACCGAGGAACTTTAGTATCTTTATTTTATGATCTGTTTTTTTATGATTTTATGATCATAAGTATTTTATGATGTTTGTCTGAGGGATGAAAACCCACAATTTGGAAGAGAAACCCAAGAGGTCTGAAAAAACAGAGGTCTATTAGTTAAAGTTTATTAGTTATACCCATAGAATTGTAATTATAACCACCTCTTTTAATGCTGCGTCAGATTAGCTGCTTTTCAAAGTATACGTGGATCTCAAAGCACCAGAGACTACAAGCGATATGGTGTGGATGCATGTAATGGAGGAAGGGTGGAATGTTCAGTTTCAGCGTGATAAGTGCAAATGCAGACACAACCCGGAACGCAATGTCCAGTAGTTCAGATACATTTCCTGCAGTGCATGTATTCTCCAACCATTATGGTGCACTGGTTTAAGATCAGCGACTGCAGCCATATTGCTCCGTGCATACTGTCTATAAACTTCTTGTGCTCTGAGATCGATTTTCTGCTTCTTGGACGAAAAGCCCATGCTGTCCTCGCCTGAGATCGACTAATTCAGCCACGTTGTGAAAATGGCCCATAAAAATTCCTCACGTCATCGATAGGATTTGAACTCAGGCTTTTTCCACCTGGTGTGGTAAGGACGGCGATTCTACCAATCAATTTTGCCACATACAAAGGCGAAAAAAATGGAATCAAATCTCCAAATGCGCTTCGCAGTTTCATAGCATCCAATTTGTAATCATCATATTCCGTTAGGTGTGCTGTGATATTTCAATGATGGCTAAGCGTATGGTTTTACCCTTCCAACATCAAGATAGGTATCTAGTGACCACACATGTAGATTGGAGAACTTAAGCATCACCAGCCCTTGTGGACATCACAGCCATTAAAATTACCGTTCTCCCACACCAGATAAAAAAAAGAAGTTTGAGTTCGAGTCCCCAATTTTTATGGGCGTTTTCTCACAACATGGCGGAGTCAGTCGATTTCAGGCGAAGGTTGAATAGGTTAGGTTTCATTCCGGGAAATTCGGTTTTTTTGTCCAGTAAACAGCAAATCGACCAAAGAATACTCACAATTACAGACGCAATATATTGATGCCTCATAGCTTCAGTTTGCTTTGGTGCTTAATGTACACTTCAACAAACATGACCGTCAAGGGTTATAAACGTTAAATGGAGACTTTTTTAAACCATTTTTCTAAAAAACTTGAAATATTCTAATCACTCCAAAACAGGAGAACGTAGAATAACATTTTTCTCAGTTTGCTGAAAATGACGACTTCCGCCCCTACTTTATCTAGGCTTGACCTATAGATTCAGAGGAATTTTTAAACGTTTGTAATATTCTATTAAATGAAGTCATTGTGGTTTGATATCAATTTTATTGTAATATTTCAGTAAATATCATAAATGTAGTGTAAGAGTGTTTTATTTTGAGTTTTCTTCAACAGGAGAATTTTTTCTGAATAATTTTATTCCTAGATTATTCGATTTGCGAGTTACCAATAATTCAGACTATCAGAATTATTACTAACTCGCAGCAGAATTCTACTGTGCTTATTCCAATTTATACATTTCTCCTAGCCAGATTTCTTCCAATTGCAATTCCTTCGAAGAATCGATCCAGGACAGTAATAATGTTGCCATAATGGGTTAAAAAGTAATTAATGTATTTTAATCAGCTCTTACAAACTTAATGTTAATCAAATAATATTTTTGGTGGTGGTTTTATGCCTCATTACCATTATAGGGCTTTAAAAGCCAAAAAATACATGTAAATGTCGAATATTTATGTATGAATTGGAAGAGAAAATTTAACCTTTTTGATTGGTCAAAACACTGAAGAATGGGCAGAAAAAACTAACCGTAATCTATTTAGTAAATAAGGAATTAATCGCTTAAGGCAAGGAAAGAAATGGAACAAGAAATGTAGCTTACAATCAGACTATGGGCATTGAAGTGTTTAGTGAATAATATGGCATTGTGCAAGAAATAGTTTGCAGAGCTTTTTTTCCCCCTTCATCTGGCGTTAGAACTAGTCATTTGTGAATACGTCTCCAGTGTATTTACCATAACCAGCCTTAACTTAGTTCCAGAAATATTTTTGCAATTCTTTTGAGCATAATTTTCAGGTAAGATCTTTTTTATGTTAATTTTATAGCTGATTCGTATAGTTCTAATAATTAATTTTGAATTGAATGAAAATAACAGTGTTACTGAACAAATTGATAAAGTTAGGTGATTGTTGGTGTTTATCTTTACAGGGAATATTTATGATTGCAAATGTTTTCGGGATTAATCAGGTCTTTCATTATTACTGCTACAATCATTAAATCTTTCCATTACTAGCCAGAACAGTGACCGAACAACAAATATTTATTCTATGGACAGTACCAACTCATCATGTTAGTCTATTATTTTTAATATAAAATGAACATGATTTTAATGAAGAAAATAATCCAACCTCTTTTGCATATAAAAATTTCGGAATTTCAAGATAGCAATGATCAATGGAATCAACCATCAATATTTACTTGTTCTGTATTTTTCAAAGTACATAACTGACTAAATGAACATGTCCAGACCAAGAATGAAAAACATTTCCGATTTTATTGAAATAATCTCCTTAACTTCACGTTAAAGAATAAAACTTTAACGTCATCAGAGTTTTAAACTCTCTAATGCTCGTATGATATCTGGTGTTAAGAACCCTTAATCTCCTGTGAAGGTTTCTCGTTAGTTTAAGACAAACATCTAGTTGCTAATGGACATTTACAAATCAGACAATTTCGAAACGCACAAGACAATTATACACCAATTAATGAACAGCCACGTTTTTGCCACGGGCATTTGATGCAAAACTCAGACCGGAATGGCACTACAGTTTTAAGTGGCTATTAATAATTCTATGTTATCCCTAAAATCACACAGACTGGATGAGACAAATTGGTATTAAAAGAGATGCATTGATCACATCACGGACGATACAATTTCGTCACTCTCCATTCCAAACGAACAGCGATCCATTAAAGACGCATGCATAATAACAACACCTAACTTAAACCATCCAGAATACGACAATCAGTAATAGCGACTTACGTCTTCTTTCCTGCATCCCTAGAAAAGAAAATTAAGAAATTGTTAAGTCTTTAGCTCTCTCACAACAGCTTCTTGATCATCGGCGACTCATCAACAAATGTATCGAAGACAATTCCAATCCACTTTTTACTTTGGTCGTGCTTTTAAGTTCTTAAAACTTTTAACTTTAAACTTTATAAAAGCTCTTTTAACAATTGTCCTTAGCAATTAATACGAATAATTAGAAGTTCTACTGATAATAATTAGAAAGAAACGATCTCAAAAACATTATTTAAAATATAAAATAAAATTTAATAATAATTCTTATTTCTTAAAATAAGAATTTAAATATACAAAAACTTTAAAAGGAATAATTAAAATATTTTCTAATTCAGTCAGTTTTATTTTTATTGAAATCAATGATAAAATGCTCAAATTTGTTTATGAATATAGTTATAGATATTATAGAGAAATATTTTGACCTAAAGAAGGAAAACTATATGAAGTAATGTGTGTTTTCTATTCCAAATATGTTTTCTTATGTTAGCTGAAAAGGAATTAAAATTGCTGAGCCTTAGAGAAAATCATTGTCTCAGTTTCTTCAATTGAAGAAACTGCGACAATGATTGGGATAGTAATTATTTATTTGGAATATGGAGTTTCAGTAAGTGATTCGTGGACTTTTCTTTTCTGCCATTTTCTGCTCTTTCTTCCAGGAGAGTGAAGGTTGCTTCTTCTTGTTCTCTTGTAATGATAATTCTCGTGAAGGTTGCAATCACAATAAAAAGAAATGCTAGCTAACTGTAATTTTTGTAATGATGATGTGTTCTTGATTTTCTTCTGGTAATCAATGCTGGTCACATTCCATGATCCTATCATTTTCGTTGCCCGTTATTCTCAAGACACTTAAACTATTCTAATTGCTTTCCTTGGGATTATGCTTCTATTTGTGGCCGAATAAAACGTTGAAATCTTGGATGCTACATTTAACAAACTTCCTTATGTGAATCTTGAGAGTGTTTCATCAGAATCAGTCGCCAAGTAAAGTAACTTAATAAGATACAACGGTCCTTTCAAAAATTTCAATTCTTCATTTATTAAAGCAGTACCGTTCCATTTATGCACATATTGACTTAGTTTCATTTGAAGCAAGGTGGAAAAACTTAGTTGGTAACTTTAATCAAATACTACTTATGGAAAACATCAGTAGAGGAAGTCATATCATGAAAATTGTTTAGAGTATGATAAACAGTTCAAGTTTCATCTACAAATGTTCGATATGAGTTCCCTGGGTTACTTTATCGCTTCGGTATTGTACCACCTAAACTCAGGGTGTTGCAAGGCATCGGAGGAACGTACATATAATGCTTCGCGAATCTCTAGAGAGTAAAATCTAGTTTTCAGATCTGCTAAATGCGAGGCCATGAAATAGGTCCAGTATATCTAATCCACTTATCAGAACATTGCGTCATGATCGGTACGGACTTCTTATGGAAACGTGAAAGTTTGTTGCCTTGTTGAAAAATCTCGGTTGTTCTTCTGTAGATGTGGTACCGGGCAATTTTTATTCTAAACACAGAGCGATCCACGAATAAGAAAGGTCTACACATCACTCGGCAACTCATAATACAAAAACAATCCTTTGGACTGTCGCGTTGCTACACCACTCAACGATCGCGTTGGTGGCAAAGTAGATATAATTATAAATAAATAAATAAATTTTCTGTTTATACTCCGGCACGACAACCAAGTCAGTAGAGTTTACAATAAATCGTCAATACAAATATTTATCGTATTCAGTAGTCACGGGCTTGAACCCCGGTCCACTCAAGGAACGCGTGCTATGCACTCTCGCTCCTGACCACTGGGCTACGTCAGGCCTTATGGTCTTTCTACACCGGGTGGAAAAGACTTGAGTCGAAATCCGGTCACTGACAAAATAGTAGGATTTTAGGAGCATCAGCGACTAAGGCCATATTGCTCCGTGTATATTGTCTCTAAATTGCGTGTGTTCTGTGGTGGATTTTCTATTTGATGGGCGAAAACCCCGAGTTTCTGGAAGAAAAACAATGCTACACTCGCCTGAGAACGACTAACTCAGCCATGTCGTGTAAAAGGCGCATAAAAATTTCTCACATCAATGGAACTCGAACTCAGATCTTTTCCAAGCGGTGTGGGGAGGACGGCGATTATACCAACGTGCTATCCACGAAAGGCCATGTCAATGACTCGAGGAATTTTTATGAGCCTTTTCTTTAGAACATGGCTTGGCTGAGTTAGTCGGCCACAGGTGAGGGTTGCATGGCTTTTTCTACACGAAAATTATATCTGTATCTGCAAAGAACACACACAATTACAGGAATAATTAAATTGGAAGCGCGCTTAATTCAAGCGCGCTTCCAATTTAAAGGAAAAAGGTAAATGGCGTATAGGATTTCTGAAACAGAAAGTCCAAATGTAAGATATTTTACTGAATAAAGACTGCTTATCAAATTTGTTACGAAAAGTAAAAATTATTTAAACCACTTATCAAAAAAATCGGTTAATATAAAAGTGAAAAAGATGGGTATTCTTACTAACTGCATTAAGCATTTTCTTCTCTAAGTTAATAGTGTATGAATCGTGTTTATAGTACTTGTAAATAAAATTAATTTCAAGTACAAGACATAAATAATATCTGTTATAAGTAACCAAAAGTGGCTGGTTTACAAAACTAAAATTAAATGCAAAATGCAATATTATTGTGAATGAGAACTTCCGTCTTTGCACGTAATTGTGAACAGACTTTTATTGTAGAAAAAAGAACCCTAACATACTACAAAAGAAATGCAGCAAGTTAATCCTAAAATTAGGCTTATACTTAGCTAAACTGAACAGTATCACCAAGTATAACTCTAATTGTAGCATTAATTTGCCGTATTTGTTTAGTCATGTAGTAGTAGTAATTCTTTATAGAATAGTTTGGAGAAATAATCATGTATGGTCTAAAGAGTTAAAAAAATTTAACTCTTTAGAAATGTTTAATTTTCACTGTAAACATCACACTACCAAGAACATTCGCTTTTAATTATTGGATATATCTCCAAATATGTTTAATGATACCTATTTGCTATAAAATGAAAACTTACATTGCCAAGAACATATTACATTTAATCTTACCCATACGTCAAGTCTACCTGATTAAACACAATAATGCAGTAACCAAAAGTAAAATAAGATATCGACAGGCAAGATTTAATACACACCTTTTCCTGAAAGGAAATAAGAAAAAGAAATATTAATTAGTAAAGACATAAAATACTGTTAAAGACTTCATATGCTAAGAACTTCATGAACAAATAATATACGAGGTGGTTATAAAGTCTTTGATAATTTTTAAAATGTAATCAAATTCTAGTCCCTGCTGTTTAACCAGAATATAGTGTGAAAACAGCACTATGAAATGTTAATTAATTAATTACACTTCCGTAATGGTGCAGGGAGTGTTTTTGGGCCTCTTGATACCAGTGGAGCAACATTTGGATGGCACAAATTATCTGGAAATTGTTTCTGACCAGGCGCATCCCCTCATGGTTGCAGTGCAGCCACATCTGCTAATGTGTTTTTCCAACAGGATAATGATCCATGTCACAAGGCTAGAATTGTACAGAACTGGTTCCAGGAATATGAGAGTGAAAACAACATATTCTGGTTGCTTCTAAGGTCATCAGATCTCAATCCAATTTAGCACACGCAGTATAAATTGGAAAGCACTCTTCGGAGTAGAGATCCTCAACGTTGTTTGCTCAATTGTTTACCACAGTCGTTGCAACGAATGTGAGAAATAATTGGACAACATGGACCAGCATCCGTGTGGCACCGCTTTCGCTGTCCCTTGAGCCTATGCCACAAAGAATCCAGACTGTTTGGAGAGATAAAGGGGAACTTAATCGTAGGAAGGTGTTGTTGTTGTTGTTGTAGGAAGATGTCCTTAATAAACCGGCCACTTAGTGCAAATTTCGTCTTCTGTGAAGCATTTATAACAATTTTCTTTGCTTCAAAAGAACCCCATTATAGTGCACAGAGTGAAACCATATTTTTTATGAGTTTCATTTTTGTAATTATTCAATAAAAAATTATAAGACTTGATAACTACTCTCTACTTCTTTAAAGCATTTTACTTTGAATTTTAATATATATTTTTTTCAATTTTAACGTAAATTGTGAACGTTATAAATAATAATATAAAATAAACTATGCTAATATTTAGATATTTCATATTTCTATTAATATTTTCATATATTCATTCATATCTAGCTATGGATAAAATTTTCAAGTTAGAGAAATAAGAACTTCTTTTCTTTATTTGAAAATATTTCTTCTTTTATTATGAAATACATAAGAATAAATCTGTATTTATTTCCTCATAAATGTATATAAATTCAATTCATATTATTTCATGGTATGGTCCTCTCGATTCAACGTTTTATTGCTGGATTCTTCAAAAACGACTAAACCAAATTTCGTATTTTTTGTATGTTTGGAATTTTGCATATATTTCTTGGTAAATAAATACAGATTTAGTATTAGTATTACAATGGCTAAGTGAGGCAAAGAATAAGATTTTTTCTGCATGAGCTATAAAAAGAATGATTCCTAATTACTCATAATTTCCCATCGCAAAAATTATCTTAAAACATGAATACGCGTATATTTCTTTTAACTTGAACAGCATTCCCCTGTGCAACATGCCACTCAAATAATATTGAACAAATGAAACATTATTTAGCTGAAAAAAAGGCAGTTGCACGAAAATATCCCGGGATAAAAAGCAATGTCTAATTGGCTTTAAATTTTCAGACATAAAAGTAATGGCATTCGTGCCAATCCAATGTGAAGCTGTCATAGTTTCAAAAAGTGTCGGCGATGTTTATTATTTATTATAAATAACATTTACAATAAATATTTATTATTTATTGTAAAATGAAAATCTATATCATTAAAATGCTCATATTGCAAAATTTATTCTCACTTTTATTATCGCGCATTAATTAATATTTCTTTGAAAGTCCAATGTGATTATGAATTCTAGATGAAAACAAGCGATACCAATTTAGAAAACCTGCGATATCTTTTTCTGTAGAAAACAGTGTACAAAGGACCAGCTCAAAAGGTAGTAATAGTAGAAGGAACATTTTTGAGCTTTTGTTTTTTTGAAGCAGAGATTCGCCAATCTCAAACAGAAGAGATTAGTCTTGCCAGGAGGAAGTGAGCCTTGCCAGGTTTTTTTTTACAAAATCTTTCCTCCCATAGACGTAGGTATAAACTAGACTTAGAACACGCACAGTTTATAATCACGATGTACTGACACCTCATGGTCTCTGTTGCCTTGATACTAATCTAAACGATCCAATCCTGTAGCAAATAATTAGCTCACTTTTCTCAAGGCTTTTAAGAATGTCGCCTTTGTGTAGGTTTGAGTGTGTAAAATGTCAAGGTCTTGCGATGAGATATTACAAGTACTATATTAGCAGCAACAAAATTAGTTTTTATTTGAAGTGCATTTAATTAACACGTACCTCTCAGTTTCTTCTTCTTCCTCTTCCTCGCTGAAAAAAAAAACAGAAAAAACATGTTATTCTTTCAGTCGCTTTAATTTTTTTATGCTCCTTATTATTAGCTTTAAGTTAAAGTACAATTAAACAGCTTTATTTTGGTGACAGTTTATAACTACGCATTCCAAAATGATTAACTTTAAGCTTTCTGTTAATGAAACCAAAATAAATAAAATAAAAAATCGCCACGTGATGAAATACTTGTTATGTCATGTAATGAAAGTCTGCAACATATGTCATTAACATTAAACTAAAAATAAGAATGCCACATCCACACTGTAAACATGGATGGAGGTTGTCCGTTTTCGGTCATAAATATGTTGTGAATGAATATCAGATCTACCACGTTTATTCATTTAGTAGAATACATTTAGTTAGTTAGTTCAGTAGAATATAATTTCTTGTTACGATATAGGATGACTGAACACAACGTGTTAAAATTATTTTTAAAGAATGCAGAAAATCAGGTGAAGTTTCCTTCAAACACAAATTGTGCTTTTAAAAATATGAATTAAGGCTTAGATATAATTCATATTTTTGCCAGTTGTTTTCTTTAACCCTTGTTTTTTGGTGCATTCGGTTTGAACTGTTTTTATAAAACAAATATCATCGTTCCTATGAATAATTCACACATTTATGGATGATTTATAAGGGACAAAATCCCTCCTAAATCGCTCATATTTTGTTCACTCAATCGCCATTGTAAAATTTGTTTAACATAGACCAGTAAAATGTTGGAATAATCATTGAGTGGTCTGGAAATTTTTTTTTTTTTTTGGCCATTTTTGTTTCAGTTCCATCCGAGAATTAAGGCATTAATAACAGTTTTCTCTTTTTCCATCCAAAACAAAAGACTTGCGATCTTTTTAAAACTTTCTGTTACATTTTGTGAAGGCAGCTTCTGCGTATGTAAGTTGAGGGTGGTGTCGAGGACTCCCACATATCCAACGTCAGTCGTTGCTTGGCAACCAGTCAGCAGGGTCGAAATTCAATCACTTGTTTAGAAATAGCGTGCTCATTGCCGTATTTGGTACAGCAGGAAGCGCAGAAATATGTGCTTTAGCCGAGACTTTCGTGTGCGGCGAAGAGGGGGAGGAGTTATTTAGGATGTCTGGAAGCCCGTTTTCGCGAAACTTAAAAAAAAAAAAGAGATAGCATTGCATTATGACTCAACAATGCTCAACCCTAACCCCACGGAAGCCAAAATACGAAATATGTATGGGGGTGATGACATGTAGGAAATTTATTCCTCTAAAAAAATTGTTAAACAACAAATTAGTTCAATTAATTAACTTTTGCTTTTGAAAAAGTCGTGTATTCAGTCAAAACTAGATTCAATTGTTCAAATGACTAGAGGAACTTAGTGAAGGTCCTCAAGCCAGATTGAATTGTATGAATTGTATACATTCCCCAATTTTTTTTTTTTTTTTATTCGGCAGATAGGCAAACCAGCTAAAGAACAGATTCCATTTATAAAGAGGATCACACCATGGGGAATGGAACTCCCTGAGTTCCATTCCCCATGGTGTGATCAATGTAGCTGTTGCCGATCAGTCGATAACATTAAGTGACCAAATAGTAAATGGATAATTATATGAGTGTAGACGCAGATGGAGGATGATGCGTTACTATTTATCGTTACCATTCTGAAAACCGATTATAACTTTTAATAAGTTCTGAACTAATCTAACAATTTTCATTTTGGTGTTAACCTGATCAAAACTGCAAGCTTTCTAAAATTTAATTATCTCTTTTCGACTAATAAAAGTTTGATTGGATGAAAAATCCATTTCTCCTGATTTAAAATAATGTGCTGTCTGTTAAAATTTGTATTTCTTGTGTTTTTGTAGTTATTCAATACTACAGAAAATCCCAAATCGTATGCATTATCACTGAAGAATTGGATAATTATTTTTAAAAAGTATATTCGTTTATCCAGTAGTAAGTTGTAGTATTTAACTATGTTAAAGAAACGTTTTCAGGATCTAGTTATTACATTCTCGCGCATTTTCAATATGGTAATACTCTCGAAAGTACCACAGCGATTATGATCACCGTCCTTCCCCACCGGGTGAAATGGGCCTCAGTTCGAATCCTCTCACTGACGCCAGGAATCTTATGGACTTTTTTCACACTTTGGCAACGTGGCCAGTCAGTCTTCAATTAGAGAGACAAAAACTAGCGTCCCACAGCCTTAGTTGCTTTGGCGCTTAACCAACACCTAACTTATGGGAAAAAAAGAATATGGTAATTTTTATAAATGGATTCTGAATTTAACGTAGTCCCTATCAGACACTGAAATACTGATAGGTAGTGTTATTCTTGTAAAAAATGGCTGGCGGAAAAACTGTAGGATTTAAAAATCTACACTATAATCCTTTTAAATGTAAAGGGAATTAAAAAATTTCAAAACTAAAGATTTGGTTTGGTTTGGTTTTGGTTTTTTTTGGCGCATTAGCTTCTATGGCTATAATGCGCCAAGACCATGTCAGTTATAAAAAAATTTAAACTTTCAGTGACCTAATTACCAGGTCACTATGTCCAAAGGTATAACAAATATATAAAGGGAAAATGTAAATTTTATATTCGATTAAAAATATTTATTGATTTTAAAAACCTAAAAACTGCAGACACATTGCCATTGTAGGATAAAATCTGACTGAGTGTATATGGCTCAGTCAGATAATTAAAAGCGGTAAAACGGATATTTCTAAAATGTGGACAATCAATTAAAATGTGTCTCATGGATAAAACGGTGCCACAGTTCTCGCACATAGGACAGTCATCTGCCCTCAGCAAAAACGAATGTGTAAGATGACCGTGTCCTATGCGGAGGCGAGCTAGAACAACTTCCTCCTTGCGATTCCTGCGCAGACTAGACTGCCACGGTTCAATTACGGGCTTTATTTGATATAATTTATTCGCAGTCTGTCTATTCCACGAATCCTGCCATTGGGAATGTATTTTCTCGTGTATGATTTGCCTGTAGTCTGTATAGGGGACTAACAGGCAGCGAGTATTATTGGGAATTGCTGATTTGGCTGCAGCGTCAGCCAAATCATTTCCCCTAATCCCAATGTGGCTCGGAATCCAGCAGAAGCGGATGTCATATTCGCGTTCATGGAGAACGTGAATCTTCTGCTGAATGCTAGACAGAACTGGATGAGGATTATATCTCACAGATATTAAAGCCTGTAACATGCTAAGAGAGTCGGTATATAAAATGAACCGTTGATATTGGCAATCACTAATGTGATCCAAGGCTAACTCAACAGCGTGCAGCTCTGCAGTAAATATGCTGCATTCAGAGGGAATCTGCTCTGATATAGTCCTGTCTGTAAAGACAGCAGCAGATCCCACATATGAATCTGACTTCGAACCGTCTGTGTAGACTGGCGCGAAGTCGGAATATTCAGTTCGGTGTGCTGAATGAAGCTGCAGGTAGACACATGATGGAGTGTCCGACTTTGCCCAGATTCTAAGCGACAAGTCGCATGCCGGGACACGAGCATGCCAGGGTGGAAAGGGTTGCTTTGATGTTCGGGCAACCTTGTCTACCTTGATATCAAGTTCTTTGAGTAGCTCTTGGATACGAATACCAAAAGGACGATTGGCAGTCTTTCGAGTATTGTATAAATTTTCCCATCGTGGCTCAAAAACGAATGGCCACGTAGGATGGTCTGGCAGGGATTTCAGTTTTAAGGCGTACTTTAGAGACAACTGCTTACGTCGAAGTGATAACGGTGGTTCGTTTGCTTCGACGTATAAGCTCTGGACAGGAGATGTTCGAAATGCTCCAGTAGCGATGCGTATAGCCTGATGATGGACGGGGTCCAGCCACCGCAGGACACTGTCTCGGGCTGAGGAATATACCTGGGACCCATAATCTAGTTTGGATCGCACTAGTGCACGGTAAAGCCGAAGAATGGTACATCGGTCTGCTCCCCAAGATGTAGAGGAGAGCGAGCGGAGAATATTAAGTCCACGTGTGCACTTGGTGCGGAGTTCACGAATGTGATCCAAAAAAGTTAGTTTTTTATCGAATATGAGTCCCAAGAATTTTGTGTTTGCTGCTACTGGAATAGCATTTTGTCCGAGCCTTAATTCGGGTTCAGGATGAAGATTACGCTTGCGACAAAAGTGTACGCAAACGGTCTTCTCCGGCGAGAACCTGAAGCCATTTGCAAGTGCCCAGCAATTCAGACTATCAATGGCTTTCTGCAGTTGTCTTTCAATTACCCTCATGTTGCACGACTGGCAAAAAATGCTAAAGTCATCAACATAGAGGGCACTGTTTACAGTCGGAGGAAGTTGTTCTGTGATGGAATTTATTTTTATGGCAAAAAGCGTGACACTTAATACTGATCCTTGTGGTACTCCCTCCTCTTGGCTAAAGGAGCGAGAGAGTGAGGATCCCACACGAACTTGGAACGATCGATTGGCTAAAAAGTTTTGAATAAAAAAAGGCAGATGCCCTCTTAGGCCTAGGCTATGTATGTCTTTTAAAATGCCAAATCTCCAAGTTGTGTCATACGCTTTTTCCATGTCAAAGAACACCGACACCAAGTGTTCCCGTTTTAGGAAAGCATCCCGGATGGATGCTTCCATTCTAATAAGATGGTCCAAAGTGGACCGGTTCCGTCGGAAGCCGCACTGGATGTTGGAGAGAAGGTCATTTGATTCTAAATACCATATTAAACGAGAATTGACCATTCTCTCCAGGATTTTGCACAAACAGCTAGTCAGAGCAATAGGACGATAATTGGTGGTGACTTTTGGATTCTTTCCTGGCTTAGGAAAGGCAAGAACGATTGCCTTTCGCCAGGAGTCCGGAAACTGCCCTTCAGTAAAGATTCTGTTATACAGAAGGAGCAGACAATCCATAGATGTTGGTAGAAGATTTTTAATCATTTCATAATGGATGCCATCTGGTCCAACGGCACTTGCTTTGGAAAGAGTGAGCGCTCTGTTCAGTTCCTCTATAGTGAATGCCCCGTTGTAGGGATAGAGGCCCTTGGTCTTAAAATTAAGTGCTTGCCTTTCCAGTTTGTGTTTAAGGACCAGGAACTCTGGGGAATACGAAGATGTTGCAGAGATCTTAAAGAATGTTTCCCCAAGAGCATTGGCTATTGCAGTTGGATCTGCAATAGCGCATCCATTATAATCTAGGATTGAAGAAGGGTGGGATGTATATTTTCCCTTCATTTTCCGGATCAAAACTAAAGAAGAACTGTATCTATCTCTTGGAATAATGCCTTTTTAGATAGCAATGACAATCGCTCGTCCAGAAGAGCGCTTGACATATTGGAAGCAATAGGACATCTCACCCAAGATTGTCCCATTTCTGTCTCGTACTGTAATCTGGGGAACAAGCTGCGCTTCCAGGAACAGTTATTTCTAGTAGCGGGATAAACAAAGAAAAATACGATGAAGCAAAGAAAACACACAGAATAAGAAAAATGGTATCGAAGGGAAGAAAAGAATAAACTAAAAGAGAAAAATCGGGCGTAAATATAGTATAAAGTGCTTTTAAATAACGAAACCATACTTCAATTTCTTATTTAGTTTCCTGTTCAGTATCCATAAGCCATAAATTACTTTTGTGGTGAATTATTCTAAGGAAGAAATGATTTTTCATTGATGATATATTTCATAAGACATAAAAATTTAGTTGTTCAGCAAGATTATGTTCTTCTAACACAGTCATTATACCTAAAAAAATTTTAAATTTTAACTAAACAGGCGTTTTTAAATATTACTTTAAGAGAAACGAGGAAAAAATTAAGGGAAAGGTATCGATAAGAAGGAGATATAATCGAATTTATAGCCAACCAAATTCTCGAGGATGTTCCTAATCCATAACATTCATTGAGTAAGTACCAACCGAGGCAGAGCCACCACATTATTTTAATTAGATATTTGACTTTAATATTATTAAACCTGAGTGATTTAATATCAGTTAATATAAAAAATACTTTTAAATGATGCTCAAAATGATCATCAGTTAAAAATTTGTCAGTGCTTTATATTATCCTACTACCTTGGATGGGTTGAGGCATGACACTCTTTAAGAAAAATTTGAAGTGAAATAAATAGATTAAATTATTCAAAGAATGATTGAAGATTCATTCTTTTTAATTGTTTTTCCATCTTCCAGGAAATGCGTGAAAAGGGAAGTTAACCCATAGAATAAAATCAGCTGAAATGAATGAAGGGAAAAAGGTGAGTGGTTGAATCTGGTGTTTAACTATGAATGGATATTGGCTATTAGCCATACGCAGTTCTAAACAGTTTAGAAAACAAAAAACGATGCAGGAATAAAGATGCCAGTTCAGAAGAACATTGCCCAAGAAACCATCTCTAGGAATGGCAGGTTAAACAAACTAAACGACTGTGTGATAAGAAGGACTAGGTTGCAAGAGAGGAATTACTGATTCATACGGCTTTCATTATTACAGTTCAGGATTTATTGTGTGAAGGATACCACTTTAGATTTATAATTATTCCATGTTTGGAGAAATTTTAATTTGCTCAAAATTAGTTAATCGCATTTAGAAAAAGAAAACAGGAATACAATAGGGAGAAATTAAATCAGTATTCTTGAATTATATAAAAACTATCGACTTCAATAGATTACAAATTGGCGAGGTAACAGTGGTGTATCATCACAAGCTTGTTTTTAGGTCCTGTTGTAAGGTAATTTATTTATTTTTATGTAACTTTATCTTTTCCTTCTGAACCCCCACCCAATTCAGAACCTTCGTGCAGATACACAACCTGCATCATATGATGATACGCCACTGGACATAAGTAGAAATAGTTCGGGCTATAGTTTTAAAGAATAAGCTAATATTTCTCTCAGGACGGGGGTTGTGTTATGTGTTTTTTTTTTTTTTTTTTTTTGATTTGGTAGTTGTTGGCGCATCGGCTTCTGTGGCCATATTGCACCTCCCAATGTTTTTGCAGTACTTTGATCCAAGCCCGAAGCGGGAATCGAACCCGCGACCTTTGGGTTGCCGGGCAGGTACTTTTACCCACTCGGCTAGCCCGGTCGGCATTATGTGTTATCGTAATTTATCTCTTTCTGAAGAAAAATCAAAGAACGCATTGAGCGGTGTACGTTTGATATAATAAGACGAGAATTAACAAGGTCATTAAAGCAGAAGTTGCGAAAAAAATTAGAATGCTAGATTATTATTTTCATATATATGTCATAATTGTTTCCAAATATCCTTCCTTTTAAATCTTTCCTGTTGAAATTTTATCAAGCTGTAAATGTAAATTTTCGATTTGCACAAATCCTTGTGAAAAAATCCGTAGATTTCACAATTTATAACGCTTGGCAGCTGGGATTCATAATGCGCCGTTATCCATGGTCTAGAAGTATTAATAAAAGATTGAAGGTCACTTGTTACTCGGGAACTTTAGTATCATATATCCTTGAACATAAGGATTTCTAGTTTGTGTATTTCAAAGTCTTAAATATTGTAGTGGTAGTTTAATTCTTCGCAGAAAAGCAAATGCATCTGTGATACCATCATTGTCATTTATAACTCTTTGAGGGTGAGAGGTTAAAATTAATAAATAAATACTGCTTTTCTTTTTGGATACGTGGGGTCAGAGGCGTTTATAAGATAAAGAATTATGTCTGTCAACATCGTTTTAAAAGGTCCCAGTTCAGATTTCTGAAATCAATGAGGTGAAGAACTTATTGAAGGCTTTTCGGATGAAGCGAGACCATTCTTAAAGAGAGGTGTAGAATGTTTAACAAAGTTTCCTGCTTTGCAGGACACAACTGACTCTACAATACTATATATGTAAATTACTACACATTGGCATCTCATCCCTATTGTTTTTACTGAGTTTTCTTGGTGTTAATTCAAAAATTAACTCTAAGGAAACTCTGTAAAAACAATTCAAAGATTAGCATCATTCAGTGGCAATTTTTTAATTTTGCATATAATTTTTATATTACAGTAAAAACAGAAACTCCGATGACATTTTGCTGAAGTCTTAATATAAATCCATGTTAATTTTTTGCAAATATATATATGAATATATATATATATATCAATAAATGAAAATGTCCACGTGAACGGTCAGCGCGAGCACAGTGGTATCGCCACCGTCCTCCCCCACACCGGGTGGAAAAGGCCCGAGTTCGAATCCCGTCGAAGATGCGAGGAACTTTAATGGACTTTTTTCATTCAGTGGCTGAGTTAGTCAGTCTCAGGGGTAGATAGCAAGGTTTTCCCCCAGAAACTGGGATTTTTTGTCCAGAAAAACAGGCAAATCGACCAGAGAACACACGCAATTTACAGACAAAATGCATATATGGGTATATATCAGAAATAAGGGGTGGTCTTAATATAATAATCTGATTTTTTTTGTCCACATGAACGAGAGATATGAGAATATGAAATTAATTCTGGGAGCAATGAAGTACAAATGCCACCAATGGCAGATCTGTGGAGACCTGAAGGTGATTTCAATACTGCTGGGCATGCAGTTGTGATACACGAAGTACTGATGTTTCCTGTGTGAGTGGGACAGTCGGGCTAGGTCCTCACACCACAAGAGAAAAGTCTGGCCTCTAAGGGAAAATCTGCGCTCCAGGGAAAATGTCCAGCTCAATCCTCTGGTTGATCGAAGCAAAATTCTTCTGCTCCCTTTACACATCAAACTGGGACTCATGGAGAACTTTGTTAAGGGGAAGAACCAGGATGGAAAGCTTTCAAGTACCTGAGAGGACAATTTTCACTGTTGAATGATGCTAAGGTTAAGGAAGGAATCTTTCTTGATCCTCAAATTCGTGAACTTTTAAAGGATGAAAACTTTTTGAGCGAGTCCTCCAGGGTAACGAGAATGCAGCTTGGGAAGCCTTTAAAAGTGTTGTGCATGATTTCCTGGAAAACTGAAGAGCTGGAAACTATGTTGAAACTGTGAACAACCTTCTAGAAAAGTATCATCAATTATGCTGCAACATGTCACTGAAAATCCACTTTCTCAACTCTCATCTGGACTTCTTCCCTCACAACTGTGGTGCAGTGAGTGACGAGCACGGTGAGCGATTCCACCAAGACATTTCAGCAATGGAAAGAAGATATCAGGGTAGGTGGAACGCTTCTATGCTTGCTGACTACTGTTGGACAGTAACAAGAGATGCCCGGAAGTGGAATACAAGTGACAAGCGAAAAGAAGGCGCTGTCGTGAATAAGCCACATTTTGAGAAAGTACTTTCGGTTCCTGTGCAGTTTTATTGTGTTCTTGTTTTTTTACGTTTTAATTAAAATTGGCATCATTATGCATACTGATGCCAATCTTATAACTATTCAGTAGTTAGCTGCGAGCAGATCTGATGCATTTGCATTAACTTGTAAGCATGTTAAAAACAACTGTGATTTATGTTGCATCAAGAAAATGTAAATATGAGATTGTTTTAATATTACTTTTTACTCCGACTACTACTGAACTTACTATATTCTTAGACAATAGCGAAAGTACTCAAAAACTAGAGCTAATAAAATATTTCTGAAGTCATTCGTTTTTCTCGACCCAAAATTAGTAAAGTCTGCCTATTTTAAGAAAGGAAACAAATTCAAAGATTTTTTTTTTGTTGAACAGTGTAATAGAAGAATAACTAACAGGCAAACATCTATGACTCGACCTGCCCTCAACCAAATCAGCTCGCACAGTCATATGTTCCCAGCAAAGACGATTGGACTCCTGAACGATTTAAATATCAACGCTGAGGCGATTTGCGTGGACAAGGCCTACAGAACTTTTTGCTGATACTTTCATGATCTCGAAATTTTAGACCTTTCATTTCGCCACCGCTTTCCACGGCTTCTGTGTTAGAGGATGATCTGAGCACCTTCTCCTGTTCCGGAGATCCGCCGGCATCCCCGCACTCTCCTTGGACGGACTCTGAATGTATTTATAGCATTATTGTTGAACATATTCTGTCTTAGCCAGTTGTCAGTTGAATCCAATGCTTTGGTCCAATGCTAGTAAATAGTCAGTTGAATCCAATGCTTTTTCTATGAGCATGAATTGGTACAGGGTTGGAAAATTAGAAGAAAATTTACGGGCGCAGAAACCAGGTGAAAGGAACAGACCATCGTACCATTCCTTAGTCAGGCGAGTCGAGAACCGCTACAGGCCCTAGTGAAAACGTTTCACTGGGTCAGAAGACTTTTCCATGTAAGGAACTAGGACCACAAATTGTCACATACAGCGAAATGTCATTCACCAACCTGGCATCATTTCTTCACGGGATGCTAATCCAAAACTGTACGGGCTTATTTATTACCATGGCCGAGTTAGATTATTACGATCGGTGACAGGATTAGTCGATAAAACAGACAATCTCCAGCACAACATATCTTCTCGTGGCTTTGGCTCGATGGTTACCTAAAATAACAAGAGCTACAATCATAACAATATGAATTTATTCAAACTTTTGGATACAAATTTGTTCTTCCATATAACCTTAAGTGATTCACAATAAAGTTCTTTAATTTCGCAGACTATTATTTAATGAAAAAAGCGCCAGAAATAAGTGTATCATGAAAAGCTACTAGTTTTTTTTGTTCTTTTCATATTTGAATTTTGCTTATCTTAATTCATTTTGTAGTCTTTTTTTTTTTTTTTGCATGAGCATTTGTGTTCTTATTTCTTTTGCTCTAAGTATTCACTGAGCATTGCAGGATTAATCAAACCCTGTACTGTCTCTCTTTTTGTTTTAAGAGAAGACGACCTTTGTGAAACAAAAGCGTATGAACTCTTAATCAGATTAACCAGTAAAACTAGAAATTCAAATATTTCAATACACTTAAGTTATTGGGGCCTTAATGTAAATTTATTGACTCCAAGCAAAAGGTTAAAATGATATCAAAATAACAATTCGTTAAACTTTCGAACTAACTTTACACAATCTCAATCATGACTTCGGAAGACAACCACTAAATTACAACGCTGATGCGGTGAAAAATCTTTTAATTTACTCCTTGCGTAGGATTAAGTTCATGGTACTCTAGGAATAGGACTTCTCCCTCTTATTGGCACTCATAAGGAATGAGTAGAAATGCTTAAAATATCCCAGATAAAGAGGAGTTAGTACTTATCCCTAGCCATATCCTAATGACCATGGCAGCCACTTTCTTAGATGGGTTCTCCTTCACCAGAACGTTTGGTAATGCAGATTTAGTAAGAGCTGTTTATCTGTTTAAGTTTTCCCTGTCATGTAGGTTAGTTTCTTTCCACATTATTCTTCCGTCACTTTTCTTTAAATTAAGTAATAATTTTCATACTTAATAAAATTTTAAGGCTAGAGCCTCAGATTGCTGGGAAATTTATAGACATATTGGTTCAAATTTACGCAGTAAATTAATCAAAGTTATTATAGTGGCAACGTTTCATTACATTCATATTGTGAATGCCTATCCGGTCATACTTCGCATAGTTAACGCTTCCCCAATAGGGAAGACTCGTAGAATTCAAAAGCGTCTTCTTTGTTTCTTCATGCGTCATCTGTAACTTTCACTTGAGTTGTTAATTAGTGGTTCACCCACATATTCACCATGTCTAGATGGGTAATCACGGACTATCCTTTTTTACAATGCTTTCATCTTTACAAAATTAATATCTATGAATGAATTCAGGGTTGCAATGTCCAAAGAGTGCTTTCAGTAGTCTTTCTTTCCTCAGTATTCTTGGCAGGTACATCATCAAGTGAAATTGATTTCGTCATTAATTGATGTCCTTTCTTTTATTAATTAATAATCTTAATTTTCACTTATTTAATTTTACAATTTTAAGCGCACAGTTTCTTAATCTTCAGTAATCCACAGTATTACAGTTTTATAAGGTTCAACGACCTTTTGTATTTGGTGTCTATGTATTATTCATTAGATTAGCACAAGTAATTATTATATCTTCAGTCAATGAATTTATGCATAAGGTGACGCTATTATCCCTCTTCTTCCTTCTTTGATGTCTAATTAATGTCCAATATTTCCACTTAATTATGTCGAATATATTTTTAAATAATTTTCTCCCAAACCATAAAGCATCAGGTTTAAAAGTAAATTATCCAATTTAGATATATATGTTGCTAATGTGTGGAAGGAAAGCGGTTCTAACAGACAAAACTATACGTTCATTTTAATGTTAAGAATACAAAACGAAGTAAACTAAGTAATTAATAAATAAAACAAAAAAAAAAAAAAATAAATAAATGAAAGAGCGACTTCGAATATGAATTCGCTGCATGGGGATGAAAATCAAACACCTAGAGAGCACTGGATCTTTTTCATCAAATATCCCTGGAAAGAGATTAGTCTTTCCATTAGATTCTATGCAGTTCCAGTCCAGCTTTAGATGTATTTATTGAAACAGATGAAGAAAAAAACATCCGATAGAAAATACCAGGACGTCGGAGAGCAAAGATTCTCTATATTGATTTAATTGCGTTTTTTGTGGTTGATTTGCCTGTTTTTCGGACAAAATCCCCGAGCTACCATAAGGGATTTGATTTGGTTTTTAATGGCGCATTGGCAGCTAAGGTCATAATGAGCCAAATTTAAACGGTATTCCATTTAAATTTGTAGTAACAAATTTAAATGGAATACCAGGAAGGAAAGAAAACCATTCCATCCTCACAAGAGACCGAATAAATCAGACATATTTTGAAAAGAGTACATAAATGTTCCATCCGTCACCGACAGGATTCGAACCTTTTCCACCCGATAAGATTTGGACTGTGCTTATATGGCTGTGCAATCCACCATCTCTTAATTTTCATTAATTCACTTCTCACTACACAACTCAGAGAAATACTTAGCATATATGTAAAATAATACTTTGAAGAATCGGTTCAAAAAGTAGACTTATTACTCTATTAAAAAAGTATCGATATAGCGGGTTTTTTTTATTCATTAAGTTCTTAACAAGTAACAAAAGTCTTGTCTCTTAATGTTGATGTCGTAAAATTAAAATTCTTTAGTTTCTTAAAGTTTTAGAGGATTCTTAATTTTTTTTATGTTTTAATATTAGTTTTTAAAGTATTAAGAGTACGGATTCACTATGTATTTATTTGGTCTCAAATCATTTAAATTGTTTTTAAAATACGGACGTATTGTATTCTCTCGCTCAAAGATTGGGGCGGTGGTTCGATGTATTTTGTGGTCGGGCTTGGGGTCCGCGGGTCTCCGATTCCGGGATGCATTGGGTCACTGATCTTGTCTACGAGGGAGTGGAATACATGTAATCTATTTGTATAATTATTCAACTACTGAGAGTATCAGCGCTGAAATGTTCTACAAGACATCATAAAGGTAAATCTTCCATTTCTAAACTAATTAATCTTTAAGAAGAATTACATTGCCATTTTCTCTATCACTTTGTTATATTCCAATGACAACACTCCTTCCTTCTTTCCCTATTTCATTCAATCCCTAATGAAGTTAGTATCAGGAACGCGTTCTCCATGACTATAAGAGATTTCTGCATGTGTGGTGTGGTCTCACTTGGCTCGTTCTCATATATTAGTCTCTGTAATCACTGTCCATATTGTCTTAAATGTACTTGAAATGAAAGAAGGAAGGAAGTAATTGCGACAAGGTTAAACAATGAACAACAAGCTCTTAATAATAAGTTCTTATTATTCGTTTAAAAGGGGTGCCTTGATATCACTTAAATGGATTCTAATTGGTTGATTACCACATCAAACGACTACAGGTCACTGTAATATGAATCACTTACTTCTACTGCCTTAGAATCTTATCGAAATGTGTCCTCAGAATTATGACGAAAGCAACAGACTCACACACTCCACTTTGTTAATAAGACAAATTTAGAAGACTTCAGAAAAAGCTGCAGTGGCATGCGTTTTTGAGAATAATGTTTAGGGTCATTGCATTAATCGATGTCATGGAGCTAGTCGGAGAGAATTGACCTACATGTTAACGATGACCGAATGAACTCAAAAGTATAGGCTACTTAAAGAACTTTTACCATCATAAATAAAAATGAGGAAGAAAGAAAAGGGGATCTTCGGGTGACCCCTATTATTTCTAATAAATTTTCTATAAAGTTAGTTTTCCTTTGTTTATTACTGTGTTATTGTCGACTGCTTTATTTTGAGACGTTTCTTCAAGATTTGTCCTTAAGCGAACAGCAAATGCAAAAATCCTTTAATAAGAATTGTCATACTGTCTCTTAACAGAAAGTCTTATTTTTTTAAACTAGATAATTTGTAGGTGCAGTAAAGCAAATGCAATAAAGCTCTGTAGATCCTTGTGTGAAGACAAATGAAACGATTTTTACTACCAATGACTTTTTGACAGCATTCCATATATAAAGTCAATGACACCTATAGTAATCTCGTTGCTTAGAATTATTCCCTGCCTAAATTTAAACTGGTCACTATTAAAATTAAAATGAAATTCAGGTCACCTCAATACAGATGTAATGCCTACATTAATAGAATAAATAGGTTAAGGGCTTTGTGGGTAGCAAGTGGTCATAATCGCTATCCTTTTACATCGTGCCAAAAAGACCTTGGTTAAAATTTTATAAATAACGCGAGGAATTTATATCGGCTTTTTTGTTTCATAGTCAGTTTGCTCGACTCTTTAGAGTGTGTGCTGCCACAGGTTAGTCGTTGTTAGAAATAAAGAAAAATAAATCAATTTAATGATCGGCCTACTTTATCTAGATCTTTTTGCAATAGCATACTCTGATTACTGTCATTTAACCACCGTGCCAACCTTCGTACCATCAGCAACTTACACATTAGGCCCGATATGCCGTCGTCATTATCATTAATAAATACTGAAAACAACACCGAACCAGCATTGAGCCTTGGGGAACTCCACTAATAACATTTGACCAGGGAAGAGCAGTGCCCATTGATATCCGCTGGGTGTCGTGATCCTGGAAACACGAGATAAATTTTGCTCCTGTTTTTCGTTAAAGTTTATAAAGTTATAGTTTCGCTATCATCACAGATTACAGTATGTATCGATCTTATCGCTTCTCGACCTTTCGGCTAAGATCAAAGTGTAGTATGTATTGATCACTTTGTCTCATCTTGAGACACACTTTGGGAGGTGAGAAACTGTCCTTGAATTGTGCGTTTCAAAGACGTAACTGATATTTGTCTTCTGCTTCATTCAGCTATTGCTGACAATTAGATGCGTTTTTAAAATGAGCATAGAGAAGAATAAAAACTAATGATTTTACAGCTCAATACTCGTTGAAATTAATGTCTGGGTATAACCTAGAACAGATGTGCACCTTCCAGACAAGGAATAATCGTTTGCTTGATCTTGTGTCTACAGGTAAAAACGTACAAATATAGCAAACTTTACCGATTATGGATTCTGATTCTATTGCTATATCTTGGAGTGTTCCAGTGAAGTCACACTATAATGAGAGGTAGTCACCTCATCTAAAACGGATGTACATTATGCAGATTGGATGGTTGCAAAATAGTTCTAAAGAAAACGACTGGCCATTAATAATGAATGACAACGATGTTCATGATATCCAATAATGCTGCTCAACGCCTTGAAGATATTACTATTTCTGTCATTGTAATTTTCATTTCTTTCCATCGTCCCAGACTGGCTAATTTTCCATCTTGGTTCAGTAGACATGCTATTACATTAGTGAAAAGAAGCATGCTCTACATAAAAATCTTAAATCTTTCTGGAATTTTGCTAATAGCATGAAAGCTACGCCCTTAATACGTGCTATCAACAGCTGATGATGCAAAGAGCCAATCTGACTTATTCGCAGATATTATATATATATAATACCAGTCATTTGCACTGAGTAGCATGGATCATTCGTGGAACGATCTACTACGACTAACATCACGTCCATTTGGGAAACTATTTCAGCAACACTTGAAAAATCACTGCAAACAGATGTAATTTTTATCGACTTCTCCAAAATCTTCAAAGGCCTTTGACTATGTGAATCACGATCTACTTGTATATAAATTGGAATCATTGGGTGTTCGAAGGTCTCTAATATCTTGAGTTGAAAGTTATCTTCAGAATAGACTACATGTGTAGTAAAAAATCAACTCCCGCGTCCATACATGTTGCGTTCGGAGAGTCCCTCCGGGATTTAATCCGGTCCTTTGCTTTTCACAGTTTATGTGAATGACCTCCCATCACTATGTATTAATGAAAAGGTTAAATGTCTGATCTATGCTGCTGAGATAACATGAAAACTCTTTTCCACAGTAGCTAATAACGAACATTGTGTCAATTTACAATTGACCATAAATAATCTTGCTAAATGGTGTCAGTGGTTGCTTAACTTAAATCCTAAAAACATACTGTGTCCTTTCCTATACAGACACAAACACTGTGCTGCCACTTTATTAGGTACACCTACCTAGTAGCGTGTTGAGCCTCCTTTAGCCTTCAAAACAGCTTGAATTCGTCTAGGCATGAATTGAATAAGATGCTGAAAACGTTGTGCAGGGATGGAGTACCATGCAGACATGAGTGTGTCACGCAGTTCCTTGAGATTCGACCGAGGTCTAGGATTGCAGCGAACAGCCGTTTTCCAGCTCATCCCAAAGATGTTCAATAGGATTGAGATCTGCAGATTGAGCGGGCCACTTCAGCAAAGAAAAGTCATTGTCATGTTCCTGGAACCATTCCATAGTGATTCGGGCTTTATGCACCGGCGCATTATCCTGGAAGTAACCATCTGACTAAGGATAAACTGTCAACATGAATGGATGCACTTGTTTAGGTACAATGTGCATTCAGACGTGAATCTATGGGTATCAATGGACCCAACGTGTGCCAAGAAAACATTTCCCACACCATAACACTGCCACCACCACCTTGCACAGTAGTTGTCAGACATGACGGGTCCATGGATTCATGTTGTTTTCACCAAATTCTGAGCCTTCCATCAACATGATGCACCAGGAACTTCGATTCGTTATACCAAGCAACTGTTTTCCAATCCTCGATAGTCCAGTGCTGGTGTTGCTGTGTTCTTCATTAACAACAAAGGTACGCGATGTCGCCGTCGGCTGTTGTAGCCCATTCGCCACTAAGTGCGACTAGTAGTTCGTTGCAATATTTTTTTCTGCGCACCAAGGTTGTATTCTGACGTGATGTGCGACTTTGTGGCCCGTCTGTTTATTATTAAGTATTAATTTAAACTATTAAATTGTTAAGTTTATTAACCCAAATTTCTTATAATGAGTTATTATTAGTAATACTTGAATATTAATTTTCTGGAGTGGAACACGTCGAGTTCACGTATATCTCCAAGAATGAGTGAACTTATTTGCACACAAATGGTATTTTTAGGAGCATATTATCTACTACTAGTATTACTATTGTCAGCTTAGCAATAAATGAAAAACTTATCGTATGACACATCAAAAGACATCAACAGTTGTCGACTTAAATCCTTGAAAATCAATAATAAAATTAAAAGAAGTTATTTTATCGTTTCATATACGGGTTCTGGTTAAGAGTACTTCTTCTTTTCTATTTTTACGAAGGCTAGAAGTCCACAATTGTGGTTCAGGTTTTATTTGAAATAGCTTGTTATTTGTTTGCATTTTCCACAGAAGTGTCCATTGTTCCATAGATGTTCTTCGTATATTATATCTATAATCAGGATATGGGAGTAGGTCATTAAAAGGAATTATTAATCAAATTCATCTTGGAACACCATTAGCAATAACACTTCTTGTGGCTTTCGGGCAGATACAGTATGTGGGACAAATAATGCACACCGTTACAGTTTCGCCCACTTGGCACTTCTTTTGGAGTATCAAATTTTGTGCTTTTTACACTCCTTCTGAAGGCAACTGCACAACGAAGGCACTGTAAGTTCGGCTGTGTGTACGAAAAAAAAAAGTCATGTCACTGTATCACATCAACTGCCAAATGTAAATATAAAACTTATGGGTTATATTTAAGGAAGGCCTCCACCCCCACCAAAAGGATTCGCTAATATTTTGGCAAATGCGTTACTCTTAATCATTCCTACATCTGTCTCGGCGGTGCCAAAATAGCATAAAAGGTGTCAATCTTTCATTTTTTTTTGTTTACTGCCTCCCTACCCCTTGTCGCTGTGCCCTAAAACATACGAATAACCTCACTTTGTACGTACAGAAGTAGCACTTAAGGAAGACATGAGAAGAGTTGATTTTTAATAAGCTAATCTTAATTGAGTGTATTACTTGATTTATTCTTAAAGTGAATAAGCAGAAAGATTGTCTGCTTATTCACTTTAAATAATAGTGAATAACCGACATACGTCAAATTTCGTGGCTTAAAACTAATAAAATGCATTTGAAACGATAAAATAATTTCGTTTTAATTTTCTGACTGATTTATAATTATGGAAAATTTAATAGACTTGAAAATTTGAACTACTATTTTACTCTCGGGACATACCATCCTGGAAATCATCTAGCAATTATAACCGAACCAATGAGGAATTATGTAAACTTAATATATAAGATAAATTTTAGGCTGAAATAAAATTTGTAATTCAACTTTTTTCTAAATACGAAAGTATATTCATATTCATCATATTCATATTGAATGTCCAATACATTCCAAAGTATAATTTCTTCGTTTCACCCGAGCGTGCTTGCTTGTAACTTATAATATTTCCTACATTGCAAAAAGTAAACGGACATCGAACACACTGTATTCTTGTCGGTAGACTCCAAACCAATTTTTGATAACAGATTATAATCTTATTTATTGAAGTAGTGTGATCTAAATAGACGATCTTTAGCCAGAGGTCGAGTTAGAGTTTGTTTATACTGACCCTCTTGGCTGGCTCCCGTATTGTACTTCACATAGTCCTCAAGTGGCAGTGACTAATGTCTACCCCTTTACTTCCTTATTTATAAACCGCGGAACTTTATTTCATCGTTAAGCAAACATTAGAGGGGAAGCCTACGGCACTTCGTACATATTATAAAAAAAAAATTCCAGACAGCATAGATGCTCAATATAGAGCAAACGCAGCTATCATGGCCTCCATAATCGTAATTCATAATTCTTTCTGTTCAGCTTTAGGAGATCAGAAGCAATTTGACGTGACAGAAGACATGCTAGTTCACTGTAGTTATTACAGCGAGAGACAAAAAAGAAGAAAAAACACTCTGTGTGACATGTGGTGGTTTGATGCTTGCCGACAAAAAAATAACATTCTTCACTTAACTCTTTCTTCCATAATTAAACAGCGCTTTCTCTATTTCTGCAATGGAATGTGATAATGTGCAGTAACAGCCTTCTTTAGAATGCCCTTACATTTTAGAAATGTGCGGTTAAGATGCCCTTAATAAACAGTCCCTTGAAATTCACAGTATAATAATTATTCTTGCAAAAGAAAACGCGGTTTTTAATTCTTTTATAACCATTTTAATAAAATGAACGTGAAACGAAAATAGAAATATTCGGAACTATTTAACTTTTATAATTTCATCTAAACACATTTTTGTTCTGGCATAAAGTGTTTTTAGGTCATCTCATTTCTTTCGTCTGTCCAAACTTGAATTCTCTAGTTTTATAACCATCAGAATTTGATCAATCCTTTAAAAGTTATTCTTTGGGATTACAAGTTCGTAAAACAATGACATGCAAAAATTCCTTCCCATTCAATAAAATTTCCAATCCTGAAAGTTCCCCTGCCCGATATATTTTGGTCTTCCTTCCCTGTTCTTCGTTCACCTACGCTGTGATCTAGGAATCACGCTGTGGAGTCACGCTGAAGGCTAAATTGGCACTAGATAGTAAACATTACTGACCTTCAATGATGCTAGTTCAACAAATCTACTCCACAGTCAACGTCGTGTCAAAAGCCGGGAGGAAATGGCCAAACTTTCTGCGTTTTAAAGCAACGTTTTTGGTTTGCAATGAAGGTTTTTATACGGTAGCTGTGATATCCTTCTTTGATGGGTGCTGGGTGTTTTGGCAAATCAAAGGACAGGGTTATGATCCGGGTCTGAACCAGAGTACTATCTTGTTTCGTAAATAAGCGTTTTACATGCACAATCCTAATATAAAAAAGAAACAAAAAGGTGACTTTCTGGACTTTTGTCTGTGTACTTCTTGTGAAGCAAAAGAACTACTTCAGCTTGCGAAATCGAAAAAAAGTGCGAAAAATTTGAATTTATGACAAAAAGAATCTATTAACTTTTTAACGGTTCTATCAAGATCGCTGTAAAACGCTTAGTCATACATAATTGCTTGGCACTCAGAGTTCTAAAAGAATTCGACACAAAGATCTTGAACTAGGTTTGTTGACCTTTGGTCGTACTTTTTCTGCTACTCTAGAAACGCTGCCAATGTCCTAGAATTTCTGATCAGCCGCATGTGATGTTTCAATTTAAGTCACTTGGATATCCATACCGTTTGTTGACTAACTCTCTGTCACTATCTATCTCAAATTATCAATTCACAGCTATGAAATCCACATATATAATGATTAGAAACTATTTCATGCTTGTCAGTTAAATCGAATCATTCCTCTTTCATTAATGAAAATTGGAAATAAAGTTTTCTCATTTGGAAATTGTGTTCTCAATTAATACAAACCGAGAAAAAAATTAGCCAAACAATTTGCAACAATTTAGAATTTACTTCGTCATATATGGAAGCTTGTGAAAGTTATTTTCCAGAAACAGAAGAGTCATGTCCATGATCTATATTAAAAACAATCGGTGAACACTAAAGGGAACCCATAGTTGCACTTATTTCCATCCCAACCAAACCCTCCGTTGAAAAAAAAAAAAAAAAAACACTAACAAAATAGAGATAATTCATCGACCATTGCTTTCATTATAAAAGAGGAAAATTGCCAGAATATCACTTAATGATAATGAAGCCAGTGTGTACTGAACGTTTCATGAACATCAAAAGACAAGCGAAGCTCGATGGAAAAAGAATGTCTTTCCTATTTTAAACCGTTTCAAAGATGGTTTAGGAAAGATAAATCAGTTAATTTAAGTTCCAAGGAGTGAGTTTACGTACTCGAAGTTTCTCTTCCTCTCTCTCTCTCTCTCTCTCTCTCTCTAGTTTCCGTTCCACAGGGTAAGATGCGGAATGTGTTTATACAGTCGTTTCCTAATTTAGCCGCAGCATCAACCGCTAGCGGGTATTCCCGGTAAAACAGCAGCAGATGACAGTTCCAGCCATATGTCCCTAAAAAATAAAGTTGCAAATCCTGGATGATATCGACAAGAGGAGACCAGAAATAACATCACCAGCGCGCTGCTTTGCAATATTAGTTCTGCTGTAATATGTTACACTATTTCCTCTCCAGATTTGCATCATAGTTACTAATCTCAACACAGAAGAGATCGTGATCAATAGAGGGTGATGGGCTACACATTCCAAATTTATGAGAGTGTTTCAAAAAAGATTTGTACACACCAGAAGTAATTATGAGAGAAGGCTAAAACAAGCACGGTGTATGACACTTTTGAAATACAGTCACCAGGAAAAAGTGACATATTTTTGCTACCTCTCAATATACTTCCGCAGTTCAGTTTTTAGAAGTCTCTTCTGACTGTGCTTCAAACCACGACCCGGCAGTATAAATCACCTCAGCATCAGCAGCAAAGTGCTGAATCACAAGAAAAGGACTTCAGGGCAGGAAAGTGGAAGAAATCAGAGGTTTCCAGGATGCGGCAACATTTCCGTTTTTCCTGGTTTGTTATTTGGGGTTTAGGAGCATTAGCAACTAAGGCCATATTGCTCCAGGATATGCGGTGGTCATTCCCTGACCTTTCTGCGGGCTCGAACCCCGGTCTAATCAAGAAGCGTGTGCTACGCACTTCTCCACCTTCCCACCTGGCTACGGAGGCGCCCGTTTTTCCTGGCACATCTACAACATTTCATGTGCACATTGTGCACATGAAATGTTCTGACCCCTTACCTTCTTCTGGTAAGGGGTCAGAAGTCTGGGAACCCATCCAGCAGACACTTTAAGAACTGGTGATGGATCATATTCTCCACAGACCCTGCACTAATTTAAAGCTCTGCTAGTTGTTTGACGCTAATACGGCGATCTTCAAGGATTAATTCCTCAATTTTTGCAATACTCGGTTCTGTTAAAGCAGGTTTTGAGCGTCCTTCTGGAATTTCTTCATCGTGCATCGAGGTTCTTCTACATTTCAATTATTCACACCACTGTGCAACAACGCTGTAACCTGGACAGTCGTCTCCACAAAAAGTGACCATTTGTTCGTAGATTGCTTTCAGTGTTTTCCCTTGTAGAAAGAGGAACCGAATCACTCATCTGCATTTCACTTTATCCATTATGACACTTCACTTCGTTCAGCGCTTCAAAGAAAAAAAAAATAAATTGTCAGATCGAAACCGAAATTTGTGTGGTTGCTATAGAGATTTCAAGGTATCAAACAAAATAAAATTCATCGTACTATCGCAACTATCTCTCAGTGAATAGCAATATTTTTAAAACTCCCCTCGTATTTATCTGGATCAAAATGATTTAGTTAATATTGCCTTTTTGGGAGAACATTCTTTTTTCCGATACCATTCTGATAAGGAAAATAAGAGATGCACAATGCACTTTTGTGTCTTCCAAACAACAAGAATATCAGGTTTAATGTGCGCCCAGTCCCCTCATTTGATATGCCCCCCTCCGATAAGGTTGTCGCATGCATTCTATTCATAGCACATAGACACATTGTGCGAGACTTCACGCTATCTCTTCACTCTAGTGCATGGTTGTCACCACCTGCCTAGGAGTGAAAAGTGTAATTAACTGTAGTACTCGTAGCCAAC
The DNA here is from genome assembly GCF_048544385.1 of Mastigoproctus giganteus. Lineage (NCBI taxonomy): Eukaryota > Metazoa > Arthropoda > Arachnida > Uropygi > Thelyphonidae > Mastigoproctus > Mastigoproctus giganteus. The sequence continues at coordinate 150,188,152 of NC_143586.1, read as the reverse complement.
CAATTTCGTCATTCACATTGACTTGGCGACCTACAGTATCCAAAGCTGTAAGGAGTAAACGTTCCGTGAGGCCCTCATCGCTTAATAATATTATCCCGCTCGATTCATTGGAGTCCATGAGAGTATGCCTTCCCATTGTTTTTGGACATCCTTCAAAATACATGTATAAGTTAGTCGTAAGTGATAACGGATAGAGATATGCGCTAAGTATTGAAACAAAGAAAAGAAAGTGGAATGGGCCGAAGAGAAAATATAAAAAAAAGTATACAGTGTTTTTGTTTGTATTCTATATTAAAAAGGGAAAAAATAACGGCTAATTGCAGTTCAGATTTCAATACTTGCTTAGTTTACTGTACATACAAACTCATATACAGTAAACGTTATTACAAATTCATTCTCACGATTATCTGATGTTATTTAGCTGCATGTTAAGTGGATTGGTCTAAAAATACATTTAATCCCATGTCGCCTCTTCACTTTATCATGAAAGTGTATTTGTCTCAAATGTAGTGCATAATTTATGTGTCCCATTAACCCTTATTTGAATTGACTCCGAGTCTTTTGAATTTCATTCAGCGTTTTAACTGTGGCACCCAGTTACTAAATTTCCAGACAACTGTATATTTGCCAAGTTACACTTATGCTTCGTGACTCAGTGGGAGGTCTGTTCGCACGCATTACTTGGCATTACAGCGAGGCAACTTAATCCAAACGTTGCAAAAGTGAAGGCTGGAATTTTGGTTTTCCTGCCAACAGATACACCCTTCCTAAATACATTTTTTTTTCCATACGACATGTAACTTATTCATGGTTTAAAATTCTTAGCTATCTCTACAACTGCTGATGAGCTACCTCTAACGCAAAGTTCGCTGCCCTTGATTATCATCTAGGGACCCACTGGGAGTACATCAGAGAAGACAACTGCTTAGAAAGAAGTCACTGGACATTGCTGTTGTTGAGTTAGTGGCGCGAAAGCTGCTGAGACCATATTGAACCTATTAAAATCATGCAATAAAGGTGTTTCGTTTTTATGGCCTTGTAGTCCTAAATTCAATGATATGCATGCATTAATTAAGGAGAATGAAGATTCTTTCAATGCGTTGTCTAGCTTCTAGCACATCTCGTAGAGATAAGATTACACATAAGTGTAAGAAATGCTACTTTTAGTCCCTTACAATATTTAGGATCTCATTACGTGTTGTACTTGGCACTGGCAACCAACGCACAGGAAGACAGAGATCAGTTAAATTCTGTAGACTTCAAGAGCAGCCTGAAAATCCTCGCTCGATATGCAATAATATTAGTTATCCGCTGATGAAAATGCAGTTGGTTACTCCACCAAGCAATTTAACACAGCCAAAGAGTTAAGGCACGGATACTTCCTCCATCTAGTTTGGAAATCGCTAGAATCGTTTGAAAAATGTGAGGATCACTGCATCAAAAATCTTTGTGACACTACAATAAAAACGGCGGCCTTCCTATAAAGAAAACTCATTCTTTCGAACCAATATTTTAATATTAACGAACTTACCTGTAATCTCTGTCGTCGTCAGCCATGATGGAACTTTAGGTTAAGGGAAGGTCCTAGGAAATGAAACATATCATGTCTTATTGCTTTATACATTCTACAGACTTACAGTATAATTAAAACTTGATAAAACGCGATTCTATACTTTACTTAGAATAATACTTGAATCAAAATTTTCAAAATTTCCTTTCTATCTCTAGTGTACACTGAATTCGATCTGAGTAATGTAGCCTGTTTATTATGGACCAGAATTTCTCTAGTTCGATGTCGTACATGAATTCATCAGAACTAAACAGATTAATGAAAAGAATTTTTCCATAAAAAGGAAAAATAGTTCTAGCACATTTAAGGTCTTCAATTCCAATCAATTAAAATTTTTACAGCTTCTGTATACTGCGTAGCTGGGTGGATGAAATGAAACTTTGTTAAAGTCTCAATAAACTAAACTTATAATTTCATATCTAAAAAAAAAAATGTTTTTACATTAAGCCGTTTAGTGTTAACCATCTGTAGGTAATAGTTAACTTCTGGTTAACTGTCTCAGAATTTAAGTTTGAAAAATTACAGTATAGCCCGTGTTAAAACAGAAAATACGCAAGTTGAAGAGTAATTTAAATTATAGTTTCATCTATGCATTTTCTTTCGATGTAGAATATATTGTTATTAATATAACTCAAATATCCCATTATTACGTGAAGTCATAATCATTATGAGACCCTTAGTTTGATTCATTACTTATTTAGATTCTCAATGAAAGAACCATTAGCATTACAGAAGCTGCCAGTTGACGAAATTAATGCACAGCATCAAGTTAGTTATAGGTACGTAGGAATCTAAAGTTTCTCACAGACACAAATCCGTCCACAGCAGCTTTCCAAAAAGTTATTGGGTCCTCACATTCTGAATCTGGTGTTTGTAAGGTGCACGTTTGTTTGGTGCTGCAATGCAGTGGGTGTGTGGTCTGCTATCCACTGGTGCCAATATCGCCCAGTTGACTTAGGATCACATCCAACATGCAGCGCAATTTGCCTGGAAGACCATCTAGCCTCAGAGCCTCTCGCAGGTTAACTCTTTTAGAGAGGGCAGAATTTTTCTGCCAGTGGAATTCAATCATTCTCAACTTTGGTAAGGTGCACGTTTTTTTCCCTTCATTTCTTTGTGTTGAATAATTTTAGGATTCCTTGTGACTGTTCTGGACCTCTGTACACAAAGTGACATCCTCTTTGTGGGAATCTTCTAAAACAATGCAAGATTCATTACATAGCACAATAAAATTGTCCTTGACCTAGACATATCGCTGAATATCGCTTTTTTTGCAACTTAAGTTCTTCTTGAGTTGAGAACACATGCATTTTTTTTAGCTCCGTTCGGTTATCAGTATTTCCAATAACCATATATGAAGTTGTAAATCTGCCGGTGACTCTACCTGATAAAAACTTTTATATGAAGATAATTGAAAAACGAATACAAACTTGATTGCTGTTCGTACTGAACTTCTGTTGACATTGCTAACAGCATTCTTCTGACTGCGATATGACTATCAACATTAGAGTCTCTTTGTTCCACAGCAGTCAAGATGCACCCATGCAGAAAGGCTTAATATCTTTCGTAGGAATTCCAACGATCTTAACTGACATTTTTAAACTGGTGAAGGAAAGTTAATTTTTCAAGAAAAATCTTTCTGATCATTAGACGAACGAAAAACAGTTTTAATAAAGAAATTTCATGCAGCCTTAAAAATCTTAAAGTATAGATCGTTTTAAGCGCATCAATGTCCAAGTGTTAACTTTGTCATAAATCTTTCAGAAACTATTTGGCAGACGTCAAAGGAGAAAGTGATGAATTAGCTCATTCGCACAATACAGTCTTTGTTCTATCGAAAAGAATGTCATTTGTTATATTAGCACTAGCTTCAAAAGCAAGTGCTAACAGTTTATGCTTTTAAGAACCTATTAAACTTGTTCAGGGAAAAAATAACGGAATTATAATTATTCAAGTATAAAACGTTTATTATTTTAAATTAAAAACTGATTAAAGTTTTAAAATTAGAAAATTAGAAGGGGGTTCTCCTTGTACATTTTCTCAGTTTTAAAAGCAGCAATGTTTTGCTGAAACAACAAGTAACTTACTTTATTAGTTAAATACATTTCATTAGTTGTATTTAAAATGCTGAATATTGTGTTTTCATCTGAAAAATAAGATGAAAAGAATCTTCTTGAGACTTTTATATTAACAAACGAACAAATATTTTGACTTTTGGATGTTTTTTTGCTGATTGGTTGGTTATTTATCCCCCTTTTTTTTCGATTCATCCACCTCTTTGACCATATTATGCCAGATCATATGGTACTAATTCTTATGCTGGGATTTCGGCGATCTTTGCTTTTTTCTCTCCTTTACTGTCTATACGTAGTATTAAATAAATGTAACTGAGAATATTTTCTTTTATTTTAAATGTTTTGGTAAAAGTTTATTGCCTTTTGAAAGGAGAAGATAGCTGTTATATTACCATTATCCCTTATGCTATTTAAAATCTTTGTAGGTATGAAAGTTCTTGCGTTAAGAGCGGAACCTTATCGAAGATTTTTGTTTGTGGAAAGGCATGCTGGCGTTCATTACATATTCTGTGCATTCCGGTAGTAGATTAAATTACTCTACTGATCGGGGGATGTTGCAGGGCTCATATCGTAGGGTGTCTTACGCATGCATGTCTTATTCTTAATCGCGTGAGGATACGTTAGCTGGGATAATTTACTCTTCCCAAGATTGTAATGTATATTTGGGTACATTTTGTGTTACTTGAAAGTGTTTTTATTATTTGTGGTGATGCAAAAAGTTCGCTATATATATATATATATATATATATATATATACACACTGCCTACCATTAATATCGGCGCATTATAGCCTTAGTTACTAATGCGCCAATAAAACCCAACAACCAACAATTAATAACCGGACACCTGCCTTCAGACAAAAAAAAACCTTTGATTGTGTCATTTAATATTTTATGCTGAAACCTTTTGCTTTTATGACGGCCTTGAATCTTCGAGGCATACTCTCAACCACCTTTTTATAAATACCACGTGATATGTTCCTCCATTCGGCCTTTAATGCAACCACCAGTTCGGCCTTTTTCTTTGGACTCGATGATTCAATACATCCTAAAGATACTCGATAAGGTTCAGATCAGAGCTCTGGGCTGGCCAATCCAACTTTTCCACACTCATATCCTCAAACCACACAGTCACGACCCGAGCAGTATGGCATGGCACGTTGTCTTGCTGATACAGGTATAGGCCTTCCCCGAAGTATTACCATAATGTTGGAAGTGCATAATTGTCCAGGCTGCCCTGTTATTGCACAGCATTCATGGGTTTATAGATAACGACTAATGGGCCCAAGCCAAACCATGAAACCATGACACTGCCTCCAACAAACTTCATTGTTGGGAGATTACAATCAAGAACGAACTGTTCCCTTCGCATTCGACACAGCCAGGAACAGCCATCAGACTGGTAAAGTGCGAACCTCGACTCGTCTGTACATAAGACTGTTTTCCACTGCCCTATAGTCCAGGATTCGCGCTCCTTACATCATGTCAATCGGCGTCCAGCATTTTTTGAGATGATCAATTCTGTTGAACCGTTGAGTTAATTCTGTCGAACGTGTCATCTTGCATGTCCATTTTTGCAATTGTCTGTTCGAAGCCCAGTGTGCATATTTATAGCAGGTTGTGTGACGTGTTACCTGCATAGCACCTGTTTCCCCATCCATGGAGGGGTGTCCGGATATTAACGGTAGCACAGTGTATATAACAATTCCTATAATGCAAACCGAAAAAAAAAATCATATAAATTAATTAAATTTAAAAACATCATTTAATTTCGAATACGTCTTACTTCCACCTTAAATTCTTTTTGTATTATTAGTATTATTGTTGCCGCGAAATTCTCTCTCTCTCTCTCTCTGTTTAAATGGGTTAGTCATATATCTTCATGAATGCATAGTTCCAAACAGCTCAAGGGCTCTCTTCTAAACATACTCGAGTTATCAAGGATACTAATCCCTCCGCCAACTTCCTTGTGCATGGCATTTCGAATTAACCATTCGCTTCTCTTAGGAACTTCACTAAGTGGGAATTAAAAAAAACACTTCCCGGAAACACGGTGGATCTTAGCGCAACCATTTAAAGACGATATTGCGAAACAGGAAATCTTCTACTTCCTAGTAAGGCTATTTATGACCCGGTATGCTCCTAGCGGTCTCCGTATCCGAGTGGTCAGGAGCAGAAATGCAGTAGCACACTCCTTAAGTAGACCGAGGTTCAAGCCCCTGACCGCTAAATACGGTAGATCTGCCAACTCGCACTGGACCGGCGAGGCAGATTATGGTCCATTTCCCTCAACATGAATTGTTGAGGAGGCTTCCATCCTGCAGTGGGTTGATAATGGCTGCACTTTACTTCTTTTTGTTTTTTTATGCTCCTAAGAGATGTGAGATTTAAAAGGCAACTGGAAATAAGTGTTCTTTAATCAAAGCACCGGTCAAAAGAAGGGAGGGGAGCCACCAGTCCCACTTCGTGATTGAAAGTGTCGTGTCAGGCGGAGAGGTTAGGCGGTACTGCAGATGACTCAGCTTCTGAAGGTTACAAGAAAAGTAAATTAATGTGTAGCTTTCGGAATTTTGAGTCATTAAAGGTCGAAGCTGAAGAAAGAGCAAGAGACTCTCTTTCCTTAAGTTCAAAGCTGTCTTTGGCTACAAATGAAAACAAGATAAAAAAATCTGATAAAGTTCCGTTCGCCATGAGTGAATAAACTAAGAAACTGACAGGAGAGTGTAAGAAAAGTGATATTATTGATGTCTCATTTCAACCATTCTCTCTTTTTTTCACCATATAATTGACTACACTACCCTGCCCTATTGAAGCCTTCTTTTGTCTCTTTCGTACTCTGCTTCTTAACTTCCTGCGTGTTACTCGGAGGTTATGAAATATTTCAAGGAAAGGTTGTTTCCAAACAGACAGTGAAATCCGATTCAAAATCGAATTTTCTTATAAAAAACATTAAAAATTGCGAGTACGTATCAAATGTATGACCCTATACAAATAATTGTGCGCAGTCTGAGTTTTCAAATTTTATGTTATAAATTCGATAAAATATACAATATATAATTCGTATTACATTAGATTATTGAAAGTTTAGTCATCAGCAAAATAGGCAAACCGACCAAGAATAAATGCAATTTACAGACTTAACACTCTGATGCCCCATCGCCTTAGTTGCTTTGGCACAAAAACGAACCAAACCTAATTAAGGCAACGATTAAGAAATCAAAAAATAAGCAGTTGTACACATTTAATATTAACTATTCACAAACTGCACTACGTACAAAGAAACGTTTGTTTCCTCGGCATAAAATTAACGTACAAAGTGAGAAACGAAGAACAAAAACAATGTAAATTGAAAACTTGGTGTATTAGATTTGGCAACCATTGATAGGTGGCGCTGATCATCAATTTACTGAAATTCTTAAAAATATTTGCATTAGTATTAGTAGAGGCATATTATACAAGAAAGCAAGCTTATACAGCATTAGCTGTATAAAAAAACACTTCCCATTTCACCCATCCATTCGCTCCAAAAGTTTGTCCAGTTCGTCCTTGAATTTATTTAAGCTATCAACTCCACAACGACAGATGGAAGTTTGTTCCAGCAATCAATCACACGCTGCCTAACGACAAATTTCCGCACATCTATTCTACTACTGTCTTCCCTCACCCTCAATTTGAATAAATTATGCCCCCTCAAGTTGGTAATCTGAGCAAGAGGAAGAATCCCATCAGCACCGAGCCTGCTCAAACCATTCAAGGCCTTATACACCTCAATCAGATCACCTCGCAGGTGCCTAGTCTCCAGACGTTGCAATTTGCAGAACTTAAGTCATTCTTAGTAAGAGCACCCCCTTTCTCTACATCCTTCCTAAAATGAGGTCTCCAGACCTGTACACAGTAGTCAATGTGTAGCGGACCATTTCCTTATACAAAGGGACAATCACCTCCTTATTCCTGCTAGCAAAGTTCCTGTATATCAATGATTGGCAGCCTGTCTGCACTGCTGAGAACATTTCATATCTGGCTGCACAATTATTCCCAGGTCTCTTTCATTCTCCACTACCCAAGTGTAACACCACCCAGTGGTATATTTCTCTAAGATTAGACTACTGCTACCCATATACAATACTCTGTTTTTGTCAATGTTAAAATTCAGTTGCCACTTCTCAGCCCATCTGCCCAACTTTTCTAGATCCTGTTGTAGTACCACACTGCCATCACTGCGATTAATGACCCTGCCAACCTTTGTATCATCTGAAAACTTGATCATTAAGCCTGATATACTTTCATCAATATCATTAATAAATACACAAAACAACAATGGGCCCAACACCGAACCTTGGGGGACTCCGCTAATAACATTAGTCCACGAAGAGGAGTGTCCATTGATTACCACTCATCCTTTTATCCATTTTATATATAATATTATATTTTTAGTAGCCTTATTACCTGAACACTTAAATATGCGAGTCAACCCATGATGTGTGGAGGGGAATTATTAATCCTGTTCTCCCATTAGTCACTAAAAATGTCAAAAATGTTGTCGTACAAATAGTGATTATCTATCATCCTCTCAGAATTAGTGTGAAACAAATAAATGATCTCCATTACAAATTTGCCTAGGTATAGTAAGCGATATAAAAAGAGGAAAATAGGAACCATCTGCGACTTCACACTTTCTTGGTGTATTAGGATAGTCTATTTGGACAAAAAACTTTCAGAAACTATTTTATATCTTTTGCTATATCTTATTCCAGATTTAGTACACGACTTGAAGAACAGGTGAGGTAACGTTTTCTCAAACATATGACTCAATATAGCATTGGTGAACATACAGATGGAATTGAGTGGATGGAAGATGTCAGTGAACAGCAGTTTCGAGAAGAGTGAAAAAAGGGATGATCTGTGTCTGAAAGAAGTTATACAACTATGCCTTTCCGTTATGACGTTTTTTGCCATGTCCTTTTCTTTCTGAGCACTCCTTAAAGTAACAACACAAAAAGGGTAACGAGGCTGGTACACTTATCTTTCCTTTTATTTTCATATATGATTTTTATGTTATATTTAACAAAAATAATCAGCCTATTTGTGACGAGACACACGCACGTCCATATAAAAATCGAAAGCTCTTACTTGACAGAATTCGGATATTTTCCAAAGAGCAAAACTTTGAGATAAATTGTCACGAACCTAGAGATGAAAGAAGAACAGGCTGATGGGGAAAATCAAGATCTTGCAGTGGAGGCGAGGGTTCCTACTTCGGATCGGGACCGGACAAAGGTGACTAAGCTACCCGTCACTCCTACACTCCACACGGAATGACGGACTGGCCAAGCGATTCAGAAAAGCGGAGACTTAGCCCGCCCTTTAGGTTTATATTTAGACACCACAGCCAAGCGGACGATGTATTCCTTCAACTCAAGGGCGCTACAGTCCGTGTAGTGCCATATTTGTTACCACGTGGGCCATAAGTAAGTAGAAACCGGCGCGTGCCCACCCTACGGACCAATGAGTTTGGCCCACTTCGGATAAGTTTTCACGAGGCCTGCGCTGGAGCAAAAGTCAGATGAAGCACCCGGGAGCACGTGCCTCACACGGAAAGCCCCTGCAATCTGACAAACCGAGGCAAATGTCGTCTCTCTCTCTCTCTCTTTCTCTCCATCAGTTGATCTCTCGCGTCATCTCATCCTCCCTCACTCGCTGGCATTCTCACGTACTTCCTCCGTTTCTGACACATACGATTTCCAAATATGGACACAGGGAAACACGAGAGCGCGCGCAGGAACTCGCAACAAGCAGTAAAGGAAAGAAAATATTTCAAATCTTTGTAAAACGGAAAATTGGTTCTCGTATCAATCAGTAGAAGTGCTAATGACTTCTTATCTATTTAGCATTCGCACTGACGTAATTTGTGTAATTCGTCTTTCCGCGTCTAGTTCTATTTCCATCTATTTCACTGATTTTATTGTTTAACCACTGTGGCAATTATTCTATTCAATCGTTACCTTTGTTCATAAATTAGTGTATGTAATTGTGAAAAGCATAGATTTCTCACATTCTTTGCGAAAAATTCGTACCAGAAATTCTTACAGGTACATCAAGCCCAATGTTTACTGATATTGGACTTAATTTTTTCTAATATTTAAATTCATGTCAGAATTTATTGCCGGAAAATGTTTTTTTTTTTATTTATTGAATAAGTTGAAGCATATTAATAAGCAGGAATTAAATACACGCATACTAAAAGCTCGATAATTTATTTTTAAAAGAAATGTTGTTTAACTAACGTGATAAACATTAGAAAAAAATTATGCGAAAGTTCTCCAGAGAGTGAAATAAATATATATTTTAATCTTAGTAGATCGCCAATCTTAGTAGATACCCGTTGGAAAAAGACAATATGCAATGGAAACGCAAATATCACATAATAAGACCGTGGGGTAGCGTGCCTTTATCTAGTTATTTTGAAGGCAGCTGTGAGGGAATACGACCATTAAGATTAATCATGAAGCACTTTATTTGAGTCAAATATGAATTCCTTAGAGTGGCGAAAAGCTGTCAATTTCCAATTCAGAAAGCTGGTTATTGCAGTTGAGTCTGCAATAGTGCATCGATTATATTCCAAGACCAATGAGGAGTATGTTATGTATTTTTCATTCATTTTTCGGATTTTGTCCAAGACCAACTTAGAATTGATTTCCTAGGAGGGAACGGATCCAGGATTCTTTTTGGGCTCCGACTACAGATATAACGTGCTTTACTGTGTTCGATTTAAGGGCTAATGGGTTGGCCGTGGTAGGATATCATCGGAATATCCCCCAACCTCTGTTTAATACTTTTTTTGCTGCTATGCATTCTGAATTCCACCATGGTTTGGGAAATGGTGGAAACTAGGCGGATATCTTTAATTTGCAATTGTAACTGCGTAGACAAAAGTTTCCGTGATGTACGTCACTGCATCATTGATAGACTCCTGACCGAATGTACTGATATCAAAAATTTGCCAGATGTTAAAAGAAAATCCGCCTAATAACCTTCCACCGCGGTAACCTAAAAGGAAGACACGATCTCCCACTACGTCAGCAGGGTATCACGGGGAAGTGATCACTTCCATACGGGTTCTCTCCCCATCTCCCAGGTAAGTGAATGGAGGATATAAAGGAGCAGATAGAAAGGTCAATGCTAGAAAATATGGATAGGCATGTGGAAAAAGGCATTTGTTTCCACACTTAGAATGGAGAGGACATTGTCTGTGGAAACATGCTCTATGGCCCGTCCCATTCCATTGATACCAGCGCTACACCTAAAGATGTTAAGTCTATTAACATCCCAAAGAAGTAAGAAAGGGTGGGGGGGCAACTGCATAACAAGTTCATCTAGGTCTTTCTGGGGAATGACATTCCCAAGAGGCAAATATATAAAGAAGACCGCTAGTAAGAACCCCACTGTAAGGCGATTTGCAACAGCCGATGCTGGTTTGTTCTTGTTTCTACTCCGGCACGACCACCAGGTCAGGGGAGTTTACAATAAATCAATACAAATGTTAATCGTATTTGTAAGTTGCAAGGGCTGGGGTCTGGTTGCCTACTAGAGTAGAGACTCCTGCATACGCAGGGCCATCCACAATCCTAAACCTACGAATAACAGCAATTTTACGCAAGGTGGGAGTCATCATTTGGCTTTAGATAAGTCACTTCTCAGCACAAGCAGGCTGATTCATGATTTTGCAGGATTGCCTGGTTTCTTCTGCAATCGCCGGAATCCACAACAATTCCACTGTAGGAATTTAACCATTACGCTAAGGGGATCAATCGGTCGGCTTTTGGAAGTGCTGAGGGCTTGTTTTTCTCATCCTTCAGTTACCGCTTTGGAGACGTGTGGACGTGTCCTGTGTCCATTTCTATCTCTTCAAAGATTAGTATTGGTATGGGTGTTTAAGGGCACAAGGGCAGCTTAGGCCAAAATATGCCAGTTCCTATATTATCATTCTGTAATTATATAATAATTTGGTCAGTTTGGCATCAGATATTGTTGTTGTTGTTGTTGTTGTTATGGAGGCTTAATGGCACATAAGCTTCTATGGCTATAATATGGCTATTCACTTATTATTTTAAGAGATGAGGAATTTCCATAAAATCAAAAGAAAATTTGAAATCAGAAATTATTAAAAAGTCCAGTTTGCTTAAGGAAGTCAAAAAATTCAGAAATATTTGCCTTATCACCAATGAGATTTTCAAGAGTTATTGGTTTACGATTATTTATCAGTGAGATCAAGGATGAAGCTCTGTGTTGTTTATAGTAGGGGCAGCCAATGAGAATATGTCTAACAGTCAAGATGTTAGAGCAATGTGTACACTGTGGTGGATCACCTCCTGTGAGTAAATAAAGATGTGTCAGATGAGTATGACCTATTCTTGCCCTTGAAAGGACTGCTTCTTCTCGTCTCGATGTACGGACACTGGAACGCCAAAATTTCGGATCTTGTTTAAACTGAAAGAGTTTATTATTAGTCTGAGAGTGCCAGAGTGCTGTCCATAGTGATAGGCAAGCAGCATGAACGGTTAGTACACAATCTGATGCTGGAACAGGGATATTGGTTAAATCTAAGGTAGTTGGATTTTTTGCAGCTTTATCGGCCAGTTCATTACGTAAAATACCGGAATGAGCTGGAATCCAACAAAAAGCGACCAGTTGGTGCGTTTTTTGATTTGTAGTAACAAGCATCTGATTTCATCTAGAACAGGATGAACTTTATCTTCGGAATTACTTAGCAACATGATTGAGCTGAGGGAATCAGTATAAATAACAGATTTTAAAGAACAGTCAGAATAGAGATTTTCTAAAGCAAGTTTTATTGCATACAATTCAACAGAAAATATACTAAAATCTGATGGTACTGATACAACTGATACAACTGTATTTGGAAACACTGCAGCTGCACCAACATTTGAATTGGATTTAGAGCCATCTGTATAAATTTGGTAGAAATCAATATATCTTTGAATGTGAACATCATGAATTTGTTTGAAGTTTGTTGCTTGCAAAGTATTCTTTCTCCATTGGCAGAAGTAAGTGTCACATGTTGGAAGAGGTGTGTGTGTGTGTGTGTTATGGGTGTTTATCGGCGCATAAGCTGCTTTGGCTATAATGCGCCTATTCACATGAAAAAGCTAAAAACATAATTTAGGCGTAACAACTTGGTTGCGTTTACAGAGATATTTAAAATTTATCATAAAATCCAATTATTTTCAGATAAGAGAAAAACTCGTGATGTTTGCATTATCTCCAATAATATGTTGTAATGTCATTGGTTCTCGTAGATTTCTCAGGGAACTCAGGACGGATGTTCTGTCCTGTTGATAGTGAGGGCAGTCAATCAGAATATGTTTCACTGTTAAATTTTCTGAACAGTATGGACATTGAGGAGGATCTTCGCCTCTGAGCAGATGGAGGTGGGTCAGATATGTGTGTCCAATACGTGCCCGTGCAAGAACCACTTCTTCTCTTCGCACTGTTTTGGTGCTAGAGTGCCAATGTTTTGGATCCTGTTTCAACTGGTAGAGTTTATTATTCTTTTCTTTGTGCCATAGCACTTTCCACTTCACGAAACATGCTGTTTGTATGATGTGACAGTAGTCAGAGGCTGGAACCGGAATGGAGGTTAAATCAAAGGTTGACGGATTTTTAGCATTTTCATCAGCAAGTTCGTTACCCTTTATCCCTGAATGTGCTGGGATCCAGCAAAAGGTCCCTGATTGATGACGTTCTTCAATTTGTAACAGGAGTCTTCCAATTTGATTTAACACAGGATCAGCCTTGTAGGAAGAGTTTTGCATTGCGGTTATTGAGCTGAGAGAGTCTGTGTATACAACATATTTTATAGATGGGTAGAGATTCAGGTTGCCTAAAGCTAATTTTATTGCATGAAGTTCTGCGGAGAAGCTGCTATACTCAGGTGAAAGGGCAGCCGAGATGATAGTAGAGGGAAATACTGCCGCTGCTCCAATGGCTGAAAGTGATTCGGAGCCATCAGTATATATGGGCAAAAAAATCAGCGTATTTCTGAATATGACTTGCATGGAGTTGTTTCACACTGAGTGTTGGTAGACGATTCTTTCCCCACTTGTCAAGATAAGTATCCAAATATAACTGAGGAGGAGGAATCCATGGCGATTGGGAGTAATTCATTATATGTTTCCTGTTGAAAATTTGAACGTTCCAACTCTGCGTTAATTCAATAAGGCGTAAGCCTGCCGGTCTTATTTTACTGGGTTTATTTCTATAAAAGTTTTGCAGTGGTGGATTAAAGAGATATGGCCCAATAGGATGCTGACAGCAACTTTGTATTCGGGCTGCATGTTGTTGTTGTTGTAGTTCGGTTTAACGACACAAGGGCTACTACGGCCAAATTGTGTCTCCTTATCGTTAATTTAAAAAAAACGTATTGCTAGAGAGATTAAATTATATACTTCTTGTGTTTTAGATATAATAAAAGTTCTTCAATATTTGCTTCATTTCCTAAGATGCGAGATAAATCAGGTGATATATTCAATGTAGACAGTGACTGAAAAGTGTTTGACCGGATGGTTGAATGCAAGGGACAATCAACCAGGAAATGACGGACTGTAAGTTGCGTCTGACAGGATGAGCACTGTGGTGGGCTTTCTCACAATAATAAGGAAGAGATGAGTATGGTGAGTGTGTCCAATTCTCAGTCTTGCCAGTACTACTTCCTCTCGTCTGTTTCTTCGGAAGCCAGACAGCCACAGCTTTGGGTCTTCTTTTATTTGGTATCGTTTATTGTTAGTGTCACTTTTTCAGGTCTGTGACCATTTATTGTACCAGGCTTTGCGTATGACAGACTTAAAATCAGAGAAATGAACCTGAGGATGTTGTGAGAGAGTGGTTTCCGGATGTTTAGCGGCAAAGTCAGCACTTTCATTTCCCGGAATGCCTGAGTGGCCAGGGATCCAGCAAAATCTGATTGACTGATTGGACACACTGCAAACGAATAGCTGGGAATGAATCTGTTTCAATGTAGGGTGAGAAATGGAGGAATTCTTCCTTATGGCAGAGACAGCACTAAGAGAATCTGTGTAAATTATGGCAGATGAGATGGAAAGCTCAATTATCTTACTAAGCGCTAACTTAATGGCATATAATTCGGCTGTGAAGACGCTGCAGGCAAGCGGTAGAGTGGCTGAAATTGTACATAAAGGGAAAACCGCCGCAGCACCTGCCGTACTCTCAGTTTTTGAACCATCCGTATATATTTTACTGGGTTTATTTACTGGGCATGGTTGTTCATAGCATGAGCTGAATGTAACTGTCTGATATTGCAGGAAGGTATATTTTTCCCCCACTGGAGGAAGTATGTATCTTGAGAGACAGACACATATGTCCACGGAGCAACAGGTGTAGTTGTGTCTTTGAAAATTTCATTTAAATTGATATTCCAAGTCTGAACAAGCTCTTTTATCCTGATAGAGGCGGGTCTATTTTCATTTGGTTTGCTCTCATAGAAGGCGTCCCAACGGGTATTATAGAGATACTCCCAACTTGGGTGCGATGGTAGACTCTGGATCTTAGCAGCGTAGCGAAGCAATAGTGTTTTTCTAGGCAGATGTAATGGGGGATCATGCGCTTCAATATATAGACTTTGGATAGGAGAAGTCCTGAAAGCTCCTAGCGCAGTCCTCAGATCACTGTGGTGGATCATATTTAGCCGTTTTAAAGTAGTGCTCCTGGCAGAGTCATACACTGGACAACCATAATCTAGTCGTGAACGGATTAAACTTCTATAAAGATGCAACAAAGTACACCGATCAGCTCCCCATGACATAGATGAGACCGAACGAAGTATATTTAAATGCTTTAAACAAGAAGTTCTCAAATAAGTGATGTGAGCTTCGAAATTTAGTTTGCGGTCTAGTAATAGTCCAAGAAATTTAACGGTATTAACAAGCGGGATTGGAGTATTGTTTATTTGTAGTTCAGGTTCCGGATGGAGAGCTCGCTTCTTGCAAAAGTGAGTGACAGTGCATTTCTTTTCTGACAATCTGTAACCGTTCCGTGAAGTCCAGGCCTCTATTTTGGTTATGGCTAGTTGTAGCTGCCGTTCACTGGTATTCATACTTTGAGATTGACAGGAAATGGTAAGATCATCTGCATACATATAAGTTTGAACAGTTTTTGGGATATCTCGTGTCATTGTGCTAACTCGGATTGAAAACAGTGTTGGACTGAGTATTGATCCCTGCGGAACTCCCTCTTCCTGTATGTGAGATGTAGAGAGGACGTTTTTGTATCGGACTTGAAAAGAGCGCAATTGCAGGAAATTTTGAATTGTTTCCGGCAAATGGCCCCGAAGCCCCAGATGGTAAAGGTCCCTAATAATACCATGACGCCATGTTGTATCAAATGCCTTTTCAAGATCTAAATTGACCATGACTAGATGTTGTTTCATGACAAAGGCATTGCGGATATGAGATTCGGCTTTGATAAGCACATCCAGCGTTGATCTATTTTTCCGAAAGCCATATTGTTGTTCTGGAAGGAGATTCTCTGACTCCAGGATGTAGGTGAGCCTAGTATGAACCATCCTTTTGAAAATTTTTCCCATGCAGCTCGTAAGAGATATTGGCCTGTAATTTTCAACACAGGAAGGATCTTTTCCTGGTTTTGGTAAGGCGATAACGAACGTATGGCGCCATGAAGAAGGATAGGCATTTTCGGTGAAGATCCGATTATAAAAAATTAATAGAGTTCTCAAGTCTTCATCAAGTATATGCTTTAGCATAATGTAATGAACTCCATCTGGACCTGCAGCGCTATTGGAAGATCTGTTTAATGATTCTTGAAGTTCTATTAATGTTAACGGTTGGTTGTACGGCAGTGAGCGGCGCGTGTAGAAGTTGATTTTATACCGTTCCGCACATGCTTTGATGTTCTGGAAGGTGGACGCATAGGTGGCAGAAGCTGATATTTTTGCAAATGATTCTGCTAATGCATTTGCAACTTCTTCAGGAGTAGAAATGTCTTTCCCTCTCCAATGAAGTATCGGAGAGGGCAGCCGAGTAAATTTGCCATTTAATGCCTGTATTCTTTTCCAGATGACTCGTGTATCTGTGTCTTTGGTAATGGTTGAGGCAAAAGCAATCCAAGAATCCCGTTTCGCTTTCCGTCTAACTTGTCTAGCTTTCGCTTTGAGTTTTTTATAAGCAATTAGGTTACTAGTGGTGGGATACTTACGGAAATTATTGCAAGCACGGTTTTTTTCCTGTTTGGCAATTAAACAATCTGTATTCCACCAATTATTTCTGTGTTTGTGATAAGGCGTGGATTTTGGAATGGAACCATTAGCTGCAGTGAGAATCTGATTGATTATATAAGTATTTACTTAATCAATATGTTGTCTTTGAACATAACATCTGTCTAAGAGTATTTGGGCAGAATAGCCTCCTCAGTTTGCCTTTTTAAACTGCCAGTTGGATCGTTGAACAGGATTCGGAGTTACTCTTGTTTGTAGTGAACAAATAATTGGAAAATGATCACTGTTAAAGGGATCGGTTAAAACTGACCATGTCATGATTGGAAAGATAGATAGTGAACAAATTGACAAGTCTATTGCAGAAACAGATCCTGTTGCTAGGTGTATGTAAGTAGGAGATCCAGAATTTAATAAATTAAGATCATTATTGTTCATGAATTCCTCCATCAATTTGCCTCTTCTATCCATTGTAGTAGACCCCCACAATGGATGATGTCCATTAAAGTCACCAAAAAGACAAATTGGAGTTGGGAGTTGTGAAATCAGGCTGTCAAGTTCTGAATGCGGAAGTGGTAGAGATGGTAAAATATAGATGGAAACAAGGGTAACTGAAATACCAACTGCAATACGAGCTGCGACAACTTCTAGAGTGGTTCTCAATTGGATCGGCCTGGATGGAATGTCAGAGTTAACAAGAATAGCTACTCCGCCACGAGCAGGAGAGTTTGAACTCCTATCTCGTCTGTATATCACATAATTTGAAAATTTTGGTGAAATTTGGGATGACAAGAAAGTTTCTTGTAGGCATACACCTATGGGATTGAATTGAGCTAGTAAATCCCTTAAGTCATCAGAATGA
Organism: Mastigoproctus giganteus; assembly: GCF_048544385.1. NCBI lineage: Eukaryota > Metazoa > Arthropoda > Arachnida > Uropygi > Thelyphonidae > Mastigoproctus > Mastigoproctus giganteus. Next base: position 150,170,382 of record NC_143586.1, on the reverse strand, counting down.
CTACTTAGTCCTCTGCAGTTCCATTGTAGGATGTTATACATTATTTAGATTTAGCTGAGGATGATTCGTCTGACTGTTTTTTGTTCGTGGGACATTTCTTCCTGTCTTTTTTTGGGAATGTGGGGCGTCCAATATCCATGGTGTCATCTGCATGGAGTTCTAGAATGTGCTCCTCGTTACTTAGCAGCTCATCTACATCCATATTATTGGTAGGCGATTCCATTTTTTTTTGAGACTGAGTGAGATTTTAATTGTTCTTTTTCAACTGAGCCTAATGGGGTATGAGTAGGAATACTGATTGGAGTATTTTTGGCTTCGCTAGTTTTTTTCGGAGGATTATCTTTTTTAGAGGTTGAAAGTGTAAATTTAAGCCAATTCGCTAGAGAGGTGTTAGGCGGAACTGATACATCCGTTTGAGCTGCAGTAGAAACAAAGTTTCTAGTTCGAGCTGCATAAGAACGACCACTAGGCATGGTCGACATAACTTGTCTACGTGCCTCAGGAAACGTGACTTTATTTTCAATTTTGTATTTTTGTATTTTCTTTCCTGTTATCCATAGCTCACAAGTTTTGGAAAAGGCTGGATGGCTTCCTTTGCAGTTTGGACAAACAGGAGTTTTGACGGAACAATCCGCTTGGGTGTGATCTTTAGAGCCACAGATGGGACATGTGGCTTCCCCGCGACAAGCCTGCTGGGAATGGCCGTATTTCTGACATTTAAAGCAACGAACAGGATTCGGGATGTATGGTCGAATCCGGCAGTTTAAATAACCAGCTTTAATACAGGATGGTAAGTCTGGAGTGCTAAATGTCAGAATGATCGATCTTGTTGGAGTAAGATTTCCATCTCTTTTCGTCATGATCCGTTTTACATTTACTACTTTCTGACTGCTGAGTTCTTGGAGTAGTTCTTCTTCGGAGACTGTAATTAGGTCCCACTCGCTGATGACACCTTTTGATGAATTTAGTGTTTTGTGGGGAGTAATTTCTACTGTCAACCCACCAAATGTTGTTGTTTTTAACAGCCGCTCAGAATGTTTTGAGGTGGCTGTTTCTATCAGAAGTTCTCCGGATTGCAGTCTTTTAACCATTTTTGGTGATCCAGCAATTGACTCCAAGATTTTCTGAATTAAGAATGGTGACAACTTACCCACAGGTTGGGCAGATAGGGAATGAATCACCAGGAAGTTTGAGCAATCGTCATGACATTCTGCTTCTCTTCGCAGTCTTTTAGGTTGACTTGAGTCATGGTCAGGTTTAGAATCTTCCGCTCTTGAGCTCAAAGGCTCTAAGTTTGGATAATGATTTTTATCCATGATCGCTCCTTTTTGCCCTGGGGGTTTGCCTTTACCACCCAGGTTACCGGCCCCGCCACGGGGAGGCAGGAGCAGTGCCGCTTGGTGGCCAAGCGTAGAGTTAGTAAGTTAGTACAGCTAGCTAAATTAAAGAAAAAGGTACTTGCCTTCTTCTGGGCTCTCTTCTTCGTGTTTTTAAGTAAGTAGAGCTACTTAACAGAAAATATTAATTCTAAGGGAAAAACAAGGAAAACTCTGTCACTTGGAGGAAAAACGCTTTATAAACTCGCAAGAATCACTTGGCCACGGAAACGCTTGGCACCCGGGGCCTTACCGAGGCAACTTGACAGAGAGATTGGTCTGTAACTATTAGGATTGGAGGGGTCTTTTCCAGATTTCAAAAAGGCCAGAACTGTACATGGTTCCAAGAAGTGGGATAAACATTTGACAGGAAGATTCGGTTAAAGAAGGCTAGCAGCATTTGTAAGTTTTTCTCATCAAGGTGCTGTAACATAACATAATATATTCTATCTGGCCCAGCGGCACTGTTGCGTGTTGTTCTGATGCCGTGCATAAGTTCACAGTATTGGAGCGGCTGATTATATGGAAGTAGCAGTGAAGTTCGAAAATTGATGTGTCTCTGTTCTGTGGTGATCTTAGATTTCTGAAATTCCGGAGTGTAGGTGGAAGCAGCTGAGACGTGAGCAAACGTTTTACCTAAGGCATTTGCTATATCCAGAGGAGCAGAGACGTCTAGACCATTGGAGGAGAGAATTGGGGAAGGAACAGTTGGAAACTTCCCAGAAAGCTGCCTAATTTTCTTCATATTAATCGTGGGTTCGTGTTTCTATTGATAGTCGATGCAAACCGAGTCCAAGAATCTTTCTTGGATTGTCTTTGAATGAGACGAGCTTTTGCCTTTAGTTTCTTGTAGTTAATAAGATTAACTGTAGTTGGAGTTCGACGAAACAAATTCCATGCTTTATTTTGTTCTTTCTTCGCATTTGAGCATTCCTCATTCCACCAACAGTTGAAATGGCATAGAGTCTTGGAATTTGATATTGGAATTGAGGTGATGTGATTTTAGTTTTTGCCATTGGGAATATATATTTTCTCGTATTATTTGGCTGTAGTCTGTATAGAGGACTGACAGGCAACGATTATTAGTGGGAGCTGCTGATTTGGCTGCAGTGTCGGCCAAATCATTTCCCTTTATCCCAATGTGGCTAGGAATCCAGCAGAAGCGAATATCAAACTTGTATTCATGAAGAGAATGTATCTTCTACAGAACCCGAGAGAGAACTGGATGAGAGTTGTGTCTCAGAGATAATAAAGCCTGTAATACACTCAAGGAATCAGAATATATTATTGACCTTTGGCATTGACAAGTTCGAATGTGATCCAAGGCAAACTCTATAGCATGCAGCTCTGCAGTGTATATGCTGGATTCAGGAAGAATCTGTTGAGATATTATAGTGTCCGGGAACACAACAGCAGATCCAACGAACGATTCAGACTTCGAGCCGTCTGTGTAGACGGGCAGGAAGTCGGAGTTCTCAGCTCGATGTGCAGAAAAGAGCTGTTGGTAGACAGATGATGAGGTCTCAGACTTTACCCATTTCTTAAGGGAAAAGTCGCACGATGGAGTATGAGCATGCCATGGTGGAAGAGTTTCTTTTGGTGTTTGTGCAACCTTGTCTACCATGATGTTAAACTCTCTGAGTAGCTCTTGGACACGAATACCAAAAGGTCGGTTGGCAGTCTGACGGGTATTATATAAGATTTCCCAATGTGGCTCAAAAACGGATGTCCACGTAGGATGGTCTGGCAGGGATTTCAACTTTAGAGCATAGTTTAAAGACAACTGCTTACGTCGAAGCGATAATGGTGGTTCGTTTGCTTCGACGTATAAGCTCTGGACAGGAGATATTCGAAATGCTCCAGTAGCGATAGGAATAGCCTGATGGTGGACAGGGTCCAGCCATCGAAGGACACTATCTCTGGCTGAGGAATATACCTGGGTGCCGTAGTCTAATTTCGATCGTACAAGTGCACGGTAAAGCCGTAGTAGGGTGCATCGATCTGCTCCCCAACGTGTTGAGGAGAGAGAGCTGGTTGGTTGGATTGGATATTTTACTGGCGCATCAGCTTCTATGGCTATAATGCGCCAAACTTATGATTTATGGCTTATTCAATGATGTCTTTTGTTATGAATTTTATATCAAATTATAGTAGTTAATCCGTTTGAGAAACTGGAAGACTTCGGATATATTAGATTTATCTGACAATATTGTTCTTAATGAAAATGTGTCCATTCCTTTTAAGGATTTAAAGGTAATCTGACGCTGTCGTGTGAAGTTAGGGCAGTCAAGTAGAATATGTTGGATCGTTTGCACTGTTTGACAGTCGGAGCACTGCGGCGGAGATTCGGCTCGGAGTAGATAGGAGTGGGTAACATTGGTGTGTCCTATTCTTAATCTGCTCAGTATAACTTCTTCTTGTCTGTTGGTTCTTCTACTGGTTTTCCATTGTTGTAACAGCGGTTTTATCTGTAATAATTTGTTACCAGCCTGTTCCTGCCATTTTTGTTGCCACTGCTTTTCGCCACTATTTCGAATTGTAGTTTTATAGTCCAGGTATGGTATTTTTATGCTATTGTTGATTGGGCCTTCTGCTTGTTTTGCTGCTTGGTCTGCCTGTTCATTGCCATCTATTCCTACATGTCCGGGAACCCAGCAGAATCTTATGTTCTGCTTTCGCTTTGCTAGTTTTGAAAGCGTGTTATGTATTTTACATACGGTCGGATGGGTATTGGTGGTGCTATCCTTTAAGGCTTGCAGAGCATTGAACGAATCGGTAAATATTATACTGTTGGCGATGTTGGTTAGCCATATATGGTTTATGGCTAGTTGTATAGCCTCCAGTTCTGCCGTATAAATGCTGCACTCAGTTGGAAGTAGTTTGGAAATGATGGTGTTGGGGAATTTGGCTGCAATTCCTACTTTGGTTTCTGTTTTGGAGCCATCTGTGTATATCAAGGTAGAATTACAATGTTGGTCTCTGTAGGCTGCGTGTAATTGTTGGAAATTTTGTGTAGGTAGGGAATCTTTGTTCCATTTATGCATATGAAGATCGCATATCGTTTGAATGGTATCCCAAGGTGGATATGGAAGTTTAGGAGAAACTGCTATCTGACTGAGATCTAAATTACGTTGCTGGATTAGGTCTCTTAAATATATGCCTGCTGGTTTGTTAGCATTTGGATGTGCTCTATATAAGTTTTCCAAACTTGGTTCGTGTAGGATTGTCCATGTCGGGTGGTCAGGTATTGAATTTATCTTTGCAGCGTAGTATAACAACAAGTTTTGTCTCCGGAGTTGTAGTGGTGGTTCATGAGCCTCTGCATATAGGCTGTGGACTGGTGAGGTGCGATATGCTCCTAAAGCTGTTCGTAAAGCGCTGTGGTGCACTGGATCAAGCCACCTCAGGGCACTTGGTTTGGCTGAGTTATACACTGGGGCTCCATAGTCTAGTCGAGATCTTATGAGGGCTCTGTATAATCGCAACAGAGTAACTCTATCTGCACCCCAGGTCGTTGCGGACAAGACTCTCAAAAGATTTAGTTTCTTGAGGCAGTTTGTTCTTAGTTGTTTTATATGTTCTAAAAAGGTTAGTTTTTTATCAAGAATAAGTCCAAGAAATTTTATGGTTGGCTTGATTGGGATTAACTGTCCATTAAGTTTTAATTCCGGATCTAAATGAAGGTTTCTTTTCCTACAGAAGTGTGCGCCTACAGTTTTTTGTGTTGAGATCGTGAAACCATTTTCCTGAGCCCAGTTGCTGACTTTGTTTATTGCACCTTGTAGCTGGCGTTCTATTGTTCTCATGTTTTGGGATTGGAAAGAAATACTGAAATCATCTACGTAAAGAGCTGTATTTATGGAGGATGGTATATGTTGGGTTATAGAGTTTATTTTTATTGCAAATAAGGTGGCACTGAGGACTGATCCCTGTGGTACTCCTTCTTCTTGTAGGAAGACCTTTGAGTGTGTAGTTTGTATTCGTACTTGGAAGGTTCGATGCTGTAAAAAGTTTTGGATGAAAACAGGGAGATGTCCTCTTAGTTTTAAGTTATATATGTCCCGGAGAATGCCATAGCGCCAGGCTGTATCATATGCCTTTTTGATATCGAAGCATATCATGACTAAATGTTGTTTTTTAACGAAAGCATTTCGTATGTTGTTTTCTATTTTAATCAATAGGTCCAAGGTTGATCTATGTTTCCTGAAGCCACACTGCACTGGGCACAAAAGGTTATGGTTTTCTAGGTACCACATGAGTCTTGAATTTATAATCTTTTCCATTAACTTTCCTAGGCAGCTGGTAAGTGCAATTGGACGGTAGCTGTTTAGATTAGTAGGATCTTTGCCAGGTTTTGGGAAAGCGAGGACAATTGCATGATGCCACTTGATAGGAAATTCTTGTTCCATATAAATTCTGTTGTATAAAAGAAGTATAGATTGTAAAGATTCTTCGCTGAGTTTCTTTATCATTATATAATTAATGCCATCTGGACCTTCTGCACTTTGTTTTGTTTGTGACAGTACCTTATGGAGTTCTGCTATGGTTAGTGGATGGTTATATTGTTCTAAATATTTTGTGGAGAATTTTAAGTTGTATTTTTCTTGATGATTTTTATATTTCTGGAATTCCGGTGAATAGGATGTGGTGGCAGATATTTTGGCGAATGTTTCACCTAAAGCATTTGCTATTTCTTTTGGATCAGCGATGTCTTGTCCTTGCCAGTTGATAATTGGATGTACTAAATTTTGGTATCTATTGTTCATTTTTCTTATTTTATCCCAAACTGTTTTAGTATTTGCAGTTCTATTTATAGTTGAGGCGAAACGTATCCAGGAGGCTTTCTTGCATGCCCGTCTGACATATCTTGCTCTTGCTCTCATTTTTTTGAAATGTATTAGATTGTCTGTGGTAGGATTTTTGCGAAAAATATTCCATGCTCTGTTTCTATCTCGTTTTGCTTGGGTACATTCCTCATTCCACCAAGGCTTCGGGAATAGGGGAAGTTTGGTAGACGTTTTTGGTATTGATTGTTCTGCTGCTTGGCTAATTTGATTCGTTACATATTGTACTGCTTGGTCAATGGTTAGTCGTCGGACTCTCTGTTGTTCTATTACTGCTAAATTTTTGAATTTTTCCCAGTCTGCTTTGTGAAATTTCCATTTGGGTTTTCGTCTGGATTGACATAGGGTGTCTTTTGTTAAAGTGACAATAATGGGGTAGTGGTCACTATGTAATGGTTCATCATGAACTGTCCATTCCAAAATAGGATATAATGCTGGGGAGCATAAAGTAAGGTCTATCGCTGAGCTTGTTCCTGTTGGAAGGTGGAAATACGTGTGTTTTCCACTGTTCAGGAGGATTAGATTTTTGGCATCTATTATTTTTTCTATTTGATGTCCTCTTTTGTTAAAATCAGTATTTCCCCATAAATGGTGATGTCCATTTAGATCCCCCATTATACAGTAGGGAGGGGGTAGTTGATCTATTAGTTCTTCTAAGTCTTCGTAATTTATTTCCTGGTTCGGAGGTAAATATATTGATACTATTGTTATTAAACGACTTGTTGCTATACGGACTGCTACTGCCTCAAGAGTGGTTTGTAGGTGGACTGCTTGGACTGGTATATGAGAGTTGACAAGGATTGCTACTCCTCCATGGGCTATAGGATTATTTATTCGGTCTCGTCTATGTATACTGTAATTCTTGATTAAGATTGCATCGTCAGGTTTTAGATACGTTTCTTGTAAGCAGAAACATATCGGGTGATATTGAGAAATTAAATCACGAACATCGTCAATATTCTTACGGAAACCTCGGCAATTCCATTGAATAAAAGTACTACTCATTGTTTTGTTTTAGATGAGTTTTCTGGTTGTTTTCTCGTTACTGTTTTAAATTTTTCTGTCCGTGATTTGTCTTTTTTAGGGAAATATGGCTTTCCAGTGTCCATATCTTCCTCGGCAAATATTTCTAGAACGGGTTCTTCTTGTTGTGTTTTTCCTGCTGTGTCCATTTGTTCAGCAGCATGGTGCATTATTATCGAGGTATCTTCTTTGGTTTTTCCCTGCGGTGGTGAAAATACTGTTGGTGGAACTGAGATAGGGGTGTTTGCCGCCTGTTCTCGTTTCTGCTGTTTTGGGGGCATGAGCCATTTGCGTGCCCAGTCTGACAACGATTCATTTGGTGCTATTGTAACGTCGGTTTGTGATCCTGTTGTTTGTTGGTTCTGGGTTATTTGCACTACTTGAGCTATCTGTGCATAGGTAGGTTTCCTTGTGTTGGCTGGTTGTATCGTCTTTCTGGCTTCCTGGTATGTAACTTTGTGTTCTGCTTTGTATCTTTGGATTTTCCTTTCCTGTTTCCATCTTTCGCATTCTCGAGAATAAGCAGTGTGGCTTCCACCACAGTTTGGGCATTTAGGATGCTCGGTTGTGCATTCTTGGTTGGTGTGTTCTCGGGAACCACATTTGGCACATATTGCTGTTCCTCTGCATGTTGTTTGTGAATGTCCGTATTTTTGACATTTAAAGCATCGAATAGGATTTGGTATGTAGGGTCGGATTTGACAAAGCAAGTATCCTGCTTTCACATGCTGTGGTGGATTTGGAGTGTTGAAGGTTAAAATGATATTTCTGGTCTGGATGATTATTCCTTCTTTTTTGACCGTTATTCTTTTAACATGAATGACTCCCTGGGCTTTCATTTCTTGTAATATTTCTTCTTCTGTTATACTGAGGAGATCCCATTCAGAGATTACTCCTTTCGAGGTGTTTAAAGTATTATGGGGTGTAATGGATACTGGGACTCCTCCAAAAGTGGACGTTTTCATTAGTTGCTCTGACTGTCGTATATTGGCTGTCTCAATTAATAGGTCGCCCGATTTTAATCTTTTTACTGCTTTTGGAGTTCCAGCTATGCTTTCCAGACATTTTTGTATCAGGAAAGGGGATAACTTTCCAGTGGACTGTTCGCCCGTAGAATGAATGATGAGATACTTTGGAGCGGGTATCTCATATATATCGGTTTTTTGCCTTTTGGCCATGTTTGTACAAATTTCTTCATGTTCTTGAGTTGACTGGGCCATGTTAGAGGATTTTGTGATTTTGTTGTCAGAATCCATGCTGTTTGCTCCTTTTCGCCCTGGGAGTGAGAGCTTGTCCTCCCAGGTTTCCAGCCCCGCCACGTGGAGGCAGGAGCGGTGCCACCTAGTGACCAAGCGGAAAAAAAAAATTAGGTTAGTAGGTGATTAATATAAAGAAAGGTGACTTTCCTTTCTGTATTAGTAAGTTTTAATGTGCTAAATGTTATTAATATATACCGTAGGAGTTTAAGGAGATTGCAAAAACTCACACAAAAAAATATATACCGTAGGAGTTTAAGGAGATTGCAAAAACTCACAAAAAATAAGCTCTTTATAATAACTGGCACGCTAGAAAATTCGCTGAAAGGTCGCTCGAATCACTACGCTTGGCACTCGGGGCCGGAGAGAGAGCGGAGAATATTGAGTCCCCTCGTGGATTTTGTACGAAGTTGACTAATATGTTCGAGAAAGGTCAACTTTTTATCGAACACAAGTCCCAAGAATTTGTGTCTGACACTACTGCAATAACATTTGGTCCGAGCCTTAATTCAGGTTAAGGATGAAGATTACGCTTGCGACAAAAGTGTACGCAAACGGTCTTCTCCGGCGAGAACCTGAAGCCATTAGCAAGTGCCCAGGAATTCAGACTATCATTGGCTTTCTGCAGTTGTCTTTCAATATCCCTCATTTTGCACGACTGGCAAAAAATGCTAAAGTCATCAACATAGAGGGCACTGTTTACAGTTGGAGGAAGTTGTTCTGTGATGGAATTTATTTTGATGGCATAAAGCGTGACACTTAATACTGATCCTTGTGGTACTCCCTCCTCTTGGCTAAAGGAGCGAGAGAGTGAGGATCCCACACGAACTTGGAACGATCGATTGGCTAAAAAGTTTTGAATAAAAAAGGGCAGGTGCCCTCTTAGGCCTAGGCAATGTAAATCTTTTAAAAGGCCAAACCTCCAAGTTGTGTCATACGCTTTCTCCATGTCAAAGAACACCGACACAAAGTGTTCCCGTTTTAGGAAAGCATCCCGGATGGATGCTTCCAATCTAATAAGATGGTCCAAAGTGGACCGGTTCCTTCGGAAGCCGCACTGGACGTTGCAAGGAAGGTCATTTGATTCTAAATACCATATTAAACGAGAATTGACCATTCTCTCCAGGATTTTGCACAGACAGCTGGTCAGAGCAATAGGACGATAGTTGGTGGTGACGTTTGGATCCTTTCCTGGCTTGGGAAAGGCAAGAACGATTGCCTTTCGCCAGGAGTCCGGAAACTGCCCTTCAGTAAAGATTCTGTTATACAGAAGGAGCAGACAATCCATAGATTTTGGTGAAAGATGTTTAATCATTCCATAATGGATGCCATCTGGTCCAACAGCACTTGCTTTGGAAAGAGTGAGGGCTCTTTTCAGTTCCTCTATAGTGAACGCCCCGTTGTAGGGATAGAGGCCCTTGGTCTTAAAATTAAGTGCTTCTTTTTCCGATTTATGTTTCAGGACCAGGAACTCTGGGGAATACGAAGATGTTGCAGAGATGTTAGAGAATGTTTCCCCAAGAGCATTGGCTATTGCAGTTGGATCTGCAATAGCGTATCCAATATAATCTAGGATTGAAGGGTGGGATGTATATTTTCCCTTCATTTTCCGGATTTTATCCCAGACTACCTTAGAGTTGGTAGACTGGTTAATACATGATGTAAAACGGATCCACGATTCCTTTTGACTCTGACGACGGATGTAGCGTGCTTTGTCTCGTGCACGTTTGAAGGCTATAAGGTTGTTCGTGGTAGGATATAGGCGAAATATCCCCCACGCTTTGTTTTGAGCCTTTTTTGCTGCTGTGCATTGTGAATACCACCAAGGTTTGGGAAATGGTGGAAACCGGGCTGATGTTTTTGGGACAGCATTGGCAGCTGCTTGGACAGTATTTTCTGTGATGTACTTAACTGCATCATTGATAGGCTCTTGACTGACTGTGCTAAGATCAAAAATTGCCTGATGTTGGAAGGCAGTCCAGTCAGCCTGATCAATCTTCCACCGTGGTAACCTGAAGGGAAGACATGGTCTCCCGCTGTGTAACGAGGTTATCACAGGGAAGTGATCGCTTCCGTATGGATTCTCCTCCACTTCCCAAGTGAGTGAAGGGAGTGTGTGTGTGTGTGTGTGGTATGGGTGTTTATTGGCGCATTAGCTGCTATGGCTATAGTGCGCCTATTCTTAGGAATATTAAAAAATAATCCAGTTTAAATTAGTTTCAGTTCTGTAGCCTATTTATAAAAGATGATACACTCCAATTTGTTTTAAAAAGCAGAAAAGTTTGTTAACATTTGCATCCTCTCCAATGACATGATGTAATGTCAATGTTTCTGAATGATTATCCATATTTTGAAGTATTGCATCTCGATGTTGTTGATACTGCGGACAGTCAATCAGAATGTGTTTGACTGTTAGATGTTCTAAGCAGTGTGGACATTGAGGAGGATCATCGCCCATTAGTAGGTGGAGGTGTGTCAGATGGGTGTGTCCTATTCTCATTCGTGTGAGTACCACTTCTTCCCGCCGCACTGTCTGATTGCTGGAATGCCAGAACTTTGGTTTTTGTTTCAGCTGGAAAAGTTTGTTATTCGTTTGGTTATGCCATAATTCTGTCCACTGTGCATGGCATGCTGCTTGAATTAAGGTATTATAATCGGGCGCTGGAATAGGGACAGAAGTTAGGTCTGAATTTGGACTTTTGGCAGATATATCAGCCACTTCATTCCCTTTTATGCCTGAATGTGCTGGAATCCAGCAAAACTTCACTAGTTGTTGACGATCATAAATCTGCAATAACAAACTCCTGATTTTCATTACAATATGGTGATTCTTTTGAGATGTATTCTGCATTGCTTTGATTGAGCTGAGAGAGTCAGTATAAACTATATATTTTGCAGATGGATGTAAATTCAAATTTTCTAGAGCTAACTGTATTGCATACAGTTCTGCTGAAAAGTTGCTATACTCGGGTGGAAGAGAAGCTGATATGATAGCAGAGGGAAACACTGCTGCTGCTCCAACAGTTGACAGAGATTTGGAACCATCCGTATATATCGGTAAGAAGTCGGCATAGGTATGAATATGGCTAGCATGGAGTTGTTGCACAGTCACTGCCGGTAGGCAATTCTTTCCCCATTGAAGGAAATAGGTATCGGAGGTCAGATGAGGAAAGGTGGTCCATGGTGGATGAGAGTAATTCTTTATCTGTTGCCTATTGTGGAGAGGAACATTCCAGTTCTGCGATATTTCAAGGAGCCGTAGGCCAGCCGGTTGGATTTTACTTGGTTTATTTCTATAGAGATTAACTAGTGGTTGATTAAAAAGGTATGGCTGAATAGGATGCAAAGGGCAAGTCTGTATTTTGGCTGCATATTTAAGTAGTAACATTTTTCTACGAAGATGCAAAGGGGGCTCATTAGCTTCAATGTATAGACTCTGAGTTGGAGATGTCCTGTATGCACCGATTGCAATCCGCAATGCATTATGTTGAATAGGATCCAGCCAGCGTAGCACACTCCTTCGGGCAGAATCATAAACTGGAGCACCATAGTCTAAACGGGATCTAATCAGTGCTCTATATAAGAGCAGCAAAGTTGTACGATCTGCTCCCCAAGAGAGGGCAGATAAAGCTCTTAGCATGTTGATCTTTTTAAGACAGGCAGTACGTATTAATTTAACATGATCTAAGAAGTTGAGCTTACTGTCCAGGATTAGTCCCAAGAATTTCATATTGCTGGCAATCGGAATGGTGGAATTTGAAATCCGAAGTTCAGGATCTGCATGCAATTTGCGTTGACAGCAAAAGTGGATCGCAACTGTTTTCTGTGGGGAAAGACGATATCCATTGAGCTCAGCCCACTTTTGAACTTTATTGAGGGACATCTGCAATTGCCTTTCGATAGATCTCATGTTCTGAGAATGGCAAGAAATAGCGAGATCGTCAGCGTAAAGGTAAGCCTCTACAGTATTTGGGAGTACTTTTGTAATGGAATCAATTTTAAGGGCAAACAAGGTTGCACTCAAAACTGATCCTTGTGGTACACCTTCTTCCTGCGAGAATGTAGCAGAAAGGGAATTTTGATATCTCACCTGGAAAGATCGGCTCTTCAGGAAGTTCCTAATAAATATGGGTAGGTTGCCTCGTAAACCAAGATTATATAGGTCACTGAGAATGCCATACCGCCAGGTTGTATCAAATGCCTTCTCTATATCAATGGAGACCATGACTAGGTGTTCGTTTTTCACAAAGGCATTGCGAATTTCAGATTCCGCCTTGATCATCAGATCTAGGGATGACCTGTTTTTGCGAAAGCCATGTTGACAATTACTCAGTAGATGTTGAGTTTCAATGATCCAAGTGAGTCGACTATGGATCATTTTTTCGAGAATTTTACCAAGGCAACTTGACAGTGATATTGGTCTGTAACTATTAGAACTGGAGGGATCTTTTCCAGGTTTCAAAAATGCCAAAACTGTAGCGTGGTGCCAAGAGGTTGGATAGATATTTTCCAGGAAGATCCGGTTAAAAAAGATTAGAATCATTTGTAAGTTTTTCTCATCGAGATGCTGTAGCATGACATAATATATGCCATCTGGCCCAGAGGCACTGTTTCGTGTTGTTCTGATGGCCTGTAAAAGTTCACAATATTGCAGAGGCTGATTATATGGAAGTGACAGTGAGGTTCGAAAGTTGATAGGTCTCTGTTCTTTGGCAGTCTTAATTTTCTGGAATTTTGGAGTGTAGTTTGATGCAGCCGATATTTCAGCAAAAGTTTTGCCCAAGGCATTGGCTATATCTACAGGAGCAGAGAGTTCTTGCCCATTGCAGGAGAGAATTGGGGAAGGAACAGTTGGAAACTTCCCAGAAAGCTGCCTAATTTTTCTCCATATTAGTCTGGAGTCAGTGTTCCTATTGATAGTTGATGCGAACCTAGTCCAAGAATCTTTCTTGGCCTGCTTTTGAATGTAACGCGCCTTTGCCCTTAGTTTCTTGTAGCTAATTAGATTAGCTGTGGTTGGAGATCGACGGAATAAATTAAATGCTTTATTTTTTTCCTTCTTTGCTTTTGTGCACTCTTCGTTCCACCAGTAATTTAAATGCCGTCGGGACGGGGGATTTGATAACGGAGTTGAGTACTTAGTTGCAACTAAAAGGCGGGATGTAATATAATCAGTAACTTCATCAATGGGCTGTAGTTGAATAGTTTTTTTGTCAAGAGTGATTGCTGACTGAAATTTCGCCCAATTGGCTTTAGAGAATTTCCATTTCCTACAGGGATATTGTAATTGTGGTTGGGTAGTGAACAGATTACAAACAATTGGAAAATGATCACTGCCCATGGGATCATCCAGGGTGGACCATTGCATAGCTGAAAACAGTATCGGGGAGCAAATCGATAGGTCAATGGCAGAAGTCTGTCCATTGGGTAACTGTATATGGGTGTGCGAGCCACTGTTAAGAAGAGTGAGGTTTTCTTTTTCCAGTAAAGTTTCAATCAATCTGCCGCGTCTGTCTAATTTAGATGAACCCCATAAAGGGTGGTGGCCGTTGAAATCCCCTAGCAGGCAGATAGGGGAGGGTAGCTGCAGTAAAAGTTCTTTAAGATCGTTATAAGTGTAAGCATGGTTTGGTGGGAGATAAACTGAGACTAGAGTTAATGCAGTTTGAGTAATCAGACGCACAGCGACAGCTTCGATTTGGGTTTGGAGAGTAATTTGCTTAGCTGGAATCCTTGTACTAATTAAAATAGCTACACCACCTCGAGCAGAATCGGATATATTCCGATCTCGCCTATAGACCGAGTAGTTTTTGACGGAAATGGAAATTTGAGGAGTTAAATAGGTTTCTTGCAGGCAGAAACCAACTGGAGAGTAGCGATTAATTAAGTAACGGATGTCGTCAATGTTTCCACGAAAGCCTCTGCAATTCCATTGTAAGATGTTAGACATTATTTGAATTTAGAGGAAGAAGCTGTACCTGACGTGGCTGTCTTATGGCGTTCTGGCTTTGGTTTGTCTCTTTTCGGGAAGGAAGGGCGACCAGTGTCCATCTCTTCTTCAGCAAATATTTCCAGAATCGGATCTTCCTGTTTTGGTGGATACTCTGCCTCCATCGATTTGTCCTGGATAATCTTTTTCAAAGTCGAACTATCTTTATTTGTAGTGGCATTCACTGGCGGAGATTGAGATTTTGCTGGTATTGTGAGAGGCGTATTATTTGCTTGGTCTGAGTGCTTAACGGCACTGGACTGTTGTTGAGAGAGGACAGCCCGAGCCCAGTCAGAGATGGAAGTGTTTGAAGGAACGGTAACATCGGTTTGTGTGGCAATGGTTTGGTATTTTTTTGTAATATTGGCATAGGTACGGTTAGGTATACTCGGTGCAATTAATTTTCTAGCCTCCTGATAACTAACTCTGTTTTCAACTTTATATTTCACAATTTTTTTCTCTGTTTTCCACCTCTCGCATGTCTTAGAGTAGGCCGGATGGTTCCCTTTGCAGTTGGGACATATCATTTCTTTCGCCACACAATCACTTTGAATGTGATCGGAGGATCCACAGTTGGGACAAACTGGGTTGCTTCTGCATGTCGTTTGAGAGTGGCCATACTTCTGGCATTTATAACATCTCAACGGATTTGGTATGAAAGGACGAGTGCGGCAAAGTAGATATCCAGCTTTTACTGATGAGGGCAGGATTGGACTGTTGAAGGTAAGAATGATATTTCTGGTAGGTGTTAGAATATTTTCTTTTTTTATCATTATTCTTTTTACAGCTATTACATTTTGTTCCCGAAGCTCTTCTTTAATTTCTTCCTCCGTCACATTCATCAGGTCCCAACTAGATATTACACCCTTTGATGTATTTAGGGTTGCATGTGGAGTTACTTTCACTGGAATACCAGCGAAAGTTGTCTTTTTTAGTAATTTCTCAGAGTGCCTGCTATTTAGAGTTTCAATAAGTAAGTCCCCTGATTGCAGTCTCTTAACCGTCTTGGGAGACCCTGCAATACTTTCCAGATGTTTTTGAATTAAGAAGGGGGATAGCTTACTGAGAGGCTGTTCAGATAGTGAGTGCATTATTAAGAATGCAGGTAAGTCTGTCGCGGAGGGATTGGTTTTCAACCTCTTTGCTTGCGACGAATCATGGTCATGGTCATTTTCTGTGGTTGGCCGACAGCTTGACGGCTCTAAAGTTGGAAACATATTTTGTTCCATGTTGGCTCCTCTTAGCCCCTGGCAGATGGACTTTTCTGCCAAGGTTACCGGCCCCGCCACGGGGAGGCAGGAGCAGTGCCTGGTGTGACCAAGCGAAAAGTAGTAAGTGGTTAGTAGTAAACTAGAAGAAATAAAGAAAGGTGCCTTTCCTTTCTTGCTCTGTACAAGTGTTTTTGTTACAAGAGCTGTTTTTAAATGAATAAATTTAATAACGACAAGAACGTAAAATAACTATAGATCACTTTTGGAAAATCGCAGTAATAGCACAGAGAAATCGCTCAGTCACATTCGCTTGGCACCCGGGGCCAGTGAAGGGAGTAGAGAAGGGAGCAGATAGAGAGATCAATGGCAGAATAAGTACGGGTAGGCATGTGGAAGAAAGTGTTTGTTCCAGTATTTAGAAGGGAAAGGTCATTGTCATTTAGCATACGCTCTATGACTCGTCCCCTTCTGTTGATGTTAGCACTACCCCACAGGGTGTTATGTCCGTTAAAATCCCCGAGAAGTAGGAAAGGGGGAGGCAGCTGCGTAAGAAGATCATCAAGGTCTGCCTGGGAGATGTCAGTCCCAGGTGGCAAATAGATAGAGCACACAGTTAATAAAAATCCCACCGTAAGGCGAATTGCAACAGCCTCTATACTAGTTGTAATTAGTAAGGGATGCACTGGGGTCTGGTTATCCACAAGGACAGCCACTCCCCCGTGTACAGAGCCATCCGCAATTCTATCCTTACGAAAAATTGTGGTGTTATGCATCGTGGGATGGTCATTTGCCTTTAGGTATGTCTCCTGCAAGCAAAAGCAAACTGGCTCGTGCTTTTGCAGGAGGGCCTTGATGTCATCTATATTTCGCCGGAATCCACGACAATTCCATTGTAGAAATTTACGTATTATTTTGGCTTGGTGGGTCCATCAGGCGGCTTCCGAGGTGCTGAGGGCTTACTTTTATCAGTCTTGGCTTTATCTTTTTTGGGGAAGAATGGACGCTGTCCCGTGTTAATTTCCTCCTCCGCAAAGAGATCCAAGTCTGAATCTTCGGGTACCTCCTTCTGCTCGACATCCATCGTTTCTTGGATACTAGTGGGGACTTCCCCTTCCTTATTCTTTTCTTTCATAATTACCTTTGTCACTTGTGGAGCATTAGGAGGTACCGATATTGGAGTGGCAGCTGATTGGTCCTTTTGTGCAGGTTTTTGAGAACTTAAGAGATACCGCGCGATGGGAGTGAAAGACTCCTTTGGAGGAATGGTCATGTCCGTCTGAGTTCCGACGGAACATATCCCTGCTACCTTCTGGTTTGTTGATATTCAGGGGTTTGACCGATTTCCTTGCCTCCTGGTATGATATATTTAGCTCTGCCTTCAGCCGTTGAATTTCCTTTTCTTCTTTCCACCTCTGGCATGCTCGTGAGTAGGCTGGGTGTTCGCCTTCACAGTTAATACAGGTGGGTTTTGCGGCTGAACATGCTGTTGTTTCGTGGTCCTTTGCACCGCATCGAGCGCATGCAAGGACTCCACGGCAGGCCATTTGAGAATGTCCATACTTCTGGCATTTTAAACACCGTAAAGGGTTCGGAAAGTATGTACGCACTGAACAGTTGATGTATCCAGCTTTAATCTCGTCAGGAGGTTTAGGAGAGTTAAACGTCAGGATAACGCTCCTGGTTTTCACAATTTTTCCATCCCTTCGCGCAGTAATTCTCTTGACGGCAATAACTCCCTGGGGTTTTAATTCGGAGCAGATTTCCTCCTCGGTTACGTCGAGAAGGTCCCACTCCGAAATGACACCTCTCGATGAATTGAGTGTTCTGTGTGGTGTCACTGTTATAGTTATTCCTCCAATTGATGTTGTTCGGTGTAGATGTTCGGATTGCCTGTCATTTTTAGTTTCAATTAAGAGGTCTCCAGAACGGAGCCTCTTAACTGACTTGGGTGAACCTGCTAACCCATCCAACCCTTTTTGAATGAAAAAGGGCGACATTTTACCAATCGGTTTTTCACCGGTTGAGTGCATTATTAGGAACCTTGGTACAGGCCCTGATGTTACTTCTGTTCGCTGCCTCTTTATACTAATAATACTATCTGGGTCTTCGTCTATGTTTGCAGATAGGGACCGGGTTGGGGCCCCTGAAGAAATATGTTTATTAGGATTCATATGGGTTTTTAAATTGTTCAGTGCCCAGGCTCCCCACCCACCATGGAGCCCAAAGGGACGCCCACTACCCGGCATGCAATAAATGCGCTCGGGAGTGGGACGCCAGGGCTACCCAGACACTATACCCACACCGCCGCCAGCCTGAATCCTGTCCCTCGGACCATGAGTGTAGGGGCGTGGCATTGACACGGTTGACCCTCGCAGGCGAACCTACTATCCGATTGATCCTAGCCGGGCCTTCCAGGACCACCCGCCTTGTCGAAGCAGGGGCCAAAGTGGTGTATTGGAGCTGGGCCCCTCACCACCAGGATCCCCCTTTCCGAATTTCCACGGGTCGCAGCGCACGGCAAACACGCCGGATTCCATTGATGTAAGCCCGGAACCTAGGCTGTGGGCGTTGGATCCCAGTGATGCTAGTCTGGAAGTCCAGCAGCGTCACTGGGAGGTCCCCTCACCACGTACAGGTGCCCACGTCGAGGGGTGGGAATTTAGCTTTTAGCTGCAAATAAAAGACAGGAAGTGATATAATCGGTAACTTCATCTATGGGATGTAGTTGTATAACGTTTTTGTCCAGTGTGATTGCTGAATG
Source organism: Mastigoproctus giganteus (assembly GCF_048544385.1). Taxonomy (NCBI): domain Eukaryota; kingdom Metazoa; phylum Arthropoda; class Arachnida; order Uropygi; family Thelyphonidae; genus Mastigoproctus; species Mastigoproctus giganteus. The sequence continues at coordinate 150,151,922 of NC_143586.1, read as the reverse complement.
AAATTTGTCCCAATTAGCTTTAGAGAATTTCCATTTCCTGCAGGGTTCGTCTAATGGTGGTTGTGTAGTCATCAGATTACAAACAATTGGAAAATGATCACTTCCCATGGGATTATCCAGAGCGGACCATTGCATGACTGGAAACAGTATCGATAATCAAATCGATAGGTCAATGGCAGAAGTCTCTCCATTAAGTAACTGTATATGGGTGTGCGAACCACTGTAGGTGGTAGATGACTTTCATCAACCGGTGAAATACCACCACTTTGCTTATTGGAGGCTTGAAGTGGTGAAACCCATGTTTAGTCTCTAGAGCAAAGTTTCCGGCATCCCCCCCCCATACTTCTCCTTCAACCCATACACGGTACTAAGTGCTATAGGTTTTGATACCTTACGTGTTTGGGGTTTTCATAAAAAAAAAAAAAAAAAAAAAAAAAAAAAAGAGTAAGGTTTTGTTTTTCCAGTAAAGTTTCGATCAGTCGGCCGCGTCTGTCTAATTTAGATGATCCCCATAAAGGGTGGTGGCCATTGAAATCCCCTAGCCGGCAGATAGGGGAGGGTAGCTGTAATAAAAGTTCCTTAAGATCATTATAAGAGTAAGTATGATTTGGTGGGAGATAAACTGCGTCTAGAGTTAAAGCAGTCTGAGTAATCAGACGCAACAGCGACAGCTTCGATTTGGGTTTGGAGAGTGATTTGCTTGGTTGGTTAGTTAGTTTGGGGTTTATTGGCGCATTAGCAACTAAGGCTATAATGCGCCAAATCCAGGTCATGTATAAAAAATTAAAATTTTCAGTGACCTAATTAGTTAGGCCACCATGTCGAGATATAACATAGATATTAAAGGTATAAAAGTAAAAAATATATAAGCAAAGGAATAACAATTCAATTTTAAATACGGGTAAAAAGGCTTACAGATTTTAAAAAGCTAAAAACAGCAGACACATTGTCATTGTCAGATAAAATCTGACTGAGTGTATAAGGCTCAGTCAGATGACTAAATTCGGTAAAATAAAAGTCACGTTCATGTCTAAAACGTGGACACTCGGTTAAAATGTGACGTATACTTAAATAGGTGTCACAATTCTCACACATAGGACAGTCATCTGCCCTCAGCAGAAATGCATGTGTAAGATGACTGTGTCCTATGCGGAGGCGAGCTAGAACAACTTCCTCTCTGCGATTCCTGCGTAGACTAGACTGCCAATTTCGGATTACAGGCTTTATTTGATAAAGCTTGTTTGTGACTTGCTCATGCCAAGATTGTTGTCATTGGGACAGTAATTTATCGTGTATTAGCTGCCTGTAGTCTATATATGGGACTAACAGGCAATAAGTGCTGTGGGGTTCTGGTGACCTGGCCGCAGCATCTGCCAGTTCATTTCCTACAATCCCAATGTGGCTTGGAATCCAGCAGAAACGAATGTCGAAAGAGCACTCAAACAGAGAGTGTAGCATCTGCTGAATCCGGGTCACAAATGGATGAGGATTATACCTCATACTAGATAAAGCCTGCAGTGTACTTAGAGAGTCAGTGTACACCATACACCTTTGGTACTTGAGGGTTTTAATGTGGTCCAAGGCTAACTCTATAGCAAACAACTCGGCTGTATATATGCTGCATTGTTGGGGAATCTTTCCAGATATAGAGCGACCTGGAAAGATAGCAGCAGATCCAACAGACAACTCCGACTTCGAGCCATCAGTGAAGACAGGCAAGAAGTTGGAATATTCGGCCCGGTGGGCAGCGTAGAGTTGGTGGTAGACAGAAGGTGGAGTTACTGACTTATCCCAGTTTTTAAGGGAGAAGTCACATGAATGTAAACGAGCATACCAGGGTGGAAGTGGTTGCCTTGGTGACTGGGCAACATTGTCTACCATGATGTCGAGCTCTCTGAGCAGCTCTTGGACACGGATACCAAAAGGCCGGTTGGCAGTCTGACGAGTGTTATATTGGTTTTCCCATCGTGGCTTGAAAACGGATGTCCACGTAGGGTTGTCTGGCAGGGATTTTAATTTAAAAGTATATTTTAAAGACAATTGCTTTCGTCGAAGTGATAGTGGTGGTTCAGTTGCTTCAACATATAAACTCTGGACAGGGGATGTTCTAAATGCTCCAGTAGCAATGCGGATGGCTTGGTGGTGAACTGGGTCCAGCCACCTAAGTACACTGTTTCTAGCCGATGCGTACACTTGGGACCCATAGTCTAGTTTAGATCGGACAAGTGCACGATAGAGGCTGAGTAGAGTGGAGCGGCTGCTCCCCATTTATTGGAGGAAATGGAACGTAGGAGATTCAACCCTCTTGTGCACTTTGTCCGCAGTTGACGAATATAAGGTAAAAATGTCAACTTCTTGTCGAAAATGAGCCCCAAGAATTTTGTCTCGGGTGCTACTGGAATGATGTCTTGTCCGAGTTTAAGTTCTGGTTCAGGGTGAAGGTTCCGTTTGCGACAAAAGTGTACGCGGACAGTCTTTTGTGGCGAGAACCTAAACCCATTAGTCATTGCCCAAGAGTTGATGTGGTCTATGGCATGCTGCAATTGCCTTTCAATGACCCTCATATTGCATGACTGCAAAAAGATGCTAAAATCATCTACAAAGAGGGCACTGTTTACGATTGGAGGAAGTTGTTCAGTTATAGAGTTAACTTTGATGGCAAAAAGCGTAACGCTTAAAACTGATCCTTGTGGAACTCCCTCTTCTTGGCAGAATGGCCGGGAAACAGTGGATCCTACACGAACTTGGAAAGACCGGTCTGTAAGGAAGTTTTTAATAAAGAGGGCAATGTGTACTCGAAGACCAAAGTTATATATGTCTTTTAAAATTCCATATCTCCAAGCCGTGTCGTACGCTTTTTCCATATCAAAGAAAACAGACACCTGGTGCTCACGTTTCAGGAAAGCATCACGTATAGATGTTTTCAAGCGGATTAAATGGTCAAGTGTTGACCTGTTCCTTCGGAAGCCGCACTGTATTCTGGAAAAAAGGTCGTTAGCTTCTAAATACCACAAAAGACGAGCATTGACCATTCTTTCCAGAATCTTGCACAAGCAGCTCGTCAGAGCGATAGGACGGTAGTTTTTTGGTATTTTTGGATCCTTTCCATGTTTTGGAAAGGGAAGGACGGTTGCCATATGCCATGAGTCTGGAAATGTCTGTTCAATATATATTCTATTATAGAGACGGAACAAAGGATCCATAGATTCAGATGAAAGGTGTTTTATCATCTCATAATGGATGTCGTCTGGCCCAGCAGCACTTGCCTTGGATAGCGAGAGTGCTGCTTTCAGCTCCCATTGTGTAAAGGGCTGATTGTATTCCTCGCGATTGTTAGAGGACAGCTTCAGGTGATGTTTTTCTGATCGTTGTTTGTGTGCGAGAAACTCAGGGGGGTACGATGTTTCTGAAGACACTTTAGCAAATGTTTCCCCAAGAGTATTAGCAATTGCAGTTAGATCTGCAATTGTACATCCATTATGTTCCAGGATCGACGAAGGATGTGAGGTGTATTTGCCCTTCATTTTCCGAACTTTGTCCCAGATAGCTTTGGGATTGGCAGCCCGTGTAAGGGAAGATGAAAATTTGATCCACCATTCCTTTTGGCTCTGACGTCTAATGTACCGTGCTTTGGCACGTGCACGTTTAAAGGCTATTAAATTATCTGTCGTGGGGTTCCGACGAAATATTCCCCACGCTTTGTTTTGAGCCTTCCTAGCTGTTGTGCATTCTGCATTCCACCATGGTTTTGTAAAACGTGCAAAGCGGGACGATTTCCCTGATATTGCAACTGTTGCTGCCTGGACTATACTTTCTGTGATATGTTTTACTGACTCATTGATTGGCTCCTGGCCAACTATAGTGGTATTAAACTTTGCCAGATGTTGAAAGGCATTCCAGTCAGCCTGATCAAGTTTCCACCGCGGTAAACTAAATGGAAGACATGGTCTACCACTAGTTAGGGTGATTATCACGGGGAAGTGATCGCTTCCATATGGGTTCTCCTCCACCTCCCAAGCAAGTGAAGGAAGGAGAGAAGGGGAGCAGATAGAAAGATCAATGGCAGATTGGTTGGATTGGATATTTTACTGGCGCATCAGCTTCTATGGCTATAATGCGCCAAACCTATGATTTATGGCTTATTCAATGATGTCTTTTGTTATGAATTTTATATCAAATTATAGTAGTTAATCCGTTTGAGAAACTGGAAGACTTCGGATATATTAGATTTATCTGACAATATTGTTCTTAATGAAAATGTGTCCATTCCTTTTAAGGATTTAAAGGTAATCTGACGCTGTCGTGTGAAGTTAGGGCAGTCAAGTAGGATATGTTGGATCGTTTGCACTGTTTGACAGTCGGAGCACTGCGGCGGAGATTCGGCTCGGAGTAGATAGGAGTGGGTAACATTGGTGTGTCCTATTCTTAATCTGCTCAGTATAACTTCTTCTTGTCTGTTGGTTCTTGTACTGGTTTTCCATTGTTGTAACAGCGGTTTTATCTGTAATAATTTGTTACCAGCCTGTTCCTGCCATTTTTGTTGCCACTGCTTTTCGCCACTATTTCGAATTGTAGTTTTATAGTCCAGGTATGGTATTTTTATGCTATTGTTGATTGGGCCTTCTGCTTGTTTTGCTGCTTGGTCTGCCTGTTCATTGCCATCTATTCCTACATGTCCGGGAACCCAGCAGAATCTTATGTTCTGCTTTCGCTTTGCTAGTTTTGAAAGCGTGTTATGTATTTTACATACGGCCGGATGGGTATTGGTGGTGCTATCCTTTAAGGCTTGCAGAGCATTGAACGAATCGGTAAATATTATACTGTTGGCGATGTTGGTTAGCCATATATGGTTTATGGCTAGTTGTATAGCCTCCAGTTCTGCCGTATAAATGCTGCACTCAGTTGGAAGTAGTTTGGAAATGATGGTGTTGGGGAATTTGGCTGCAATTCCTACCTTGGTTTCTGTTTTGGAGCCATCTGTGTATATCAAGGTAGAATTACAATGTTGGTCTCTGTAGGCTGCGTGTAATTGTTGGAAATTTTGTGTAGGTAGGGAATCTTTGTTCCATATATGCATATGAAGATCGCATATCGTTTGAATGGTATCCCAAGGTGGATATGGAATTTTAGGAGAAACTGCTATCTGACTGAGATCTAAATTACGTTGCTGGATTAGGTCTCTTAAATATATGCCTGCTGGTTTGTTAGCATTTGGATGTGCTCTATATAAGTTTTCCAAACTTGGTTCGTGTAGGATTGTCCATGTCGGGTGGTCAGGTATTGATTTTATCTTTGCAGCGTAGTATAACAACAAGTTTTGTCTCCGGAGTTGTAGTGGTGGTTCATGAGCCTCTGCATATAGGCTGTGGACTGGTGAGGTGCGATATGCTCCTAAAGCTGTTCGTAAAGCGCTGTGGTGCACTGGATCAAGCCACCTCAGGGCACCTGGTTTGGCTGAGTTATACACTGTTGCTCCATAGTCTAGTCGAGATCTTATGAGGGCTCTGTATAATCGCAACAGAGTAACTCTATCTGCACCCCAGGTCGTTGCGGACAAGACTCTCAAAAGATTTAGTTTCTTGAGGCAGTTTGTTCTTAGTTGTTTTATATGTTCTAAAAAGGTTAGTTTTTTATCAAGAACAAGTCCAAGAAATTTTATGGTTGGCTTGATTGGGATTAGCTGTCCATTAAGTTTTAATTCCGGATCTAAATGAAGGTTTCTTTTCCTACAGAAGTGTACGCCTACAGTTTTTTGTGTTGAGATCGTGAAACCATTTTCCTGAGCCCAGTTGCTGACTTTGTTTATTGCACCTTGTAGCTGGCGTTCTATTGTTCTCATGTTTTGGGATTGGAAAGAAATACTGAAATCATCTACGTAAAGAGCTGTATTTATGGAGGATGGTATATGTTGGGTTATAGAGTTTATTTTTATTGCAAATAAGGTGGCACTGAGGACTGATCCCTGTGGTACTCCTTCTTCTTGTAGGAAGACCTTTGAGTGTGTAGTTTGTATTCCTACTTGGAAGGTTCGATGCTGTAAAAAGTTTTGGATGAAAACAGGGAGATGTCCTCTTAGTTTTAAGTTATATATGTCCCGGAGAATGCCATAGCGCCAGGCTGTATCATATGCCTTTTTGATATCGAAGCATATCATGACTAAATGTTGTTTTTTAATGAAAGCATTTCGTATGTTGTTTTCTATTTTAATCAATAGGTCCAAGGTTGATCTATGTTTCCTGAAGCCACACTGCACTGGGCACAAAAGGTTATGGTTTTCTAGGTACCACATGAGTCTTGAATTTATAATCTTTTCCATTAACTTTCCTAGGCAGCTGGTAAGTGCAATTGGACGGTAGCTGTTTAGATTAGTAGGATCTTTGCCAGGTTTTGGGAAAGCGAGGACAATTGCATGATGCCACTTGCTAGAAAATTCTTGTTCCATATAAATTCTGTTGTATAAAAGAAGTATAGATTGTAAAGATTCTTCGCTGAGTTTCTTTATCATTATATAATTAATGCCATCTGGACCTTCTGCACTTTGTTTTGTTTGTGACAGTACCTTATGGAGTTCTGCTATGGTTAGTGGATGGTTTAATTATTCTAAATATTTTGTGGAGAATTTTAAGTTGTATTTTTCCTGATGATTTTTATATTTCTGGAATTCCGGTGAATAGGATGTGGTGGCAGATATTTTGGCGAATGTTTCACCTAAAGCATTTGCTATTTCTTTTGGATCAGCGATGTCTTGTCCTTGCCAGTTGATAATTGGATGTACTAAATTTTGGTATCTATTGTTCATTTTTCTTATTTTATCCCAAACTGTTTTAGTATTTGCAGTTCTATTTATAGTTGAGGCGAAACGTATCCAGGAGGCTTTCTTGCATGCCCGTCTGACATATCTTGCTCTTGCTCTCATTTTTTTGTAAGGTATTAGATTGTCTGTGGTAGGATTTTTGCGAAAAATATTCCACGCTCTGTTTCTGTCTCGTTTTGCTTGGGTACATTCCTCATTCCACCAAGGCTTTGGGAATAGGGGAAGTTTGGTAGACGTTTTTGGTATTGATTGTTCTGCTGCTTGGCTAATTTGATTCGTTACATATTGTACTGCTTGGTCAATGGTTAGTTGTCGGACTCTCTGTTGTTCTATTACTGCTAAATTTTTGAATTTTTCCCAGTCTGCTTTGTGAAATTTCCATTTGGGTTTTCGTCTGGATTGACATAGGGTGTCTTTTGTTAAAGTGACAATAATGGGGTAGTGGTCACTATGTAATGGTTCATCATGAACTGTCCATTCCAAAATAGGATATAATGCTGGGGAGCATAAAGTAAGGTCTATCGCTGAGCTTCTTCCTGTTGGAAGGTGGAAATACGTGTGTTTTCCACTGTTCAGGAGGATTAGATTTTTGGCATCTATTATTTTTTCTATTTGATGTCCTCTATTGTTAAAATCAGTATTTCCCCATAAATGGTGATGTCCATTTAGATCCCCCATTATACAGTAGGGAGGGGGTAGTTGATCTATTAGTTCTTCTAAGTCTTCGTAATTTATTTCCTGGTTCGGAGGTAAATATATTGATACTATTGTTATTAAACGACTTGTTGCTATACGGACTGCTACTGCCTCAAGAGTGGTTTGTAGGTGGACTGCTTGGACTGGTATATGAGAGTTCACAAGGATTGCTACTCCTCCATGGGCTATAGAATTATTTATTCGGTCTCGTCTATGTATACTGTAATTCTTGATTAAGATTGCATCGTCAGGTTTTAGATACGTTTCTTGTAAGCAGAAACATATCGGGTGATATTGAGAAATTAAATCACGAACATCGTCAATATTCTTACGGAAACCTCGGCAATTCCATTGAATAAAAGTACTACTCATTGTTTTGTTTTAGATGAGTTTTCTGGTTGTTTTCTCGTTACTGTTTTAAATTTTTCTGTCCGTGATTTGTCTTTTTTAGGGAAATATGGCTTTCCAGTGTCCATATCTTCCTCGGCAAATATTTCTAGAACGGGTTCTTCTTGTTGTGTTTTTCCTGCTGTGTCCATTTGTTCAGCAGCATGGTGCATTATTATCGAGGTATCTTCTTTGGTTTTTCCCTGCGGTGGTGAAAATACTGTTGGTGGAACTGAGATAGGGGTGTTTGCCGCCTGTTCTCGTTTCTGCTGTTTTGGAGGCATGAGCCATTTGCGTGCCCAGTCTGACAACGATTCATTTGGTGCTATTGTAACGTCGGTTTGTGATCCTGTTGTTTGTTGGTTCTGGGTTATTTGCACTACTTGAGCTATCTGTGCATAGGTAGGTTTCCTTGTGTTGGCTGGTTGTATCGTCTTTCTGGCTTCCTGGTATGTAACTTTGTGTTCTGCTTTGTATCTTTGGATTTTCCTTTCCTGTTTCCATCTTTCGCATTCTCGAGAATAAGCAGTGTGGCTTCCACCACAGTTTGGGCATTTAGGATGCTCGGTTGTGCATTCTTGGTTGGTGTGTTCTCGGGAACCACATTTGGCACATATTGCTGTTCCTCTGCATGTTGTTTGTGAATGTCCGTATTTTTGACATTTAAAGCATCGAATAGGATTTGGTATGTAGGGTCGGATTTGACAAAGCAAGTATCCTGCTTTCACATGCTGTGGTGGATTTGGAGTGTTGAAGGTTAAAATGATATTTCTGGTCTGGATGATTATTCCTTCCTTTTTGACCGTTATTCTTTTAACATGAATGACTCCCTGGGCTTTCATTTCTTGTAATATTTCTTCTTCTGTTATACTGAGGAGATCCCATTCAGAGATTACTCCTTTCGAGGTGTTTAAAGTATTATGGGGTGTAATGGATACTGGGACTCCTCCAAAAGTGGACGTTTTCATTAGTTGCTCTGACTGTCGTATATTGGCTGTCTCAATTAATAGGTCGCCTGACTTTAATCTTTTTACTGCTTTTGGAGTTCCAGCTATGCTTTCCAGACATTTTTGTATCAGGAAAGGGGATAATTTTCCAGTGGACTGTTCGCCCGTAGAATGAATGATGAGATACTTTGGAGCGGGTATCTCATATATATCGGTTTTTTGCCTTTTGGCCATGTTTGTACAAATTTCTTCATGTTCTTGAGTTGACTGGGCCATGTTAGAGGATTTTGTGATTTTGTTGTCAGAATCCATGCTGTTTGCTCCTTTTCGCCCTGGGAGTGAGAGCTTTTCCTCCCAGGTTTCCAGCCCCGCCACGTGGAGGCAGGAGCGGTGCCACCTAGTGACCAAGCAGAAAAAAAAATTAGGTTAGTAGGTGATTAATATAAAGAAAGGTGACTTTCCTTTCTGTATTAGTAAGTTTTAATGTGCTAAATGTTATTAATATATACAGTAGGAGTTTAAGGAGATTGCAAAAACTCACACAAAAAATAAGCTCTTTATAATAACTGGCACGCTAGAAAATTCGCTGAAAGGTCGCTCGAATCACTACGCTTGGCACTCGGGGCCATCAATGGCAGAGAAAGTACGGGTAGGCATGTGGGAGAAGGTGTTTGTTCCCACATTTAGGAGGGAGAGATCATTGTCAGTGAGCATATGTTCTATGACTCGTCCCCTTCCATTGATGTCAGCACTACCCCACAGAGTATTATGTCCATTGAAATCCCCAAGAATTAAACAAGGGGAAGGCAATTGCAGATAAGATCATCAAGGTCTTTCTGGGGGATGTCGATCCCAGGTGGCAAATAAACAGAGCAGACAGTTAATAAGAACCCCACTGTAAGGCGAATTGCTACAGCTTCAATGCTAGTTGTAAGCTGCAAAGGGTGAAATGGGATCTGGTTGCCGACGAGGATTGGGACTCCTCCGTGGGCAGGACCATCCACAATTCTATCCTTATGAATGATGGTAATGTTATGCATGGTGGGGTCATCATTTGCCTTTAAATAAGTCTCCTGTATGCAAATGCAAACTGGTTTGTGCTTTTGCAGGAGTGCCTTGATGTCGTCAGTATTTTGCCACAATCCACGACAATTCCACTGTAGGAATTTAGCCATTATTTGGACTTGGTGGGTCCATCAGGCGGCTTCCGAGGTGCTGAGGGGTTAATTTTGTCAGTCTTGGATTTATCCTTCCTGGGGAAGTATGGACGCTGTCCTGTGTCCATTTCTTCTTCAGCGAAGAGTTCCAAAACTGACTCATCATGTAACTCCTTCTGCTCTACACCCATGTTTTCCTGGGTATTAGGTGTTACTTCCACTTTCTTATTCTTTTTTTCTTTTGCTTTTGTTACTTGTGGAGCATTAGGAGGTACCGATATAGGAGTGGCAGCTGATTGGTCTTTCTGTGCAGGTTTTTGTTAGCTTAAAAGATAACGTGCGATGGGTGTAAAGGATTCTTTTGGAGGGATGGACATGTCCGTCTGAGTTCCAATGCAGCATCTCCCTGCTACCTTCTGGGCATAGGTAGGTTTGTTGATGTTGAGAGGTTTAACCGCTTTCCTTGCCTCCTGGTACGATATGTTTAGCTCTGCCTTCAGCCGTTGAATTTCTTTTTCTTCTTTCCACCTCTGGCATGCTCGTGAGTAGGCTGGATGTTCTCCCTCACAATTAATGCAGGTGGGTTTTGCGGCTGAACATGCTGTTGTTTCGTGGTCCTTTGCACCACATCGAGCGCATGCAAGGACCTCACGGCAGGCCATTCGAGAATGTCCATGTTTCTGGCATTTAAAACACCGTAAAGGATTTGGAACATATCGACATACTGGACAGTTCATGTAGCCAGCTTTAATCTCATCAGGAGGTTTGGGCGAGTTAAAATTCAGGATAATGCTCCTGGTTTTAACAAGTTTCCATCCCTACGCGCACTAATTCTTTTCACGGCAATAACTCCCTGTGGTTTTAATTCGGAGCAGATTTCCTCCTCGGTTACGTCGAGAAGGTCCCATTCCGAAATGACACCTCTCGATGAATTGAGTGTTCTATGTGGTGTCACTGTCATGGGTACTCCTCCGATTGATGTTGCACGGAGTAGCTGCTCAGACTGCCTGTCAGTTTTGGTTTCAATTAAGAGGTCTCCAGAACGGAGCCTCTTAACCGATTTGGGTGAGCCTGCTAACCCATCTAACCCTTTCTGTATGAAGAAGGGCGACATTTTGCCAATCGGTTTTTCAGTGGTGGAATGAACAATTAAAAATTTTGGAACAGGCCCTGATGATATTTCTGTTCGCTGCCTCTTTGTTGCAATACTGCTATCGGTATCGTTTTCTATAGTTTCAGATAGGGACCGGGTTGGGACCCCTGAAGGAATATGTTTATCAGGATTCATGAAGTTTTATAGATTGTTCAGTGCCCGGGCTCCCCACCCACCATGGAGCCCAAAGGGACGCCCACTACCTAGCATGCAATAAATGCGCTCGGGAGTGGGACGCCAGGGCTACCCAGACACTATACCCGCACCGCCGCCAGCCTGAATCCTGTCCCTCGGACCATGAGGGTAGGGGCGTGGCATTGACACGGTTGACCCTCGCAGGCGAGCCTACTAGCCGATTGATCCTAGCCGGGCCTTCCAGGACCACCCGTCTTGTCGACGCAGGGGCCAAAGTGGTGTATTGAAGCTGGGCCCCTCAACCACTAGGATCCCCCTTTCCGAATTTCCACGGGTCGCAGCGCACGGCAAACACACCGGATTCCATTGATGTAAGCCTGGAACCTGGGCTGTGGGCGTTGGATCCCAGTGATGCTAGTCTGGAAGTCCAGCAGCGTCACTGGGAGGTCCCCTCACCACGTACAGGTGCCCACGTCGAGGGGGGAGAGTAATTTGCATAGTTGTTGGAAGCCCTGGGTAGCCCTGGCGTCCCACTACTCGGCATGCAATAAATGCGCTCGGGAGTGGGACGCCAGGGCTACCCAGACACTATACCCGCACCGCCGCCAGCCTGAATCCTGTCCCTCGGACCACGAGGGTAGGGGCGTGGCATTGACACGGTTGACCCTCGCAGGCGAGCCTACTAGCCGATTGATCCTAGCCGGGCCTTCCAGAACCACCCGTCTTGTCGACGCAGGGGCCAAAGTGGTGTATTGAAGCTGGGCCCCTCAACCACCAGGATCCCCCTTTCCGAATTTCCACGGGTCGCAGCGCAAGGCAAACACGCCGGATTCCATTGATGTAAGCCTGGAACCTGGGCTGTGGGCGTTGGATCCCAGTGATGCTAGTCTGGAAGTCCAGCAGCGTCACTGGGAGGTCCCCTCACCACGTACAGGTGCCCACGTCGAGGGGGGAGAGTAATTTGCATAGTTGTTGTTGTTGTTGTTGTGGTGTTTTCTGGCGCAAGAGCTACTTAGACCATATTGCGCCTTCCAAATTAATTAAGGTACTTATGATAACTGCACGGTGAGCAGTTAGAAACGGTCATACATTTTTATTTGTTTTATATAGAAAAAGAATTCAGAGAGATTTGCTTCTTTGCCTATTATGCTATTCAGAGAGAGAGGTTGCTGTAGATCTGAAATGAAACTAAAAGACATTCGTCGGGCATTGCTGAACAAGTTACATTCAAGGAGTATATGTTTTACTGTAAGTGGTTGCGAGCAGTGTGCACACTGCGGAGGATCATTTCCTGTAAGCAGATAGAGATGTGTGAGGTGAGTGTGACCTATACGAGTTCTGGCTAAGATTACTTCTTTTCTATTTTTACGAAGGCTAGAAGTCCATAATTGTGGTTCAGGTTTTATTTGAAATAGCTTGTTATTTGTTTGCATTTTCCACATAAGTGTCCATTGTTCAATAGATGTTCGCCGTATATTATGCCTATAATCAGGATATGGGACTAGGTCATTTATTGAGGGTATGATTGTTGTTGTTGTTATTGGGTTTAAAGACACAAGGGCATCTGAGGCCAAATTGTGTCTATTCATCGTTTAATTGCATGACCCTATCTTTATAGTTGTTAAATTATATACTGTTGTATAGGCCAATACATTTTAAGTATGTTAAAAGTTCTTCAATATTTGCATTGTTTCCTAGGATATGAGATAAATCAGGTGATACGTTAAGCCTGGAAATTGATTGAAAAGTGTTTGACCAGATGGTTGAATGCAAGGGACAATCAAGCAGAAAATGGCGGACTGTGAGCCGACTGTTACAGGATGAACACTGAGGTGGGATTTCTCCCAATAGCAAGTGGAGATGGGTATGATGTGTATGTCCAATTCTTAGCCTTGCCAACACCACTTCCTCACGTCTGTTTGGTCTGAAGCAAGAGAGCCACAGCTTTGGTTCTTGTTTTATTTGGTAAAGTTTGCTGTTAGTCTTCCTTTTCCATATCTGTGACCGGTTGTGGTAACATGCTTTACGAATAACAGGTTTGTAATCAGTGTATGGAATCTGAGGTTGTTGTGAGAGAGTGGGTTGAGGATGTTTAGCGGCTGAGGGTATGATGGAAGGACACTTGGCAGCACTGTCTGCACATTCGTTTCCTGGAATACCACTGTGTCCAGGGATCCATGAAAAGATAACAGTTTTCTGATGCTCATGAAAACGCGTCAGCATATGTTTTATGAGCTTTAGTAAAGGATTTTTAGGTGGGGAAGTCCTTTTCAAAGCTAAAATAGCACTCTGTGAATCAGTGTATATTATACTTTTATTTAGTGACATTAGCGAGATGTTTTCCAGAGCAAGCTTAATGGCATGGAGTTCAGCAGTATAGCTGCTGCATTCGGTTGGAAGTGAAATTGAGACAGTTGTATTAGGGAAGACGGCAGCTGCACCCACTCGACTGTCAGACTTCGAACCATCAGTATAGATCTTAGTAAAGTGGGGGTACTTTTGTGAGTGAGCAACATGTAGTTGTTGGATGTTAGTATCTGCTATAGAGTCTTTACCCCATTGCTCAAAGTATTCATCAGAAGAAAGTGTGAAGTTAGTCCAAGGGGGATCCGGATCTTTTTTTCTCTGATGATATTATCAAGCTGAATATTCCAGCTTTCTGTTAGATTCTGCAGTCTGATGCCAGAAGGTCGAATTGCTCTAGGTTTATTTGTATAATGGGTTTTCAATTGAGGATTATGCAACAGTGGCCAAACCGGATGAGTAGGCAGACTTTTAATTTTAGCTGAGTAGTTTATCAGCAATATCTTTCTTCTGATGCTAAGCGGAGGTTCGTGAGCCTCAACATAAAGACTTTGAACTGGTGATGTTCTATATGCACCTAGGGCTATCCTAAGAAAAGAATGTTGGATGGGTGCAAGACGGGCCAAGGTGCTCTGCCTAGCTGAGTCATAAACAGGTGCTCCGTAGTCTAACCGAGATCTAATTAGAGATTTATATAAGTGGAGCAGGGTATAACGATCGGCGCCCCAAGATGTACTGGAGATGACCCGGAGTATATTCATTTTCTTTGTGCAAGTGGTTCTTAGGTACTTGATGTGCTCCTGGAAGTTTAACTTTTTATCAAAAATTAGCCCTACAAGGCGAATACTGTTCACAGTTGGTAGTGGATGATCGGCCAAGTGCAACTCGGTTTCAGGATGCATTGCGCGCTTCGTGCAGAAATGTATAGCTCTAGATTTGTGTCTTGACAGTTTGTATCCATTTTGCGCAATCCATAATTCAATGTTATTAATGGATATTTGTAGATGCCTCTCAATATAGTTCATGTTCTGGGAATGGCAGGATATGGTAAGATCATCTGCATAGAGATACGAGTCAACGGTATTTGGAATGCTGTTTGTGATGTTGTTTATTCGTATTGCAAACAGAGTGGCACTAAGAACAGAGCCTTGTGGGACTCCTTCTTCTTGAATGTATGTTTGAGATAAAACCTGCCGGTACCTCACTTGGAAAGATCTGTGCTGAAGGAAGCTTTGAATAAAATATGGTAAATGGCCTCTCATATGAATAGAATGGAGATCTCTTAGGATACCGTAGCGCCATGTGGTATCAAAGGCCTTCTCTATATCAAGGCATATCATTACGAGATGGTGATTTCTGATGAATGCATTTCTTATGTTGGATTCGGCTTTGGTCATGAGGTCTAGAAAAGATCTATTCTTCCGAAAGCCAAACTGATTATCACTGATTATGTTTTCGGATTCAAGATACCAGGTGAGTCGATGGTGAACCATTTTTTCTAAAGTCTTACTCAGGCAGCTGGTTAGAGAAATTGGTGTATAGTTGTTAGGAATCGAATGGTCTTTTCCAGGTTTAGGTATGGCTATTACGTAAGAATGTCGCCAGGAAGTAGGGAATATATGTTCTGAGAATATTCTATTGTAAAAGTTTAGCAATGAAATTAGTGATTTCTGATTGAGGTGTTGAATCATTATATTGTAGATTCCATCAGGGCCAGGAGAGCTGTTTCTTGAGGTATATATAGATTCTTTCAGTTCAGATATTGTGAGTGGTTGGTTATATGTAAAAGAACATGCAGTTTTGAAGTTTAGTTTCCTTCTCTCAGCTTCAGCTTTGATCTTTTGAAAAGATGGTTGATATGCAGTTGAGGCGGACAATTCACGGAACACCGTTCCTAGGGCATTGGCAATTTAATCAACAGATGAGATCTCCTTTCCATTCCAATTAATAATAGGAGAAGGCAACTTATGATATTTACCATTTAGTTTCTTTATTTTTTCCCAGATTATTCTGGTATCAGTATCTTTGTTGATTGAGGAGGCAAATTTTATCCACGAGTCTTTTTTCGCCTTCCGCCGGATATAACGAGCTTTAGCTCTCAGTCTCTTGAAGTTAATAAGGTTGGCAGTGGTGGGATGTTTGCGGAAGGCGTTCCATGCTTTGTTTTTTTCTCTCTTCGCTTTATTACAGTCACCATTCCACCAGTAATTGATATGCCGATGGTTTCTTATTTGAGACTGTGGGATGGCGGCTTTTGCTGCTGTTAGTATCTGCGTTGTGATATGATCGGTGACAGTGTCAATAGCAGAAGACTCTATGGTGTCATCATCAAAAGATACATGACTGGTAAATTTCGTCCAGTTTGCTTTGGAAAATTTCCATTTTGTTTTTGTTTCAGTTTGTTTGTAATGGGTGGTTTGAATACTACAGATCAGCGGATAGTGGTCACTATTTAGAGGATTGTCATGTACTTCCCACTCTATAGTTGAGAAGAGGATCGGAGAGCAAATTGAGAGATCTATTGCACTGGTTGACCCAGTAGGAAAATGGATATATGTCGGTAAGCCATTATTCAATAGTGTCAAATTTTCTCGGTCAAGTAACATTTCAATGAGATCACCACGTCCGTCTGAGACCAGAGATTCCCATAATGGATGATGCCCATTAAAATCTCCTAGTAAACAAATAGGAGGTGGTAATTGAGAAATTAGATTTAACAGTTGCTGAATTGTACATGATTGATTCGGTGGAAGATAAATTGAGGCTAGTGTCAGTGTGATACCGATTACTATACGGGTAGCAACAGCTTCTAATGGTGTTTGTAGTGGAATGTGCCTGGAGGGAACTCCTGATTCCACTAGTATAGCTACTCCTCCATGGGGGCTGTTAGTTTCAGATCGATCTTTTCTGAAGATAGTATAGTTTTTGACTGAAATGGATATTTTTGTTGTTAGATTTGTCTCTTGCAAGCATATGGCAGCAGGATTGTAACGGTTAATTATTTCATAGATATCATCAATATTGCTGCGAAAACCTCTGCAATTCCATTGTATGATTTGTTCCATTATTTGGTTTTGTGAGCGGAAGAGGAGTCTGTTTGCTTTTTGTGAGAGGCTTGTTTAAATCTGTCGTGTTTTGATTTTTCTTTTTTTGAAAAATTTGGGCGTCTTGAGTCATTGTCTTCTTCCATATCATCATCTGCATGTATTTCAAGCAGATCTTGTGAGTTGGTGGTATCATCGGTGTCCATGCTTGAGGGGTGAGATTGCTTCACCTCAACTGGATCTAATTTTTCCGCTGCTTGACAATGGGGAAGTTTCTGGGATGGAACTGTCAGTGGCGTATTACTGCATTGATCGACTGCCTTTGATGGATGTTGGACCGAGAGGACTGATCTAGGCCAGTCTGAGATCGATGTATCTGGAGGGATGGACACGTCTGTCTGACATCCTACTGACTGGTGACTATAAGTAGCAGAGGCATAAGTGCATTTTGGATTATTTAATCTTACTTGTTTTCTTGCCTCTTGGTAGGAAACTTTATTTTCAACTTTATACTTTTGTATCTTTTTCCCCAACTTCCAGAGGTCGCAGTCGTTGGAGTATTCCGGATGGCTACCCTTGCAATTTGGACACTGTGAGGTTGGTGCCTTACACTCTGTTTGTGTGTGAGTTTTACACCCACAGTTTGCACATGTTGCATCTCCACGGCATGCTGTCTGGGAATGGCCAAATTTCTGGCATTTAAAACATCTTAGGGGGTTCGGAATATATGGCCGAACGCGACAGTTTAAATATCCTGCCTTGACTGAAGCTGGTAGGTTTGGAGAACTGAAAGTTAAAATTATACTCCGGGTAGGAACTAAACTGCCATCTTTTCGGATCATGATCCTCTTTGCCTGAGTGACTTTTTGTTCTTTAAGTTCCTGGGCTATTTCATCTTCAGGAACGTTTAATAGATCCCATTCAGTGATCACCCCCTTTGAGGAATTGAGGGTGTTATGTGGTGTGATTGGAACTGGGATTCCACTCAAGGATGTCATACTTAATAATAGTTCAGAGTGTCGAGAATTGGTGGTTTCTATTAATAAATCCCCAGATTGGAGACGTTTCACCATTTTTGGTGAACCTGCGGCATGTTCGAGGCATCTCTGAATAATAAAGGGGGAGAGCTTGCCCACAGGTTGTGTTGACAGAGAATGTATTATCAGGAATGCTGGTAGTTCCTGTCTGCCAAAGTCTTTCTTCATTCTCTTCGATAGAGAGAAGTCATGGTCAGAGTCGTGTATGTCATTTGCTTGCGAGCTCTTTGGCTCTAAGCGTGGAAAGTCACTTGTTTCCATCTCTGCTCCTTTTAGCCCCGGGAGTTGGCTTATCCCCCAGGTTACCGGCCCCGCCACGTGGAGGCAGGAGCGGTGCCACCAGTGACCAAGCAGTTGTTGAAGAAAATAAAGGGTTAGTAATGAATATATAGAATAAAAAAAAGAAAGGTAGATTTCCTCTCTCGGTTCTTACTTTTGTCCTTTAAAGTACAGAACCCCTTCAAGTAAACTAAAGAACAGGTGACGCTAGAAAAGAATCAAAACTATAACACTTTGGGAGAGCACTATATATTCGCAGGAAGAAAATCGCTTGGCACTCGGGGCCGATTTGCATAGCTGGAATCTTTGTGTTAATTAAAATAGCTACACCACCACGAGTAGAATTGGATGTATTCCGATCTAGTCGATAGACTGAGTAGTTTTTTATGGAAATGGAAATTTGAGGAGTTAAATAGGTTTCATGCAGGCAGAAACCAACTGGAGAGTAGCGGTTAATTAAGTAATGAATGTCATCAATGTTGCCACGAAAGCCTCTGCAATTCCATTGCAAGATGTTAGGCATTACTTGAATTTAGAAGAAGAAGCTGTACCTGACGTGGCTGTCTTATGGCGTTCTGGCTTTGGTTTGTCTCTTTTTGGAAATGTAGGGCGTCCTGTGTCCATATCTTCTTCATTAACAAATATTTCCAGAATCGGATCTTCCTGTTTGGATGAATACTCTGAATGCATCGATGTGTCCTGAATAACCTTTTTTGAAGATGAACTAGGATTATTTGAAGTAGTAGCAATCACTGGTGGAGGAGGGGATTTTACTGGAATCTTTAGAGGCGTATTACTTGCTTGGTCTAAATGCTTCAGAGTATTGGACTCTTGCTGAGAGAGGACAGCTCGAGCCCAGTCGGAGATTGATATGTTATGTGGTATGGTAACATCAATTTGCGTGGCTATTGTCTGATATTTTTTTCCGATTCTGGCATAGGCACGGTTATGTATACTGGGTGCAATTAATTTTCTTTCTTCCTGATAACTAACTTTATTTTCAACTTTATATTTCACAATTTGTTTCTCTGTTTTCCATCTCTCACATGTCTTAGAGTAGGCAGGATTGTTTCCTTTGCAGTTGGATTGATTGATTTTGATTTTTGTGGCACAAAAACAGCAGGGTTATAGTGCGCCAGGAAAAAGTTAAAATATAAAAAGGTAAGACTGGTAATTTGTAAAAAAGTTACTTCGTCTAAAGGTGCATGCAGTCATAAAATCAGTACAATGATAGAAGCAAATTGTATATTTCATATGAGTGTATACAAATTGATCGACTTTAAAATTTAAAAACTGCTGACACATTGTCGTAATTTGAAATCTGACTGAGTGTATACAGATCAGTCAGATGGGTAAAAGCAGTAAAACGAGCATTTATAAAACTGGAACAATCACATAAAATGTATTCGACGGTTAAAATGGTGTCGCATTGCTCACACATAGGAGGGTCATCAGCCCTCAGCAAAAAGGAGTGTGTCAAATGACAGTGTCCTATGCGGAGCCGAGCAACAGACCGCCAAGGATGGATCACAGGCTTAATTCGACAGTTTGTTTGTAGTAACCAGGCGTTGGCACGAATCTTGCCACTGAGATTGCAGGTTACTACGGATCACTTGCCTGTAGTCTGTATAGGGGACTAACAGGTCAAGATTATCTGTCAGATCTGCCGATTTGGCTGCAATGTCAGCCAAATCATTTCCTCTAATCCCAATGTGACTGGGGATCCAGCAGAAGCGGATATCGAATCCACTTGCATCGAGGCTGTATATTATCTGCTGAATTCGGGACAGGGTTGGATGATTAGTGCGTGACACCGCCGATAAAGCCTGTAGCGCACTCATTGAATCGGCATATATAATACACCGTTGGTATCGGTGTTTTCTTATGTGATCTAGAGCTAACTCTATAGCATGCAGCGCTGCAGTGTAAATGCTGCAGTTAACAGGTATCTGCTCTGATATGGTTTTATCTGGAAAAACAGCAGCAGATCCTACATATGATTCTGACTTCGAGCTGTCTGTATAAACCGGCAAGAAGTCAGAATGTTCTGCACGGTGTTGCGAATAGAGCTGAAGGTAGACAGAACCTGGAGTATTAGACTTCGTCGCAAGTTTGAGCGAGAAGTCACATGCTGGTGTTTGTGCATGCCAGGGTGGAAGGGGCTCCTTTGGTGATTCAGCAACCTTGTCTACCGACATGTTAAGCTTATTGAGTAGCTCCTGAACACGAATGCCGAATGGCTGATTGGCAGTACGTCGTGTGTTATAAAGATTTTCCCATCATGGCTCGAAAACGGATGTCCACGTGGGATGGTGTGGTAGGGACTTCAGCTTGAAGGCATATTGCAGAGACAACTGTATTCGCCGAAGCGACAAAGATGGTTCATTTGCTTCAGCATACAGACTTTGGACAGGGGAAGTTCTAAAAGCACCGGTAGCAATACGGATGGCTTGATGATGGACGGGGTCAAGCCAACGAACAGCGCTATTTCTGGCAGATGAATACACCTGAGACCCACAATCCAATTTTGAGCATATTAGTGCACGGTATAAGCGGAGTAGAGTGCATCGGTCTGCATCCCCAAGAGGTAGAAGAAAGAGAGCGGAGAATGTTAAGACCTCTCGTGCACTTTGTGTGTAGGTGACGAATATGTTGGACAAATGTCAGCTTTTTGTCAAAAATGAGTCCCAGGAATTTCGTCTCTAAGACTGGAATGGTGCTTTGTCCAAGTTTATTGATATTGATCCTGTTTATATTTTTCTCGTTTCGGAAAAACTGGATGAATGATATCCATCTCGTCATCAGCATGCAGCAGGAGAAATGCATCTTCATTATCTGACTTCTCATCGATTTCCATAGTTCAATCAATTGGTTTATTCTGTGATAGTCGTGCCTCTTTCTCCTGTGTTAATGTTCCTGTCTTGCTGTGGCTTGGATGGTTTTGTATTAGTAGAATTTGATTTACTCTGTCTTTGTTGCTGTCAGTGGGTCCTCATCCGTCAGGATGGATCTGGCCCATTGAACAAGAGATAATTTAGGGGAAATTGTAATGCAAGTCTGTGTTGAAAACTCTTTAGTGTTTTTGACTGCATTGGAATATCATTCGGAAGGCATCGCGTTTAATATCTGTTTACATGCTTCTTGGCATGATACATTCTTCTCTACCTTGTACTTCAATATTTTTTTCTCTATTTTCCATGATTCGCAAGTTCTAGAATATGCAGGGTGAGCACCCTGGCAGTTGGGACATTTTGGTGTTGCTGCTGTACATTCAGTTTGGGGGTTGTCTGGTGAGCCATACATGGGACAAATAGCCTTACCCTGACATGTTGTTTGAGAATGACCATATTTCTGACACTTAAAGCATCTAAGTGGATTTGGAATATATGGTCAGATTTTACAGGAAAGATAGCCAGATTTAACTTTTGCCGGCGGATTCGGAGTATTGAATTGAACAATTAGAAACGGTCATACATTTGAATTTGTTTTAAATAGAAAAAGAATTCAGAGAGATTTGCTTCTTTACCTCTGATGCTATTGAGAGACAGAGGTTGTTGCAGATCTGAAATGAAACTAAAAGCCATTCGTCGGGCATTGCTAAACAAGCTACATTCCAGGAGTATATGTTTTACCATAAGTGGTTGCGAGAAATGCGCACACTGAGGAGGATCATTCCCTGTAAGCAGATATAGATGGGTGAGGTGAGTGTGACCTATTCGGATTTTGGCCAAGATTACATCATCTTTTCTATTTTTACGAAGGTTAGAAGTCCATAATTGTGGTTCGGGTTTTATTTGAAATAACTTGTTTGCGTTTTCCACAGAAGTAGTAGTAGTAGTAGTAGTGGCACTTGATGCAAGAAAGCAAGTGTAGGAGCTTATGCAGCATCAGCCAAAAAAAAAAAAAAAATCACACCATACCCTCCAAATGCCTGTCCAGTTCCTCCTTAAATTTATTTAACCTATCAACTTCCACAACGACAGATGGAAGTTTGTTCCAGCAATTAACCACCCGCTGGCTAAAGGCAAATTTCCGCACATCTATCCTTTCTTAATTTGAACTTATGTCTCCGTAGGTTCGTAATCTGAACAAGTGGGAGGATCCCATTAGAATTCAGCGTGCTCAACCCATTCAAGGCCTTATAGACCTCAATCAGATCACCGTGCAGGTGCCTAGTCTCCAGCCACTGCAATTTGCAGAACTTAAGCCTGTCTTGGTAAGAGGATCCCTTTATTCCCCTCACCAATCGTGTTGCTCTTCTCTGTACACGCTCAAGCAAATCTACATCCTTCCTAAAATGAGGCCTCCAGACCTGTACGCAGTACTCAAGGCGTGGCCTGACCATTGCCTTATACAGAGGGACAATCACCTCCTTTTCCCTGCTAGCAAAATTCCTATATATCATTGACAAAACCCCATGACCTGCCCTAGCAGCCTGTCTGCATTGCTCAGAAAACTTCATATCTGACTGCACAATTATTCCCAGGTCTTTTTCATTTTCTACCACCTTAAGTGTAGTACCACACAGTTGGTACGTTTCTCTGGGGTTACTTCTACCCATATGCAGTACTTTGCATTTGTCAAGGTTAAACTTCAGTTGCCACTTCTTAGCCCATCTGCCCAAATTATCTAGATCCTGTTGCAGTAGCACACTGCCATGACTGTCATTAACAACCCTGCCAACCTTCGTGTCATCTGCAAACTTCAACATTAAGCCTGATATACCTTCATCAATATCATTGATAAATATACAAAACAACAGTGGACCCAACACAGAACCCTGTGGGACTCCACTAATAACATTAGTCCACGAAGAGCAGCACCCATTGATTACCACCCTCTGTCTTCTCCCACTTAACCATCCTTTTATCCATTGTAGCAACTTACCCTTAATACCATTCTGCTCCAATTTGTACAGTAGTCTTCATGCGCAACAGTGTCAAAAGCTTTCTTGAAATCCAAGTATACGATATCAAAATTATTTTCTGCATCCAGTTCCTTTGTGACCACATCATAATAACCAATCAAATTTGTCAGACAAGACTTTCCCTTAACAAACCCATGCTGTGTCTGAATTATTGCTGCAGTCTTGTCTAGATGATCCTGCAATGCATCTTTAACCAGTGACTCCATTATTTTACCCGGAACAGAAGTTAAACTAACTGGTCTGTAATTACTCGTGTCATCCTTCGAACCTCCTTTGTGAATTGGGGATACATTTGCACATCTCCAGTCCGTGGGAACCTCCCCTGAATCCAAGGATGCTCTCATAATTATGGCTAAGGGTTTGCTTAGTTGCTTTGCCGCCTCCTTTAATATAACTGGATAGATCCCATCCACCCCAGGTGCCTTTCTTATGTTTAACTTCAACAATTTCTCCTCCACTTTGCTCTCAGTTATTACAAAATCATTAAGCACACTGCTACAATTTGATAACCTTCTTCCATTTTCAAACTGTAATAATTCCTCACGTGTGAATGTAGATGCAAAATACTCATTCAGTTTGTTTGCTATCTGAGCAGGATCATCAACAATCAAACCATCAATGTCAAGTGGACCAATCATATTCACCCCCTTCCTTTTAGAGTTTATATAAGTAAAGAAATCCTTGCTGTTTTTCTTAGCATCTTTTGCCAAAGATTTCTAGTAATCTGCCTTCGCCTGCCGAACCTCCTTTGTGACCTGATTACGACTAGCTTATATCTGCTACAGGCTTCTGCGTCGCCTGATAATTTATATGCATCCCATGCATTTTTCTTCTCTCTCACGAGTCTCATTACTTCATTTGATAACCATTTAGGCCTAAACCTTGAACAATATTTCTTCATCGGTATGAAAAGTCTAGTAGCTTCCACGATTAATTCCTTGAATGCTTCCCACTTCGAATTTACTGTTTGTAACATCGTCAGTTGATCCCACTGTACAGAATTTAAAAACTGTCTGAGACCACTGTACTCCCCTTTACGGAAGCAAAAACCCTTTCCTTTACCCCTTACGGTAGTTACCTCTTTGGGTAAATCCCACTTCAGCACACTGTGATCACTGCCACCTAGTGGTTCCTTTATCTGCAAATTCTTAATACACGAATGATCACTGCTGATAACCAGATCAAGAGTATTACTTTCTCTGGTTGCCTCTCGAACATGCTGCTGCAGAAAACAATCATCCAATAAATCCACAAAAGTCTGACTAGTGTGTGAGTGACCAACCCACAAGTTCCAGTCAATATCTGGGAAGTTAAAATCCCCCATTATAAGACATTCTGATTTACTGGCCCACTCTATTTCTCTGTACAATTGTTCACTGTACTCATTCGAGTCATTAGGCCTATAACACACTCCTACTCTTATTTTTGCTTTTGCAGTGCTTATGTCACACCAAACTGACTCAACAGTGCACTGTCCATCTATATCAACTGGATGCACTTCTTTTGATTTTATGTTTTTCTTAATTAACAGCATAACAAGTGTCCATTGTTCCATGCATGTTCTCAGTATTTTGTGTCTATAATCAAGGCCTCTGTAGCCGAGTGATCAGGAGCAGGAGTGCAGTAGCACATGCTCTTTGAGTAGACCAGGGTTCAAGCCCCTGATTGCAGAATACTGTCGATCTGCCAACCTGCACCGGACCAGCATGGCAGATTATGGTCCATTTTCCCTCAGCATGAATTGTTGAGGAGGCTTCCATCCTGCAGTGGGTTGATAATGGCTGCACTTTACCTTTTTTTTTTAATCAGGATATGGGACTAGATCATTTGTTGAGGCTGGAAGGATTGTAAGGATGCTTTGCAGCATCATCCGCACATTAATTTCCTGGAATACCACTGTGGCCAGGGATCCAAGAAAAGATAAGTTTGTTGATGCTCATGAAGCTGAATGAGCTTGTCTTATGAGGCATTGTGCCTTAAGTTCATCAGTAATTTCTTCCTCGTGAACATTAAGGAGGCCCCATTCTAAAATGACCCCCTTTGAGGTGCTTAATGTTCTATGTGGGGTTACAGAAATGGGAAGGCCTCCAAAGGTCGTTTGCTTCAGGAGCTGCCTAGAATGAGCAGGGTTAGATGTTCCTATGAGATCTCCTGAGTGAAGTGGTTTGACTATTTTTGGAGTGCCTGCTACAGCCTCTATGCTTTTCTGTACCAAAAATGGAGATAAGCTGCTAAGAGGTTTTGTGGACAAGGAAGGTAAAATTAGGAAAGCAGGCAGATCAGGTGAAGGATCATCTTTTTAGATTCTTTTTGCTTGAGATGAGTCAAGTTCTTGTGAGCATGTAGGCTCTACAGTCAGCGATATCAAGGGATCCACATTTGCTCTTTTTCACCCTGAGTATTGAATTTATACTCAGATTACCAGCCCTGACACGTGGGGGCAGGAGCGGTACCACCAGTGACCAAGCAATAAGAGTTACTGTGCTAGAAAAGTTAGTTATATAAATACAAAAGAAAGGTGTATTTCCTTTCTTGATATAAAGCTTGCCTCTTTATATACAAGGAGCCAAAAATAAATAACTTTGAAAGAAAAGACTAGAAATCTCTTAAACTACTCGTGTATAGAAAGGACGCTTTTAAATCACAAGATCACTTTGGTTGGTACTCGGAACCGGTCGTTAGATCCCAGTGATGCTAATCTGGGACGTCTGCTCACTACGTACAGGTGCCTAGGCCGAGGGGCACATCAGGTTTCGGCAAGAGGAATCTGTCGCAGGTAAGAATTTCATCTCCATGTATTTAATTAATTTAATATCTAGTTCTAATGTACCAATAATCCGAACTTAGAATTGTTTATTTGCTAACTGTAATATCATAATATTGGTAATTGTAATCAAAATATTGATAATCGTAATATTGGCTACTGTATTCAAATTTATAACCCTTTCTATTTTTGTGCCTCCAACAGCACAGCCTGGCGATGGCTATTGGTAAGATACCAGAAATGTTAGCTATATTATTAATTTCACATGGTATAAAAGTGGTATTAAATACAGTAATAATCTTAATGTGTAACTTAGTATATTACAATAAATTAATAATACAAGTATTATGCACCAGCATTAATATTATTCTTTACTTTTTCTCTTTATTACAGGATGCTTTTTCAGAAAAAAAACACTTTACAAGATATCAAAAATATCCTTTGAGATTTCCTTAATGAAATTTTTTTTAATTTTCATTTCATTTTTTTTCATATGTATTGCATCATGTTACAAGGAAAGTCCATCTCCTTTCAGTATCTTCCACATTGGGCTTTTCTCAACAGTTCTATAATGAGTTCACTACTCGCTTCTGGATGTTTACGAAATGAATAATGAGATCCAGCTTCAAAAGACACAATTTTCAACCAGTCATTTTCTTTGCCTGAAAATATACAAACATTTAATTTTATAAGATGTATTAAGGTTAATTATTATTAAACAAAATAATGATGTTGTCTTTTGGTGCAAGGGCAACTTAGGCCATATTGCACTAATCAATGTGATGAATGTTACACATGCATAGTGACTGTTATGACATCAGTAAAAAATGGTTACATAATTTTATCTGTTTAATAAAGTGGAAAAATTCTAGCAGATTAGCAATGTTACCATGATGTGATAGAGTGACAGGGGTTCTTTAACATTTGGAAGAAAGCTAATGTTAAGTGGTCCAATCTGATTCATCCCTTTCCTTCTAGCGGATTCCTTCTATAGCTTTCCTTCTAGCTTTTTTCTGATAGCAAAGAATGAGTGCCAGCACCTATTTTTTTACAAAAAATCACTGATTAAATGTAAGGATAAGAACCATAGGTGAGACTAGTTTTACCTCCTTACGCATATATATTCTGGTTATCACGGGGAAGTGACCACTTCCATAAAGGTTCTCCTCTACCTCCCAGGTGAGTGAAGGAAGAAGGGGGAGCATATAGAGAGGTCAATAGCAGAGAACGTACGGGTATGCATGTGGAAAAAGGTGTTAGTTCCCACATTTAGAAGGGAAAGATCATTATCAATGAGCATATGCTCTATGACACATCCCCTTCCATTAACTTCGGCACTACCCCACAGGATGTTATGTCCATTAAAATATCCCATGGTATAAAAGTGGTATTAAATACAGTAATAATCTTAATGTGTAACTTAGTATATTTTGCACAATGAGATCATCAAGGTCCTTCTGGGAGATAACAGCCCCAGGTGGCAAATAAACCGAACAGAGTGTTAATAAAAGCTCCACCATTAGGCAAACCGCTACCGCTTCTACATTGGTGGAGAGCGGAATACTTTGAAATGGGGTAGTTGCTTAGAAGAATAGCAACACACCCATGAGCAGGTCCATTCCTGGTTCTGTCCTTTCGGATGATAGTAGTGTTACGAAGGGAAGAGTTTTCATTTGCCTTCTCTTGTATGCAAAAGCAAACCGGCTCATGCTTTTGCAAGAGGGCCTTGATGTCATCATTGTTTCGCCGGTATCCACAACAGTTCGACTGTAGGAATTTAATCATTATTTTGGCATGGTGGGTCCATCAGGCGGCTTCCGAGGTGTTGAGGGCTTACTTTTGTCAATCTTGGCTTTACCTTTCCTGGGGATGTACGGACGCTGTCCAGTGTCCATTTCCACCTCGGCAAAGAGCTCCAAGACTGAATCTTCTTGTACCTCCTTCTCCACGACATCCATGTTTTCTTTGGTAATAGGGTATACTTCAACTTTCTTAGTCTTTTCTTTGGAAGTTGCTTTTGTTACTAGTGGAGCATTAGGAGGTATCGATTTATGAGTGGCAGCTGATTGGTCTTTCTGTACAGGTTTTTGTGGGCTTAAGAGGTAGCGTGCAATGGGAGTGAATGACTCTTTTGGAGGAATGGATTTGGATTTTGAGTTTATTGGCGCAAAAACAACTATGGTCATACTGCGCCAAGAAACGATTAAAATAACAATAAAGATAAATTCTGGTAACCTTTAAAAAGGTTACCTCGTCAAATTGTTATTTATATACGTGAGTATATATTAATTGCTTTTAAAAATTTAAAAACTGCCGACACGTGGTCGTTGTCTGATAAAATCTGACTGAGTGTATAAGGCTCAGTCAGATGAGTAAAAGCGGTAAAATGTATATTGCGAACATGGGTATAATGAACGCAATCTATTAAAATATGCTTTAGAGATAAAACGGTGTCGCAAGACTCGCACATAGGAGGGTCATCCGCCCTCAGCAGAAAAGAATGTGTCAAATGACTGTGTCCTATGCGGAGTCGGGCAAGAACAACTTCCTCGCTCCGATTCCTGCGCAGACTAGACTGCCATGTTTCTATTACAGGCTTTATTTGATATAATTTATTTGTTCTCTGTCTGTGCCATAGTTCTTGCCATTGGGAATATATCTTGTTGCGTATTATTTGCCTGTAGTCTGTATAGGGGACTGACAGGCAATGATTATGAGTGGGTGTTGCTGATTTGGCTGCAGCGTCAGCCAAATCATTTCCCTTTATCCCAATGTGGCTAGGAATCCAGCAGAAGCGGATATCAAACTTGTATTCATGAAGAGAATGTATCTTCTGCTGAACTCGACAGAGAACTGGATGAGAATTGTGTCTCGGAGATAATAAAGCCTGTAATACACTCAATGAGTCGGAATATATTATTGACCTTTGATATTGACAAGTTCGAATGTGATCCAAGGCTAGCTCTATAGCATACAGCTCTGCAGTGTATATGCTGGATTCAGGAGGAATCTGCTGAGATATTATAGTGTCCGGAAACACAGCAGCAGATCCTACGCACGATTCAGACTTCGAGCCGTCTGTGTAAACGGGCAGGAAGTCTGAGTACTCAGCTTGGTGTGCAGAGTACAGCTTCTGGTAGACAGATGACGAGGTTTCAGATTTTACCCATTTCTTAAGGGAGATGTTGCACGATGGAGTATGAGCATGCCAGGGTGGAAGAGTCTCTTTTGGTGTTTGTGCAACCTTGTCTACCATGATGTTAAACTCTCTTAGTAGCTCTTGGACACGAATACCAAAAGGTCGGTTGGCAGTCTGACGGGTATTGTACAAGTTTTCCCAACGTGGCTCAAAAACGGATGCCCACGTAGGATGGTCTGGCAGGGATTTCAACTTTAAAGCATAGTTTAAAGACAACTGCTTACGTCGAAGGGATAACGGTGGTTCGTTTGCTTCGACGTATAAGCACTGGACAGGAGATGTTCGGAATGCTCCAGTACCGATACGGATAGCCTGATGGTGGACAGGGTCCAGCCATCGGAGGACACTATCTCTAGCTGAGGAGTATACCTGGGACCCGTAGTCTAATTTGGGTCGTACAAGTGCACGGTAAAGCCGTAGTAGGGTGCATCGATCTGCTCCCCAACGCGTTGGGGAGAGAGCGCGGAGAATATTGAGTCCCCTCGTGCATTTTGTACGAAGTTGACGAATATGTTCGAGAAAGGTCAACTTTTTATCAAACACAAGTCCCAAGAATTTTGTGTCTGACACTACTGGAATAACTTTTCGTCCGAGCCTTAATTCAGGTTCAGGATGAAGATTACGCTTGCGACAAAAGTGTACGCAAACAGTCTTCTCCGGCGAGAACCTGAAGCCATTAGCAAGTGCCCAGGAATTAAGGCGATCAATGGCTTTCTGCAGTTGTCTTTCAATAACCCTCATGTTGCATGACTGACAAAAAATGCTAAAGTCATCAACATAGAGGGCACTGTTTACAGTTGGAGGTTGTTCTGTGATGGAATTTATTTTGATGGCAAAAAGCGTGACACTTAATACTGATCCTTGTGGTACTCCCTCCTCTTGAGTGAAGGAACGAGAGAGTGAGGATCCCACACGAACTTGGAAAGATCGATTGGCTAAAAAGTTTTTAATAAAAATGGGGAGTTGCCCCCTAAGGCCTAGGCTATGCAGATCTTTTAATATGCCAAATCTCCAAGTTGTGTCATACGCTTTCTCCATGTCAAAGAACACCGACACCAAGTGTTCACGTTTTAGGAAAGCATCCCGGATGAATGCTTCCAATCTAATAAGATGGTCCAAGGTGGACCGGTTCCTTCGGAAGCCGCACTGGATGTTGGAGAGAAGGTCATTTGATTCAAGATACCATATTAAACGAGAATTAACCATTCTCTCCAGGATTTTGCACAGACAGCTGGTCAGAGCAATAGGACGATAATTGGTGGTGACTTTTGGATCCTTTCCTGGCTTAGGAAAGGCAAGAACGATTGCCTTTCGCCAGGAATCCGGAAACCGCCCCTCAGTAAAGATTCTGTTATACAGAAGGAGCACACAATCCATAGATTTTGGTGAAAGATGTTTAACCATTTCATAATGGATGCCATCTGGTCCAACAGCACTTGCTTTGGAAAGAGTGAGGGCTCTTTTTAGTTCCTCTATAGTGAATGCCCCGTTGTAGGGATAGAGGCCCTTGGTCTTAAAATTAAGTGCTTGCTTTTCCAGTTTATCTTTAAGGACCAGGAACTCTGGGGAATACGAAGATGTTGCAGAGATGTTAGAGAATGTTTCCCGAAGAGCATTGGCTATTGCAGTTGGATCTGCAATAGCGCATCCATTATAATCTAGGATTGCAGAAGGGTGGGATGTATATTTTCCCTTCATTTTCCGGATTTTATCCCAGACTACCTTAGAGTTGGTAGACTGGTTAACAGATGATGTAAAACGGATCCATGATTCCTTTTGACTCTGACGACGGGTGTAGCGTGCTTTGGCTCGTGCACGTTTGAAGGCTATAAGGTTGTTCGTGGTAGGATATCGGCGAAATATCCCCCACGCTTTGTTTTGAGCCTTTTTTGCTGCTGTGCATTGTGAATTCCACCAAGGTTTAGGAAATGGTGGAAACCGGGCAGATGTTTTTGGGACAGCATTAGCAGCTGCTTGGACAACATTTTCTGTGATGTACTTAACTGCATCATTGATAGGCTCTTGACTGACTGTACTAAGATCAAAATTTGCCTGATGTTGGAAGGCAGTCCAGTTAGCCTGATCAATCTTCCACCGTGGTAACCTAAAAGGAAGACATGGTCTCCCACTGTGTAACAAGGTTATCACAGGGAAGTAATCGCTTCCGTATGGATTCTCCTCCACTTCCCAAGTGAGTGAAGGGAGTAGAGAAGGGGAGCAGATAGAGAGATCAATGGCAGAAAAGGTACGGGTAGTCATGTGGAAGAAGGTGTTTGTTCCAGTATTTAGAAGGGAGAGGTCATTGTCATTCAGCATACGCTCAATGACTCGTCCCCTTCCGTTGATGTTAGCACTACCCCACAGGGTGTTATGTCGATTAAAATCCCCAAGAAGTAAGAAAGGGGGAGGCAGCTGCGTAAGGAGATCATCAAGGTCTGCCTGGGGGATGTCAGTCCCAGGTGGCAAATAAATGGAGCACACAGTTAATAGAAATCCCACTGAAAGGCGAATTGCAACAGCCTCTATGCTGGTTGTAATTAGCAAAGGCTGCACTGGGGTCTGGTTACCCACAAGGATAGCCACTCCCCCATGTACCGGGCCATCCGCAATTCTATCCTTTCGAAAAAATGTGATGTTGTGCATGGTGGGATCATCATTTGCCTTTAGATATGTCTCCTGCAAGCAAAAGCAAACTGGCTCGTGCTTTTGCAGGAGGGCCTTGATGTCATCAATATTTTGCCGGAATCCACGACAATTCCATTGTAGGAATTTAGCAATTATTTTGGTTTGGTGGGTCCATCAGGCGGCTTCCGAGGTGCTGAGGGCTTACTTTTATCAGTCTTGGATTTATCTTTTTTGGGGAAGAATGGACGCTGTCCCGTGTCCATTTCTTCCTCCGCAAAGAGTTCCAAGACTGATTCTTCCGGTACCTCCTTTTGCTCGACATCCATCTTTTCTTGGGTTATAGGGGGGACTTCCCCTTTCTTATTCTTTTCTGTCGTAATTACCTTTGTTAATTGTGGAGCATTAGGAGGTACCGATATAGGAGTGGCAGCTGATTGGTCCTTCTGTGTAGGTTTTTGCGAAGTTAAAAGATACCGCGCGATGGGAGTGAAAGACTCCTTTGGAGGAATGGTTATGTCCGTCTGAGTTCCGACGGAACATCTCCCTGCTACCTTCTGGGCGTAGGTAGGTCTGTTGATATTAAGGGGTTTGACCGATTTCCTTGCCTCCTGGTATGAAATATTTAGCTCTGCCTTCGGCCGTTGAATTTCTTTTTCTTCTTTCCACCTCTGGCATGCTCGTGAGTAGGCCGGATGTTCGCCCTCACAGTTAATACAGGTGGGTTTTGCGGCTGAACATGCTGTTGTTTCGTGGTCCTTTGCACCGCATCGAGCGCATGCAAGGACTCCGCGGCAGGCCATTTGAGAATGTCCGTACTTCTGGCATTTAAAACACCGTAAAGGATTTGGAACGTACGGACGCACTGAACAGTTGATGTATCCAGCTTTAATCTCGTCAGGAGGTTTAGGAGAGTTAAAAGTCAGGATAACGCTCCTGGTTTTAACAATTTTTCCATCCCTTCGCGCAGTGATTCTCTTGACAGCAATGACTCCCTGTGGTTTTAATTCGGAGCAGATTTCCTCCTCGGTTACGTCGAGAAGGTCCCACTCCGAAATGACACCTCTCGATGAATTGAGTGTTCTGTGTGGTGTCACTGTTATAGGGATACCTCCGATTGATGTTACTCGGAGTAGATGTTCCGATTGCCTGTCATTTTTAGTTTCAATTAAGAGGTCTCCAGAACGGAGCCTGTTAACTGATTTGGGAGAACCTACTAACCCGTCTAACCCTTTTTGAATAAAAAAAGGGCGACATTTTGCCAATCGGTTTTTCATTGGTGGAATGCATAATGAGAAATCTTGGGACAGGCCCTGATGATGATGTTTCAGTTCGCTGCCTCTTTGTCGCAATAATATTATCTGCCTCTCCGTCTATGTTTTCAGATAGGGACCGGGTTGGGGCCCCTGAAGGAATATGTTTATCAGGATTCATAGAGATTTTTAAATTTTTCAGTGCCCGGGCTCCCCACCCACCACGGAGCCCAAAGGGACGCCAGGGCTACCCAGACACTATACCCGCACCGCCGCCAGCCTGAATCCTGTCCCTCGGACCATGAGGTTAGGGGCGTGGCATTGACACGGTTGACCCTCGCAGGCGAACCTACTAGACGATTGATCCTAGCCGGGCCTTCCAGGTCCACCCGTCTTTTCGAAGCAGGGGCCAAAGTGGTGTATTGAAGCTGGGCCCCTCAACCACCAGGATCCCCCTTTCCGAATTTCCACGGGTCGCAGCGCACGGCAAACACGCCGGATTCCATTGATGTAAGCCCGGAACCTAGGCTGTGGGCGTTGGATCCCAGTGATGCTAGTCTGGAAGTCCAGCAGCGTCACTGGGAGGTCCCCTCACCACGTACAGGTGCCCACGTTGAGGGGTGGAGGAATGGTCATGTCTGTCTGAGTTCCGATGGAACATCTCACTGCTACCTCCTGGGCTTAGGTAGGTTTGGTGATATTTAGAGGTTTCACCGCTTTCCTTGCCTCCTGGTATGATATGTTCAGCTCTGCTTCAGCCGTTGGATTTCTTTTCTTCTTTCCACCTCTGGCATGCTCGTGAGTAGGCTGGATGTTCTCCCTCGCAGTTAATGCGGGTGGGTTTTGTGGCTGAACATGCTGTTGTTTCGTGGTCATTTGCACCACATCGAGCACATGCAAGGACTCCACGGCAGGCAATTTGAGAATGTCCATATTACTGACATTTAAAACACCGTAAAGGGTTTGTAACGTATGGACGTACTGGACAGTTGATGTAGCCAGCTTTAATCTCATCAGGAGAATCAGGTGAGTTAAAAGTCAGGAAGTTTCCCATCTGCACGCGCATTAATTCTCTTTACGGCAATAACTCCCTGTGGTTTCAGTTCTGAGCAGATTTCCTCCTCGGTAACGTTGAGAAGGTCCCACTCTGAGATGACACCTCTCGATGAATTGAGTGTTCTATGTGCTGTCACCGTTATGGGTACTCCTCCGATTGATGTTGCTCGGAGTAGCTGCTCAGAATGCCTGTCCGTTTTAATTAAGAGGTCACCAGAACAGAGCCTCAACTGATTTGGGTGAACCTGCTAACACATCTAACCCTTTCTGTATAAAGAAGGATGACATTTTGCCAATCGGTTTTTCGCTGGTAGAATGTATAATTAAAAACCTCGGAACAGGCCCTGATGATATTTCGTTTCGCTACCTCCTTGTAGCAATAATTCTATCTGTGTCTTCATCTATATTTTCATATAGGGTCCGGGTTGGGGCCCCTGAAGAAGTAAGTTTATCAAGATTCATGAATTTTTGAAATGGTTCAGTGCCCGGGCTCCCCACGCACCACCGAGCCCAAAGGGATGCCCACTATCCAGCATGCAATAAATGCGCTCAGGAGTGGAACGCCAGGGCTACCCAGACACCATACCTGCACCCCCACCAGCCTGAATCCTGTCGCTCAGACCATGAGGGTAGGGGCATGGCATTGACACAGTTTACCCTCGCAGACGAACCTACTAGCCGATTGATTCTAGCCGGGCCTTCCAGGGCCACCCGTCTTGTCGAAGTAGGGGCCAAAGTGGTGTATTGAAGCTGGGCCCCTCAACCACCAGGATCCCCCTTTACGAATTTCCACGGGTTACAGCACACGGCAAACATGACAGATTCCATTGATGTTAGCCTGGAACCTAGGCTGTGGGCGTTGGATCTCAGTGATGCTAGTCTGGAAGTCCAACAGCGTCACTGGGAGGTCTCCTCACCACGTACAGGTGCCCACATTGAGGGCTGGGAAAGTTGGCCTGGTGATGTCCATTTCCTCTTCTTCTGTTTGTTTGTTTTTGTTTGTAGGAGCATTAGCAACTAAGGCCATATTGCTCCGGGAAATGCGGTGGTCATTCCCTGACCTTTCCTCATCCTCCGTATTTGGTGGTGACGGGCTCGAACCCCG
This sequence comes from Mastigoproctus giganteus, assembly GCF_048544385.1. Lineage (NCBI taxonomy): Eukaryota > Metazoa > Arthropoda > Arachnida > Uropygi > Thelyphonidae > Mastigoproctus > Mastigoproctus giganteus. The sequence goes on along the minus strand of NC_143586.1, from coordinate 150,117,043 downwards.
GTCTGATCAAGAAGCGTGTGCTACGCACTGCTGCTCCTTCCCGCCTCCGTAGCCAGGTGGGAAGGTGCGTGTGCTACGCACTGCTGCTCCTTCCCACCTGGCTACGGAGGCGCTCGTCCTCTTCTTCTGCATGAATTTCAAGAGGAGGTTCATCTTGGTGTGAATTTCTATATTAGTATTAGTATTAGTATTAGTAACGGCCGCATGGTGCAAGAAAGCCTATGGCTTATGCTGCACCAGCCAAAAAAAAAAAAAATCCGAACAAAACAATGATAAAAACAAAACAAAAAAAAAAAATAAAATAAATAACTAAATAATAATAATTAATAAATAAAAAAAAAATAAATAAAAAGGAAATTAAACCTATCATCCTATGCGCTTCCCTTACCCGAAAGTACTATCCAGATGACCTTTGAATTTCCCCAAACTGTCAGCCTCTACCACCCATGAAGGCAATTTATTCCAGTAATTTATAACTCGCTGGCTAAAATAAAACTTCCTGCAGTCCAATCTAAACATTTCACCCCGTAACTTGAATTTATGTCACCTAGTTCTAGCATCATTTATAATCTTGAAAATTTTGTCCTCATTCATTTTACTGATGCCTCTCAGAGCCTTAAACACCTCAATCAAATCTCCACTAAGGTGTCTAGTTTCCAAACTCTGCAACCCACATATTCGAAGTCTTTCTTCATAAGGACGCCCTTTTGCCGATCTCACCAGGCGAGTTACCCTTCTTTGCACCCTTTCAAGAAGCTCGATGTCTTTCTTTAGGTGCGGTCTCCATACTTGAACACAGTATTCCAAGTGTGGTCTAACATAAGCCTTATATAATGGGATTATCACGTCCCTATCTCTACTTGCAAAAGTTTGATAGATCATCGATAGGACACCATGGGCCTTCCTTGCAACCTGTTTACAATGCTCAGAGAATTTCATGTCTGACCGTATCGTAACACCCAAGTCCGGTTCCTCCAGTACTGGGTTCAGTTGAACTCCACCAAGTGAATAAGTTTTTTTGGGATTACTGTTTCCCAGGTGTAATACCTTACACTTTGTTGGATTAAAGCACAGCTGCCATTTTTCTGACCATTCCTGAAGTCTATCTAGGTCATATCCATGGTATCAGTACTTGATTTCTGATTATCTCTTTCAGAGCTTGTTTGTTTAAAAGGCTGCTGTACGTTTTTATCTGGCAGTATTGTCAATGGTGTATTTACCAAATCAGTTGATTGCTGTTGGGTAAGGGTGTGCTTTTAGTTTAGATTATTGTTATTGTTATTTAGCTTAACGACACAAGGGCTACTGAGGCCAAATTGTGTCTGTTCATAGTTTATTTAGTCGAAATATAGCACTGTTGGTGTTAAATTAAATACTCCTATATAGTCCAATACGTTTTAAAAATATTACAAGTTCATTTATGTTTGCTTCATTTCCCAGGATATGAGTTAAATCATGTGAGAGGTTCAACCTAGAGACTGACTGAAAAGTGTTTGACCGTATGGTTGAATATAGGGGACAATCGAAGAGGAAATGCCTAACAGTAAGTTGACTGTCACAGGATGAACACTGGGGTGGATCTTCTCCCAGTAGCAGGAACAGATGAGTATGATGAGTGTGTCCAATTCTGAGTCTTGCCAGTACTACTTCCTCTCGTCTGTTTTGTCGAAAGCCTGAGAGCCACAGCTTTGGTTCTTGCTTTATCTGGTAAAGTTTATTGTTGGTGTTACTTTTCCAGATCTGTGACCAATTGTCGTAACTTGCTTTGCGAATAACAGGCTTATAATCAGTGTAAGGAACCTGAAGATGTTCTGGGCCAGCTGGATGAGGATTTTTAGCTGCAAGATCCGCACTTTCATTTCCTGGAATACCAGAATGGCCAGGGATCCAGCAAAAACTGATTGATTGATTAGACACACTGCAGGAAAATAGCTGAGAATGAATGTGTTTCAAGGTAGGATGAGAAGATGAAAAATTCTTCCTTATGGCAGAAACAGCACTGAGCGAGTCAGTGTAAATTATGACAGGTGAGATGGAAAGTTCAATAATTTTACTGAGTGCTAATTTGATGGCATATAATTCGGCTGTGAAGACGCTGCAGACTAATGGTAGTGAAGCTGTAACCGTTAGAGAAGGAAAAACTGCAGCTGCACCAACCGCAGTAGCTGTTTTGGATCCGTCAGTATAGACTTTACAGGCATGGGAGTTCAGAGTAGTGTGAGCTAAGTGCAACTGCCTGATATTAAAGGAAGGTACAGTATTCTTTCCCCACTCCAAAAAATGTGTATCGTGGGAGGAAGAAACATATGACCAAGGTGGAACAGGAGCAGTTGTGTTCTGAAAAATATCGCTTAAATTGATATTCCAACTCTGAGAAAGCTCTTTAATCCTTAGTGAAGCAGGTCTGTTTTCATTTGGCTTGCTGTCATATATCAAATCCCACCGAGTATTATAAAGATACTCCCAACTGGGGTGAGATGGAAGACTCTGGATCTTAGCAGCATAGTGGAGCAATAATGATTTCCTACGAAGATGTAATGGAGGATCGTGTGCTTCGATATAGAGACTCTGGATTGGAGAAGTCTTAAAAGCGCCCAACGCAGTCCTGAGAGCACTGTGCTGGACAATATTTAGACGTTGTAAAGTAGTGCTCCTGGCAGAGTCATACACCGGACAACAATAATCTAGCCGTGACCGGATTAAAGTTCTATAAAGGTGCAATAGTGTATACCGATCAGCGCCCCATGACATAGCCGAGACTGATCGCAGTATATTCAGATGCTTTAGACATGTATTTCTTAAATGAGAGATGTGAGCTTGAAAATTCAGCTTGCTATCTAATATCACTCCAAGGAATTTAACGGTACTTACAAGCGGGATTGGAATATTGTTTATTTGTAATTCCGGATCGGGATGGAGAGTTCGTTTCTTGCAAAAGTGGGTGAGAGTGCATTTCTTTTCTGATAGTTTGTAGCCATTCCGTGAAGTCCACGATTGTATTTTGGTAATAGCAAGTTGGAGCTGCCGTTCGATGGTGTTCATACTTTGAGATCGACAAGAAATTGTAAGGTCATCTGCGTACATGTAAGTTTCAACAGTTTTTGGGATGTCTCGTGTTATGCTGCTAACTCGGATTGAAAATAGTGTTGGACTAAGTATCGATCCCTGAGGGACTCCTTCTTCCTGAATGTGAGATGCAGAGAGTACATTTTTATATCGGACCTGAAAAGAACGCAATTGCAGAAAATTTTGAATTATTTTCGGCAAATGGCCCCTAAGCCCCAAGTGGTAAAGGTCCATAATAATCCCATGACGCCATGTAGTGTCAAATGCCTTTTCAAGATCTAAGTTGACCATGACAAGATGTTGTTTCATGACAAAGGCATTGCGGATATGAGATTCGGCTTTGATAAGCACGTCCAGCGTTGATCTATTCTTCCGAAAGCCATACTGATGATCTGGAAGGAGATTTTGTGACTCCAGGATGTAAGTAAGCCTAGTGTGAACCATTCTTTCGAAAACTTTACCCAGGCAGCTCGTAAGAGATATTGGCCTATAATTTTCAACACAGGAATGATCTTTTCCTGGTTTTGGTAAAGCAATAATGAAAGAATGACGCCAGGAAGAAGGATAGGCATTTTCGGAGAATATCCGATTATAAAAGATTAACATGGTACTCAAATCTTCTTGAATTAAATGCTTCAGCATAACATAATGAACTCCATCTGGGCCTGCAGCACTGTTTGAAGATCTGTTTAACGATTCTTGAAGTTCTATGAATGTAAAGGGTTGGTTGTACGGGAAAGAACGGTTCGTGAAAAAGTTGATTTTATATCGTTCTGCACTAGTTTTGATGTTCTGAAATGTGGACCCATAGGAGGCAGAAGCAGAGATTGTAGCAAATGATTCAGCAAGTGCATTAGCAACTTCTTCAGCTGTAGATAGGTCTTTCCCTTTCCAATGAAGTATTGGAGAGGGCATACGAGCGAATTTCCCATTTAGTGCCTGTATTTTTTTCCAAATGAGGCGTGTGTCAGTGTCTTTTGTGATTGTTGAGGCAAAAGCGATCCACGAGTCTCGTTTCGCTTTCCGTCTAATCTGCCTTGCTTTTGCTTTAAACCTTTTATAAGCAATGAGGTTATTAGTGGTGGGATTCTTACGGAAATTATTCCAAGCTCGGTTTTTTTCCTGTTTGGCAGTGAAGCAATCTGCATTCCACCAGTGATTTCGGTGATTGTGATATGTCTTGGATTTTGGAATGTAAGTATTTGCTGCAGTCAGAATCTGATTGGTGATGTAAGTATTTACATCATCAATAGGTTCTTTTTTAACGTAAGATCTGTCTAGAAGTATTTGAGCAGAATAGCCATCCCAGTTCGCCTTTTTAAACTTCCAAGAGGATCGTTTATCAGGATTTGGTGTTACTCCTGTTTGTAAGGAGCAAATGATCGGAAAGTGGTCACTGCTAAAAGGATCAGTTAATACAGACCATGTCATGATTGGAAAGATGGAAGGTGAGCAAACTGACAAGTCAATTTGAGAAGTAGATCCTGTAGGTAGGTGGATGTAGGTAGGAGATCCAGAGTTTAATAAATTTAGGTCATTATTATATATAAATTCCTCGATCAACTTGCCTCTTCTGTCCATTGTAGCAGATCCCCACAATGGATGGTGGCCATTAAAGTCACCGAAAAGACAAATTGGAGTTGGAAGTTGTGCGATGAGGTTGTCAAGTTCTGATTGGGCCAGTGATAGAGATGGTGGAATGTAAATCGAAACAATGGTAACTGAAATACCAACTGCAATCCGAGCTGCCACAGCTTCTAGGCTGGTTCTTAATTGGATCGGTCTGGACGGTATGTTAGTATTTACAAGAATGGCTACTCCTCCACGGGCAGGAGACTCTGGGCTTCTGTCTCGTCTATATATCATAAAATTTGAGAATTTCGGCAAAACTTGGGGTGACAAGAATGTTTCCTGTAGGCATATACCTATGGGGTTAAACTGAGAGATTAAATCTCTTATGTCATCCGAATGGCTGCTTAGTCCTCTACAATTCCACTGTATGATGTTAGGCATTATTTTGGTTTGGCTGAAGATGATTCATCTGACTGTTTTTTATGTGCAGGGCATTTTTTTCGGTCTTTTTTTGGGAATAATGGACGTCCAGTATCCATAGTGTCATTGGCATGGAGTTCTAGAATAGGGTCTTCATCATTTTGGTGTATATCCACTTCCATAGTGTTGGTTGGTGGATCAGTTTCCTTAGAGTCTTTATTGGGTTTGAATCTTTCTGCATCATTTGAGACTGTCACAGTATCAGTTGGGATACTAATTGGGGTGTTGGTGGCATGGCTGGTTTTTGTTTTAGAATTTTCTTTTCCAGTGGTTGATAAGGTTGTTTTAACCCAATTAGCTAGCGAGACGTTGGGCGGTATTGAGACATCTGTTTGAATTGCAGTTGTATGAAAACTGCGAGTTCGAGAGGCATATGATGGACTTGGCATGGTCAACATTATTTGTCTGCGTGCCTCAGGATATGTGACTTTATGTTCTACTTTGTATTTTTGGATTGTCCTACCTGTTTTCCACATCTCACATGATTTAGAAAAGGCGGGGTGATTGCCTTTGCAGTTGGGGCAAATGGGAATTGCGGCTGGACAATCTGCCTGTGTATGATCTTTTGCTCCACAAATAGGACAGATGGCGTCACCTCTGCATGCCTGCTGTGAATGGCCATATTTTTGGCATTTGAAACAGCGAAGAGGATTTGGGATGTATGGACGAATTCGACAATTTAAATATCCAGCTTTTACTGAGGAAGGCAAATCAGGAGTACTAAAAGTTAAAATGATGGAACGAGTTGGAATGAGATTTCCATCTTTTTTTGTCATAATTCTTTTAGCAGCGATTACCTTTTGATGGCTAAGTTCTTGGACTAATTCCTCCTCAGACACTGTAATTAAGTCCCATTCTGTGATGACTCCTTTAGATGAATTTAAGGTATTGTGAGGAGTGACAGACACTGGTAATCCACCAAATGTAGTTGTTTTTAATAGCCACTCAGAATGTTTGGATGTGGCTGTTTCAACCAGGAGATCTCCTGATTGTAGTCGCTTCACCATTTTTGGTGATCCTGCAATAGATTCTAGATGTCTTTGAATCATAAATGGTGATAACTTGCCCACGGGCTGCGTGGACAGAGAGTGTATCACAAGAAAATTAGGGATGTCTGGACGCTGTGCTTCAGTTCGAAGCCTTTTTGGTTGATTAATATTATCAAGACAGGATTCTTGTCTTGAGCTTGAAGGCTCTAAGGGTGGAAAATTGTTTGAATCCATGATAGCTCCTTTTGGCCCTGGGGGTTTATCTTTACCGCCCAGGTTTCCGGCCCCGCCACGGGGAGGCAGGAGCAGTGCCACGAGGTGACCAAGCGGCTGAGTTAGTAAGTTAGTACTAATAGAAAAAAAAAACAGAAAGGTGGTTTCCCTTTCTGGGCTTCTGCCTACTTCTTGTAGTGCGAGAGAGCTACTATGCAATAGAAATCAAGAAAACGGTTTTTCAAACTAAAATAGAAACTGTTCGCTCAAATGTTCTCTGTAGAAAAACGCTTTGGAAAACGCACTAGAATCGCTTGGCCACGGAACGCTTGGCACCCGTGGCCTTTTAGTTTAGAGAGGACCGACTTTGCCCAATGAGAAATTGAGATACTTGGTGAAACTGAAAATATGTTTGAACTGTTATGGATCGTTGCTGTTTTACAACTGAAGAATATAATGGCAATTTATCAGAAATTGAAAAATGTCTTTTTGCTTCTTGGTATGGCACCTTGTATTCTACTTTGTACTTTTGTATATTCTTTTCAAAGGAGTGCTGCTACTGGATGTACTCCTTTGAAAATGCTGAATGATTTCCCTTACAGTTTGGGCAGCATTCTATTTCAGTGGTGCAGTCTGTGTGAACATGCTCTTTTGAACCACAGGAGGTACAAGTGGTCTCCAGAGATGTAAATCTCTGGAGACTGCTTGTGAGTGTCCAAATTTATGGCATTTAAAACACCGGACTGGGTTTGGAATGTGAGGTCGAATTTTGCACTTTAAATATCCAGCTTTAACAGTTGTTGGTAGAATTGGTGTTTTAAATGTCAGAATGACTGTTAGGATAGGAGTAAGAACCCCATCTTTCTTAATGACTATCCTTTTGGCATTTATGACATTTTGATCACATAATTCCTGAACTACCTCTTCCTCGGATACATTAAGGAGATTCCACTCTGTTTTAGAGGAGTTTAGGGTGGCATGGAGGGTAACATTTGTGGGAATTCCATGAAAAGTCGATGTTTTTAACAGCTTTCCGAGTGCTTTTTCTCGCTCAACTCTACTAGAAGGTCTCCAGATTTTAATCTACAAACAATTTTTGGAGGACCGCCACATTTTCAAGACATTTCTGTATTAAGAATGGAGAGAGCTTACTCAAACGATTATCAGTTAAAGAATGCAGTATCAGAAAAAGAGGAGCGGGGTTCCTTCTTTTTTCTGCCGTTTTGCATTACATGCATTTAAGTCGTCTTTGTTTGAGAGATCTGGATCATGACATGTTTATTTATGTCCATCTTTGCTCCTTTTAGCCCTGGGAGAGTGATTTTCCTCTCCCAGGTTATCGGCCCCTCCATGTGGAGGCAGGAGTGTTGCCATCAGTGACAAGTGTTTTAGAAAGTTGTTAGGTTAGTATGAATTATATATATATATATATATATACATACAAGGAAAGACAGGTGTATTTCCTTTGTAGATTTCTACTTCAAAGCTTTTCAGTAAAGAATCTCTTACGAAAAACAGGAAGAATAAAGACATTAAAAAATAAATATAACTAATCCACTGAGAAAGAGCACTATGTATCGCACAAAATATTGCTTGAGCTGTATCTATCGCTTGGCACTCCAGGCCATTAAGAATGTTAAAACAAATCTTTTTAACAGGAAAATAAAATATGACTAACCTTTCTTTATCAGAATTCCACTGCCATCATAACACCAAATATCATTTTTACTGCCTTGTAAGAGGGAAAGTACATCAAAAGTGAGCTTCTTTTCTACCATCTTATCATCCTCACTGTAAACGAAAAGTGTTGGAATCCTACGATTTGCTATCTCCTTGAAGAGAATATCTGACTGCAAATGGAAATAAAACTTGTTTGTGCTATAAAACTAAAAACAAAATTATGAAAACATCGCACTTCATTGATTAAAAGTATGTTGTACAAATACAGCATTTGTAACATATTCAATACCAGTCATATGAAAACGATGTTAATCAATCCAATAACGGTGAGCCAACTGAAAAAGCAGACAGTCCCACCTCCGCGAGTTTTATCTTAATGGAATAGGTACATATATACAGTCAGTCCTAGAATAGCACGATAATTGTGTACCTAGAAACCCTAGTGCAGTGCAAAAATAGGAAAAATAGAGTTAGGTGTTTGTTTGTTTGTTTGTTGTGGGGTTTTATTGGCGCATTAGCGACTAAGGCTATAATGCGCCAAAACCTAGTCATTAAAAAATAAAATTTTTAGTGGCCTAACGAATTAGGTCACCAAGTCAAAGTATAAAAACAAGTATAAACGGTAAAAGGCAAATATCAGTAAACAAGAAACATTAAAAGACTTGATTTTTTAAATATGGGTAAAATGGTTTACTGATTTAAAAAAGCTAAAAATAGCAGACACATGGTCATTGTCAGATAAAATTTGACTGAGTGTATACGGCTCAGTCAGATGATTAAAAGCGGTAAAACGGATATTGCTAAAATCTGGACATTCAACTAAAATGTGTCTTATTGTTAAAATTGTGCCACAGGATTCACACATAGGAGGGTCATCAGCCCTCAGCAGAAACGAATGAGTTAAATGACTGTGTCCTATGCGGGTCCGGGCAAGAACAACTTCCTCCTTACGATTCCTGCGCAGACTAGACTGCCACGGTTCAATTACAGGCTTTATTTGATATAATTTATTCGCAGTCTGTCTATTCCACGAATCCTGCCATTGGGAATGTATTTTCTCGTGTATTATTTGCCTGTAGTCTGTATAGGGGACTGACAGGCACCGATTATTATTGGGTATTGCTGATTTGGCTGCGGCGTCAGCCAAATTGTTTCCCCTAATCCCAATGTGGCTGGGAATCCAGCAGAAGCAGATATCATATTCACTTCCACGGAGGAAGTGAATCTTCTGCTGAATACTAGACAGAACTGGATGAGGATTATATCTCACAGATATTAAAGCCTGTAACATGCTAAGAGAGTCAGAATATAAAATGAACCGTTGGTATTGGCATTTACTAATGTGATCCAAGGCTAACTCTACAGCGTGCAGCTCTGCAGTAAATATGCTGCATTCAGAGGGAATCTGCTTTGATATAGTGCTGTCAGTAAAGACAGCAGCAGATCCCGCATATGATTCTGACTTCGAACCGTCTGTGTAGACTGGCGCGAAGTCGGAATATTCAGTTCGGTGTGCTGAATGAAGCTGCAGGTAGACACATGATGGAGTGTCCGACTTTCCCCAGTTTCTAAGCGACAAGTCACATGCCGGGACACCAGCATGCCAGGGTGGAAAGGGTTGCTTTGATGTTTGGGCAACCTTGTCTACCTTGATATTAAGTTCTTTGAGTAGCTTTTGGAGACGAATACCAAAAGGACGATTAGCAGTCTTACGAGTATCGTATAAATTTTCCCATCGTGGCTCAAAAACGAATGGCCACGTAGGATGGTCTGGCAGGGATTTCAGTTTTAGAGCGTAGTTTAGAGACAATTGCTTACGTCGAAGCAATAACAATGGTTCGTTTGCTTCTACGTATAAGCTCTGGACAGGAGACGTGCGATATGCTCCAGTAGCTGTTGTTGTTTGGTTTTTAGGAGCATTAGCAACTAAGGCCATATTGCTCCGGAATATGCGGTGGTCATTCCTTGACCTTTCCGCATCCTCCATATTTGGTGGTGACGGGCTCGAACCACGGTCTAATCAAGAAGCGTGTGGTACGCACTGCTGCTCCTTCCCACCTGGCTACGGAGACGCCACTCCAGTAGCAATACGTAGGGCCTGATGATGGACTGGGTCCAGCCATCGAAGGACACTGTCTCTGGCTGAGGAATATACCTGGGACCCATAATCAAGTTTGGATCGCACAAGTGCACGGTAAAGCCGAAGAAGGGTGCATCGGTCTGCTCCCCAAGATGTAGAGGAGAGCGAACGGAGAATATTAAGCCCGCATGTGCACTTTGTGCGGAGTTGGCGGATGTGGTCCAGAAAGGTCAACTTTTTATCAAATACGATGTTAGGTGCCGACCACCCAACACACATTTGTAACGAAAACATTACCAAACACAATAAATAATCGTAATAAACTACTTATGTATTTTATTATGACTATCAATTACATAATAAAATATTGCTAATGCTTCTACTTCTCTCATATGCAAACTTGTTCTTTTTTTGATCTTCTATCCAAAGAGATGATAGCAGTTCCATCTCTTCCAATTATTTGTTTCTTGATCTAATGGATTTTTTTACATTTTGAGTTGTTCCTGCTATGAAAATTGTGATTATTTTCTCTGCATTCTTTCTAATTCTCAGCATTGCCTCATTTAGGCATGTAGCACATGCAATACCACATTAGCCTTTTATTTTGCTCAAAATGTTTCACAACCTCATATTTTTTTTCTATCAACAAAGGATTTTTTCACTATCATCTTCTGGCGATTGGTATCGTTATTTATGGCGCAAGGGCTACTAGGGCTACATTGCACCTATCAAGTATGGAGTTCAGATATAGTGATTACAGAACAATGTCAGAGGCGATCATATAGCTGTATTCCTTTTAGGAAGCAGAAAAAGATATGCATCATTGCCTATAAAGAAGTGCAAAAGGTTCTTGAAGATATTGTAGAATACTGAATGAGGCTTTTTGGGGATCAGTGTATAGAGTACAATCAATGAGCATGTGTTTGATTGTAAGAAAAGAGTTGCAGTGTGAACACTTCAGAGGATCGTCTCCTGTAAGTAGATAAAGATGGGTGAGGTGGTGGTTGTTGTTGTTATGAAATTTAACAACACATAGGCTGCTAGGGCCATATTGTATCTTTCTAATGGTTAAAAGGAAATAGTACCTATATTGTAATATCTGTTATATTTTATGGCATATTCCTATGTTATTTAAGAAGGCTGGTTGTTTGGTTGGGTTTTACTGGCACATGAGCAACTAAGGCTATAATGTGCCAAAACCTGGTCATAAAAAATTAAAACATACAGTGGCCTAATGAATTGGGTCACTAAGTCAAGTTATAAAAACAAGTATAAACTGCAAAACACAAATATCAATTAACAAGTAACAATTTTTTAAATATCAGTAAAAAGGTTTACTGATTTCAAAAAGATAAAAACAGCAGACACATGGTCATTGTCGGATAAAATCTCACCGAGTGTATACGGCTCAGTCAGATGATTAAAAGCGGTAAGACGTATATTGCTAAAAACTGGACAGTCAATTAAAATGCGTCCGTTTGATAAAATTGTGCCACAGGACTCGCACATAGGACGATCATTAGCCCTCAGCAAACACGAATGTGTCAAATGACTATGTCCTATGCGGGTCCGGGCAAGAACAACTTCCTCCTTACGATTCCTGCGCAGAATAGACTGTCACGGTTCAATTACAGGCTTTATACGATATAATTTATTTGTAGTCTGTCTATTCCATGAATCAGGCCATTGGGAGTGCATCTTTTGGTGTATTATTTGCCTGTAGTCTGTATAGGAGACTGACAGGCAGCGATTATTATTGGGAATTGCTGATTTGGCTGCACTGCAGCTCTGCAGTAAATATGCTGCATTCAGAGAGAATCTGCTCCGATGTAGTGGTGTCTGTAAAGACAGCAGCTGTTTGATTGTTTGTTTGTTTAGTTTTTATTGGCGCATTAGCAACTAAGGCCATAATGCGCCAAACTCGGGTGATATGTAAAAAATTTAAATTTTCACTGACCTAATTACTTAGGTCACCCTGTCAGTATATAAAATAACAAAGGTATAAAATGTAGAAAAAATAAATCAATAAAGAAATAACAATAACATGTAAATATTAAATACAAGTAAAAACCTTTATTGATTTAAAATAACTAAAAATAGCAGACACATTGTCATTGTCAGATAAAATCTGACTGAGTGTATACGGCTCAGCCAGATGATTAAAAGCGGTAAAACGGATATTGCTAAAATCTGGACAATCAATTAAAATGTGTCTAAAAGTTAAAATTGTACCACAGGACTCACACATAGGAGGGTCATCAGCCCTCAGCAAAAACGAATGTGTCAAATGACTATGTCTTATGCGGGTCCAGGGCAAGAACAACTTCCTCCTTACGATCCTTGTGCAGACTAGACTGATCCGGTTCAATTAGAGGCTTTATACGATATAGTTTATTCCCAGTCTGTCTATTCCACAAATCCTGCCATTCGGAGTGTATCTTCTGCTGTATTGTTTGCCTGTAGTCTGTATAGGGAACTGACTGGCAGCGATTATTATTAGGGATTGCTGATTTGGCTGCGGTGTCAGCCAAATCATTTCCCCTAATCCCAATGTGGCTGGGAATCAAGCAGAAGCGGATATCATATTCACGTTCTCGGAGAAAGTGAATCTTCTGCTGAATGCTAGACAGAACCGGATGAGGTTTGTACCTCACGGATATTAAAGCCTGTAACACACTGAGAGAGTCAGAATATAAAATGAACCGTTGGTATTGGCATTCACTAATGTGATCCAAGGCTAACTCTATAGCGTGAAGCTCTGCAGTAAATATGCTGCATTCAGAGGGAATCTGCTCTGATGTAGTGGTGTCTGTAAAGGCAGCAGCAGATCCCACATATGATTCCGACTTCGAATCATCTGTGTAAACTGGCACAAAGTCAGAATGTTCAGCTCGGTGTGCTGAATAAAGCTGCAGGTAGACCGACGATAGAGTGTCCGACTTTCCCCAATTTCTAAGGGACAAGTCACATGCCGGGACATGAGCATGCCAGGCTGGAAGGGGTTGCTTCGGTGTTTGGGCAACCTTGTCTACCTTGATATTAAGTTCTATGAGTAGCTCTTGGAGACGAATACCAAAAGGACGATTGGCAGTCTAAAGGGTGTTGTACAAATTTTCCCACAGTGGCTCAAAAACGAATGACCACGTAGGATGGTCTGGCAGGGATTTCAGTTTTAAAGTGTACTTTACAGACAACTGCTTACGTCGAAGCGATAACAGTGGTTCGTTTGCTTCGATGTATATGCTCTGGACAGGAGATGTTCGATATGCTCCAATAGCGATACAGAGAGACTGATGATGGACAGGATCCAGCCATCGAAGTACACCGTCTCTGGCCGAATTGTATACCAGGGACCCGTAATCTAGTCTGGATCGTACAAGCGCACGGTAAATGCGTAGTAGGGTGCATCGATCCGCACCCCAAGATGTAGAGGAAAGACAGTGCAGAATATTCAGGGCTCTTGTGCACTTTGTGCAGAGTTGATGGATGTGATCTAGAAAGGTCAGCTTTTTATCAAATACGAGTCCCAAGAATTTTGTGTCCACTGCTACTGGAATAGCATTTTGTACGAACCTTAATTCAGGTTCAGGATGAAGATTACGTTTATGACAAAAGTATACGCAAACGGTCTTCTCCGGCGAGAACATGAAGCCATTAGCATGTGCCCAGGAATTAAGGTGATCAATGGCTTTTTGCAGTTGCCTTTCAATAACCCTCATGTTGCATGACTGAAAAAATATGCTAAAGTCATCAACATAGTGGGCACTGTTTACAGCTGGAGGAAGTTGTTCTGTGATGGAATTTACATTGATGGTGAAAAGCGTGACACTTAATACTGATTCTTGTGGTACTCCCTCCTCTTGGCTGAAGGAGTGAGAGAGTGAGGATCCCACACGAACTTGGAAAGATCGATTGGCTAAAAAGTTTTTAATAAAAATGGGAAGATGCTTTCTAAGACCAAGGCTATGCAAATCTTTTAAGATGCCAAATCTCCAAGTTGTGTCATACGCTTTCTACATGTCAAAGAATACAGACACCAAATGTTCACGTTTTAGGAAAGCATCGTGGATAGATGTTTCCAGTCTAATAAGATGGTCCAGAGGTGACCGGTTCCTTCAGAAGCCGCACTGAATGTTGGAGAGATGGTCATTAGATTCTAAATACCATAGTAAAAGAAAATCCACTATTCTCTCCAGGACTTTGCATAGACAGCTAGTCAAAGCAATAGGACGATAATTATTAGTGACTTTTGGATCCTTTCCTGGCTTAGCAAATGCAAGAATGATTGACTTCTGCCAGGAATCTGGAAACTGCCCTTCAATAAAGATTCTGTTATATTGAAGGAGCAGATAATCCATATATTTTGGTGAAAGATGCTTAATAATTTCATCATGGATGCCATCTGGTCCAACAGCACTTGCTTTGGAAAGAATGAGAGCTCTTTTCAGTTCCTGTATAGTGAATGACCCGTTTTAGGGATAGACGCTCTTAGACTTAAAATTAAGTGCCTGTTTTTCGATTTTACATTTCAGGACCAGGAACTCGGGGGAATACGAAGATGTTGCAGAGATGTTAGAGAATGTTTCCCCAAGAGAATTGGCTATTGCAGATGGATCTGCAATAGTGCATCCATTATAATCTAGGATTGAAGAAGAATGGGATGTATACTTTCCCTTCATTTTCTGGATTTTATCCCAGACAAACTTAGTACTAGTGGACTGAGTAATTTATAAAGTTAAACGGATCCATGATTCCTTTTGACTCTGACGGTGGATGTAGCGTGCTTTGGCTCTTGCCCATTTAAAGACTATAAGGTTGGTGGTGGTAGGATATTGGCGGAATATCCCCCATGCTTTGTTTTAAGCCTTTTTTGCTGCTGTGCATTGTGAATTCCACCAAGGTTTGGGAAATGATGGAAACCGAGCAGATGTTTTTGGAACAGCATTCGCAGCTGCTTTTTTTTTTTTTTTTTTTTATGAAACCCCCAAACACGAAAGGTATCAAAACCTATAGTACTTAGTACCGTGCATGGGTTGAAGGAGAAGTATGGGGGGGGGGGGATGCCGGAAACTTTGCTCTAGAGACTAAACACAGGTTTCACCACTTCTTGGACAATAATATCAGTGATGTACGTTACTGCATTATTGATAGGTTCCTGACTGATGGTACTGAGGTCAAAATTGCCTGTTGTTGGAAGTGAGTACAGTCAGCCTAATCAGTCTTCCACCGTGGTAACCTGAAAGGAAGACACAGTCTCCCACTGCGTAACGAGGTTATCACAGGTAAGTGATAATTTCCGTATGGGTTCTACACCACTTCCAAAGTGAGTGAATGGAGTAGAGAAGGGGAGCAGATAGAGAGATCAATGGCAGAAAAAATACTGGTAGTCATGCGGAAGAAGGTGGTTGTTCCAGTATTTAGAAGGGAAAGGTCATTGGTCATTTAGCATACGCTCTATGACTCGTCCGTTTCCATTGATGTTAGCACTACCTCACAGGGTGTTATATCCATTAAAATCCGAGTATCATTGAGGTATTAGGCGGAATTGATACATCTGTTTGTATCAATTTGATACACCAGTAGATACATAGTTTCCAGTGCGAACAGCGTAGGATCGACTGCTAGGCATGCTCAACATAACTTGCCTACGTGCCTCAGGAACCGTAACTTTATTTTCTATTTTATATTTTTGAATTTTTTTCCCTGTAATCCATAAATCGCAAGTTTTGGAAAAGGCAGGGTGACTTCCCTTGCAGTTTGGGCACACAGGGGTTGCGGCTGAGCAATCAGCTTGAGTATGTTCTTTAGATCCGCATATGGGACAGATGGAGCCACCGCTACATGCCTGCTATGATTGACCATATTTCTGGCATTTGAAGCAACGAACAGGATTCGGAATATATGGTCTAATACGGCAATTCAAATAGCCAGCTTTGATTAAGGATGGTAAGTCTGGAGTACTGAATGTTAAAATGATGGTTCTAGTTGGAGTCAGATTCCCATCTTTTTTACTCATGATTCTTTTTACACTTGTTACCTTTTGACTACTAAGTTCTTGGAGTAGTTCTTCGGAGACTGAAATTAGGTCCCACTCACTGATCACACCTCTTGATGAATTTAAGGTTCTGTGGGGAGTAACTGATACTGTCAGCCTCCCAAATGATGTTGCATTTAACAGCCGCTCAGAATGTTTTGAGGTGGCTGTTTCGATCAGGAGGTCTCCGGACTGTAGTCGCTTCACCATTTTTGGTGACCCTGCAATAGACTCTAAACACTTTTGTATCAAGAATGGTGATAACTTGCCTACAGGTTTGGCAGTTAACGAATGTACCACCAAGAAATTCAATATATCATTTTGACATTTTGCTTCCCTTCGAAGCCTTTTTGAGTGAACACAGTCATGGCCAATGTCGGAAGTCTCTTGTCTTGAGCTCAATGGCTCTAAAGGTAGATAACTATTTGTATCCATGTTAGCTCCTTTTGGCCCTGGGGTTTACCTTTACCACCCAGATTACCGGCCCTGCCACGGGGAGGCAGGAGCAGTGCCGCTTGTGGCCAAGCGTAGAGGTTAGTACAGTTAGTAGGAGTACTAAATTAAACAAAAAGGTACTTTCCTTCTTCTGGGCTCACTTCTTAAGTGGTTTTAAGAAAATGAGGCTACTTAACAAAAAGGTTTAATAAGTAAGGGAGAAAACAAAAGAGAACCTAGTTGCTTACCAAAAAATGCTCTTTAATCACACGAGAATTGCTTGGCCACGGAAACGCTTGGCACCCGGGGTGGGAATTCGGGTTCAGGATGCATATTGCGTCTGGTACAGAAGTGAATGGCAGTCGATTTCTGACTGGATAGTCTATAACCACTTTGTGTCATCCATGTCAGGATGCAATTAATTGATATTTATAGTTGGCATTCAATGTAACGCATGTTTTGAGAGATTGTCTGCGAAAAGGTATGAATCCACAGTTTTCGGAATGTGTTCAATTATATGGTTCATTCTCATTGCAAACAAAGTGGCACTGAGAACAGACCCTTGCGGAATTCCTTCATCTTGGGTAAAGATCTTAGAGGGTTCCCCGGTAACGGACTTGAAAGGATCTCTGTTGAAAAAATTTTGGATAAAGTATGGTGAATTATCTCTCAGGCCAAGAGAATGTAGATCTTTTAAGATGCCAAAATGCCATGTAGTATCAAAGACTTTCTCAACGTCAAGACAGACCATGACGAGACGTTCCTTCTTGATGAAAGTATTTCTAATGTTTGTCTCGGTTTTGATCATGAGATCCAATAAAGATCTGTTTTCCGGAATCCAAATTGGTTGTTGTTCATCAAGTTTTGGGACTCCAGAACCAAGTGAGACGGCGATGTAACATTTTCTCGAGGGTTTTACTGAGACAGCTGGTAAGGGTTGTTGTTGTTGTATTTGGGTTATTGGCACAAGGGCCTCTTGGGCCATCTTGTTGTTGTTCTGGAGGCTTAATGGCACATAAGCTGCTAAGGCTATAATGTGCCTATTCACTTATTATATTAAAACATGAGTTTTCCCTAAATCAAAAGAAAATCTGAAATCAGAAATAATTGAAAAGCCCAGTTTGCCTGAGGAAGTCAAAAATTTCAGAAATATTTGCCTTATCACCAATGAGATTTTCAAGAGTTATTGGTTTATGGAGATTAACCAGTGAGATCAAGGATGAAGTTCTGGCTTGTTTATAATAGGGGCAGCCAATAAGAATATGTTTTACAGTCAAATTATTAGAACAATGTGTACATTGTGGTGGATCATCTCCTGTGAGTAAATGAAGGTGGGTCAGATGGGTATGTCCTATTCTTGCCCTTGAAAGGACTACTTCTTGTCTCGATGTACGGATACTGGAGCGCCAAATTTTTGGATCATGTTTAATCTGAAAGAGTTTATTATTAGTCTGAGAGTGCCAGAGTGCTGTCCATTGTGATAGGCAAGCAGCATGAACAGTTAGTGCATAATCGGATGCTGGAACAGGGATATTGGTTAAATCAAAAGTAGTTGGATTTTTTGCAGCTTTATCGGCCAGTTCATTGCCTAAAATACCAGAATGGGATGGAATCCAGCAAAAAGTGACCAGTTGGTTGCGTTCTTTAATTTGCAGTAATAAGCTTCTGATTTCATTAAGAATAGGGTGGACTTTATCTGAGGAATTACATAACGACATGATTGAGCTGAGGGAATCAGTGTAAATAACTGATTTGAAGGAACTGTCAGAACAGAGATTTTCTAAAGCTAGTTTAATTGCATATAATTCAGCAGAAAATATACTAAATTCTGATGGAAGGGAAACTGATACAGTTGTATTCGGAAACACTGCAGCTGCTCGAACATTTGAATTAGATTTAGAGTCATCTGTATAAATTGGGGAGAAATCAGTATATCTTTGAGTGTGAACTGCATGAATTTGGTTGACATTTGATGCTTGCAAAGTATTCTTTCTCCATTGACAGAGGTAAGTGTCACAGGTTGGAAGAGGAGGAGGAGCCCATGGTGGCTGAGTATAAGTTGCCACCTGCTTTACGGAATGGATGGAAATATTCCAAACTTGCACCAATTCAAGAAGGCGAAGACCAGCTGGCTTTACTATACTAGGTTTGTTTCTGTATAGAATTTCTAATGGTGGGTTGAAAAGGTATGACTGTACGGGATGAGAGGCACAACTTTGTATCTTGACGGCATATTTGAGTAACAGTGTTTTCCTGCGTAAAGTTAGTGGGGGCTCGTGAGCATCAATGTAGAGACTATGTGCTGGCGACGTTCTGAATGCACCAATTGCAATTCTAAAAGCACTGTGCTGAATTGGATCAAGCCAGCGTAATGCACTCTTTCTGGCAGAATCATAGATTGGAGCACCATAATCGAGACGGGGTCTGATTAATGCCCTGTATAAACGAAGAAGCGAGGTACGATCTGCACCCCACGTTTGGGCAGATAAAGCTCTGAGTATGTTTAACTTCTTTAGACATGAGGTCCGTACATTTTTAATATGATTTGGGAAATTTAACTTGTTGTCAAGGGTTAATCCAAGAAATCTGATGTTGCTGGTGACTGGGACAAAGATGTTAGCAATTTGAAGTTCAGGATCTGGATGAAGTTTGCGTTGTCTACAGAAGTGGATGGCAACTGTTTTCTGCTGCGAGAGCCGATAGCCGTTGAGGCTCGCCCATTGTTGAATTTTATTAAGTGCTATCTGAAGCTGTCTTTCAATAGACCTCATGTTTTGAGAATGACAGGAGATCGAAAGGTCATCTGCATAAAGGTAAGTCTCAACTGTATTTGGAAGCTGCTTAGTGATAGAATCTATTCTCAGAGCAAAAAGAGTGGCACTCAGTACTGATCCCTGTGGAACACCTTCTTCCTGGATGAAAGTTGTGGAAAGGGCATGTTGGTATCGAACTTGAAATGATCTAGTATGTAAGAAGTTAGTAGGAGAGTCTGTGTGCGAGGTTAGCCTGTGCAGACATTGCTCCTTAAAGCTCTTCAAACAGAGAAGTTTTTCCTGATTTATTTTCTGCTTTATTAGTTTAAATTGTCATATTAACTTATTTTCTAGAGTAGCTTTATATTCCTAGTTACGATACTTAGTTTAAAGTTTAAATTAGACAGAGATTTCGTAGATATTACTTAGTATCGGTAACGGTATCAAATCCACGTGTC